>NC_139007.1:10829174-11429174 GCF_964374135.1 Grampus griseus | reverse complement strand
AGAACTTCAGGAGCTAAGAGATAAAATTGCCAAAGGGGAATGTGGCAACTCCAGTCTCATGGCAGAGGTGGAAAAGCTTCGGAAGCGCGTACTTGAGATGGAGGGTAAAGATGAGGAGATCACGAAAACCGAATCCCAGTGCAGGGGGCTGAGGAAGAAGCTGCAGGAGGAGGAGCACCATAGCCGAGAGCTCAGACTTGAAGTCGAGAAGTTACAGGTGAGAATGTCTGAACTGGAGAAGTTGGAAGAAGCATTCAGCAAGAGTAAATCAGAGTGCACCCAGCTGCATTTAAATCTGGAGAAAGAAAAGAACTTAACCAAGGACCTGCTCAATGAGTTGGAGGTAGTCAAGAGTCGGGTTAAAGAACTGGAATGTTCTGAAAGTCGATTGGAAAAGGCTGAATTAAGCCTGAAAGACGATCTGACAAAGTTGAAGTCCTTTACCGTGATGCTGGTTGATGAAAGGAAAAACATGATGGAAAAAATAAAGCAAGAAGAGAGAAAAGTGGATGGACTCAATAAAAATTTTAAGGTGGAACAAGGCAAGGTTATGGATGTGACGGAAAAGCTCATCGAAGAAAGTAAGAAGCTTTTAAAACTGAAATCCGAAATGGAGGAAAAGGTATACAATTTGACAAAAGAGAGAGATGAGTTAATAGGCAAACTGAAAAGTGAAGAAGAAAAATCCTCTGAATTAAGCTGCAGTGTTGACTTATTAAAGAAGAGACTTGATGGGATAGAAGAGGTGGAGAGAGAAATAACAAGAGGAAGGTCTCGAAAAGGACCTGAGCTCACCTGCCCAGAAGGTAACAAAATTAAGGAGCTAACACTTGAAATCGAGAGACTGAAGAAACGTCTCCAGCAACTGGAGGTGGTGGAAGGGGATCTGATGAAGACGGAAGATGAGTACGGCCAGCTGGAGCAGAAGTTTAGAAGCGAGCAGGATAAGGCCAACTTCCTCTCTCAGCAGCTGGAGGAGATAAAACACCAAATCGCCAAGAATAAAGCAATAGAGAAAGGTGAGGCGGTGAGCCAGGAAGCTGAGCTGAGACACAGGTTTCGGCTGGAAGAAGCTAAAAGTCGAGACTTAAAAGCAGAAGTCCAAGCCCTTAAAGAGAAGATTCATGAATTGATGAACAAAGAAGATCAGCTTTCTCAGCTCCAAGTGGATTATTCTGTCCTTCAGCAAAGATTTATGGAAGAAGAAAATAAGAACAAGAACATGGGGCAGGAGGTCCTCAATCTGACCAAAGAGTTGGAGCTGTCCAAGCGGTACAGCCGCGCTCTCCGACCCAGCGTGAACGGGAGGAGGATGGTGGATGTCCCCGTGACGTCCACCGGCGTCCAGACGGATGCGGTCGGCAGCGAAGCGGCGGAGGAGGACACGCCAGCAGTGTTTATACGCAAGTCCTTTCAAGAAGAAAACCATATCATGAGTAACCTTCGACAGGTGGGGCTGAAGAAACCTGTGGAACGTTCCTCTGTCCTAGACAGGTATCCTCCCGCGGCCAACGAGCTCACCATGAGGAAGTCTTGGATTCCATGGATGAGGAAAAGGGAGAATGGGCCCCCGGTGACTCAAGAGAAGGGGCCTCGAGCCGGTTCCAGCCCGGGGCACCCAGGAGAGCTGGTTCTTTCGCCCAAGCAGGGCCAGCCCCTGCACATTCGAGTGACGCCGGACCATGAGAACAGCACTGCCACTTTGGAGATTACGAGCCCCACGGCGGAAGAATTTTTTTCCAGTACCACCGTCATTCCCACCCTAGGGAATCAGAAACCGAGGATAACCATTATCCCGTCACCAAATGTCATGTCTCAGAAACAGAAAAGCGGAGATGCTACTCTCAGCGCAGAGCGAGCCATGTCCCCAGTCACAATTACTACCTTCTCCAGAGAGAAGACACCAGAAAGCGGAAGAGGGCCGTTTGCGGATAGGCCCACGTCCCCCATTCAGATCATGACCGTGTCCACATCGGCGGCCCCGGCGGACATCACCGTCCCTTCCGAATCCCAGGAAATGCCCGTGGGAAGGACTGTCCTCAAGGTCACCCCGGAGAAGCAGACTGTGCCAGCCCCAGTCCGGAAGTACAACTCCAATGCCAATATCATAACCACGGAAGACAATAAAATTCACATTCACTTAGGTTCTCAGTTTAAGCGCGCCCCTGGGACTGTGGCTGAGGGAGCAAGCCCGGTGATTACTGTCCGACCTGTCAGCGTGGCCGCGGAGAAGGAGGTGTCCACTGGCACAGTCCTTCGCTCTCCCAGGAGCCACGTCTCGCCTCGCCCTGGCGCGAGCAAAGTGACCAGCACCATCACCATTACACCGGTCACGACCTCATCGGCCAGAGGAACCCAATCAGTGGTGAGTAGAGGGGGCTGCAAAGTTCACGCCAAGGCGGGGGGCGCGGGGCTGTGCGGGGGGAGTGAAAACAACGCAGTGCCCAAAATACAGCAAAAGCACGTGCCTCGGCTCCACCCGAACCCACTACGAGCTGTTTCCTAGGGGACTGTCTACATCAAGAAATAGGAGTAAAAAGTGGCCTAGTACTTTATGAATTTGCGCCAATTATGAGGGATAATTTTTCTTTCACATCAATTATGGAGACTCCAAAAATCCTTGCAAAGATGGCCTCTTGCAGTGTCAGCATATGGGAATAATGAGGTTTAAAATTTGGTTTTTATGTTTACAGTATTTTGAAAAATGGAGACTGGGGAGAAATGGTCAATATGCAGAAAATAATTAAAACCGTTACTGGGTTGGGCTTCCCTGGTGGCGCAGTGGTTAAGAATCCACCTGCCAATGCAGGGGACACGGGTTCGAGCCCTGGTCCGGGAAGATCCCTCATGCCGCAGAGCAACGAAGCCCGTGCGCCACAGCTACTGAGCCCTGAGCACCACAACTACTGAAACCCGCGTGCCTAGAGCCCGTGCTTCGCAACAACAGAAGCCACCACAGTGAGAAGCCCTCGCACTGCAAGGAAGAGTAGCCGCCACTCGCCGCAACTAGAGAAAGCCCGCCTGCAGCAACTAAGACCCAATGCAGCCAAAAAATAAAAATAAATAAATAAATAAACTATTCCTGGGTTATATTTCTAGAACCTAAAATATTTAAAATACATTTACATATGGTCATAGTCATACTTTATTCGAAAAGTAAGATTAAAAGATTATTATATCCAAAACTTTTTTTAAAGTAAAAAAGAAGTGAGTTTATATTTCTAAACAGTACATTGTATTAATAGTATCGTGCAGAGAGCAGGTGCTCGATAAATATTTAGTTAATACCAGCTGGGAGGCTAAATGAAGGGTTATAAAAAAGCATGTCCAAAGTATAAAAGCCAGAACTTAAAAATAAATTCTATTTTTCAAAATACATCCAGTGATTTTCTTCATTTATTGAAGACAACTGGTAGATGAAATTATAGAAGAACATGCACTACTTAGATATTAGTTTAAACTAATAGACTAGAAATTATGATTCCCAATCTCTGAATAAATTCTGCAGCATATATTAGAAACTCTTAAGAAGGAGAGGAAGCTTATTATTTAAGTATAGAAACTGTGGCTCATTTTCCCATATCTTCACTATAATTTACTTTAATTCTCTGTGCACAAGCATAGACCCAAGACAGGCTCCAAAGTGTGAATTACTCACTAACTGCTTTGCCAGTGAAGCTTTTTGTTATTGGCTCCATGGGAGCTGAATAGCATTCAGCACTGCTCACCCTTCTCAAATGGTTCAATGCTGCTTTTATTTAAGCAACACAGCGTAGCTTGGATTTTTATAAAAGCTAGTGGAGGTGTAATTGTTGTAATTTAGAGCAGATCTTCTGCTGGAACATCTTATTCCCATCTTAAGGGTCAGGTCAAGCTAGGCTTCCCTTCTGCAGCAACACTTTGGATTACTGACTAAAGCGCCTACACAAATAGGATTTCAAAACAACTGTCTAAGATTTCTAAGGCCTAAATGATGATTCACATACTTCAGTTATATCAGATCCCATAAGATCAAGGGCAACAAAAAGTTTGGGAATACCCCTCTTAGAAATCGAATAGTGTGGTTAGTTCATTTGTGCATTTATTCAACATTTATTGACCATTAGCAGCACTTTAGGCATGGGGTTAGGTGCCGACTGTAAAGAGGACGTGTTGAAGTTCTTCTTAGTGGGAGAGGCAGGATTGAAACCTCCTTAGTGGTTCTGTGAGAGGGGTATGTACAAAGGAACAAGCAGAGAAGGCTTCGCCGGGGGAAGAGGTCTTCACAGATGCAGAGAGAGGGCAGCGTGTGCACAGGCGCGGCGATGGTGATGGTGATGGCGATGTGAGGAACTGGCTCGTTGGGGAAGGTGAGCCGTCCCTTTGCGCTGCAGCGGCTGGGGCTGGAGACAAAATGCAGGAGCAGAAAAGGAGAGGCACACTGGGGTCAGATACTGAAGATGTGTGGGTCTTTTTATGAAACTGACATTTAATCTCAGAGAGTAGACAAAGGGACCCAGAAACAAGGTAATGATTTTTAAAACTACATTATTTATGTGTTAGGTATGTCTGTAAAACCATTTAAAGGATAAATTGGAGGAAATAGAGGCCGAGGACGGGGATACTGTTGCAATTCTGTAGGCTGGAGATGGCGTATGCTTGAACTGTGGTAGCGAAAATGAGGACAGACATATATTGAAGACGGAATTGAAGATTTCATGACAAACTGAGTACAGAGGGCAGCTCTGAGGTTTCTGGCTTGGCTGTAGAGGTGGATAAAATGAGAAACTCAGGGGGACTACTGTTTGGGGGAGAAGTTAAGTAATGTTTGGGGCCTGTTATAATTGAGATGCCTGAGGGACACTGAAAATGTCTAGCACGCGGCTGGAAATCTGGATCTGCATTTAAGGAGAGCACTGAAGACTCGAGGTCCTGGGACTCAGCAACATGTGGGTGACAACTGAGGCGATTCTCAGGGTGAATGTGAAAAATGAAAAGAGGGCCAAGGATGGAGCATGGTGACACCCACATTTAGAAGGCAGGCAAGCTGGAACCGGGAGCCAGCGCCAGAGTGAAAAGGAGTCGGCAGAGACAGGAGGGGGATGGGTGAGACCCAAGTAAGAAATCACAGCAGGAGAGTTTTAGGAGCACCTCAAGAAGGGCGCTGTGGGGGAATTCTGTGGCAGTCCAGTGGTTAGGTCTCCGAGCTTTCACTGCAGGGGGCACGGGTTCATCCCTGGCCGAGGAACTAAGGTCCTGCATGCCATGCGGCATGGCAAAAAAAAAAAAAAAAAAAAAAAGGGGGTGTGGTCAGCAGTGACAATACAAAAAAGAGAAGATCTGGCCTCCTTAGGAGGGGAAAGGAGAGCTGCTTCATGTAAAGCAAGTGAGGTGATTTGGGGGACAGTAGGAGTAAAGATGCCTGAGTATACGCAGGGTGTCCTGCAGCTTCTCTGTGAAGTAGGAGTGAAGGCTGTCTTCAGTAAGGGTAGAGGAGGTAGGTCAGGGGCTTGAGAAGAGAACGAAGGGTGCACAGATGTTCCGGGAGAGGGGAAGGGGGCGACTGAAGTGGACTAGACACCAACTCCAACTTGCTAACGATAATCTGATCTGGAGAGGGGTCGTCTGCGGGTAGTTCTGTGGCAAGAACCCTGCTTATGCGCAGACTGATGGCATTTCCGGGGGAAACTCACCAACATTGCCCTTGCGTTTCTGTATTTTCTCTCTTACAGTCGGGACAAGACGGGTCATCCCAGCGGCCTACACCCACCCGCATTCCTATGTCAAAAGGTATGAAAGCAGGAAAGGCAGTAGTGGCAGCCCCAGGAGCAGGAAATCTGACCAAATTCGAGCCTCGAGCTGAGACTCAGTCTATGAAAATAGAGCTGAAGAAATCTGCAGCCGGCAGCGCTACCTCTCCTGGAGGGGGGAAGGGCTGAGGGCAGTGGCGGAGGGGGTATGTCGTGCAGATGCTACTGCTGCCCTCTGTTCGTGCCAACTCTCTACATGTACTAATTTAAGTTTTCAATATCTTGTTCATAAAATAATCAACTAATAGCCACGTGTCTTTCCTATTTTGTGGATTTGTTTTGATGCTGGGGAACAGAACTAACCAGCAAAACTACCGTGTGCTGTGTGCTTTGCGGAGGGTGCTGGGCCCGAGGCAGGGCCCGACTTCTAGACCCAGTTTTGCTTCTAGAAAGTGGACTCATTAGTTAAATCAGTAAGATATGGGGGCTGGATCACAGCCTCGCCAAAGCCGGCTCCTAATTGTAAATCAAATATAATAGGCTTTGTTCCACCATAATTGATTTTTCAAAAACTCTTTGAGGAAACAGGAAACAGGTTAACAACTGTCATTGGCCTCTATCAGATTCCAAATTTGCTTCATGTGCTGGAAACAAACAAACAAATAAAACCCCCCGAACAAAACCCATCTCCTAGTTATCACAGGGCCTGGACCTCTAAGGTTTTGCAGAAACAAAAGCCTCTGAGACGATTTCAGGAAACAATTTGAATGTGAAATAAAATGGAAACAAAATATGGAATACTAAAAACAGAGTTTTACTGATTTGTGTGAGTGTGTATTGTAAAGATTTTGGAATTTTAGAACCATTAATGTCAGACTCATGCTCTATTCAAGTGTGCAACTGATTTAAATTGTGGAGCAGTTTGAATAGAGCTGCCAAATGGCCCTTTATAGTTCAAGAGAGGTTGTAATGGATAGAAAATAGCGACAGTAAATTTTGATACATTGTTGCCAAGAAATAAAATGACATCATGCACAGCTTAATTGAATTGAAACATTTTCACAGTCAAGTGTGGACTTGACTTTGCAAGTATAGAACCAGTTCATGATTGTGTGTGTGTGTGTGTGTGTGTGTGTGTGGTGTGGTGAAGTGTATTATTATTACCTGTGTTTGTATCATTGTTAATTTTAAGCATGTTTTCATAAGCATGAAGAGTGTGTGAATGCAGAACGCCAGTGTCTGTGAGAAGATTAACCATGTTGACGTGGACATGGTGCTTGGTAGTCAAATAACCACAAATGAGCTCAAGGCTGATAACCCCCAGCTTAGCATCTGAGGTCTCAGGTAGGCAGCACCTTTGTCGAAATCTTTGAGGCAATTGGGTGAACTTCACAATAACACAATGAGTATTAAGTTACAGGTTGCTATTTTCTACTTCTAAATTGTGAAGTTTCCAGAATCATTGAATAGTCCTGCTATTTGGTAAAAGGTAGATTTTTTTTTAAAGACACATGTTTGGTTTTTAGCCCGGGAGTCACCGTGCTTCATGGTATAGAGACTGTCCTCTGAGTTCTTTCCACACTGTTCTTCCTGTCCCTCGTAGAACTTGGGCTCAAATTGTGGATGAGGGAGATAGACCCCTCACAATATTCACATGTACTTAATCAGATCACTGTTGCCTACAGCTCAGTTCTCAGCAAATATACTTTAAAATATTGAGCAACTATGGGAGACATGCCCTAATAATGGAATTTCAAGGCGGAAGGAGAGGGAGACTGAGAAAAAAAGGCTTTATGAAATATGATTTTGAACAAGTTTAAACAACAGATCTTGCCATTTCGAATACTGACTCGTGTCTTTTTGAAAGGGAATTTCCCCCCTTTTGTAAAGTGGACATTATCCCTTTCAGAAACAAGGACGCTCCACTGTTTTTCAAATGCCTCCCTGGCATTTAGGCTATTCGGTGTTACTGTACATGCTGTATTTGAGCAAATGAAGGCGTCAGGAGAACGAAACACTGTTCTGTTTTATACTACCTGCCATTCTTCAGTGACCCTTATCCTAATCGAGTGTCACTGCGGCTGTTTTCTTTTTTACCTGCTCACACCATGCTTATGTCGGTTCTGCCCGGAAGCTCATTCCATCTGCAGGGAAAGGCTGTAAGAGCTTAACCGTGAGTGGACAGGATGTTTATACATCTGGATCTTGGAATACAGCCACCTGCAGAGGACAACCGCTAAGAAAACTTGGCGGCACGACACATATTCACTTTTCAGAAATGATAAAGTGCGACTGCCGTGGCAGTTTTCCTTTGTAATTTTAGAACCAACGCCACATTTATTGGCTAGCTTGGTTTTAAACTGCATATTAGAAATGAAAGCCACCAAGGACTGGAGGTGGAGGATTCAATGCACTCCTACTCCGGCTTCTATGTGTGAGTATAACATGTTTTTAAGATGCAGTTTCATGTGCTTTTATAAGAGTGAATGGGATGAAAAAGTTAGAGTCTTTTCCCTGTCCTGAAACAGTACTGTGTAGTGAAATAGCAGGGGTCTCACTAGGGCAGCTATGAACAGCTGCTGTCAGGTCCCGTGCTGGGGAGGGAGGGGTGCTATTTCCACAGATTTCAGTGTGACGGCTCCCTCTGGGGACAGGCAGGGCCCCATCCACACAGCTACAGAGGCAGCCCTGGTCTTACCCTCCTGAGAATAATTTTTGTGTGTTGGCTGTTTCCACATTCTACGAGGGTGGCCATGTAGCATGCCTGGTACCAGAAACATTCCAAGATGGGACACGGCCCAAAAGGTATTGATCATTTCTTGAAAATGACTTTCCTGTCTAGGTCACCTGCTTAAACAGAGTCATTCAGTTTCTACTGGCATCTTTATTATATTTTCATTGAGGACAGGTTAACGGGGAACAGTTGGGCTGTCTGGAGATTTTAGTGTACTCCTTAAGGGTAGGGTGTTACCGGATCTCTTAGTTGAATGTCTTTAAGAAACAAGTGAAGACATAGCTTTGATGTGCAGTGTGGGAAGAGTATAATTTCAGGGAAACAAAAACCTGCCCAAGAATGAGAGATGCACAAAGATTTGAATTTCTCATGCCTTTCATAGATTTGGAATACTGGGGAGAGAGCAAAACTTTCCTGATTGGGAAAACCCCAGGGATATTAGATGAGAAGGGCACGTTTATGTGGGCAGCAGGAGGGCAGAGAGAGAGAGGAAGAGGTAACAGGATGAGCACAGAGAGGGCTTCCCAGTAAACAGGGATGCATTATTCCCAAACCTCCCTAACCCAGCCGATGGTCAGTGTTTCCCCCATACTTCCTCCTCCAGTCTCATCCTTGGTTATCTCCTCACCCTCTGCTCTTTCAGCTTCTCCTTTTCACCTGTTACCTCCACACAGGATGTAAGTATGCTCTGGCCTCTTCCGTTTCAGCACAGTTTTTCCTTCAGCCATGCAGCCCTCTATAGCTACCGCCCTGAGCCCTTCCCTGCCTACCCAGTGGAGCCACTGACACAACGCTCGGCCTTTTCTGCCTCCACTCCCACTGTTCCCATTGATTCTTTAATTATTCTTTATTTTTGTGAAAGTAACTCATATACAGTTAAAATACAAGCCAGTGCTAAAAGACATGAAAACAGCTGTTCATCACCTCACACCCCCTTTCCAAACTCAGCTCTACTCCTTAGAGAAAATTATTTCTCACTCTAAATTGATAAATTTTGGATATCTTTTTCTTCCCATTATTGGTTTGATGTTTGAGAATTTAGTCTTCTTACATGTCTCCTCCCTTCCCTTTTCCCCATCCTCACAATATGACTGCATCACACAGTTTTTGATAAATGAGCAGCCGGCAGCCAGCATGTTTCATGTTCATATGTTTACAATGTAAATTTAAATATTGTTCCCTGCTGAGCCAACTAGTGTACTATGATTATGTTTCCTTCCTCGTACCATGTTCCCCCTTCAAAAGAATAATTGCTTTAATTTTTCGTCTGCGTGCTTTTCTATGTATCTATCTGTATTTTTTCCAGATGCTCCGACAGATCTACCAAACACCTATGAGTAATTTTTCCAAACACTTAAGCACATCAGTTTCATACTTTTCCCTGGAGGCCTTACTAGTTCAACCCTCTGCTTCCCTACTTAGTCTGGAACGCTTGTCCTTTACGTCTGCTGCTCAGCTGTGGTCCTATTGCCTACATTGAATCCTCTGTTTCCTGGATTTCTTATCTTCTACTTCTTTTGCTTACCTGTTTGTCTGTCTGTCTATCTATCTATCTATCACCTATCTATCTATCTACCTATCGAAGCGCATCTTCCAGTAGTTTCTACAGAGAAAAATCCTCCAGTAACCTTCCTGAGGCAGGCTACCTGCGTTCCGGGAACAGATCAGGGAGATGAAGTGGAGAATCTCACAGTTTAGGCACTCCCTTGCGTTCAGCCCATTCTTGTGCCTAGGTCCAGAACTTGTTAGGTCAGTTTTTTCACAGAATAAACCCCGGATCTCTGTAAGGGTGAAAGCAGAGTGAGGCTATGCGCCTCTCCCTCTGTGACTGAGACATCTAATCTCCTTTGGATTCATTGAACTTCTCTGACTGCCCTGCCTCAGTCTCCCTTGCCGGCTCTTTATTGTATGCATACATTTTTTTTTTATTGAAGTATAGTTGATTTACAATGTTGTGTTAATTACTGCTGTACAGCAAAGTGATTCAGTTACACATATATATATTCTTTTTATAATATTCTTTTCCATTACGGTTTATCACAGGATATTGAATAGAGTTCCCTGCGCTTTACAGTAGGACCTTGTTGTTTATCCATCCCATATATAATCATTTGCATCTGCTCATCCCACACTCCCAATCCATCCCTCCCCCACCCCCTTCCCCTTGGCAACCACCAGTCTGTTCTCTGTGTACATGATTCTGTTTCATCGATAAGTTCATTTGCATCATATTTTAGATTCCACATATAAGCGATATCATATGATATTTGTCTCTCTCTGTCTGACTTACTTCACTTCGTATGAGCATCTCTAGGTCCATCCATGTTGCTTGTGCATGCATCTTAAGGGTTGCTGTTCTCCTTATCTTTTCAAAAGCCATTTGCCTACACTACATGCTCATTCTGGTTACTTTATTCACTCCCATGGCTTCAGTTATCTCCCATACGCTGATGACGACCAAACCTCTATCTCCAACCATGCACTCAGCGTGGCACTGTACATCTCCAACTTAGTTCCTCTCAAAGCCATTCTCAACAACCCCTCCATCCCTCTTCCAAGTTTTTTCCTTCTCCTATAATTCTGCACCTCAGGAGGAATGTCCTGAGCTACCCAGTCACTCAAGAAAGCCAGAAGCCACTTCAGGCCCCTCCTTCCCCCTCGCCCACCAAGGAGACTCATTCAGCAAGTCTCTCGTACCCCTGTCAAACCCCTGACACCTGAGGCAGCTGCACCCACATCTCCATTTTCCCCATCACTGCCTGAGTGGAGGTTCTAACTACTTCTCATCTGGATGACTCTAATACTCTCCCAACCGATCCCGTAATCTCCAGCCTCAACGTTTCCTGATTCATTTTTCATTTTGCTTTTCAAAGTGCAAGTTGATCATCTCACTCCTCCATTTGAAGCCCTCCCAATCGTTATCCACAGCGTGCGAAGCCAGCTCCCTGGTGCGGCACTCAAGGCTCTGTGATCTGGCTGCCTGCCTCCCCACCCTCCCTTCCCCTCTCCTGGACTCCCACCCCCAGGCCCACAGAATGCCCCGCACAGTGGCCAGACCACCTTCCCTTGACTCTCTCAACTTGTTTCTTCTCCCTGGGTTGCCCTTCCTCCGACACTTCCTTCTGGTGGTTCTGTCCTCTGTTCAAAATCTCTTTTAAGAACTTTGCCTCCATGAACAAGACAAGCCATTATTTCAGAATCTAAGCCAGGGTTTAAAGCCTGTCATTTTTTACATTTTTATAGCAAATGCTCTAAAAAACTTGGTACTTATACTGTAGAGAAAGAAAACTAACAGTCAGAGGACGGCTGGGAGTTGGAGAAGAAAGAGGTGTTCCTGCTTCCTCCTTAGTTTGCAATACAAACCTGTGAGAATGATAAGGAGGGTGCTGACACATCATGCGTGAGAGCACAGAGGGAAAGAGGGAGCAGAGTTAGGGGAAATCCGGGTGCTGCCATTCTAGATGGTGTAAGTTACTGCTATGTCCCTCCAAAGGCTCGGTGGCAGGTAATGGATGCAAAACAGCCAGGAGTCCCGGACCGGGGAGTTCTTGCCTCTGAAGCTATCACACGTGTGGAGAGCTAAGGGGGTCTGGGAGCTTCCTGTGAAGCACAAACGTACTTGAATTATTTATGAATGGCTCATCCTCTCTTACTCCCCCAGAGGAGCATGAAAGCACTTCAGGAAAGAAAAAGTTCCAGGTGATTTGTCACGCTCTTCAGTTTCATGAAGGACCCTCTAAAATAGATCAGAGAGGCTTCCGTTTTAAGGGATCAAACACCACCATCCATAAGCAGGATTTAGATTGAGGATAGATATTAAGGCGAACATGGAGAGAAGGTGGATTGCTCAACTACGGACTAGATTCCTGACATAGGACTGACCAGGAGATCAGAGGAAGGCTGTGCAACCTTTGGCAAACCACCTTACCTTGGCTTGTGGCTTAGCATTCAGCTATGATCCTTTATGCTTCTGGCATTCCTCCTTAGAGTGATAAGGTGAGACGCTTCACTCTTGTTCAGTGAGCGACTTAAAAGAGTCTGCCATAATGCTTTTCCTAAGAACTAATAATTAATTGCTTATCTGGTAAAAGTAGTTTTGGCCTCTCTACTTGTGCTAATATATGTATGTGTGATGGACAGAATTGCAAAGCCAAGGGCTGTTTAGAAATGAACTAGACTTTAGAGGTCGATAATTATCCCTTTTATTAAAGATGAAAACAAAAACAAAACAAGAAAACCCCCAATGCTTAGAGTGTCTCATTATCTTATTAATGATGAAACCAGGGCTTCAGTTTCTCCCAGTACCTTATTCAGGATTTCATACGAGTAAACCACTTCAAGTGGGCAAAGTGTATATTCATACATAGACTAAAAATAATATTTTAAAATAATAATATGGCCAAAGGATTTGAGATATTGAGCTCTCTACATAGAAACCCTGTGTGTCAAAGTTCTCAAAACAGCAATTTGATGAACATTATCCTTATCTAAAAAACACAGTGCCCTTCTCAATTTTCACACATAATGTAATATCCCATGCTATCCTGTGACCCACCGTAGACTTAGATCAACCTAAGCTGATCTCAGCATCTAGCATCTAACACCTGTGTCTAAAAAGTAGAACCTGAGCATGTTTGGCTCAGGTACTCAGCTATTTTCCCACCATTTAGTTTTTATTTATAATTAATGTTCTCTATGAAATAACTAGTTCCAATTTGCTTGTATCTGGGGAACCGTAATCTGTGTGAGAGGTAACAATTAGCTTGCCTGAAAAAAAATCTACCAATCATAACTGCGATGATTGGTAACTCCTGCAACCTGGGGGGGGCGGGTGAGGGGAAGATTTGGCCTGATGATGGAGTGGAAAATGTTCTGTAAGGAAGCAAATAAACTCTTAGGTGGTTGAGAAACCCCAAGAGAGTTTGTATCATCTGATTCCAAAGTTTCCTGAAGCAAATGACAGAACTGATTAGCGGAAGTATTTTTAATTAGCCGAGCTGAATCCAAAAGAAGAATACAAGTCCAAATCAACAGGGGAAGTTTATTGGATTTCCTATTTAAAACAGATGTTTTATCAGAACTCTGATTAACGTCTGAATGTGATAGGAACAGGACTGAATACTGAAGCAGTTTCTTAAAATGAACCTTAAAAGTAAACGATATCTAGGCACTCCTACTTCTGAAAGGTGTAGAGAATGCGGACATTTTTGCAGGAGGATAAACCCCCCAGCAGGCAGCAAGGTCAAAGCTGGGGTTTGGTAGCTGGTGGAGGAAGAAAGGCAGAGCCCTAAACCAGTGCCTTGCTCTCCAGGCAGAGCTCCAGGGGGTAGGAGCCATGGAACAGGGAACTGGCCAAACTGATGCAGAATCCAACAGGAAATGTTTTCTGTAACGCTGGTGTACAGTTTCCTGTGAATAAAGCAGCCCTCCTTTGCTGATGCAAAGTCCTGCTATAAATTGAACTTCTGCTTTGCTTTGTCTTTGGTATATGAATTTGGAGGCTATCGAAGTGATGTGGTCTCATTTACTAGAGTTGATTTTTAAAATTCAGAGCTCAAGAGTCCCCTTGAGGCTTGGCAGGGCGTAAACAGAGGCACTGCTCTGGAGGAAGGCACTGACTTTTCAGGGAATACATCTTTCTTACTCCACAGCCAAGGGGTTCTCCTGGGAGGAATCAGAATTCCAGTTTGTTACCAGGTTGCCCCACTGTAGCACTCAAGAGACATTCTCCCCCCAGATTTCTCCCCAAATCCTGTCTTATGTATACAACTTTGGATCTCAAGTCATCTGGCTGGCCAGTAGTTTTGGGGATACCACCCAAGTAGGATAAATAAGTCATCTTTGTAAGGTCAGAAATCAAGTGTAATTTGGAATTGATAATCCATTAAACTTCCTTTCCATGGAAGTTATCTAATAGCTAGTGTAATAAAAGAATGAATTCATTTCACAATAATATTATGAAAACAATGTATTTAATGTGTTACATGAAGCTTCTCAAGAAAAAAAACTTCAAGATAACACTTGAGAGAAACACATAGAGGAAAAAGTGCTTTGGTCAACTGTTAATATAAAAAATATATGTAAAAATCCAGTGTCCCCATGTACATATGCTGATTAAGATTTAGAGGGTTTTTTTCTTCTTCCAGTTAGAAAAATGGAAATTGTTATTAAATACCTACACAACAGAAGGCCCCAAATTTAAATGCTTCTCTATTTTGAGTTTGCTGATAGAGGTGGTAATTAACTGTGGCTTTGGTCTCAATCTTCCTCATATATTCTATAGATTACTAATGTCAGAAAAGTGGTATCTGTAAAGAGTAAAATTTAGATTACAGAATGACATCTGATTGTACTTAGGTCACCTTAGAGGTCCCTAATGACTTATTTGGGTCTTATTCTGAGATGAAATGAAGACAGAGTAGTAGATGGAAAAAAGATTTGCTCACTGACTTTGTAACTTCAATAAAATCTATAACATTATTTTATTGTACTAAATCATAAAAAAAAAAGGAAGGGACTTGGGAATTCTGTCTTAAAAAAAATGCACAAATAATGGCATTAATCCCTGAAGCATTTTTATTTTATTATTATTTTTGTTGGCAACCATGAACTCCTTATGCATCAGATAGTTTTGCTGTGTAATGTCACTTCAAAATTTAATACCTGAAAACAAACTTTTTTATTTCTCGTAAGTTTGTGTATTGGCTGGGTAATTCTTATCTGAGTCAGTTTACAGATTTGGGGAAAACATAGATAATAAGCAAACATAGATTTAACAAATATGCTTAATAAGTTTCAAATGATAGAGCCACTATCATATAGATCTTATCTCACTGTCTTTAGAAACAAGATGAAATATGTCTCTATGATAGAGCCACTATCATATAAATCTTATCTCACTGTCTTTAGAAACAAGATGAGATATGTCTCTATGTTATAAAATAAAATAACTTGGGCTTGTTTTACTTTAAGTAAATTTTATGTACATAAATATTAAACCCCATCTTTTATTATTGAAGTTGAATAAAATAAAATAAACTCTCTTATTTGGCATTGTCAAATATTTTTGAGATAGTCTTTTTAGTAACATAATCTGATTAATAGCTTTAATATATATATCATGCATGGATTACCAGTTTGCTACCTTAAAAATAATAATAAGATGTAATGGTCCAACCAAGACATTGTTTCTATGTGTGTACTCTTGCCATATGTATTTTCACCAAATACTAATTCTGTAAAGCTATTATTATTATTTTTCTAAATTGGAGTATAGTTGACTTACAATGTTGTGTTACTTTCTACTGTACAGCAAAGAGAATCAGTTATACATATACGTATATCCACTCTTTTTTAGATTCTTTTCCCATATAGGTCATTACAGAGTATTGAGTAGAGTTCCCTGTGCTATACAGTAGGTTCTTATTAGTTATCTATTTTATATATAGTTGTGTGTATATGTCAATCCCAATCTCCCAGTTTATCCCTCCCTCCCCCCTTCCCCCCGGTAACCATAAAATTGTTTTCTACATCTGTGACTTTATTTCTGTTTTGTAAATAAATTTGTTTGTACCAGTTTTTTAGATTCCACATATAGGTGATATCATATGATATTTGTCTTTCTCTGTCTGACTTACTTCACTCAGTATGACAGTCTCTAGGTCCATCCATGTTGCTGCAAATGGCACAAATTCATTTTCCTTTTTATGGCTGAGTAATAAATAGTCCATTGTATATATGTACCACATCTTCTTTATCCATTCATCTGGACACTTAGGTTGCTTCCATGTCCTGGCTATTGTAAATAGTGCTGCAGTGAACATTGGGGTGCATGTATCTTGAAAAGCCATTATTATTATGGAATCTATAAGATGCTAGGATTAGGAGAAGGCAACTCTAGGAATTTAGAGGTTTGCACACTCAAGGGGAGAGAAGAAGGTACTGTAGTAAAAAAATATTAGCCCTGCCAGGGATTTGAGAGATGATATCTGATACCCTCATTTTGTAATGAGGAAACAAAGGCACAGGCATTCTGAATTACGTATACAATAAGAACAATTCTAGACTTCACTCTTTTAAGTGTATGTTTCCTATGATCTCTTAAGGGAGGAAAATGGGGAAGATACTTTAATTCTATTAAGGAGGTTTGAGACCTACGTCTTTTCCCTCTTTGAAACCTACTATAGAAATTTTTAAAAAGAAAAAGTGTTGAGTGGGAAATAACATTTTAATGTGAGACCCTGATTTTTACCTGCATAATATTTTATTTAGTGTTTTTAGTTTTTACCTGAAGGTTTTGATACAATTTTAGGCCCTGAAAAAATTTGAGGCTAGAACAATTTTCCAAAGATAAAACGAGATAATGATTTTTATGGGTTTCTGGTACAGTAAAAAATCATACCTATGTCTTAAAAGCTTTTAAAAACCTTCATAGCTAGGTTATTATTAAGTATATAAATCATTTATGTATTTACTTTATCTGTTTTATCCCAAATTCAATTCGGAAAGGTCAAGGGAAGGAATGGAAATATCTCCACCTAGTGGTCAGTGTGAAGTAAACCTCTAGGTCTATGACATAATGAGCTTTAATTAATGTTTACTTAGATATTAATTATCCATGTTAAAAAATGTAAATAGTAAGAATTTGAGACTAACATGAACATAATAGGTGGCAATTTCCTCACGCTATTCATAAACGTTGACATTAGTTGACCCGGAGTTAATACATTTTTCAGACAGAGAAACAATTTGAGGCTTCGTTATTTCTCTCCTCTGCTTTTTATCTCAGCAAAGGCAGGGCCCTGCTTCATTTTGCTCACCAGCGTAGTTCCATGCCCAGCACAGTGATGGGCATGTAGTAGGGCCTCGATGACATAATGAAGAAAAAGATGATAAATGTTCACAAAGGCATAAAGGTTAAAAGTGAAATCAATCAAATAAATATAAATATTACTCATTGTGGCTGGTACTGTTCTAATTGCTATTTCTGAATCTATTTTTATTTACTTTTATAAAAATGAATTCAGATTTAAGAGCATATGCAGAATTATGCAAAAAGCAACAATCAGAGACAAAAATGAGTCATCTGTATGTAGTGACTTCTTGGGAATAATGAATATTTCCTTATTAAAACTCAAATCTACACCCATAAACAAGTAAAAGTATGTGACTGTCGTTCAGAACAGAAATTCTAGGCAATAGTCTGGTTTCCACTATGGGACTTGTATATAGTAATGACTGTCTTTGTGTTCAGTGCTTTGCTTGGGGAAAATCAATCGAATATTGTTAGAATATTAGACATGGTTTCTAAAAATCTTCAAGAATTTAGGGGTAAAGCTCCGGTGTCAATATAAAGAACTTACCCAAGAATAGGAAAGATCTGCAGGAGAAGCTATTGGGCTCATGAACCTATTTTTGTTTGTTTTCTTGTTTAACACCTATGGTCTTTTAGCGAAATGATATGGTATTGACCCTCACATAAACTACTGATTTGAGTCTCAGTTTAATTGAAAATGCCGTGTCTTTCTTCTCTTTGTAGAAAGCATCATCATCCACCAGTTACGTATGAACTCCAGATGAAATGGTAAACCGAGCACACACTGGGTGTGTGTACTTCTTCTGAGTCCCTGTTGAACGGATAGTATTTCTCCAGCTCTCCACCATCACTAAGGTCCTCTATGCTACTGATCATGACTGGAAATAACTTTCTACTTCCAGTGAATTTTTTTGAGGATACAAATGTAAAAACTGAACATGGTGTTGCTGACAATATAAAAATACGTAGCATGAGAGCAATCCAATCTTTATGTCAAAATAAATTTCTCTTCCTTTTGCAAAGCTTTCAGGTCCATGGGCACATGCTGTGTAATTTATTTTTATAATACACTTTGTAATGTGATTTTTTACTAAAGTGTTTCCTTTTTCATAGTCTATGGCACATGTATCTGTAGAATACACTGTCAGTTCTTCAAAGTATTGGTAGTGGTGCATTCAAAATGGTAACCTATACTTATTTTCTTTCATCCATTTGTTATTTCTGAAAAAAAAGAAAGAAAGTACAACACTCTACATATTTCCTGGGGTAAATTCAAGACGTGAATCCAAAGCAGGAGATTCTGGAAGAGGTGTCATTATTGTTTGTACAATGCTGTGCTTCTGACCATGGTACAACACTAACAAATAACACTGACTTAAGAGCTTAAATACTTAAGCCGGTTTTTAAAGTTGATCTTTCTAGTGCTCTGTGCCCAAAACCTTGGATGAATTGGTTTTCATATGGAAGAAATTAATAGAAGGAGCTGTATGAGTTTAACCAGTAAGACTTACAGGAACATCTTCTACTGACAGTTCAATTATATTTCTGTTTGCATTGTTTACTTATATGTACAGGACTTATAATAAGGACTGTGATATCAGGATATTTCTCACAATCTACCCAAATGAAAGCCTGAAAATAAAAACTGGCCTAGATGCTATCAGCATCTTTTTAAAATATGGTAGGAGAAATCCCAAGATAGATAACTATTTTTTTTCTTGATAGCTAGGATTTGGACAGGATAATCTATAACCACATATAGGTTAGAGAATATGTTCTTTAAAGATTCAAAGCAAACATACATTACTCAAATCTCAGTGTCAGACCTGCTGTTGAATTTAGGTTTATGTGAAAATATGCATCAGAAATCTACTTGAAACCCTAATAGTATAGGTTTTTTTTAAAAAAGACTTTGTTAATATCGACATGTTTTCAGTAAGGTCTTTAGAAAGATAACTGAAAGAGAACTGAAGAGTTGACACATTTTCTAGGTGCAGAAATCATGTATCATGTCACTTTACTGAGATTAAAGAAAGAATGCCTCTGAGTGTCACAAGGATAACTAGAAAGTACACAAGTAATACTATTGGCCCATTTCTCCAGTCCACAGCTTTATCCAGGTTCCTAAGGCCAAGAGGGAAATCCACACTTCATCTCTGGAACAGAAACATTAGGTTTTAAGGTATACCTTGTGGAATTAGCAAATCATATTCAGTAGCTATTATAAATTAAATAACTATATTTTATGTAAAATTAGTTTTGATTTTTGTAAGTAAAAGAAATGCTACAGTAGGTTTGTCCTAGCATGAATGATTGTGAACGCATCACAGACCTGCAAGCCTTTCGTTACTGATTAAGAAAACTAGAGTGTGTATCTGTGAAGATTTTAAAAATTGTTATGACTTTTGATTTCTGAAAACGTTTCTGAACTGTAAAGACAATTTCTATGAGAAAAGGGTTTTATCTAGTATTGTTGTATTTTTTGACTCACAGTTAAGTTCCCTGTTTGCCAATGCTTATACTTCTGATGGCAAAAATATTCCGATATATCACAAACTAGCGTCTGACGCAAATAACTTTCTGAACATGTGGGAATTTTATTACACCAAGAGTGAACAGGCTAGAGGATAAAACTTTAAATACTTCTTGATTTTAATTTAAAATATTACAAATAATTTATATACATTTGGATCGACAGTTTTTATTTCTCCTGCATTTATAATGAAATTTGGTACTTGCAAAGCAGAGTGAGGGTGATGGTGTGATCCAAGTCATTCAGATGGATACAGAGCTCTTTTCTGCCTCTGCTATGGTTAAGTCCTTTCTTCAAACTCTAATGGAATCTGAGTGACAGATGAGTAAAGTTAACCTAAATTAATAAAAAAATTGTCTTGAAATAAAATAATAGAATATTAAAAATTAACAGAAAATAGAAAACACCAAATAGTCATATCCTTATCTGATGAATAAACAAGCAAGATCATAAATAGTCATGTTCCAATATCAACATCCAATTGAAAAAATTGCCCCCCATGGGCAATCCTGGCACCATCCCAGACTCACATGATTTCTATAGCTTTTATTATAAGCAAATCTCCAATCATCAGTATGAATGAGAATCAGTTTTGAATGGAATAATTAGGTTTTCTGAAATATAGTCATAATCAGTGTTTCTAGGTTAAGGCATATAATTGAACTAATCCATTATGTTGCCCTTTTCTTTTTGAGAGGAGAATGTTTTTTGAGGGTATCTTCTACAAAGATTTTTTTTCAAGTATGTCATAAAATATTAGGGTGTGATGAAGTTAGTGGTAGAGGAAATATTCCAGATATTAGATGCCTGGAATGGCCACAAAATGTGCAGAATGAACTGCATCTTAGGACAACCATTTGAAAAAAAATCATGGTGTGGAATATCTAGCTTAAACATTAACAGAGACACCAACACTATTGAAATAATTCACAGCTTCTAAAAACCAGTGATGAGGAGTAAATGGTGTATCAGACAATGCCTTTAATATGTTTGTGCCTTTTCTATTTATACTGTGGTTGAATTTTCCTGGAAATAAATAAAAAACATAGCAAAAGTAGGGTGTGTTCATGAATTTGATGAGCAACAATTCTAAAAACAACAAAAATGCAAGATGGAAGTTTAAAAAAAAGTATACCTGGCATCTGAGGCCTATATGCCCCTCTGGACTCCCACATTTACGCCTCTG
The DNA here is from genome assembly GCF_964374135.1 of Grampus griseus. Classification (NCBI taxonomy): domain Eukaryota; kingdom Metazoa; phylum Chordata; class Mammalia; order Artiodactyla; family Delphinidae; genus Grampus; species Grampus griseus. The sequence continues at coordinate 11,408,177 of NC_139007.1, read as the reverse complement.
CTAAAAATACTAATGAGAAGGCAAAAAGGAAAAATGACAAAAATTGTTGTAACAAATTCATAAAAATTGGGAGAGTTTCATGGAATTAATTTTGCTTAGTGACCACTAAAATTTTATTTTCTTAAATTTTCAGCATTTACTCCATAACTAAATGATGAAAACTGTGTTTGTTACTTAGGGAAAATGCCATAGATTCATAAATTTACACAGAAATATTTATAGGTGCCATGACATGATTCTTTTATTTTCTGGTGTTGTTTTCTTTTTGTTTGTTTATGTTATTTGGGTAATTTTACCTCACCATTCACAGATTTTGTTATTTTAACAATTCAGATCTGTATTTCTTTAGATTTTGCTTTAAAAATATCAGATGTTAGCTCTTCCAATATAAGAGACTTACAATGTGATCAGGTATTCTTAGAAGTCTTGCAAGGTTTAATGGATTTTCAAAAGCAAAAGATTGCATCGAAAAATTTTGGAGCTACATTCTATTTTCACAGCATTCTCAATTTTGTTTCCTTTAAGTTTTGTTAAATCCATGAGAAATTTATTATTTTTCACTACAGCCGAGTGAATTTATGGATATGTACTTGTTTTTTCTATGAATGTAATATCCTACTTTCAGTTCTTCACAGGCTATTGAAATTATTTAACCAATTAAGACATTTTCTGTATTATTTCCAAAGCCAACTATGTTTATCAAAATCTCACCAGAGTGAGAAAAATAACAATTGTGATATGAAAGCATTGTGCAATATTCTTTTTTGAGTTGGAACATAATATTCATCAAATTAAAATCATTTAAAATGAGTATTCAACTTTATTTTTACTTAAAATTGTTTGCTTTAAAATAGTCTTCCCTTCTGCATTTTGTATTTTCTTTCAAATATGGTGGTCTTGACTGTGAATACGCAGAAGCAGTACAGCAGATCTGCCAAAATGAGAGACGCTTTTCCTTGGAGTTACATCATAGTTTGATTCCTTAGTGAGATGAAAACTGCAAGACACCAAGAGACGCAGCTGGTTGCAGGGCTTCCCTCGCCCCTTTTAGCCTCCCCAAATGCTTTGTCCATCAACATTCAGATATTTCCCACTGCATTCCGCTGTCATTCTAAAGGGGGATTACTCGGTAGAGCGAACGCTCCTGAGGTTTTCCAGCAGTCCTCAGCCAGCCTCTACAGGGGCAGTTGGGTAATGGTTTCAGCAGTGTGCTGGGGGTGACTGTGGGGTTGTGCTCTGATCTCTTTTATTTGTCAGCCTTGTGCCGGAAATGGTGGTCCATTGCCATAGCCGATCCGAATGTATCTTTGCCTTACTGGGGACAAAGGAATGGGTTTCTCCTATTATTTAAAGATACACATATCCAAAAAGCAGGCAAGGCTGATGCCTACCCAAAGATGCCTTCCACAGGAAAGCTGCAGATGTTAGGGGTCTTGCCCATAATCGCAGCTCTTTGGCTTCTCTTCTTGGAGGAGGGGAGCCCTTTGGGGCACACAGTTTAAGAGCACTGTTATTTCATGACTTCCTGGGAGAAGGGGTCTCAGGCTTTCCATCATATACGTTCAAATGGATTATTGCCTTTGAGTCCTGGGCTAGAGTCACTTTTAGTGAGGACAGGTTTTTCCCCTAGGGAGAGAAACCGGAGCAACTTCTCTGGGCCCCATGTTTGCTGGCAATAAGGCACACTGCACCAAACTCTTCTTTCTCTGAATGTCATTAAAGTCTGCTTTTGGAATTTGTATTCAATGAATCCCAAGGAACGTATGAAAAATGTCAAACACTGAGGTCTGTCTTCAGCTGGGGCAACCCTAGTGACTGCATGGTCCCAGGCACAGCAACCCGATCCACAGATGATGGTAGGAACCCAGTTCCCTGCAGTTCCCAGATCATTATTTTTTTTAAAGGTAATCAGTCCTCCTTTAGTTTTCCCTGGCATTATTTCCAACATCTCTTTCAGAGATAAGTATCTCTAAGGATAAAATAATTTTCTTCTTTCTCTTCAGGAGTCCATTTGTCTGTCCCATTCTGCCTTATATTGACCGGCATTGGTGTAAAACGCTGTCTCCCTAGTTTGACTGTAAGCTTCTCAGAGGCAGGACTTGCATATTCCTCACAGTGAATAGAATATACTGGATAAACGTTTGCAAAAGGCAATATAATCCCTTCTTCCAGCTGCTCTCTCCTAATCTTCACAGAAGTTTTCCATGACCATAAACACATACTCAGTGTTGGTCTTTCTGACTCTTACTCCCATTTCTTTCTCCTCCTTGAGAACAAGGTATATGCATAGTCAAAATGGCAGGGTGGGGGCTTCCCTGGTGGCGCAGTGGTTGAGAGTCCGCCTGCCGATGCAGAGAACACGGGTTTGTGCCCCGGTCCGGGAAGATCCCACATGCCGCGGAGCGGCTGGGCCCGTGAGCCATGGCCGCTGAGCCTGCGCGTCCGGAGCCTGTGCTCCGCAACGGGAGAGGCCACAACGGTGAGAGGCCCGCGCACCGCAAAAAAAAAAAAAAAAAAAAAAAAAAAAATGGCAGGGTGTTTTATAGGCACTTAATTATTGACTCCTAATCCCAAAGGGTTGCTCCTTTAGCAGCGTGTTCTGTGCCAGGTCTTCCTCAGCAAATTGACCTGCCTGGTGATTCTACCCCTGCAGAAGCCCCTGGACCCACTGAAGGTTTCAGATGCAGAGTATCTGGATTTAACAAGAGAAAACTCTCAGTAATCACTGATTCTAAGGGAAGATATGCTCTGTGCAAGGACAAAGGGCCCTCATCTTATCAGATCACCAGATGGTCTGTGCTATCATAACAAGAGAGTTGTGGTCAGTCATTTTTGATTCACAGAGAGGCTAAGCACCTGTTCCCACATAGAGCACTGGTGCACGTAGGCAGTGGGACAAATGGACTACATAAGCTAACAAACTGGGCATCTCCCAGATGTGGAAGGAGCCAGAGATCTCTGTTTCTAGGGCAATGGCAATCTGCTAAGATCTTGCTTGAGAATAAGAACATGATCAACCAGGGTATATGGTTTTGCAAATTATTAATAATAAGTGTAGTATAAGGTTCAACTTTCTGTACCTCCCTTTAATTTTGATTCTCTTCTCTCCTGGATAGAGAACCACAATATCACTTAGACCTTAGGACCAATTTCCTCACAATTTAGTTTTTGACATCATAAAGAGGATAAGGTGTGGTACCTCCCCAGACCCTCTATAAGTCCCTGTGCACACATTTTATATGGCACTGACCTCATTATATTTCAATTGTTTGTTGGCAAATTGTCTTTCTCATGGAGTAAGGAAAGTCTCTTTCCTCCATGGCCCCTCCCCTTTTAAAAATAATTTCTCTGTTACACATGTGTCAGTTGGCTGTCAAACAAGAAACTGCAACATTGTATTTGAAAGGAAGACCTTATCTATAACTGATGGTACCTGTAATAGATAAATGATGGAAAACTATGTGCCATGGTATGTAATTGACTGAGGTTCTATACAACGGAAGTTATGAAGTCTGAGGTCTCATTGGAGTTATGTTCTTTCATTTAAAGAAAGTGTGGAATTACGAGAAATGAAACCTTATTTCCTTCCCAAAACAAAGTTCTTAGACTGTCTACTAAGGAATTTTGGTGTCACTGTCTTTCCTCTAATGAGATTAACCATTAAAATATCTTGCTTGACTTGTATTTCTGATTACTGACTGTGGTTATTTGTGAACTTGCAAAATCTTCATCACAACACCAATGACCTCAGGCTAATCAGAGAATCTCAGTGTGAGAAAAAAAGGATTTTCTTAAAAGCCTAACTGAAAAAGTTTAATAAATACACTACATAAAAATCAGGAGAAGGTCAACTTTAAAATCAATTTGGATCAATCTCTGATGCAATAAATACAAGAAATCAAATTTATTATACAGTAGATGAAAAATTAGTCAATAGTCAATCTAAGAAAAAAATGGCAAATTTTATTTGAGCCAATCTGAGGATTATAACCTGGGAGGCTTTTAGAATCTTTTAGAAAACTCTGAGGACTGTTCCATCTGTTAGAGGTCAAAGTACAGTCATATAAGTTTTTGAGACAAAGGGTTATATGTCAAATGATGTACAGTATTGCCAGTTTATACAATCCAGATCTGCTCGTACAAAGGGAGTAGTGGATCATTCTGACCTTTTACAAGATTAAGAGGGAAGCTTATTTCCTAAGGAAATCTGATTAATGCAGATGCACAACACACACTGAAGGGGAGGGAGGAGGCCCAGACAGGCAGAGAAAAATTTTATGTTCAAATTTTTCTTGTCTTGCCATAAAATATGAATTTTATTTCATCAATTTCCCCCCCCCCCTTTTTTTTTTTTCTTTTTGCGGTACGCGGGCCTCTCACTGCTGTGGCCTCTCCTGTTGCGGAGCACAGGCTCTGGATGCGCAGGCTCAGCGGCCATGGCTCACGGGCCCAGCCGCTCCACGGCACGTGGGATCCTCCCGGACCGGGGCACGAACCCGTGTCCCCTGCATCGGCAGGCAGACTCTCAACCACTGCGCCACCAGGGAAGCCCAATTTCCCCTTTTTGATCATTAATCTTTTGATGGAAAGCATTAGGTGATCAAACATTTGGTCCCTTGATGCCAGGATGGTTGCTTTCATGCTCTGGGTCTATCATGTCCCTTGATGTTGGGTCTTAATAGCCTGGTTCTTTCTTTCCTTTTAGGGGGTTGTACTAGTAAGATGTCTGGCAAGAACTAATAATAAATTCCAAGTTGTCCAATAGGACTTATGCCAATTTTACCTCATATGTGCGTTTTGCATGTTCATTAATTTATTGAGAACCGTGGATGTGATCAGTAGTTTCAAGTTGTCTAGATATCATTATCTTAGTAGAAGTAGGTAATATACAGCACAAAAGGGGCAAGAAGCTGCCAATTTATAAGTTACACAAACTGTAATCACAATTGCCAGTAGAAGTAATGATGTCATTACGTGCATGTTTAAGCCAAGATCCTTCTAAATCAAACCATTTTCCTAATCTTCCCCTAAAATGGGAAGAGGATCATTCAGAGCAGAAATCTGATTCTTCACATGTATCATAAGATGAGTTACATCAGAAGACAGATCAGGTATAAAAACGCAAGAGGGAAGAGATATGGGAACATATGTGTATGTATAACTGATTCACTTTGTTATAAAGCAGAAACTAACACACCATTGTAAAGCAATTATACTCCAATAAAGATGTTAAACAAACAAACAAACAAAACCCCAAAATTCTGTATGCATTATATCACAAGTTCCCCCTTGGGAAGCCGTTAGAATATCAAGGATTATGTGATTTTGTAAGACCACTTTCCTCATTATGGAGACTTCAGAACTGAGTAAGCTATTGGCTTGATGACTATCATTTAAAGTTTGCTCAGTAAATTTTGTTAAAACTACTATGTGATTAATGATATCTTCTATTCCAAGTAAAGAAATGAATACCCTGGCCAAATGGTCATACCATTGGAAAACTGATTGAAACCCAGCATGCTCACATTAAAAGCAGATTGACAGGGGCTGTTTCCAAGACTACACACAGGTGATCTTGAGCCCAAAAGAAACCAAATGTGCATCTTCCCAACCAACCTGGGGAGAGCCACGGCCATAAACTTGTTCCACAAATCCATTGGTCCCATTAGAGCCACCGAATATTTAATATCTAACGAAAAGGAGTATTTATGGCCAGGTTCAGAGGAGGTGTCATTAAGTTGGCCAGGTAAGAAGATCCCACTTGGTAATATTGGCAGTAATGGTAGCTTGCATGGTTTCTTTCTTTTAAAATAAAATTTCTGAGGACCATCCAATTAGAGCTTTGGAGAGGAGAAAACTACCAAGGTAATCTAGGAGTACTGGAAGTAGGTAATTGTCCACAAACCCAGCAACTAGATTAATTTTTTGAAACTTGCAAATGAGTGAGCCCAAGGAATAAATACATTTGGTTCATAAGCAAAATACAGTCCTGGTCCAGTATCTTGGGTCAGCTGTCTACTTCAGATGTCATCTTCATCTTGTCCTGGTCTGGTAGTGCTGGTCTAAGTTAGTCAAAGTTGGGTGTCAGAAATAGGATTGCAGTTTATTCAGGAAACAAGGCCTAATATGGCCTCCTCCAACTTGGCTGTAAAGAGCCCTTTATCTGATGTCTTTTCCAGTATGCATAATCTTCTGGTTGTAGGTCATGGGGCATCTGATCTTCATCCAAAGATAGATTACTCTGATAAGCTTCAGAAACAAACTTCACAGTAATGCAACATAGAAACAAGGAGTTTATTGGTAGCAAGTTATTTATTGGTAGTAAATATAAAAAACCCTCGAAGACCTAGAATTTAATGTCCACTGAAACATAATTTTTTTCTCTCTAAAATTATCGTTATTTCTATCAAACGTAGCCAAATTAAGACTAATTTATTTGCAAAATAAGTCTGGTTTCAATAAATTTGGCCTAATTATTTACACAAGTGCAATTGATCATATAGGCTCTTTTAAGTTGGCTGTGCTGGAAATTTTTATAAGGAATCTCAAATTAAACTTTTAAAAGGCATCAAGGCTGGGAAATCCATGTCAAGGGCTTGCCATCAGATTCTGCGTGCAACATCTATAAACTCCAGTGTATTCCTCTCTTCTCAAGGTCCCCAAAATATCTCGAGATTCCTGCACCTGCCAGGAGGTGGCCTTTCTTATCCACCTGATAAGGCTGCTGGGAACCTAAAAGTCTCCAATTTCTAGAGAGAAAAGATAAATGTTACAATTCTACTTATAAAGGTATAATTTACCAAATTGCTATGTTATAATTATAGCTTGAGGGGAAGGGTTTCCTTATATCTGGAAAACACAGATTAAACACCAGTAATATTTCAGATAAAAAAACAAAAAAAATTATAACCATATTCATCAGCTCCCTCAGTCTTATGTAAGTAATCCCTGATCTTAATATTCTGTTAAGAGTTTTATGAAGCCATCAGCTTTTCCATTAGAATTGTTTAATTTCTTACCCAGTTCAGCAGTATGATCTAAAAGTTATCAGAAGCCTGTATTTGTCAAAAAGTCCTTTATATGAATCTTCTTGAAGACAAAGCATTTCTTTTGCAAAAGCATTAGAGTACATCAATAACTATCTATAAATGACAAAAGACTTAAAAAGGCAAGGTTAAAAGATCTGCTTACAATGCAGTTGACAAAGAAAGCTGGTTATTGTTGAGGCAAACAACATTTAGATAATAACTAGAATTATTACAGATAACATTTTACTAGGACGTAGTCAACTTTTAGAAATTTCAAATAATCTCTAGGACATTCATAATAATGACATTTACCCATACAATATAACCTAAGAAGGTTTATTAGCACTCATTGGACAAGGTTTGTCATGTAATTTAACATACCAAATAAGTCCAATTAGTTTAATATCATTCCTTGGTAAGGAGAGAAAACAATTCTCTTGAGATGTTCCAGGGGCCCTTTAGAAAGCATCAAAGGTAGCTAGAGGTCAAACAAATTTCAATTAGAATTTGATCTTTGGGAAGTTTCAAAAATATCAAAAAGGTTTCAAAACACTTAGTCAAATAAGATCATAGGTCATTGTGGATCAATACTTATTCGCTTAACCAAAGTAACAATAAAAGATTTCAAAAGCTAATAAAGTTATAACACATAACTTAAAAGGTAAAGAAACTTTACAATCTGCTATCAATCTGTCATCTCATTTACATTCAATTTACTTAAAAGGTTCATCATTCAAGTTATTTTTCTTGTTGACAAATATTGTAACAGGAATACTAAGATCTTATTTGACTTCTGGTAAACCTAGCTAGGTACAATAAAAGTATTATACTTAATGTTGATGACTCTAAAGACATGTCTGTATTAATTAAACTGACAACTTAAACTTGTTTTCATGCATTAATCATTAATCTTAGACATTGTGATCTTGAAGTTCATTTGGGTTAGTTTTTTTTTAATATTTATGAGTATATAAGCACTTAATTTTCTTCAAGCCAATTAAATAGAGCTCTTTTACAAATTAATTCTGGCAATACTACACATCTACAACACACATACACAGATAATGATGTGCAGGTGAAAAAAAGTTAGGTGGGTAAAGCAGCTACTATGATGGCAGAGCACAGGAGACGGAAAGGAACTGGAGGGATATCAAGGAATCTAGAAAAGTCATTTCATCTCCTTGGACCTCATCTGAAAAGGTAAGTTTTAGATTAAAAATCTAAGGACGTTTTCAGTTCTACAAGGGTTGCCAAACCTCCCGAATTCAGACTTGGGCGTCCGACGTGCAGCCAAAACCAACCACCGAGACACTGGTGTGTGTGGATAGAGGAAGGTTTATTCCATTTAGCCGAAGTGAGAAGACTAGAGAGCAAGACCTCTCAGCTCCATCTTAACAAAGAAGCTAAAGTGGGGAGTTTTATGCAGTTAGGGGGCAAGAGAGAGGAGGCTTCAGGGAACTGACGGGGAAATCTTTCTTCAGTCTCAGAAAACACCTGGTGCAGCCAGATTTCTGGGCGGCAGCAGCTGGTCATACCTTCCTTAAGGTCATTCATTTCTTCTGCAACACAAACTCATAAATTCTCCTTGTGACCCTGGAGTTATCTCCTCCTGCCTGACCAAGAAATAGTACTTCAGCATCTAAAAATTATATCGTGAGAACAAGTGGTGCTGGGCAGGGAGCAGGCGGTCAACATGTGTGAGCCAACAAGGCCTCATCAGAATTTAAATTGTTTGATTCCAGTTGCTAAAATGTTAAAGGGTACTAAAATCACAAGGGGCCCGGACACACAGGTCTATATTTCAGTCAACATGGACTTTTTATAAGAAAAAAAGAGACAAGGAGTTAAATCATCTTTCCTATGAACAAACAGTACTAAAGAAAAAGGAAACAGGGCTTCCCTGGTGGCGCAGTGGTTGAGAGTCCGCCTGCCGATGCAGGGGACACGGGTTCGTGGCCCGGTCCGGGAAGATCCCACATGCCGCCGAGCGGCTGGGCCTGTGAGCCATGGCCGCTGGGCCTGCGCGTCCGGAGCCTGTGCTCCGCAACGGGAGAGGCCACGACAGTGAGAGGCCCACGTACCGCAAATAAATAAATAAATAAAAAGAAAAAAAAGAAAAAGTAAACAGTATATCAGAAAACATATATCATGATCACTCAGATCACTAGAACAACAATAAAAACCTGAAAGCAAAATAATTGACCATTCTCACAGAATGCTGGAACGGCAAACCACTTAAGGAACCATCACACGTAGTGGGTATAATGATGTAGGCAGAAATGGGGAGAGAAAACCTGCCGTATGCTTTATATTTTTGCATTATGCCTGATGTTGTTTATATACATTTACCAGTCAACGGAACTTAGCAAAACGCTTCTCCATTAACTTTGCTAGGTGAACGTTTTCCACTTGTGCCTGAGGTTGAAATTTACATAGATCAAAACAACATACAGACATACTTATGTTACCAGTGCTGTGCTAAGAATTTGAGAGATGATGACATCACATAAGCAAGTGAGTTATCTGCCAGATAAAGAGTAGATTGACTCACCTCCTGAGACTTGAAGTCATTTTGAAAATACATTTAATTATAAATTATGAGGCCCAAACACTCTTTTAGTTCCCCTTCCCTTAGCTCACCTTCCAAAAGGAGTAACTATAGACAAAGCCTTAAAGAAAATAAATGTTGGGTACTTTTTTCAAATGATGTGACTTACTCTCTGCTCTGGATTTCAAAGATGCCAATTTAATGTGGGTTATATATAATTAAAAAATTTTTTTTACAAATGTATACTTATTGCAGAAATTTTGGAAAACACAAGATTGCAAAGTAGAGAATGAACATTCTCCAGCTGGTCACTGGAGGTTACCACTATTTACTTTTTAGTTGGGCTTTATACTACATACCTATGCTACTTTGGTATTATGATTTAGTCACTTTTCGTATCATGAGTATTTCCTTGGGTCATTAAATACTTGGTAGTTTTAAAGTGTCTGCACAGAATCTTATTTTATAATAATGCCATACTTTGTTGAGGTTTTTTGAATTATCCAAAGTAAAATAAAGAACTGGCTATTGAAAATTGGCAGTTGTGTAGCAGTTGAATAATAATAATAACGGCTGGTTAGCCGTTAAGGTGGCGTGTTGCAGTGCAGAGTGCTCGGCTGTTTCCTGTTTTCTCCTGATTGCTCGTGTGTAAAGATGCCTTGTCGAGCAGAAGCAAATGGCCGTCCAGTTTATTAAAATGCCTGACAGCTGCACTTCCAGTCACCTGGGCCTTGAATATAAATAAGGGAGCATACAGCGAGCACATCTAGCGATGATAAATACACCTTTTATTTTTCTTCCTCTCCCCCCCCAAAATGGTAAATCTGATCATCTTCACATATGAACTTAAAATATGGAAAATGTTGAGGAAGCAAACAGATGGCTTGTAACTTTTTAGGTACTTATAATATGGTGTATCTTCCTGCTCATGAATATTCTGTACTATAACCATTGTTTCTGTAGTTTAATTAAAATGTTTTCCTGGTGTTAGCTTTAAAAAAAAAAAGTAAAATGAAGAGCTACAGCTTATTACAAAAGACTTCTTAACGACCTGAAAAGACATTTTTCCAAAGAAGACATACAGATGGCCAACTGGCACATGAAAAGATGTTCAACATTGTGAATCATCAGAGAAATGCATATCAAAACCACAATGAGCTATCACCTCACACCTGTCAGAATGGCTATCATCAAAAAGACCACAAATAACAAATGTTGGCAAGGATGTGGAGAAAAAGGAAGCTTCCTGCACTGTTAGTGGAAACATAAACTGGTGCATCCACGGTGGAAAACAGCATGGAGGTTTCTCAAAAAATTAAAAACAGATATACGATATGACCCAACAATTCCACTCCTGGGTATATATCTCCCCAAAATGAAAACACTAATTTGAAAAGATACATGCACCCCTGATGTGCATAGCAGCGTTATTTACAATTATGTACCAAGCTGTAGACACAACCTAAGTATCCATCAACACATGAATGGATAAAGAAGAGGTGGTATATATAAAATGGAATACTACTCAGCCATAAAAAAGAATGGAATTTTACCATTTACAACAACATGGATGGACTTGGAGGGTATGTTGCTAATTAAAATAAGTCAGACAAAGACAATACTGCGTAATATTGCTTATATGTTGAACTTAAACGATAAAACAAACTAGTGAATATAACAAAAAGAAACAGACTCACAGATCGCATAGAAAACAAACTAGTTTGTTACCAGTGGGGAGAGGGAAAGGGGGACGGGCAAGGTAGGGATATGGGATTAAAAGGTACAAACTACTATGTATAAATAAGCTACAAGGTTACACTGTACAGCACAGGGAATATAGCCAATATTTTATAACTATAAATGGAGCTTAACCTTTAAAACTGTGATTCACTATGTTGTACACTCGAAACTTATATATCGCAAATAAAAAAAAAAGACTTCTTAAATCAATGTGCAAAAGATAAACGTGGACTCAGAAAAGACGGTACAAAGTAACTTGGAGACTATTAATGGCGGAAAAACAAGCGAGAACAGCTCAATCTCAGCCAAGATAACAGGGTTAACCAAGTCAGATGTTTATTCTTGAGGACAAAAGGGTCACCCATAATGCATCTCACTTAATATTTACATTTGTTCCTTGTGTGGAGATTTATTTTTTCAATTAGAAAAAGTCGTGGTTTTACAACTCAAGCAAATACTGCCGATCCCACGAGCCTCTGGCTCTCATGCTGTGGCCTTTTCAATGCTCCGATCCCCTTCCGAAAGGGCTTCGAGGTGAAACAAAAAGCTGTCTGGCACCGGAGCCACCCGCTCCTGGGCTAACGGGTGTGGCCCGGGTCGGCCGGGTCTGACCCGCCACCCGGAACGGCAGTCGCCACGATACCAAAGAAGCCGGCAGGTGCGTGCGAACCAAAGCTTCCGCGAGCGGAGCGAAGACGCGCCTGTGGCGCAATGGCCGAGGCCTCTTCGACCCACCCAGCCGGGGCCTCGCAGGCGCCAACGCAGCTTCACGCTCTGTGGACAGAGGCCCTCACTTCGTCGTCACAGGGCCAATGATCAGCGGGCTTCCGCCTTCTCCCTCCCCCTTCTACCCTCCTCCCTTTTCCCCTCCCCTCGTCCCTCAGGCCTCTCCTTCCTTCCTCTCTCCCTCCCTCTGGCGTGCCCAGCCGAGTCCCGCTTCCGGTCGGCGGCTGGTGTCCGCCAGTCCGCGGAAGGGTGTCCCGCCTCTTCCGCCTTTACAGCCGAGGTGGCGGCGGCGGCGGCGGCGGCGGCGGCGGCGGCGGCGGCGGCGGCGGCGGCGGCGGCGGCGGCGGCGGCGGCGGCGGCGACGGCGACGGCGCGTCTTCTGTCGGGGTCAGCAGGCGGGTCAGCTGGCGGGTCAGCTGGGCGGTCCACCTGCGCGTCGCGGAGCCGCGCCCGTGGGGGTCGATGGCGATGAACTACAACGCGAAGGATGAAGTGGATGGTGGGCCCCCGTGTGCTCCCGGGGGCACCGCTAAGAACCGGAGACCGGATAACACGGCCTTCAAACAGCAACGGCTGCCGGCTTGGCAGCCCATTCTTACCGCCGGCACGGTGCTCCCCACCTTCTTCATCATCGGCCTCATCTTCATCCCCATTGGCATCGGCATCTTCGTCACCTCCAACAACATCCGCGAGATCGAGGTGAGCGGACGGGAGGCAGCGGCGGTGGGAGTTGGCGCCGCCGGGGAGCGAGGTCCCCCCGCCGACCCCACTCCTTCCTCGGGTCCCGGGGCTTGACAGGCGGGCCCCGCCCTCCCCCACCTTCTCTCTTCCTCAGTTTCCACTTTCTCTTCCTACGGGTTTTCTGAATTTGCAGTTTTGCCCGCCCTTCCTCTCGCTGTTTACCGGGTTAGAGAGGGAATGAATGTTTAATGCAGAGTGTGGGTCGGGGGAAGAGCGCCCCTTTCCTGGGCGGTGTGTGTGGTTTTAACCTCCAACGGTGGTGGAAAAAAGAAGCAAAGAAAAAGAGAAGTGGAAAGAAGTTATGTGGAGATAAAACGCCAGGAGAGTTGACACGGCCAGAGTGTCATTACCTGTGTGGGGATTATCCCGGGACACGGAGATTAACACCTTGGCCATTGTTGGGGAAAAGACCCAGAGTCTTAGAGGCATTGATGATTTTTATGTCAAGAAGGTGTCATGTTACCAGATCACATATTAGGACGTGTGACCGAGATGTGTACAGTACCTTTTGAGTTAATAGATGCTTTTAGTTATAGGGCATGAGGTAAAAGGTAACCTGAAACTTCAATTCCGGTTTTGCCTTTAGGCTACATTGATTAATAACCATGCCCTACATTCGCCCTAGTTTTTTTTTTTCCCCCAAACTTAAAACAAAAAAAAAGAAGAAAAAGAGTCAACGACCGTAACACAGAGAATAATTTGTGAATTGTCTACTGAACATTTTACTTTTATAAGACGTGTTAGAGAAACTTGGGGAAGCATCTTGACTTTTGTCAGAGAAACAATCAGTATCTTCATCCATCTGCAGTGGTGAACATAGGTTGATACAGGTTGTAAATACTTTGTGTAGATGTCCAATATTAAACATCTGCTCATCCACTTTTCTTGAATATCTGAGAAATATTTTTATCTGTTCGAAAGGGGAGGAGCTGGTACAATGTTCTCTTGATTGCTTCTGTTCTATCAGATTCTGTCATTTTTTTCCCCTCTAATTTTATTAAATACTTAAAAATTATGCATACTTTTTAATAGGGCTTTCAGAGCAATTTTATTTCAGCTACAGAAATAGGCATACTTTCCAGTTTAATTCACAGTGTTACCTGTAAAAGCAAAATCGTTATTTTTTTAATTGTACAGTGCTCATTTCTGTGTTAATAATAGTAATAAGAATTGTACAATATCTATAGCCTAGTTTTTAAATCTTTTACTAAAAACTCATTTTCAGTTTAATAACTAAAGAAAGTAACACGGTATTTATTTTTCAGCATAAAGTTTTGTTTTATCATTTTTATCTCCTAGTAGTCCTTCAAATGTAGTACTTCTTGTTCTCCCAACTGTACGAGGACCACACATATCAGGATGTGAGCGAAGTGGTGTAATACAAGGACCATGGGCTCTAGGCAGGAGTCAGGCAGAGCTGGGTTTAAATTCCAGCTCAGCCACTAACCAGCTCAGTTTATTGGAAAACATAATCTCTCTGAGCCTCCGTTTCCTCACCTGTAAAATCGGTAAATAATGCCTATCTTGTGAAATGTGAGAATTAGAAACAATATAGATAATATTCCTGGCACTAAGTTTGTACAATAGTTACTGTTATTGTGATGACCCCGAATCAGGAGATGAGAAATGGAGTCAGAGGGGTTGGTATTTGCTAGTAAGCTAGAAGAGTATTGTAAAATTGAGACAGAAACCAAACCGAGATGTCTTGATTTTCAGTCTTAAGCTTTCACGCTACACTAGGACCCTTACTGCAATGTTAGTAGTTAAGTAGAAGAAAATTTAACATTAGAAATTTCATCATCTTATTTAAACTTCTTAGGTTTTTTTTTTTTTAAGATTTTTCTAATGTGGACCATTTTTAAAGTCTCCATTGAGTTTGTTACTATATTGCATCTGTTTTCCATTTTGGTTTTTTGGCCACGAGGCATGTGGGATCTTAACTCCTCCACTAGGTATTGAACCCGCACCCCCTGCATAAGAAGGTAAAGTCTTAACCACTGGACTGCCAGGGAAGTCCTTGAAACTTCTTAGGATATTAAGATGAAAGTAGCGATAGTTTGGAATTTTATATGATGAGTATTTACTAAATTATCAGAACTCACCTATAGATATTTACTATACTATGAAGATAAATGTTTACTTTCTTTAACACTTTCGGATTCTGAAATAAAATACAGTTCTTCACACCAAGTAGTTGGTGAAATGGAAATTTCTTTTTAAAAAAACATTTTTTAAATTAATTTTTATTGGAGTATAGTTGCTTTACAGTGTTGTATTAGTTTCTGCTGTACAGCAAAGTGAATCAGCTATACGTATACATATATCCCCTCTTTTTTGGATTTCCTTCCCATTTAGGTCACCACAGAGCACTGAGTAGGAAATATCTTAAATAGTTCTCATGTATATAATTCTGATTTCAAGTTGCCTGAAGAGTCTTCTGCAGCTTGATCTAGTTAGAAGGGCACTAAAGTTAAGAGTCAGGGCATCAGAGTTGAAGTCCCAACTTTTACTCCCTAGTTTGTGATCTTAGGCATATTTCTGAGTCTCGATTTTCATTTTACTTGAAGAGCCAAAAGATTCAGACTAGGTGGTCTCTAAGAGGCTGTTCAACTCTAATATTCTGTGACTTCCAACTTTAATGTGATTTAAAGAAAAATGCTGCATATTCAAATTGTATCACCTTTGGAACCAGAGGAAATGAAAATTAGGAATGATTAGGAATTTTGTACCAATGCTCACATACAGTTATGCAAATAGAATAAATTTTTAAAAATTTGTTGATTATGTGGAGAATTGGTTCAGAGTTGGGTGTGGAGTTATTAGAAAAACCTAGGGAGCTTTCCCAAAACACACATGCGTGTTTCCGACTGCTGTCCACCCTTTGTCAGCCACTAGTTTAGTAATAAAATATGTTGAGGGTTATTAAAAGTAAATGTGTAACGAGAAGTTCTTGGCAACATTCACTTCCATACTGTAAGTTGCTCACAGCTCTTTGCCTCATTATTGAAAATTCTAAGAACTTGTATTGTTGTATTATCAGTACATCAAATTACTAGGCCAAAGGAGACTTTCCCAATCAGAATGCTTTTTTTTTTTAAATTTATTATTTATTTGTTTTTATTTTTGGCTGTGTTGGGTCTTTGTTCTGTGCGCGGGCTTTCTCTAGTTGCAGCGAGTGGTGTGCGGGCTTCTCATTGTCGTGGCTTCTCTTGTTGCAGAGCACAGGCTGTAGAGCACAGGCTCAGTAGTTGTGGCGCACGGGCTTAGTTGCTCCGCGGCATGTGAGAATCTTCCCGGGCCAGGGATCAAACCCATGTCCCCTGCATTGGCAGGCAGAGTCCCACCCACTGCGCCACCAGGGAGGAAGCCCCCAGAATGCTTTTGTAATATAGCTTGAAGTGCTAAGATCAGAAATCCAGACTTTTTAGGTAGAGAAATCAGAGGGTCTTCATCCTTTTCCCCGAAATTTTATACTAAAAAATTACTACTCTTGTAAAGCATGTTGGACTCTCCTAAAAAGGGAGTAAAAAAGGTATTTAAAAATTTTAATGCTTATATTTGGAAGAATATCTCCTCCCCCCATTAGGTGTATATATCTCGTTTAGTTGGTTTTTAGATTTTCCATAATCTAATAAAGTTATTAGAAAACAAAAGTTAATTTTATCATTCATAAGAAAATATTTAATATCTCGTTAAGACTAAGACTTAATATCTTCATTTATTATTAGCAGCAAGGAATGAATATTTTCTGTAATTTGGCAATTGTAGGAGTCAGGCACTTCTTTCTACCATATAGGTAGTGTTTTTCTAGTTGAGGGCCCTTGTTGGTGAGGCAGAGATATTAATTGAATGGGGCTAACTTGAAACAGGTAGGAGATATTCTTAATTTTTGCAATTTCACACATTTATCTGTGTGAAGTTATATAGTTGTAAATGTTTTTTTAAATTAACTTATTTTTGGCTGCATTGGGTCTTCGTTGCTGCGTGCGGGCTTTCTCTAGTTGCAGCTAGCGGGGGCTATTCTGCTGCGGTGCGCGGGCTTCTCTTGTTGCAGAGCACGGGCTCTAGGCACGTGGGCTCTGTAGTTGTGGCACGTGGGCTCAGTAGTTGTGGCACGTGGGCTCAGTAGTTGTGGCACGTGGGCTCAGTAGTTGTGGCTCGCGGGCTCTAGAGCTCAGGCTCAGTAGTTGTGGCGCACGGGCTTAGTTGCTCTGCGGCATGTGGGATCTTCCCGGACCAGGCCTCGAACCTGTGTCCCCTGCATTGTCAGGTGGATTCTTAACCACTGCACCACCTATATAGGAAGTCCTATATAGCTGTAAATTAATGGTTAGGATCAGATGAGGACGTTATTCTGAGTGATATTCAGTATAAACTTAAAACTAAACATTTACTTCAAATTAATATTGCCAAAGTGTTCAACATACATTTTCGTCAAATTTTAGTGGATTAGGCACTAAAAATTAGGCAAGTGTAAAGATTTTAATAGTCAAATGAATTGCAGTTGCTTAGAAGTTGACTTAGAAGCTGACTCTTGGAAATTAAGAGGTTTGTGGTGTTAGTGTTATCTTTTGTTTCTCACGTAACTTTAGTACTTAGGGCAAGGCACGGCAAAGTAAGTATGGCTAGCCAGACCATTTTTGTGAAGCCCAGGAACTGAGAATGGTTTTACAGATGAACGTTTGCTATTGAGTTTGATGATAGGGAACACTAACTTTGAACTCCGATAATGCGAAATGTTACCCCCCCAAAAGAATTTTATTCTTACTAGTAGACCTGTGTTACCAGAAAATTGTACACAATTGTTATTATATGTTGAATTTCGTCAATAAAAGTGTGTGCAAATTTGTTTTCTCTCTGTTATATAAGAACCTACAAATATCCTCTTGGTTTGCAAAGCCTAAAATATTTACTTTCTGGCTCCTTACAGAAAAGACATTCCTACCCTTGACTTAGAGTTTTAAAGAGACATACTGGCAAATTTAGCAGTTGTTACAAAAATAGCAGTGTTTAACTTATACATTCTGATCCTCAATAATCTTTTCAAGGTAAGTGTAGAGAGTACTGGTAATTGCTTGTGTTCTACCTTCTTTGTACAAATAGATGTAGAATACCTTAGCTGAATTTACCATTAACCTTGGCGCAGGTAATATTCTTCATTTCTTTGTCACAGTCAGATAAAGTTGAAGGAACTAAAGAAAATTGTTTTTGAAATTTTTAATGACCTCTGTCTTCATTAGAGCCTCTAGAAAGGACAAATAATTCTTTTTTATTTTTATCTTTTATTTTTTAATTTTTATCTTTTAAAGATAAATTCTTTAGTGTGGAATCAGTTCAAAGGGGTACTTAAAAATGCCATTTTTAATTTAATCTAATTAATACTTAAAATGATTTACCTTATTACTCAGCATTTTGTCGAGTGACTTGTTTAGATATTATATTGATTTCCTTTAAGACAGATTTACATTCAAAAATGGAAGTTCTCCAGTTCTTATGCAGGGTAAAAATGGCATGTCCTTCAGATTCCTCCTTTCCCACCGCATTAAATTCAGTCAGTTTCTTAAGAACGGGATGTATTTTTAGAATTACTAAGAAGAATTGCCAGTTCGATTTAGGAGAGCAGTTACAATGGTAGCAGAACAAAGTTGGGAAATACGATAACTCTTAAACTAATCCAGTCATCTCCATCTGTTGTTCTGTTTTGCCTCTGGCTCTTTGTGTTTTGAATTTAAGCTATTGGCAGGTCTCCAGTTTATCATTGTATTCTGCACTGTGCCTTGTATGCTTTTGACATTTAACAGGCATTAATTTTTAAAAATAAGGGAACTGTAGTTCCTCTCCCACCTGGTAGCCTCTTTCTTTCTAGGATAAGTTATGAACTATTATCTTTAGTATAAGCTTTTTTTTCCTTCCTTTATTAAGGTTACAATTCACAAAAATTGTATTTATTTACAGTGTTCATTGTGATGGCTTGATATATGTGTATACTGTGAAATAATCACCATAATAAAGCTAATTAACATGTCTATCACTTCCCATAGTTACTCTCTTATTAAAAAGACAAGAGATAACAAGCGTTGGTGAGGGTGTAGAGAACAGGGAACTCTTGTGCAATGTAAACTCGTACAGCCATTGTGGACCAGAGTATGGAGGTTGCTCAAAAAATTAAAATATAGAACTGTCATAAGATCTAGTACTTCCACTAGGTATATATTTAAAGGAAACCAAATCAGTATCTCGAAGAGATATCTGCACTCCCACGTTCACAAACTTTGTTTTTATACCCAAATGGATTTTATTACAGTCTGGACATTAGGCCAGGCTGCCCTTGAATTTTAGCTCATGGAGGATATAGTGGTCTTTTGATGGTAAAAACTCACAGACTGAGTTAAATTTATCAAGAGTTTTAATCAACATTGAGCATTTTCTGTATGTAAAGTGCTGCTCTGGGCATAGTGGGCGACAGAAAAAAGTTTGTGGACAGGGCCTCTTTTTTTTTTCCTTCTCCCTCAAACAGAGAACCCTTCTTAAGGTACCTGAACCTGGAATCTTTTGGGGGGAGTTGAAACATACATATTAAAGGAAAACCAAGCATTGCTAGATGAGTGGCACAGACAGAAGGAATATGCCTTAGTGGTCCAAAAGAAGACAATATTACATCTGTCTCTAATAACCATGGAAAACTTTGTGGCGGAAGTGGGCTTTGAGCTGGAATTGAAGGATAAATAGCACTTCTAAGGAGGAGGTTGGATGCATTCCAAGAAAGGAGATTTATATGAACAAGATTGTAGTGGCAGGAAATCAAAAGGTGTCTAGAGAAAGTAGGAGTAAGGGTAAATAAGCTGGTGCCATGTTGTGGATAGACTGGGTATTTGATGATGATGAAACCGCCTAACTTAGACTGGGACCTGAACCCACGCGCCGGAACTCTAGCCCAGCCAAAACCCAGACTGGGACTTGAACCCATGGTCTTTTAACTGAGATCACACACCTGGTCTCAGGACTTGGGAGCGGGCTTGGGAGAAGCACACTCCACAGACAGAGTGGGTAATTTATTTCATAGGCTACTGAGTCGGAGGAATATTCCAGCTATTTTGGGGAGGGAGTGGGAATTTCTAGGAATTGGGCCACTGCCCACTTTTTGACCTTTATGGTCGGCCTTGGAACTGTCCTGGCGCCTGTGGGTGTGTCATTTAGCTTGCTGATGTGTAACAGTAAGTGTATACTGAGGCTCAAGGTCTAGTGGAAGTCGACTTGTCCGCCATCTTGGATCTATTTGGTTCTAAATAAGTTTATGTTGTGTCCTTGGACTATGTCATTCTTTTAAAGGTTGTGCCCTACCCCCTTCCCTCCTGTTTCAGTGAAATGATGGTGTCCACTGTAGAACGGTTGCAGTGAAGAGCAGTTAGATTTAGGAAGTGTTATGAAAGTAGAGCTAATAGAATTTTCTCATGTAGTGGATGTGTCGGGTGTGAGAGAAATTGTAGAATTAAAGATAACTCTAAGATATTTTGGCCTGCATTGGAAGGATGGAATTGTAATTTTGTAACCGAGCAAGGGCTTGTGTGCCTGGTTGCAGAAAGACAAACTCTGACAGCAAGCATTTGCAGCAAAGTGTAGGGGTTTATTTGCAGGGTGCCATGCAAGGGCGTGGGAGACAAGCCTCAGATCCACTCCAACTCGGTCTTTGAGTTAGGGATGTTTTAAAGGGGCAGAATGGTTTTGGGAATCAGGGTATCTTTGGTCTACAGTTCTCTGGCTAGGTGATCCATGGCTCGGGGGTCTGTAGGCTCACCTTGCCCTGGAGAAACAGCCTGAGTTTGTGTGTTAATGATGGTATCTACAACAAAAATTTTAGTACATTAAGGATGTTATCGACAACAGCAATCTTAGTCCTCTGACTCTGGATGATTAGTGTTCAGTTAGCACAGAATTGAGGTCAGAGGGGACAAAAAAGGGAACAAAGCTTTGGAGAGAGAGATTAATCATAAACTCAGTAAGGGAACATGGTTTTAGGGAAACTTGGCTTCAATTTATCAAGATGGGGAAGACTGTAGAAAAAGTTTTAGTGTGACAGTAGGGGGTTAGGGTGTGAGAAGCTGAGTAAAGAGTTCTGTTTTTAACTTGTTACGATGAGATGCCTTTTAAACATCCAAGTCGGAAATAATGAGTAGACAATTGAATATATGAGGCTAGAGTTTAGGGGGAAGGTTGAGACTGGGTTTAAGCATTGAGGATTCATCAGCGTAGATGATATACAAAGACATAAGATGGAATGAAGTCAAAAGAGTGATTATAGGTCAAAAAAAGTGAGAACATCCAAAGAAAGCCCTGAGTCACTCCAGTGCTTATAGAAGTTGGGGAGATGAGGAGGAACTAGCATGGAGACTGGAAAGGAGCAGCCAGTGAGGACTGAGGGCTGGCCTTTGGGTTTACAACATGAAAGGAGCAGTCTTGCAGTGAATGATGTCACTGTCCATGAGGGTTTTCAAGCCAGAAACTCTGGAAGTCTACCTAAGCTTATCATCCCATCTCTAGGCGTTAAGTTCTATAGGTTTTACTTTCTCTATATTTTTAAAATCTTTTTTCCCATTACCACTGCCTTTTTCTTAGTTTATGTTCTTAACATTTCTCATCTGGATTATTGCAGTAGCATTCTTTTTTTTCTTTTTTCGTTCTAGTCTGGCATTTTCTTTAGTCTTTCTGCATGTCACTGCCAGAGTGATCTTTTAAACAGCCTAATCTGAATATTTCATTCTCTTGCTTAAAATTTCTTGTATGTCTCCCTGTAGCATTCAGGATAATGTTCAGAACCCTTAATGTGAAATGTAACTTTCTTCATGACAGGCTACTTTCTGTTTCTCTGGCCTCGTCTCCTACCACTCCCCTGCCCTTTGCTCTAACCATAGCAAACTGCTGTATTTTATGGGATGTGGCATGCTGCTAGATCTACCTGAAATGTCCTTCCTTTTCTTGTTCTACCATGGTTTTCAAATTACGTTCCTGTCAACACTATGGAAGGTTTTCCCTGATTTCTCCCCTTTCCATTTTCAAGGAAAATGATATATATACAATATGCAAGATCAAACATGTATAACTATGATATCCATCCATATCTGAAGGCAAACAAATTTGCTTATTGAACAGTAATTCACAACAGTAAAAATTTAGCAAACAAGTTTTTTGGCAAATGCTGCAAGCAGAAGAGGGATGATGATGATTTTAAAAATGGCAGATTTTTTTTTTTTTTGCAGTACACGGGCCTCTCACTGCTGTGGCCTCTCCCGTTGCGGAGCACAGGCTCAGCGGCCATGGCTCACGGGCCCAGCCGCTCCGCGGCATGTGGGATCTTCCCAGACCGGGGCACGAACCCGTGTCCCCTGCATCGGCAGGCGGGCTCGCAACCACTGCGCCACCAGGGAAGCCCTGATTTTTTTGATGCTTATTTTAGAAGGAGGTACTGTTGTATACTTATTAGTTCTGAAAAGCTGGAAACCATAGACCAACCTCCAATTACATGGATTTGTAGTTTAATTTCTAAATTAATTAAAATATAAGAATGATTATGTGACATTTAATAACATTGTGCATCACTATGCTGAGTAAGTTGGCTATTGTTCTAAGCTCTCAGGTCTCACATTATATACAATTATATTTAACTTTGAAAAAGTTTTTGAAATTATTTGTTTTTCCTTGAGTTTTAAAACGATAGAATGTACTTTTTCTTCTCCCTTTTAAAAAACTGGCATGAAGTCTCAAAGCTTGATTTGTACTGGAAGAAGTGAGAGTCAAATTCAAGGATACTAAGCATATTGCTAAGGAAGAATTGACAGAACTTAGGTGCTAATTCCCAAGAGGATGCCAAGATTTTGAGCTTGGATGCTTGGGACAATGGTGGTACCATTTATAGGCATCAAAAGACCACAGTTGGGTGTGAGATTATGGGGTTCAGTGAATCATCACTGTTGATTTTTTTTTTTAAGTAAAGTTTTTAGTGAAGCATAATGCCCCCCCTGGCCCCCTGCCCCAAATTAACAAGTCACATATGTCTGACTTAGTTTTGGAAAGATCACTGTGGATTTGAAATAGAGAGAGATGGTAAGAGTTTCAAGTGGGAGGGAAGAAATTCAACCAAATGAATACATCTAGGGATATAAAAATGGGACTGGGGGGTGAAAATAAGACCGGTGGTGATTTAGAGAGGAGAGTATAATGTATGAAATATGATATGAGGTAGCATGAGGTTATCGTCACAAAGTAGCACTGGAGACAAAGATAAAAGCCACTGATGTTTGAACATCAGTTACATGACTATACAAAGACAATGTTTTATATAGAAAAGACCATGTATTTCCTTAAAATAAAAGCCCTGCTTTACTCATATTAACTGCTTATCTGTTCCTTTGATCTACCCTGTTACATAGATTGGAGCATAATTAGCAAAGCCCTTTTCATCAGTTCTGTCCTAGGCAGTTTTTATAACTTGATACTTCTGTAAGAGTTTTAAGGGGTAAACTAAAACTTCAGGTTGGAATTTACTTTTTCGTTTGTGGAGATGCGTTAAATGCCAGATATAAAAACTTTGTGTATGGAACTTTATATTATAAAATTCTATTTCAGATTCTAAAAGTTAAGATGGTGCTAGAATGACATCTACCTGTCATAACAAAGTTGTTGTTTTTGATCTGTATTTTAGGTGAAAACTCTGAAGATTTGGTAGTACTGTTTAAAACGTCAGCATATTCATGAACGGGGCCAATTTTATTTTTAAAATATAATGTCTTTTAAATTGACTTCCATATTTCTAAATTATTGTATGGTGCATGTTATTCAGGATTAATGGGAGGCAGCAGTGCAGTCTAATGGAAAGAACAGCAACTTTGGAGCTAGCCAGATATGATTATATCACTGTCATGGATTGAATTGTGTCCCAGCGAAAGATGTGCTGAAATCTTAACTCCTAGTACCTGTGAATGTGACTTTATTTGGAAATAGAGTCATTGCAAATGTAATCAAGATGAGGTTATTCGGGTGGGCTCCTATCCAGTATGACTGGTGTCCCTATAAGAAGAGACAGGCACAGAGGGAAGAAGATGTGAAGACAGGGATATAGGGAGAACTGTGTAACAGCAGAGACAGAGGTGGTGTGATGCAGCTGCAAACCAAGGAATGCCGGCTGCTGCCAGAAGCTAGCAGGAGGCAAGGACAGTTTCTCCCCAGAGTCTCAGAGGGAGAATAGCCCTGCTGACACCTTGAATTCAGACTTCTAGCCTCCAGAACTGCGAGAGAAGAAATTTCTCTTGTTCTAAGACACCCAGTCTGTGGTATTTTGTTTCACCAGCCCTAGGAAACTAATAATAGTCACATACTAGCTGATTGGCTTTGGGCAGTCATTTAACCTCTGAATCTCAATCTCTCTGTAAAAGATTAAAATAGTTCTGGTATGGAATAGACATTTGGGAAATAATAGCTAGTTTTTCTATTGCTATTCTTTCTTCAAAGATAGTTTACATTTGTATATCACCTAATTCATTCATTTATCATTTCCACCTCTGAGCATGAGCCTTACTGATTGAATTAGAAGTAAACATCTTTTCTGTGGCTCCCACTCAGATTCTTTAACCTACAGAAACATGCTGCAGATTTCATGTGACCCATAGAATTTTATTAGGATATAAAGGATTGAGCATGTTCTATAGCTATCAGTTTAGAACTAAGCTTTTGATTTTTTAAAAGCTAATCTTCAAAAATAAAAGACTGAATTAAAAAAAATTGAACTCTTAACTTTTAACAGGCTCTAAATAATTTAAGTATGTGTCAACTGAAGGAAAACCGATAACCTAAAAGCTGGGAGTTAAGTTTTGTTTGGGGATCTTACTGAGGACTACAGTCCAGGACACAGCCTCTCAGCTCTGAGAAACTGCTCCGAAGAGGTAAGGGAAGAGTCAGGATGTGCAGGAGTCTTTGCTGGACTAATCACAAAGAACAGGCATCCGAAGTTCATGATTTTAGTGCTTTTCTGTGTATGGGAAGATGCAAGAGTCTGGGCTCACTGAAATTATACCTTACATGTGCATCTTAACTATCTCGGGCCAGTATCTAAAACACAGAATGCTTCCTGTTTTTTTTCCATCCTGAATCTTCCCTCAGGGTGCACCGTTGGTGGGCAGCTGCCATGTCTAATGGCTTGACCCTTGTAGAGCTGGGATGGGGGCCACATTCCCTGTCCACATGTGTATGTTTATTTCTTTCCTCCACCCCCTTTTATCTGATGAGCTTTTTTTTAAAAAATTAATTAATTAATTTTTGGCTGTGTTGGGTCTTCGTTTCTGCGCGAGGGCTTTCTCCAGTTGCGGCAGAGGGGGGCCACTCTTCATCGCGGTGCGCAGGCCTCTCACTGTCGCGGCCTTTCCTGTTGCGGAGAACGGGTTCCAGACACGCAGGCTCAGTAGCTGTGGCTCACGGGCCCAGTTTCTCCGCGGCATGTGGGATCTTCCCAGACCAGGGCTCAAACCCGTGTCCCCTGCATTGGCAGGCAGATTCTCAACCACTGCACCACCAGGGAAGCCCTGATGAGCATTTATGAAGGGAATTTTTCTTATTTATGTATTACTAATTTAATAAAAAAGAAGCATTTTAAATACTTTTTAACATGTTCGGTACTCCACAACAAGCTGCTGTCTTTTTGTGCCTCTTTTACTGTTCCTCTCACTCTCTCAATCAATGCCCACCTTCTTTCCCACTCAGGCCTGGGTTATGCAAATTACCTTGTCTACAGTCATAGTAATCTCTGTGGAAAATTCAGTGCTGTCCCTCATGTGTGAGCTTTGAGTAGGAAGCAGTGTAACTTGCATTACTTCCTCTGAGGCAAGAACGTGCACCGTGGCTCAGCCTTTACAGCCTTTTCTTTTTGCCCAAGATCTCTGAGTAGCAAAGCAGGGAAGTTGGCTGCCGTTGTGCCACACCAGTGGCATCAGTGTGACTTATAAAACTAAAGAATCTGCTCTAGGCCCCTCGGGCAAGGTTACCGTCTTGACCTTCCTATTCCCTCGCTCCTCTGCCTTGCCTGATGGTAACTGAAAGAGCTTCCTGGTGGCTGCTGAGGTTACGGCACCTCGTGTGTGCAGCAGTGTTGGTGGAGGGTGCTATCTCCTGAAGCTTCTGATACCGTTGTTTCTAAGAATTCTACAACAGTACTGGGATGGCCTTTTCCACAGCTCTATCCCCATTTTGTCACCTGGACTGCAAAGCCACACTGCTCTAGCTTATAGTGGCTCGTCACAAACGCTACCCCTTTAGCTTCGGCTCTGCAACCCTATTCCACTTTCCTGGTTTCTGAGACCTAGATTTTCCTTATTACTAGTAGCCAACTGTTTTATAAATGGACACTGTAGAAAAATTAGATACCTTAACTGGAGAACCCCTGATTGATTATCAGATCTTTAACTCAGAACTTTGTCCTAAATTCTTGTATCTTGGGTTTGTTCCTGTGCTAAGCCCTCAGTTAGAGATTGTCCCTCTTGGTACTGTCTCCCTGTAGATAACATCCACTTGTCAGCCCTCGTGGAGAAATTTGCTAAATACTGGATTAGGTATGTGTTTCCATAGTACCTGTACTTCTTTTACCAAAACACCCGTTCCATCTTAGTGACCGTGTTCTGTATTAGACAGTGAGCTCCATGTGATTAGGTATTGGGATGAGTCCCTCTTGCCTGGAACACACAGACATTCAAGTAAATATTAAGTTAATAAGTGATTCTTTCCTGACAGGGTGTTCAGGAAGAAATCAAAGTCTCGTTATCTTAGACTTTCAAAAAAATCTGTTGTTAATATCAATACAAGTGTTTGATTATGTTAGCCTCCTCTGTCTCCATTTCCTTATTTCCTTTTTTAAATTTAAATTTTAAGTTTTTTGGCTGTGTTGGGTCTTCGTTGCTGCATGCGAGCTTTCTCTAGTTGCGGCGAGCAGGGGCTGCTTGCTCTCCATTGCGGTGTGCGGGCTTCTCATTGCGGTGGCTTCTCTTGTTGCGGAGCACGGGCTCTAGGCACGCGGGCTTCAGTAGTTGTGGCTCGTGGGTTCAGTTGCTCCACGGCATGTGGAATCTTCCTGGATCAGGGATCGAACCCGTGTCCCCTGTATCGGCAGGCGGATTTTAACCACTGCGCCACCAGGGTAGTCCCATTTCCTTATTTCCTGAAGGACATTTTTAACACTCGGGATTATTTAACTTTCAGAGGCTTTGTTGTCAGCAATATTAACCAACTCTGGGTAACTTACAGGGGAAAGGGATTTGTTGGAGGAGATTGGGTAGCTCTCACACAAAATAGATGGGAGGTCTAGAAGATCAGGTTTGGAGACAGGAGGGAAGGAAGGGAAGTTTGGAAGCAGAAACAGTGGCTCAGATGCCACAGCTGCTGTTGAGTTCCCTGTTCGACTTCTGCTGCCGCTGCTGAGCTCATCACACCCACTCCTCTCCGATTTATATGGAGATTCAGTTCTCTAGTCTCAATCAGGATTGATCGTATGTATGCTTTTGTCCTGGCTCCTGGGGTTAGGGAGAGGAAGGACTCATTTACTCCCTTGGCTTCTGAAGTGGAAGTTGGAGCCCGGCCTGCCTCCAAAACTCTCCACCAGGAGAATTCCCCAGGGCTTGGAAGTGTGTTTGGGTGCTGGGCATCCAAATTAACAACAATAAGTCACAGTTATCCCCCAGATTTATCTTCATTCTTATAATCTGCAGACTCTGAGTTTGTATATCAGAAAGGATGGTATGTTCATTGTACAAGAGGACATAGAATGGTGGAGAGAACAGAGATTTTGGAGAAAGGCAGAGCTGGGTTCAAATTCTTGATGGGTGATCTTGGGAAAATTACTAAACCTCCCTAAATGTCAGTTTCCTAGGTTAAAATGAGGAAAATAAAAATTAACTTTTCAGGACTACGTGTTAATGAGATGGTGTGTGTTAAGTGCTTATAATGTCTGACACTTAGTATATCCATTCAATAAGCAGTGGCCAGTAAAACAAAGCATGTAGTTACGGATCCAGTTTACCTTTTAGTGTTGTCTCGTTTCCTTCCAACATGAAAACTCTCTCCACAAATCCAAAGTGTCATCCTGAAATGTACCTGTGCTCTCTACCTTCGTGCTTCTCCATATGTCGCCTTTTTCCATCCTTTTTTTTCCTTTTAATGGCTCAGTTCAAATCCTCTTTTCTTCTCAGTGAGAAAGTGCTAGTCAATCTAGTACTTACTGCCCTCTTTGCCGTTCAGTTTAGCACTTAACGTTTATAGTCATTTTCTTTGTGTTTATGCACTATCTTTGATAGTCTTCTGGAGGGCCAAGGGGACTGACTATGGTGGTGAAGAAGCAGTTTAGTAGAAGGAACATTGGGCTTGGAGTAAAAAATCCTTGCTTCTAGCGTAGCACCAGCTACTGCTGTTCGTGTATCCTTGGACAAGCTTCTGAATGTTCTCTTTATGTAAAATGAGGATAATACTATAGGATTTTGGTGAGGATCAGATGAAATATGTGTGGAATAGAAAGGACTGTGTAAACTGTATCGACTAAGTATAAGATATGATTACTTTTGTATCTTCATGTCATGCCTTGCACATAGTAAGGCTTAAAATGTGAATGACAGTTTTTTTACTTTCAGAATTCCCTGGAATCAAAAGACATGCAATTTTTTGTACATTTAAAAAAGTATAATTAAAAGATTGTGATGAAAATGTTATAGCTATTCTTTGAAGTATAATTTGACATTCAGCAATAATTCTTGGTTTCGAAAAATGTTCAGGTTTAATATACTGTAGTATAATTTATTAGATTTCACATTCCATCGTATTATTTTTGTTCAGTTAAATAAAGAAAATATATCTTTGCTTAATCACAGCTGATGATCTGTCTTTCCTCCTTTGCCCTAGAAAATAATTTGAAAGAGAGTGGTTTAAGAGGTTTTTGTTCAAAGACAAACAATATGGTAGTAGGCCCAGCTGACAACTTTTTTTTTTAAATCCTAAATTTGACTTAGAAGAGAGAGAAGATGTGCAGAGATTATTAAATTAAAAAAATCGAAAAAAAATTTAATATATTTTAACATAGATTTTTAAATATAGTTGATTTTTCTAAATGTTCTCATGTTTTCTTTCATCTTGTCAAAACCATAAAAGTTGGCTTTTAAGTGCGATATTGTGCATGAATAAGCCCTGGGTGGAAAGCTGTGGCCCCACAGGTTTAGTGAAAAATTATACACGTTTTATCTCTCTTCATTTAGGAGACCTGTTTTTTAGCTTGTTTTAATTACGTGCCTAGCTTCTCTTAGATATTTGCAGTGAATGAAAATTTTCTCTAAACAAAGTTTCATTAGTAAGTAAGCTTTGATGGAGGACATTTCAATAGGTTATATCGGAATTTGACAAAACCAAGTTTTGTTAAGCAGTTTTGTGGTTTTTGAAAAGCAATTAGATGTAATTTTTAAAATTATTAAAAAAAATTTATTGGAGTATGGTTGATTAACAATGTTTTGTTAGTTTCAGGTGTACAGCAAAGTGATTCAGTTATGCATATACATATATTCATTCTTTTTCAGATTCTTTACCCATATAGGTTATTACAGAATATTGAGTAGAGTTCCCTGTGCTACCCAGTAGCTAGCTCCTTGTTGGTTATCTATTTTATGTATGGTAGTATGTGTATGTTAATCCCAAGCTCCTAATTTATACCCCCCGCCCCATTTCCCCGTTGGTAACCATAAGTTTGTTTTTGAAATCTGTGAGTCTGTTTCTGTTTCGTAAATAAGTTCATTTTTTATCATTTTTTAAATTAGATTCCACATATGAGTGATATCATATGATATTTGTCTTTCTCTGTCTGACTTAGTTTGATAATCTCTAGGTCCATCCATGTTGCTGCAAATGGCATTCTTTTGTTCTTTTTTTATGGCTGAGTAATGCTCCATTGTATATATGTACCACATCTTTTTTTTTTAAGATTTATTTATTTATTATTTATTTATTTTTGGCTGTGTTGGATCTTAGTTGCGGCACGTGGGCTCTTCACTGAGGCATGCAGGATCTTTTGTTGAGGTGCGTGGCCTTCTCTCTAGTTGTGGCGTGTGGATTTTCTCCTCTCTAGTTGTGGCGCGCAGTCTCCAGGGTGTGTGGGCTCTGTAGTGGTGCTTGGGTTCCAGAGCGCTTGGGCTCTGTAGTTTTGCAGCACGTGGGCTCTAGTTGAGGCGCGTGAGCTCAGTAGTTGTGGCACACAGGTTTAGTTGCCCCACTGTGTGTGGGATCTTAGTTCCCTGACCAGGGATCAAACCCGCGTCCCCTGCATTGTAAGGTGGATTCTTTACCACTGGACCACCAGGGAAGTCCCTGTGTACCACATCTTCTTTATCCATTCCTCTGTCGATGGCCATTTAGGTTGCTTCCATGTCTTGGCTGTTGTAAATAGTGCTGTAGTGAACATTGGGGTGCATGTATTTTTTTGAATTATGGTTTTCTCTGGATATATGCCCAGGAGTGGGATTGCTGGATAATGTGGTAGTTCTGTTTTTAGTTTTTTAAGGAACCTCCATAGCAAGAATAGGTACAATTGTAAATTGTACCAATTTACATTGCCACCAAAAATATAGGAGGGTTCTGTAGATGTTGTAATTTGATGCTCTATTTTCTATATACATATTTTAACCTTTTTTTTTAATTATGAAAAGAAATTGAATATCCATATATAAAGTTTAAATGTTCAGCTTCAGAAATAAAGATTAGTTGGCTTTTTTTTTTAACTTTATTAAAGACAATTAGGGTTGCTAATGATAAAATTCTTATTTATCAAGAGAGTGATAAGACAAGTCATAGTCTGGGAGAAAAAAGTGTTGAAAGGCATATCTGATAAAGGACTGTTACCAAAATGTACAAAGAACTCATAATAGTCAATAAAAGAAAATGGAAAACCCTATTAAAAATGGGCAAAAGACCTGAACAGATACCTCACCTGACAATATCTTAGTCAGCTTAGGATTCTATAACAAAATGTAGACTAGGTGGCTTAAACAACGGGTACTCATTTCTCACAGTCCTTGAGGCAGGGATGTCCAAGATCATGGTGCTGATAGGTTCAGTTCTTGCTGAGGACCCTCTTTCTGGCTTGCAGATGGCCACCTTCTTGCTGTGTCCTTACCATGGCATAGAGAGAAGGAGCTCTGATTTCTTTTCCTCTTCTTATTAAGGATACTAATTCCACCATGGGGGCCCCACCCTCCTGACCTCATCTAAACCTAATTACCTTCCAAAGGCCTACCACCAAATGCTATCATACTGGGGATTAGGGATTCAAAATAGAATTTGGAGGGAGAGGAGACACAAACATTCAGTTCATACATTCTGCCCCTGTGCTCCTCAAATTCATGTTCTCACATGCAAAACACTTTCATTCCATCATCAGCCCCAAAAGTCTCAACTGGTTCCAGTATCGACTCTAAAGTCTAAACTGTCTTCTCAATATCATTTTAATCAGATATGGGTGAGACTTAAGAGACTTTCATCCTGAGGCAAAATTTCTTTCCAGCTGTGAACCTGTGGAACCAGACGTGCTTCCAAAATTCCATGGAGGGACAGGCATAGTATAGACACTCAAATTTGAAAGGGGAAGAAATGAAAAGAAAGGGGTGATGAGTTCCAAGCAAGTCTCCAAAACCTAGCAAGACAAATGTCATCAGATCTTAAGGCTGGAGAATAATACTCTCTGGTCTGACACTGCCTTCAGGACCCACTGGGATAGAAGTCCTGCCCCGAGGCTCCAGATTGCTGCCCTCTGGTCTGTTGAGCTCCTCCCCCAGTATGAACCGAGGATGTAGCCCTGATGGTCTCGAAATCATCTCTGGGATCATTCTTCTCATCTTGGAGAATCAATAGCACATTCTGTAGCCGAATGGCTGTATGGGCCAGTCCTGTAAGATCTAAGCAAGTCCCTCAGCTTTCCTTCATTTTGTCCCTTCTCTTTCCCCTTCCGTTCACACTGGCAGTGTTTCTGCTGGAATGGCTGATTAGGTCCTTGGTTCAAACCCACACTAATCTCTTTATCGAATGATTGTTCAGCTACACCGTAGTATTCTCTTCAGAACAAGCTTTCTGATTTTTTGTAGTACAGATAGGTTTGAGAATTTTCCAAATCATAAGTTTTGGTCCCTTTTTGCTTAACATTATTCCTTATTCCATTTGTTTCTCTCTTCTTCCATTTTACTGTAAGCAGTCAGGTGGAACCAAGACACTCTTTGAATACTGTGCTTGGAAATCTACCTAAATATCCAGTTTCATCGCTCACAAGTTCTACATTCCACAGAACACTAGAGCACACTTTAGCCAAATTCTCTGCCACTTTATGACAAGGATCACCTTTTTTTCCATTGTCCAGTAATGTTCCTCATTTCTGAGTAAGACCTCACCAGGATGGCCTTTTACCATCTATATTTCTACCAATATTCTGATCACATTTATTTATTAATTCTCTAAGGAGATGGAAGCTTTCTTTCTAACTCTCCTCATTTCTCTTTGAGATGTCACCAGAATCACCTTTAATGTTTATATTTCTAGCATGCATCTCAAATCTCCAGCCTCTAACCGTTTCCCAGTTCCAAAGCCACTTCTTTTTGAGTATTTGTTAAAACAGCACCCCACTTTTCAGGACCGAAATCTGTCAATTTGGGCTGCTATAAAAATATATATATATAACTGATTCATTTTGTTGTAAAGCAGAAATTAACACACCATTGTAAAGCAATTATACTCCAATAAAGATGTTAAAAAACAAAAAAAACAATATAGACTAGATGGCTTAAAAAACAGACATTTATTTCTCACAGTCTTAGAGGCTGGGAAGTCTAGATCAGGGTGCTGGCAGATTCAGTTCCTTCAGATTCTTCACCCTGAAAAGGGTGGAGACCCTTTTCCTGACTTGTATTGATAGATGGCTGCCTTCTCACTTTGTCCTCACGTAGCTGAGAGAGAGAGAGAGAGAGAGAGAGAGAGAGAGAGAGAGAGAGAGAGGGAGAGAGAGGGAGAGGGGGAGAGAGAGAGAGAGAGAGAGGGGAGAGAGAGAGAGAGAGAGAGGGAGAGAGAGGGAGAGGGGGAGAGAGAGAGAGAGAGAGAGGGAGAGAGAGAGAGAGAGGGAGAGAGAGAGAGCATGAGCGCGAGCACGCTCTGGTCTTTCTTCTTCATCTTAGGAGGATACTAGTCGTATCACAGAGGCCCTACCTTCATGACCTCATCTGAACCTAATCCAGGGACTTCCCTGGTGGCGCAGTGGTTAAGAATCTACCTGCCAATACAAGGGACACAGGTTCGATCCCTGGTCCAGGAAGATCCCACATGCCGCGGAGCAACTGAGCCTGTGCGCCACAACTACTGAGCCTGCGCTCTGGAGCCCTCGAGCCACAGCTACTGGACCCGCATGCTACAACTACTGAAACCCTCATGCTCTAGAGCCTGCAAACCGCAACTCCTGAGCCCATGCATCGCAACTGCTGAAGCCCGCGTGCTCTAGAACCCACATGCTGCAACTACTGAAGCTTGCATGCCTAGAGCCTGTGCTCTGCAACAAGAGAAGCCACCGCAATGAGTAGTCCGCGCACCTCAACAAAGAGTAGCCCCTGCTCGCCACAACTAGAGAAAGCCCACGCGCCGCGACAAAGACCTAACGCAGCCAAAAATATAAATAAAATTTAAAAGATAAATAACCCTAATCCAATGTCCCCACCTCCAAATTAATCACATTGGGAATTAGGGCTTCAACATATGAATTTTGGGGGGACATAAACCTTTAGTCCATAGTACACAGATGGCAAGTAAACAAGTGAAAGATGCTTGACATGATCATTAGAGAATTGCAAATTAAAACAACAGTGAGATACCACTATACACCTATTAGTGAAAACCCAAAACGTCAACAGCACCACGTGCTGGTGAGGTTGTGGAGCAACAGGAACTCATTCATTGCCGGTGGGAATGCAAAGTGGGGCAGTCACTTTGGAAGACAGTTTGGCAGTCTCTTACAAAACTAAACATACTCTTACCATGAAATCCAGCATTCTACTCCTTGTTATTTACGTAAATGGGCTGAAAACTTAGGTCCACACAAAAACCTGCATGTGGATGTTTATAGCAGTTTTACTTGTACTTGCCCAAACTTGGAAACAACCAAGATATCCTTCAGCAGGTGAATGGATAAATAATCTGTGGTGGACCAAGAAAATGGAATAACCTTCAATGCTAAAAAGAAATGTGCTGTCAAGCCATGAAAAGACAGTGAGGAACCTTAAATGCATATTCCTAAGTGAAAGAGGTAAATCCGAAAAGGCTACGTACTTTATGATTCCAATTATGTGACATTCTGGAAAAGGCAGAACTATGGAGACAGTAAAAAGATCCATGGTTGTCAGGGCTTAGGGATAAGGGAGGAATGAATAGACAGAGTACAGAGGATCTTTTAGGCAGTGCAACTATTCTGTGTGATACTGTGATGGTGTATATATGTCATTATACCCTTGTCAAAACCCATGGAATGTACAACACCTAGAGTGAATCTTAAGGTAAACCACTGCCTTTGGGTGATAATGATGTGTCATTGTAGGGTCATCATTGGTAGCAAATGTATTACTCTGGTGAGGGATATTGATAATCAAGGAGATTGTGTATGTGTAGGTCCAGGGAGTATATGGGAACTCTGTAGTTTGCACTCAATTTCGCTGTGAACCTCAAACCACTCTAAAAAATAAACTCTATTAAAAAAATTCGTATAATGGAAAAAGTTTTCTCATTTTAGCTATCAGGTCAGGTCTTCTGACAACAGCTGGTGTACTGCAATTCAATTCTGACACCGACCACCTGAGTTAGTGTCAGACTCCACAGGTGTAAGGGCATGGTCCCCAACAGTATACTTCAGTACCACTCAGACACCAGCTGCAAGTCAGGCTACCCATACTTCTGGCCAACTAGCTACAAATCCGGGAGTTCCCAAGCCCCCCTCGCCCCGACTGCCCTCACTTCAGATGCTAGTTGCAAGTTCAGAGGTCTCCAGGCCACTTGCATTTCTGACCAACTGCTTATAAATATGGGAGGTTACTGTAACTTCTCTCAGGTTCCATAATTTGCTGGAATGACTCAGAACTCAGGGAAATGCTAGACTTACAATTATAGTT
The DNA here is from genome assembly GCF_964374135.1 of Grampus griseus. NCBI lineage: Eukaryota > Metazoa > Chordata > Mammalia > Artiodactyla > Delphinidae > Grampus > Grampus griseus. The sequence goes on along the minus strand of NC_139007.1, from coordinate 11,373,201 downwards.
TTATCATAAATCATATAAACTAGGACCAGCTAAATGAAGAGACACATTTGGCAAGGTCTGGGAGAGTCTTGAATATAGAGCTTCGTGCCCTCTCCCTGTGGAATCAGGGCACATTGATGGGTTAACCAACCCGGGAGCTCACCTGTGGTGGCCAGAGTTTTTATTGGAATTCCATGATGAAGGCATGATTGATTAAACATTGGCCACATGATTGAACTAAATTTCCAGCCTTCTCCCTCTTTCCAGAGTCCCTAATCACATCTAGCCTTTCTGGTGAGCAGCCCTCACCTGAGCCATCTCCTTAGCATAAACTCTAGGGTGACTCAGGGGCTTATCAAAAACAAATGCACTCTTATCACCAGGGGAATTTAAGGGATTTAGAGGCTCCCTGCCAGGAACCCAGGAGAAAGATAAGACAGATTCTTAATTATCCAACACCAGGTTTTAAAGAAATGGTAGCCCTTGAGAAACCTGGTAGTTTTTTGTTTGTGTTTGTTTTTTTAATTTGAAAATGTGCCATGGAAAGCTGAGATGATGGAAAAGTTGTTTAGACTTTGTAGTTATTTAAACCTTTATACATCATGCAGTTTGAATTTTATATTTATGATTTTATGCGTAAATGTATTTCTTTTGGTAAAAAGGAGAGATGAGCCAGTAGGATGACATAGGACCCTTTCCAGTCAAAATAAACAGCTGACCTTATAAAAAGGTTTTTTCTGGGCTATTATTGCTCCATCAGGCTCATTTTTCCCTCTGATAGCAAATTATTTCAGAGTGTATCCAGTTTCTCCAAGGAAGTGTGCTTAGTTATATTTTTCTCTTGCAGATTGATTATACCGGAACAGACCCTTCCAGTCCCTGCAATAAATGTTTGTCTCCGAATGTGACACCTTGTATTTGTACCATTAACTTCACTCTGGAACAGTCATTTGAGGTCTGTATTCCCAAGTAGTGTTTTAGAAAAGCCATGCTTTAAAAAATATTGATATTATATTAAATTTTTTTTTTTACTAGTTATTTTCTTCTTGTTGATATGTTGCTTTAATTTATTGGGAATCTATACACTTTTGAGGAAGATTGTTTTGTTTTGCTATTGGATTATGCTGTCTGATAATTAAATACATTAATAGTTTATGGTAGTAGTTTAAATTAAATTTAAAACCTATTCTTTTTCTGGAAAATTTTATAACTGTACAAAATTTTTTTTTGTATCAAGTTTCTATCTACATCTACTTGTATTTAAAAAATTATTGCTCAAACTGTTTTGCCTACTTTTAATACTATAAGTTTTACTTTGGAAAATAAATACTAATTCATCCATTATTGCATTATTTTTTCATCAGATATGATACTTTAACATAAATGCAAACACTTAGTAAAACCTTACTGACAAGCAGTTAGAATACCGTGTGTGTGTGTGTGTGTGTGTGTGTGTGTGTGTGTGTGTGTGTGTGTGTGTGTGTGTGTGTGTGTGTGGTCTGTGTGTCTTTTGCATTCACACTTACCTGTCATTCTTCTTGGAAACTGAGCAGATGCTAAAGGACACAAAGATTCAGAAATAGGCATGACAAGACCCGTTTATGTTCTCCTTTACCTGAAAATTGAGCTTTAAAAAATTATTGTTTTATTCTTCAGGGAGCAAAACTGCTTTAATACATGCCAACTTTTTAGATTTTTGTAGCTATGCTTTAGATTTTCTTAAAGGTCGTGATGCCTTTTGAGGTCCCTAATAGATGGTTGCCATCTAGTGGTTATGGATGCTGTTGCCCTGAGATTGTGGACTGTAACGCTCCCTTTTTAAAAAATATGAAAATAAATTAGGGAGAAGACAGGAATTTAATTATTTTGTTTTGGCAGAAATAACATATAACTTTAAAACATCATAAAAATTTGATTTTTTTATGTGATGGACAAACTATAAGTTGCATTAAGTTCTGCTTTTGTCAGAACAGGCAGAATTAAAGACATGGAAGAGACTTGTAATGATTTAGAAGCTCCACTAGTTTCTTCCCCCATACAAAAACATTAAGCATTTCAGAACTCTTCTTCTGCAAAGGTGATCATCCTCAGATTCATTCTTTTGTGGTCTCTGTGTTCCTTTACAAGCCCAAGCTGAATTAGACTAAAGCCTTTTCATAGGACAAAAACCCAACCAACCGAATAAATAAACGGAAGATTTCTATGTAAGTGTTTTCTTTATAAGGAATGGGAAAGTTTGCATATTTTGACATTTGAAAATCAAGCTTTAAATAAATGATTGTGTATAAGAAAACAGCAAATCAAATAAAGCAAAATGTTATTGAATTCCTTTTTTTTTTCTGTCTTCCTTTTAATTGAGTATAAGGTTATAGACAATGGAGGTAGCAACCAGAAAGGAGAAAATAGCTGATGTTTTTGCCACCTCTAAAAATCTTAGTCATTCAAGATGACTTCATAACATCTTCTAAATAGTTACAATGTAGGTAGGTTACCCTTATTTCCCAGATTATTTCCAAGTTGACTCCACTGAACACATTAAAGTACTTTTCTTGATTATTATAAAGTGACTCATTATCTTAGATACTTTACTAATTATTATTACTAATATTAGTATTACTAATACTAGTATTAGTAATTACTAATACTAATTACTAATACTAGTATTAGTAATACTAGTATTACTAATACTAATTATTAATACTAATATTACTAATTATTTACTAATAATTATTACTAATATTATATAGTATCCTGCTGAGAAATTTACTATGACCCAATTCAAGTTCAGAATTTATTTTGGGCGGTAAATGAAAGCTTGAAAGCATTATTCCTTTGAAAAGTTGATGCTAATTGGATGAAGACCAATCTGAATTAGAGAAGATTTAAAATTGAAAGTAGGGACTTCCCTGGCGGTCCAGTGGTTAAGGCTTTGCCTTTCAATGCAGGGGGTGCAGGTTCGATCCCTGGTCTGGGAACTAAGATCCCACATGCCTCATGGCCAAAAAAACAAAACATAAAACAGAAGCAATATTGTAACAAATTCAGTAAAGACTTTAAAAATGGTCCATATCAAAAACAAAATCTTTAAAAAAATAAATAAATAAAACTGAAAGTTGATCAGACTAGGCTAATAATTAGATTCCTTGAGAGCTTCTTTGTTTGTTTGTTTGTCTTAATGTAAATAGACGTCCTTGAGGTCTTTCAGAGTATTTTCAAAGTTGACTCTTGGAGTTTTGACCTTATTTGATTTGATTCTTTAACATTATTTGATTTGGTTTGATTGTTTAACCTTATTTACAATTTGTACCATTTTAGATTGCTAAGTACTGGTAGAATTCACCCCAGTAACTGTTTTAAGTTATCACAAATTCTAAACTAGTGCAAATTACATAGCTTTTATGTATGCATGAAACAACTTCATACTTAATAGTTTTATATGAACATTTTTTCCCTTTCTCTTTCTCTAGGGCAATGTGTTTATGTATTATGGACTGTCTAATTTCTATCAAAACCATCGTCGTTATGTGAAATCTCGAGATGATAGTCAACTAAATGGAGATCCTAGTGCTTTACTTGTAAGTAAAATGATGGAACATGAAACTACGGTGTCTAAGAACTAAGAACATGTGGTAACTGTTCAATTAGAAATGTTAAATTTAATAATGTTAGATGAAATTAAAGTGTTGTTTGACATTTTTAGTTTGTTTAGTGAAGGTTTTTAGTTAAAATTTTTTCCCCTGGAATTTGCACAGATTAATTATTTCTTGCAGCCAGAGGACACGTTGCAACCTGCTTGTTTCCGGTAGTATCATTGGGATTTTTGCTTTGTTAATCTGTTTGTAATGGAATTTTGATGAGTCTAGCATTCTGGGAATATAATTTGTTCTGTTTGAGTTTACTCATTATTATTACACTGGGTAGGAATATGTAAATAAGCTACTTTTAATTTCTGAGATTGTGTTTTAGAATTGAACATGTATGCTCTTTGCTTTTTACCTTGTGGGGAGCCCGAGTACTGAAGTCCAAAGGGTGTGGGTTACTGAAAAACCGTCTGAGGAGCTTTTTGAAAATACAGATTCCAGGATTCTCCTAAGTCTTATATGTCTGTGTCTACAGGGGTGGAGCTCTAAAATATCTATTTTTAACAAGCTCCCCTTCTGATGCTCAGCCTGGTTTGGGAATCTGTGGACTAGAGGATCTTAGTCAGCTTCTCATAGTAGTGGTTGGTGCCCATGTATTTTATATTATTGCTACCAATGCAGCAAACCTTTAGCAATTCAAGTATCTCTTAGAAACAGTGACACTCTTAGAATGCAATTTAGGACCATACTGGGACCAGAATGGTCCTGGTAAACGTAAAGTTACTCTAGGTTATCCTTCTTGGTTTTATTGCTATTTCCTGATGTTTGGGATCTTAAGAAATAATAAGTCTATTTAAAGATTCTGGTTAGGTCTGCAATATCTTGTAGTCCATGTGGGATTTATGTCGTGGGATCCAACTTTCAGGACTCAAGTCCAGAGAAGGTGAAGTTCTGTGAGACACACCAAGTTGATGAGGCACACCAAGAATTTGTTGATTGGGATCATAGATTGGGTGTGTTGAAAGACCTAGCAGTGGTGGTTGATTTACAGTTCTTTTATATAGATACACACTCTCTTCACTGAGGGCAAAAGAAGCTGAGATTCTTTTCTTCCAAACCTCAAGCAGAGCTTTTAGACTAAACTTAAGGATTGATGAATTTTTTCTGTAAAGGGCCAATAGTAAACATTTTCAGCTTTGCAGTTTATATAGTCTATTGCAGCTACTCACCTCTGCCATTTTAGAATGAATGCAGCCATGGAGAATACTTAAGTGAATGGGTAGCTGTGTTCCAATAAAACTTTATTTACAAAAACAGGAGCTGGGGCTGGATTTGGCCTGCAGGCTGTCATTTATCGATCCCTGGACTAGACCAAAATATATGACTTTAAGACCAGGTGGCTTTCAAAAATTTTAAAGATGTTAAGAACAGACAGATTGAAGTTCAAGTAACTTAACATTGTATATAAGGCCCTTCACAATCTGATGTCAGGCTACCACTTCAGCTTCATTGATTTTATATTCTATCCTTAATGTACCTTTGGCCTGGCTGCCCTGAGCCATATATGCTGTTCCCTAACCATGCCTGGTGATGCAGGTAATCTGCCCATTTGGGTATTTCCATTTCATTTGTCTAGAATGTGGTTTTTACTCTTTCCCTGGAGGGCCTCTCACCTCAGGCCTGCTGTTTACTTTAGTGTCTTTGGATGCAAAATAACTTCTTTACGTATTTACTTCATTCATACCCTGTTCCAAGTCACTTCTCACTTTACTTAACACACTGTCTCCCCATATCATCTACTCTTGCTCTTCCTTTCCAGGCCATTTTCTACAGAGCTGCTAGAGTGATCTTTTAAAAAAAGTAAATACCACTTCCCTGCTTAAAGTCTTTCAGTGGTTGGTTTACTCAGGATGATCTGAGCTATGCATGACTCTCCAGTCTCATCGTGTGTCATTTTCTTTATTGCCATACTCTAACTACATTCCCTGTTTACCTTCTCAGAGGTATCAAGTTCTTTCTAAATGGTGTGTCCTGTTCTCTCTGCTTAAAGCTCTCTTCTGCCTGCTCTTCACGTGGCTGTCTCCTACTTTCTTTAGGTCTTAACTTTCATGATACTACCTCCAGAGACAGTCTTCCCCTTATCTTCTGTCCTCCCAACTACACTGCAAGCTCATGAGAGCAGGGAGCATGACTTTCTTTAATCACCATATACCAAGTGCCTCTCCAGTACCTAGCACATGAAAGGCATTTAATAAATATATATGGAATGAATATAGACACCTTTATCATGGCTCTTATTTCATATTATACTTGGTTGTATTTGAGTCTGTTTCCTATATTACATTGTGAGCAGCTGAAAAGCAGGGACTTTGTTTTCATTTTTCCATTTCTAGCATCTTACATGGTATGTGGTACATGTTAGGTACTCTTTATTAAATGGCTTTCCTAATAAGCCAGTTACTGCAAAGTACCTAGCATTGCTTAGTTCAGTATCTGATGCATAGGTAGTAAATATTTTCCTTTTTTTAAAAAAACTTCAATAATTTAGTAGTTAGAAGATGGTTCTTCAGGACACTAGTCCACCATCTTTTCTGGTTTTCCAAATAAAGTTGCTATTCCTTGCCCCCCTCCCCTCCAAAATGGTTTAGTGGTTAAAATATATTTGCCCCATTGAGAGTTTATTTACCTTATTTTTTTGAAATCAGTTTTCATCAAAACATTCAAATAGTAATAAGCCAAGTTATACATTGTCTATCTTCATGGTCTTAGAATACTAACTTTCTGAATGTAGATGTCTTAGGGACCAAAAAGCTGGGAAGTCAAATATTAAAGAGACTTTATGAGATTCCCTGCCAGAACGTAGATACAAGTCAAGGTTGGTTATAATGGAATAGCCCTAAGAGGCCTAACTAGGTTCTAGTTAATTTCAAATGGAGACTATCTTGGTTTGTTTATGTGTTGTGAGACATGGCTTAATGTGGCCTTGGAGTCGCAGAACAACTCAGATGTATACCTAATATCAGACTTGGTAGAATCTCTGGATTAATCCTACAGCTTCCACGTTTCCTTGAGATCTTCAACAGGGACTAAGCCAAAACCAAATCTGGAGGACAGGTGAAGTGCTGTTTGCCTTGCCAACATTTGTGCTTTCTTTATACCTGGGTGCACAACTTAGAGAAAATTGGTATATTCTAGGAATCTGCATTAGACTTTTCCTTCCTCCCTCCCTCCCTTCCAAATTACAAGATTTGAAATTATCTACTTGAACATGTTAATTTTATAAGTGAAGTGCAGATAAATCAAGGGACTTGCGCAAAGTCACATAGTACATAGCTGGAACTAGAAGCTCAGGTCTTTTTTTTTTTTTCTTTTTAATATTTATTTATTTGGCTGTGCTGGGTTTTAGTTGCAGCATGTGGGAGCCACGTGTGGGATCTTCGTTGCAGCATGCGAGATCTTTGTTTTTTTTAGTTGCGACATGCAGGATCATTTTTAGTTGTGACGCGCAGGATCTTTAGTTGTGGCATGCGGGCTGTTAGTTGCGGCATGCGGGAGGGATCTAGTTCCCTGACCAGGGATCAAACCCGGACCCCCTGCATTGGGAGCCCAGAGTCTTAACCACTGGACCACCAGGGAAGCCCCGAAGCTCCAGTCTTCTTACTTCAAGTTTAAGATTCCTTTCATTCTGTCACAGCTGGATTGACAATAGACGGCTTCTTAGTTTTTCTTGTGCAGAAAACATTTTGTATTTATGATTTCTGTGTTGGTATGAAAATTGTTTAAAATGTCAGTTTGGGGGCTTCCCTCGTGGCGCAGTGGTTGGGAGTCCACTTGCCAACGCAGGGGACACGGGTTCACACCCTAGTCTGGGAAGATCCCACATGCCATGGAGCAACTAAGCCCGTGCGCCACAACTACTGAGCCCGTGTTCCACAACAAGAAAAGCCACCGCAATAAGAAACCCATGCACCGCAATGAAGAGTAGCCCCTGCTTGCTGCAACTAGAGAAAGCCTGTGCACAGCAACAAAGACCCAGCACAGCCAAAAATAAAATAAATAAATTTATAAAAAGAGAAAAAAGTCAATTTGACATATACCTATATGACAGTATATGCAAAAAAAGGCTATAATGTAGTAATGTTAAAGAATATATTTTGAGTAATTAAATGTGGTATTATTTATAGTCTGTTTATAATATAGACATTTTACATGCATTGGAAATGAGAAATATGTAGGGATTGAATTTTTAATCAGTAATTAGGACTAACTAATAGTTCTCCCAGAGGCCTGGGTAATAACTTCTCTCTTCTTTCCTTCTAAATATCAGAATCCCAGTAAGGAATGTGAGCCTTATCGAAGAAATGAAGACAAACCAATTGCTCCTTGTGGAGCTATTGCCAACAGCATGTTTAATGGTATGAGACAGAGATAAACAAAGATGATATATATATATATATAATACTGTAGTTAGGAATATTTGTATAATCTTTCAGAAACATGAATGAGATTGAGAAATTCAACAGCTTTAAGATAAATATGTGAATTAGTTATTTAGTGGGGTATTATAATGCTTTATGACTTTCTTTTGTGAATTCTTATATTTTAAGAATGAATTTCTGTCTCTGGGAAGAAAGAAGCAGGGCCATTCTGCTAACTTACTATTTCATACATGGTAAAATAAATGCCAGGCTACCTTTACCAACAACTTTGAATATTTATACCATTAGATAGGGGCTACAGTTGATCATTTAGAGCAGCACTGTCTGATATGAATGTAATGTGAACCATAAATGTGAGACGTGTATAATTTTAAGCTTTCTAGTAGTCACACTAAAAAAAAAATAAAAAAGAAACAAGTGAAATTAATTTTAATTATACTTTATTAAACTCAGTATGCCCCACATATCATTTCAGCAGGTAAGTGATATTCAGTATATAAAAGTTATTAGTGAGATATTTTATATACTAATTTTTATACTAAATCTTTGATGTCTGATGTACATTATATCCTTACAAAACATAGTCATTTGGACCAGCCGTAATTTCAGGGGCTCTGTAGCCATATATAGCTAGTGATTACCAGATTGGACAGTGCAGAGAGAGAAATTGATAAGCCAGAAGCTATTTAGCAGTGCTTTTTTTTGTTTTTTTTTTTTTTTTAAAGAATAGAGGCAGATTTACCTTGCAAATTGTTTTAGTTGGGTTACTATTAAAACATCTGACCATATCACATATCAGTTAGCCATGTAGGAAAATGACCTGGAACTATTGAGGGAAGGCAAGTTCATCTAGGATTGTAAAGTTACCATAGTTAATTCACATGTGAATCATCAAGAGCAAATGCTCATCACGTGCCTGCTTCGTTACAACCGCTTTGGGGGGCAAGTACCAGATCCTCATTTCTCATGGAAGAAAGCCGGCACTATGGATATTCAGTAGATGTTTAGCAGTATCTTCCTTTTCTTGTGTTTAGATACACTAGATTTGTTTCTGGTTGGCAATGAATCTGATCCTACACCTATTCATTTGATAAAGAAAGGTATTGCTTGGTGGACAGATAAAAATGTGAAATTCAGAAATCCCCCTGGAGCAGACATTCCCCTAGAAGAACGATTCAAAGGTAAAATATTACTAATATCCCTTAAAACATAAGCTAGGCGTTTTAATGAAGTACCTAAAATTTTCTGTCTTTAGAATCTTAAAAAAGTTTATGCTTTTTAAAAAGCAACTTTTCTTAACTTGCTGTCAAGTTAGGTAAAATATGTAGTATCTTCTAATGTACTGAAATTCTAAAGGAAAAGTAGTATACTTTTAATCTTGAATTTCTCTGGTATTTCCTTGTAAGTGTTTCAGCCATAATCTTTTAAAATTGTGACAAGGTTTATTTTAAACAAGTATTTATTTATTTATTTTAATTATTAATAGTTATAAGTCCAAATTTCTTTTTGTTTCTATGCCTCCTTGATTTCACAATGTAATGTTTCTTACCATTACATCTTTGAATTAAGTCATTTGGTTTTTGGAGTATACTCAGTAGCCTACTTTTAGTATTCTCTTAATTGAGATATCAATCAAATCTTTGTAATTATTAAGTTTTTATGTGAAGAATTGGTTTCTCTTTCAATTTTAAGACTTCCTTAGAATATGAATATATTTCTACTTTTGAACATAAGGAAAATATTCATATTGTGTATCTTTGTTTTATTAGAGTGTGAATTTTCAGTGAAACTCTCAACAGAATTGAATGTCTTGTCTCCCCACCCCACACCGATCTCTCCTTTTTAAGGCACAACAAAGCCAGTAAACTGGGTTAAACCAGTATATATGCTGGATCCTGACGAAGATAATAGTGGGTTCATAAATGAGGATTTTATTGTTTGGATGCGTACGGCAGCACTACCTACTTTTCGTAAGTTGTATCGTCTTATAGAGAGGAAAAGTGATTTACATCCGACATTACCAGCTGGACGATACTATTTGAATATCACATACAGTATCCTTTTTTGGCCATGTGCACAGATTCAAAGAATTTGAAAGGAGTGTAGTCCAATCTTGTCTCAGTTATGTGGCATGCTACTTTGTGTTTTAGTTTTGCTCTCTGCATTTTTATGAGTATGTGTGTATGTATGAGAAAGTCTCTTTTAACTTGTTTCTTCCAGAAATGCCTTTAAGTTTTAAATACTTTGTACTAGAGTTCAAGCATCTTATTTGGTAAAATTATTTAAAATGTAGGTGCTAGATTTATTAATAAGTTAGATATTTTTACAAGAGAGATTGTAATTCAGCTTAATGCAAAGGCTAGTACTCACTTAGTAAATCTAAGCGTTAGTGGTACTGGGCTGTTTTAATCTATATTCTTTTAGATAATAAAAATCAGCAAATTTGTTATTTCATATCAACATAATTATTTATAATTATTGCTCTGTTTACAATCAAAACATTTTTATCATTAGCTGTATTGTTCCACCTTAATAATTTAGGCATACTTTTCAGTGCTGATAAATATCATTAATTTCATCCTGACTATATGTCAACGTTATACTAAGTACTTTCCATGTATTATTTTATTTATTTCAAGCATTGTGAGGCAGGTGTCATCTCCATGTTATAGACAAGAATATAGGAACATAGAGCATTTAAGTAACTTAACTGAGATTACACAGGCGATAGAAGAATCAGGGTTCATAATCAAGCTGTGTTGACTTTACCATCAACCATCACTGTAGGCTGCATCCCTAGCTGGTTCACTCAAGTAGTCAGACCAGTCCATATTGGCCTGGATGCAAAGTCTTTCCTAAGCCAGAAATATTGGGCACTAACTTTTATTCTCAACAAAATCCTTACATCTTTTAATTTCTAGCCCATTGCTTGTATATATCGTGAATGAAAAATTTTCAAATATTAGCATGTGTGCTGATGATCTTACAGTTTTGATTTTTCATAACCCAAATTAGCTATAAGTATATAGTTTTAGGTTTATAATGGATTAATAAACGGTTAATAGACCTAATTTCAAAATAAAGACCTATTTGTAGCCTTAGTTTTTTGATTTTGCACCTCAGTAGACAACTGAACATGACCTGAGAGTGACAGACTGAAAGTGACCAAGTGTTTGAAACTAGGCCTACATAGCAGAAATTTTAGACAGACAGACCCAGTTTAGGTGCTGGTAGAAAGAACATTATCTTGAGGCTATGGCCAAAGTAGAGGGCATCCTGTAGCCTACAGCACGATAAAGGGAAATCTTTGGAGCACTCAGGAGTTCTTAGTTGACAGATAATTTGCACCAAGAGAACTTTTAGGAGGAATGCAGACTATTTTGAAAATCGATAAAACAGGAATTTGACCTGCAGAACGTTAAGGGTTAATTATCAAAATGGGGTATAAGGTGGGAACTAGGTAATAGAATCAAGGCAGAAGCCCACTTTATAGGGTTGCAATATAGAGAGACTAGCATGGGTGATTTGATACCACATCCCATAGGGTGTTGGGTTAGTTAGAGCTCTTACAGTCATTCCTGGCTCAGACTGGGATTGATTTAAGAACTAGTAGAGCTGAGCCTGCCATTGGAGTCACAGCCGGGCTGGGGAGTCATCTGCGGGGCTGGGGAGCTACAGAAGCTGGAGAAAGAGATGGGAACTAACATGATTCAAAAGATGCTTTTGAAAAAGTTGTAAACCTTTTGCATAGGGACTTAGTTCTGTCTTCTTCTCTTCCCTAACTCTTGCCAAATCCTAGAACTGGTCCGTGTAGGTAGCTCATCCAACATGTTGGTGTCCCATTTCTCAAATTTGTTTAAGGATCCACGCTTCAATTCCACTCTGTTTTAGTCGTCAATCCAGTGTCACACCGTGAGTTTCACCATTGCTCCAAATCACTAATGTAAAACTTCATTGTCATGCTTTTCGACCTTGTATGAGTCGTCCCATTCTCTCATAACTACACTCTTGCTACATGTGCTCTTTGAGCTCATAGAGACCCCTAATCTCTTCTTCCTTTTTCTCTTGGTCTGTCAAGCTCTTTTTCCTCTATGGGTTTCATTGCTATTTATCTGAAATATATTTTCACATTACAGACCTTTTACCCCTCCTGTGTAATGAGAACAGAAATATCTAAGAAATGAGAAATTATATAACCCTTAACTTTAGTTGTTTTTGCTTGTAAACTGTACTGGCTTTTATTTTGTTATTTTTCCTATTTATTTATTTATTTTCTTATTAGTCATCCATTTTATACACATCAGTGTATACATGTCAATCCCAATCTCCCAATACATCACACCACCCCCACCCCCAGCTGCTTTCCCCCCTTGGTGTCCATACGTTTGTTCTCTGCATCTGTGTCTCTATTTCTGCACTGCAAACCGGTTCATCTGTACCATTTTCTAGGTTCCACATATATATGTTAATATACGATATTTGTTTTTCCCTTTCTGACTTACTTCACTCTGTATGATAGTCTCTAGATCTATCCACGTCCCTACAAATGACCCAACTTGTTCCTTTTCATGGCTGAGTAATATTCCATTGTATATATGTACCACATCTTCTTTATCCATTCATCTGTCGATGGGCATTTAGGTTGCTTCCCTGACCTGGCTATTGTAAATAGTGCTGCAGTGAACATTGAGGTGCATGTGTCTTTTTGAATTATGGTTTTCTCAGGGTATATGCCCAGTAGTGGGATTGCTGGGTTATATGGTAATTCTATTTTTAGCTCTTTAAGGAACCTCCATACTATTCTCCATAGTGGCTGTATCAATTTACATTCCCACCAATAGTGCAAGAGGGTTCCCTTTTCTCCATACCCTCTGCAGCATTTGTTGTTTGTAGATGTTCTGATGATGCCCATTCTAACCTGTGTGAGGTGATAGCTCACTGTAGTTTTGATTTGCATTTCTCTCATAATAAGTGATGCTGAGCAGGTTTTCATGTGCTTCTTGGCCATCTGTATGTCTTCTTTGGAGAAATGTCTATTTAGGTCTTCTGCCCATTTTTGGATTGGGTTGTTTGTTTTTTAATATTGAGCTGCCTGAGCTGTTTATATAGTTTGGAGATTAATCCTTTGTCTGATGATTCATTTGCAAATATTTTCTCCCATTCTGAGGGTTGTCTTTTCGTCTTGTTTATGGTTTCCTTTGCTGTGCAAAAAGCTTTTGAGTTTCATTAGGTCCCATTTGTTTGTTTTCATTTCCATTACTCTAGGAGGTAGATCAAAAAAGATCTTGCTGTGATTTATGTCAAACATGTTCTTCCTATGTTTTCCTCTAAGAGTTTTATAGTGTCCGGTCTTACATTCAGGTCTCTAATCCATTTTGAGTTTATTTTTGTGTATGGTGTTAGGGAGTGTTCTAATTTCACTCTTTTACATGTAGCTGTCCAGTTTTCCCAGCACCACTTATTGAAGAGACTGTCTTTTCTCCATTGTATATCCTTGCCTCCTTTGTCATAGATTAGTTGACCATAGGTGCGTGGGTTTACCTCTGGGCTTTCTATCCTGTTTCAATGATTTATATTTCTGTTTCTGTGCCAGTACCATACTGTCTTCATGACTGTACCTTTGTATAGTTGAAGTCAGGGAGTCTGATTCCTCCAGCTCCGTTTTTTCCCCTCAAGACTGCTTTGGCTATTCGGGGTCTTTTGTGTCTCCATTACAAATTTTAAGATTTTTTGTTCTAGTTCTGTAAATGCCATTGGTAATTTGATAGGGATTGCATTGAATCTGTAGATTGCTTTGGGTAGTAGAGTCATTTTCACAATGTTGATTCTTCCAATCCAAGAACGTGGTATATCTCTCCATCTATTTGTATCATCTTTAATTTCTTTCATCAGTGTCTTATAGTTTTCTGCATACAGGTCTTTTGTCTCCCTAGGTAGGTTTATTCCTAGGTATTTTATTCCTTTTGTTGCAGTGGTAAATGGGAGTGTTTCCATAATTTTTCTTTCAGATTTTTTATCATTAATGTATAGGAATGCAAGAGATTTCTGTGCATTAATTTTGTATCCTGCTACTTTACCAAATTCATTGATTAGCTCTAGTAGTTTTCTGGTGGCATCTTTAGAATTCTCTATGTATAGTGTCATATCATCTGCAAACAGGGACAGTTTTACTTCTTTTTTTCCAATTTGTATTCCTTTTATTTCTTATTCTTCCCGGATGCCGTGGCTAGGACTTCCAAAACTATGTTGAATAATAGTGGTGAGAGTGGGCAACCTTGTCTTGTTCCTGATCTTAGAGGAAATGCTTTCAGTTTTTCACCATTGAGAATGATGTTTGCTGTGGGTGTCATATATGGCCTTTATTATGTTGAAGTACGTTCCCTCTATGCACACTTTCTGGAGAGTTTTTATCATAAATGGGTGTTGAATTTTGTCAGAAGCTTTTTCTGCAACTATTGAGATGATCGGATAGTTTTTATTCTTCAATTTGTTAATATGGTTTATCACATTGATTGATTTGCGTATATTGAAGAATCCTTGCATCCCTGGGATAAATCCCACTTGATCATGGTGTATGATCCTTTTAATGTGCTGTTGGATACTGTTTGCTAGTATTTTGTTGAGGATTTTTGCATCTATATTCATCAGTGATATTGGTCTGTAATTTTCTTTTTTTGTAGTATTTTTGTCTGGTTTTGGCATCAGGGTGATGGTGGCCTCATAGAATGAGTTTGGGAGTTTTCCTTCCTCTGCAATTTTTTGGAAGAGATTGAGAAGGATGGGTGTTAGCTCTTCTCTAAATGTTTGATAGAATTCACCTGTGAAGCCATCTGGTCCTGGGCTTTTGTTTGTTGGAAGATTTTTAATCACAGTTTCAATTTCATTACTTGTGATTGGTCTGTTCATATTTTCTGTTTCTTCCTGGTTCAGTCTTGGAAGGTTATACCTTTCTAAGAATTTGTCCATTTCTTCCAGGTTGTCCATTTTATTGGCATAGAGTTGCTTACAGTAGTCTCTTAGGATGCTTTGTATTTCTGCATTGTCTGTTGTAACTTCTCCTTTTTCATGTCTAATTTTATTGATTTGAGTCTTCTCCCTCTTTTTCTTGATAAGTCTGGCTAATGGTTTATCACTTTTGTTTATCCTCTCAAAGAGCCAGCTTTTAGTTTTATTGATCTTTGCTATTGTTTTCTTTGTTTCTATTTCATTTATTTCTGCTCTGATCTTTATGATTTCTTTCCATCTGCTAACTTTGGGTTTTGTTTGTTCTTCTTTCTCTAGTTCCTCTAGGTGTAATGTTAGATTGTTTATTTGAGATTTTTCTTGTTTCTTGAGGTAGGCTTGTAGCAATAAACTTCCCTCTCAGAACTGCTTTTGCTGCATCCCATAGATTTTGGATAGTCATGTTTTCATTGTCATTTGTCTCTAGGTATTTTTTGATTTCCTCTTTGATTTCTTCAGTGATCTCTTGGTTATTTAGTAACATATTGTTTAGCTTCCATGTTTGTGTATCTTACGTTTTTTTCCCTGTAATTGATTTCTAATCTCATAGCGTTGTGGTCAGAAAAGATGCTTGATATGATTTTAATTTTCTTAAATTTACTGAGGCTTGATGTGTGACCCAAGATGTGATCTATCCTGGAGAATGTTCCGTGTGCACTAGAGAGGAAAGTGTAATCTGCTGTTTCTGGATGGAACGTCCTATAAATATCAATTAAATCTATCTGGTGTATTGTGTCATTTAAAGCTTGTGCTTCCTTATTAATTTTCTGTTTGGATGATCTGTCCATTGGTGAAAGTGAGGTGTTAAAGTCCCCCACTATTATTGTGTTACTGTCATTTTCCTCTTTTAGAGCTGTTAGCATTTGCCTTATATATTGAGGTGCTCCTATGTTGGGTGCATATATATTTATAATTGTTATATCTTCTACTTGGGTTGATCCCTTGATCATTACGTAGTGTCCTTCCTTGTCTTTTGTAACGTTCTTTATTTTAAAGTCTATTTTATCTGATATGAGTATTTCTACTCCAGCTTTCTTTTGATTTCCATTTGCATGGAATATCTTTTTCCATCCCCTCACCTTCAGTCTGTATGTGTCCCTAGGTCTGAATTGGGCCTCTTGTAGACAGCATATATATGGGTCTTGTTTTTGTATCCATTCAGCAAGCCTGTGTCTTTGGTTGGAGCATTTCCTCGATTCACGTTTAAGGTAGTTATTGATATGTATGTTCCTATTGCCATTTTCTTAATTGATTTTGTAGGTCCTTTTCTTCTCTTGTGTTTCCCACTTAGAGAAGTTCCTTTAGCATTTGTTGTAGAGCTGGTTTGGTGGTGCTGAATTCTCTTAGCTTTTGCTTGTCTATAAAGTTTTTGATTTCTCCTTCGAATCTGAATGAGATCCTTGCTGGGTAGAGTAATCTTGGTTGTAGATTCTTCCCTTTCACCACTTTAAGTATATCATGCCACTCCCTTCTGGCTTGCAGAGTTTCTGCTGAGAAATCAGCTGTTAACCTTATGGGAGTTCCCTTGTATGTTGTCATTTTTCCCTTGCTGCTTTCAATAATTTTTCTTTGTCTTTAATTTTTGCCTGTTTGATTACTGTGTATCTCGGCATGTTTCTCCTTGGGTTTATCCTGTCTGGGACTCTGTGCGCTTCCTGGACTTGGGTGGCTATTTCCTTTCCCATGTTAGGGAAGTTTGTGACTATAATCCTTCAAATATTTTTTTCAGGTCCTTTCTCTCTTCTTCTGGGACGTTTGTAATGCAAATGTTGTTGCATTTAATGTCCCAGAGGTCTCTTAGGCTGTCTTCACTTCTTTTCATTCATTTTTCTTTATTCTGTTCTGCTGCAATGAATTCCACCATTGTGTCTTCCAGGTCACTTATCTGTTCTTCTGCCTCAGTTATTCTGCTGTTGATTCCTTCTAGTGTATTTTTCATTTAAGTTATTGTATTGTTCATCTCTGTTTGTTCTTTAATTCTTCTAGGTCTTTGTTAAACATTTCTTGCATCTTCTCGATCTTTGCCTCCATTCTTTTTCCGAGGTCCTGGATCATCTTCACTATCATTATTCTGAATTCTTTTTCTGGAAGGTTGCCTATCTCCACTTCATTTAGTTTTTTTTCTGGGGTTTTATCTTGTTCCTTCATCTGGTACATAGCCCTCTGCCTTTTCATCTTGTCTCTATATTGGCTTTTACTACTAACATTTAATTTGTGAAATCAATCCTTTTGGATAATAATTATATAATTATTTTGTGATTCAGAACATATGAGTAAGGTACCTGTGTATTGTAGAATTTTACCAATGAATTACAATCAATTAAATGCCAACTTTTTAAGTTGTATTTTAAAAATCAAGTAACTAGACATGGAAAAGTCTTCCTATACACTCTTCAGATTACCCTGTACATTCATTTGATGGACGAAAACGGATGATCTTGAGCACTATTTCATGGATGGGAGGAAAAAATCCATTTTTGGGGATTGCTTACATCGCTATTGGATCCATCTCCTTCCTTCTGGGAGTTGTACTGCTAGTAATTAATCATAAATATAGAAACAGTAGTAATACTGCCGATATTACCATTTAATTTTATATTTTGAAAACAAATTTACTGCATGTGCATCAAGGCCAGTCCTATTCAACCTAGCTTTCAAATGCTGATGTCTGGTTAGTATGTCATTTTTGAAGTTGGCACATAACTTTTTTTTTTTAAAGCTGTCTTTGTCCTTTGCTTCTTCCTTATGGATGACTTAGGAAAATATATGACGGGTATAAAACAAATTCGCTATACTGATCATATCAACACTGTAACTGCTGAAATGGCATTCTTATGTTTCCTTTCTGATGGGACAGTCCGTTTGATGCATGGAGCCTCTTTCATGCGAAATGCGTCTGCTGCTTAAATGTTTATGCTGTGTTGATAATATTATATTGACATATGATACTGTATATGTGTGCCTATTGTGTGAAGAAAGTGATTACAAGATGTGTGAGTATAATGACTTGCTAACCCTTTAGGATTCATAGTTACAAAAAGATGAAGAAAGACCAAATCTAAATAAAACACTTCATCCTTTTCACAGGTCGTGTGTAAAGGCTTAAAGTACCATCTTTGTTGAGGTGGTTCATGTATTCAGCTTATCCAGTACAGTTCTTTGTCAAGCTTAGGTTTGATTTCAAAGGACCTATTTACCTGTCTAGAATAGGAATTAATGCTCATGGTAGGTCTCCGGTAGGAAGATTTAAAATTCCTCTTTCCATTTGGTTAAGATGTTGCAGTCAGGAAACCCATCTCACTTGATGTTTTTACATGTGACCATTTCCCTTGAAGCTTACACTTCATAAGGGATGAAAGAATATAGGTGAGCTTGGCAAGCTTCTTGGCCGACCTTTATCTTCTGCCTCACCTGTCAACCAGATGTAAATATTCAAAGGAGACTGTTTTCATTGTGGTATTTAACATTAAGAAATTTGCTTCAGCATTGGAAATACCTCAAGCTGTTTTTATTTTGCAGGTAAGTGTTTTGACTTAAGTACTAATATTATCTTGCAGAAATTTTGGAAAACAGTAACCTTCATTTCCTCTGTATTTCATTCAATTTTTACATATAGGTCAAGGATGAATATGTATGCACATTCTCTTTAGTTAAGCCACCGATTGTTTTGGTTGGTTTTTCTAAGATGTACTTTAAAAAGAAGTTCTTTAAATTTCCTAGTTGAATTCTGGAGATTTTGGAGTATGTACATGATAAATTATATGTGCTTGAAGTTATTTTATTTTCTATTAACTGGAATTATTTTTAATATTCCTTATTGAATAAATGCTGTAATTTGTTTGCTATGGAACTTATTCTTGAATGTAAACTTATTGTTTCACATGCATGAAATGTATGTCTTAATCAGAGGTGGCTTAATTGCATTGAAATAGCTATTTTTTTTTTTTTAACTAAAATAACTCATAGGTTTGTATAGAAGAATGCCTGTTTGAATTCGGAGTTTGTAATGGTTTCCTTCGTTTATATTTTAAATCAAAAGGTCTGGGTAATGTATCAGTTTTGATTAATATATGTTTTTTTTAAAAAAAACAAAAATAATGTAATGGTTAATAGTAGAAATGTGCCACACTTCTTAAGTTTTGTATAATATGAAATTCAGTTAAAAGAACTTGTAGTTTATAATGACTTTCAACAGATAGAATATTACTTGCATTAAGTACTTAATGTATAATTGTCCTGAAATTTCTGAGTGCATAGGGTATTCTTTGTGTAAAACTATTCTTTGTTTTATCAGTCCTTCAGAATATGGTTATTTATTCTGATAATTGACCCTCTTGCACATGGCAGTTTATTTTCTTGGGTATATCATTGGGGGAGAGGGCTTCTCCCAGTCTTTGCAGATTGAGTTTGTGCTGCTTAAGAAGGACTGCCGTCCTGCGTCTCTTTTTCTAACTGGGGGACCAGAGGTGCTGCTACAGAAAAGTTGAAGAGCTCTTCCAACACTTTCTCATCTGTGGTCAAGACGGAATCTTAAAATATATTTGGAGTTTTATCTATTTTACAAGTACATGGATGGCCTAAGTTCTCCCTTGTCTCCTGCCATTTGAGCTGTAAGCGATTCCTGTTGCTGAATATGAAGAATGTGGAACATTCATATGGCCTCTGTGACTGGCGGAAGGAAAACATTTCTTTCTTATGGGCTTTATGCTGATCTTTGGGAAACACTGATGTCATACTCAGCTTTCAAAGGATCATATTGCATTTTAAGACAACTAGGTTAAGTAGAAGGCATTGAAGAATGTACTAACTTGCAGGAAATATTTTGATACATGAAATTCCCAACTGAAGGAATTATTTAATAAGTAAAAGCTAAGAAATTTCTTTGAAATCAGAAAGCAGTTTAAAAGTAAATTGGTAAAAATAACTGTACTACCTAATAGAAAATTATTCAACGAAGAGGAGAGTCAAGTCAAGTGAATATTATTTGTTTCTTGGTTACAGTATTTGTAACTTTGATTACATTGAAAGATAACTTTCTGTTAGTATGTTCTGTATTAATAAAAATGAACAAAATTAATTTTGCTATGTTCAGGTGTCTTGCTAAAATAACAGCGCCCCAATGTTGTTGCAGATGTTTAGCACTAAATTGTAGCCCAGGCTCAATGAGGCCAAATTTTAACATTTCCATGCCTAGATTTGATTGCCATATGTGAATATGTTAATCACTCTGATAGCATTAACTGCAGGATTTATTCATGTTACTGAGAAACATCTGTTCTTACCAAGAAGTGGTCAGATTATAACCTGTTATAAGCAGACAGGCTAAATTTGGTATTAGATCAAGGGAAACTTCTGGTAAATAGAAAATGAATAACTGGTATAGAGACAGTGATGACGAAAATAATGAATTGGGCAGGGACACAGGAAATGAAAAGCCAGACTAGCAAAGAGGAGCAGCTGAGTGGTAGGCGTAACGACTGCTGTTGAGCCTGCTTGCCCCGTCTTTATGGAAACACTGCCTTAGAATTATTGTACCATCCTTTGTTGGTTAAGCTTCAAAGTTCTGTTCTTTGCGAACATGGTTAGTTTGAGGGGAGGGTGGAGGGAGTAAGGAAGTGCTGCTTCAAGAAGAATTTGGTGCATAAATGTTTGTTGTAGTATTTGGGTAATCTAGTAAAGTGTTTTAGAGCCCCTTTTTAGCCCATGCCCCATTCAATAAACGTAAAAATCACATTTCCCGGGCTTCCCTGGTGGCGCAGTGGTTGAGA
Source organism: Grampus griseus (assembly GCF_964374135.1). Classification (NCBI taxonomy): domain Eukaryota; kingdom Metazoa; phylum Chordata; class Mammalia; order Artiodactyla; family Delphinidae; genus Grampus; species Grampus griseus. The sequence continues at coordinate 11,352,432 of NC_139007.1, read as the reverse complement.
GTCCGCCTGACGATGCAGGGGACACGGGTTCGTGCCCCGGTCCGGGAGGATCCCACATGCCGTGGAGCGGCTGGGCCCGTGAGCCATGGCCGCTGAGCCTGTGCGTCCGGAGCCTGTGCTCTGCAATGGGAGAGGCCGCAACAGTGAGAGGCCCGCATACCGAAAAAAAAAAAAAATCACATTTCCCCTAATGTCATTTGAAATTTCAAAATAAATATCATTTAAAAATAAATAAATAGATATCATGTCTAAAATCACATCAGACCATGGTGACCTTATTTTCTTTTATATATGTAAAATTTGTCAAAGTAACATGTGTACACAGTTAAAAAAATCTAAAGGCCTTATGATGAAAAACAGCAGTACCTGTCCTAACTTTCTACCTTCTAGAGACAATTACTTTGACTTCAAAAGTTGTTACTTTTGGTATTTATCTTAGTGTATCTAAATTATATGCCTGTTCTACTATTGCTTGATTTAACAGTTTTAGACATTATTGTCTTCTTGATAATATTACCTGATGATGTAGCTAACACACGTACTTCCCCTTCCCCCAGTATATAATTATAATATTTAATAAACACTTTAGCAGTTGTTTAATTATGACTTTAAAAATACTGTATACTTTAGAGCAAAGCAGAGCACCAAGATTATACTTTGTACACTTTATTTTTCCTGGAATTAATAATCACCCCACTTTTAACATCAACATAACTTTCTGGAAGCCTGTCTTAAAGTTTTTCCAACTTTTCTATCAGGTCCACCCTGTTCTTATCACTAGTCTTTTGAAGGTTTTTTGTCCCCAAATACCTGATAACCTGATTCCCTGTTTTTGCTAGAAAGGTCTATTCTGCATTTGTCCTTCTCTGCCAATCTCTACTGGTGGTTTTTTCAGACAGCTACTTAGCCATTATCACATTCCCTCTTTTTGTCACCCTCCTGTGTTGGATCTGCTGTTTCCTAGTTCACTCTCTTGTTTACTGGAGCTATTTTCAGTTTTTCGCGTAGGTGACTTTCCTTGTATTTCTGGCTAGTCTCAGCAATCTATCATGTATAAATGAACCCCCAAAACTCATTGAAAGCTCTTTGTTTGTGGGCAGTGCTTGACAAGTGATGGCCTCAGTAGCGCAGTGCTACTCAAAAATGCCACTGAGTGCATTAGTTGTTCTGTTCATGATAAAATGCTTAGACAAGTAATAAATAGTTGGCAGGTCAGCAACTGTAGGTAGACTGAATTTTGAGAAGCACCGCATTAGGGAATGACTGTCAGGGAGCCAGTCATTTGGCTGGAGGCCTTTTCTGTGGGACTGTTCAGTTTCTCTGGGGAAGAATTCTCTAGTCTTCTGCAAAAGGAAGGGGTTGAAAGAGGCTCTGTCTCTTACTGCTTTGAACTCTCTGCTTCTGCCTTGTCTTCCACCCCAGCTTCTGTTTTCCACTTCACATATTTCAGCTATACCCATCCCTTTGCATATGCCTTCCACCATTACTTTTTCCAGATAAAAATGTTCTTGCCTTCTACCTGTGGGAGACAGTGACCGAGGTGAGAGACTGTATTTGGCCGAGAGGGGTAGGGCAGAGATTGCAGGGAGCTGACCATTCTGTTGTATATAATTTTCAACTACTCATTTTCAGGCCTGTCCCTTGATTCCACTCTTTGCTATAAATTCTGCTTTCAAGTCTGAGCTTCTCAGGGGTTTTAGAACCAATCAACATGCTTCTCACTGGTATCCATCCCCCTTGCAGTCCCTTTAGATTGTGGCTTCCTTGGTCCTGCTCAGCTGTATCCCATCTGCTTTCTGTTTTCCAGAAATCTGTTGAAATTGATTTTCTGTCTCCTCTTTGGTCGCCATCCTTTTGGGCTGTCTTTTAAGAAATGTTTTTTAGACTGTCATACAGTAAACTTTACTTTTTGTACTTGTAGTGTACAGTTCTGCGAATTTTAACACACGCATAGGTTTGTGTAACCATTTTAGAATACAGAGCAGTACCAAAACCTCCCAAACTCCCTTTTACTATACATCTTTATAGTCACCCTTCCCTCCACCCATAAGCCCAGGCAACCACTGATCTCTTCTCCATCCCCATAGTTTTGTCTTCTGGAATGTCATAAATGGAATCATATCATATGTGACCTTTTGAAACTGGCTTCTTTTACTCAGCATAATGCCTTTGAGATTCATTTAAGATGATGTATCTAAAAACACCTCATACGAACAAACATATGGACACCAAGGGGGGAAAGTGGCGGGGTGGTGGTGGTGGGATGAATTGGGAGATGGGGATTGACATATACACTAATACGTATAAAATAGATACTGATAAGAAACTGCTGTATAAAAAAAATGAAATGAAAAAAACCTCATACCCTTTCAATTCCTTTTCTTTCATTTTTACTGGAGTGATAGGGAGGACAAACAAACTCTTGGGGCCAATCCGCTATCTTAAACCGGAACCACCTTGAAGTACCTTTTGGTGATCTTAGTACATTTTGAAAAACTATGTACTTTAAGTGACATTAATGGGAGCTTGTCTGTATGCCACAAGCTTTTCTATGCAGGGTGATGTGCCAGAAGATTGAAATCACCATACATCACTTTCACTGTCAAGACTTACATGCCACTTTGTTTCAAGGACAAGCAATGCAGAAAGAAATAGATTTACAATTATATGTCAAATTGCAATTGAATCAGTGGTCTAATCTCCGGGGTATGTTGTCATTCCTTTTTCACGACAAAGCTTGTAAAAGAGCAGTCACCCTCAGCCAGGCTTTCATCCCACTATTGCACTGTAGTCTCTTCACTATCAGTCTGCACCTGAAAGATTCAGAATATGGTTTTTAGAATCAGGCTGACCTGGCTCTCAAATACATAAAGCTGTATCTTCAGATTATTTAATCCCCTAAATCATTTACTTTACCATTTCCTTGTCTGTAAAATGGGGATTTTAATACCCACTTGACAGATATTGATTTGAGGAATAAGGGAAGTGATAGATGAAACTCATTTAGCACAAAGTATAGAAAAATGGCACTCGGTGAACGACCACCACTCCCTTCTGTCAAATCAAGGGAACTCATCCCATCCTAGCCTGGTGTTTCTCTTATATTCCTCGATGTAGTGAATGGTAGGTATGACCAACCATCTTATGAGTTAAGCCAGAAATCTGCTCTCCTCCCCAACTTCCCAATCCAATAAATCACTACATTCTGTTGATTTTTGAAGGTACTTCCTCATTGTTGGCTCTCTAACCCATCCCCTTATCTCCATCCCTTTAGCTACATCTCTTTTGCTGTTGACTGACTTCAGGTTTTCTTTTTTCCTTGGATTACTATAAGTACCTTCTAATGGACTCTCTGTCCTGGTAACTCATATCCAATCCAGCGTTTCACTACTACCAGAATGATATTGAAATAGAGTTCTGATTCTTGACCATTTGCCATTTAAACCTTTATATAAATTTATAAATAATTGGGTATTAAAATCGGTGAGGAAAATAACTTGAACTGGGAACAAGTAACTTGGTGGGTCTAAGTCTAAAGATCAGAAGGAATAATAATTTCAATATTACTAATTTTATCTACACATTTCACCTATGCTGAACCCATACATCATCAGCTTGCTATTTGAAATGACAGTGGAATAATTATGAGTTTGTAAAAAGGTGGACAGATATTTACTGTGGTATAGGGTGGATACTTTCGTATTTATACCCGCTTGAGGGTGGGCACTTGTAACAGACACTTGTAATGTGGCATTATTTAAGCACAGTTGGTATCTGTACAATAATTGCTGTGCCTGGCAACTCCAACCATGGAAAGTGCCCTGCTAGCCTGAGGCAGCAAGACTCCGGAGTCCAGATTTGCCCTCCCATTTCTGGTCCCCCAATTAGAATTTCCCCCTCTTTTCAGCGTTTTCCCAGACTCAGAGAAACGAGTGAACAGCTTCCACACTTCCGCGACACTGTGGGAGAGCTGCTTGCATGGGGAGTTCTGCAGCACCCAAAGGTGCAGCAAGATAAAAACTAGTATCCCGACGCAGCTCTACACAGCACACTCTCAGCACACGGAACAGTAACGTCCTCACAACAGTGGAGAAAACTGATTGTATCCGTGTAAGAGAAGTTATACTTTTTGTTTTGTATTTCATCCAGCTTCACAGTTTAGAGTTCGGCCAAACCAGCGTTCTAAACAGTGGCTCAAAGGTTGCTCAGAGTTTTACGTCTTCTCGTTCAAAATACACACACTAATTTTCTTCGATAGCCTGGTCTCACATTAATTTTATCTGAGCTAGTTAAACGAGTACGTAATGCCTCGCTCCTTGCCTCTCAGGTCTCAAAAGTCGTTCCTTTATCCCCAGCCTCCGCTCCCGGGGTAACCGGCGGCTCAGGAGCGAGGTCGAGGCGCAGAGACAGCCCGCCGGCTAGAGCGGCCACAGCCGTCCGGCCGCTCTCTCTTTTCTTCCGCTCTCTATGGTTAGGAGCAAGTCCCTCCTCCGCCCGGAAGTATTTAGGCTCCAGGCGCTTGCGCAAGGCCAGAAGGTAGTTCCGGCGTGTGGATCTTCGTTCCTCGTGTTCAGTTGTCGCGGTTGGTGGGCAGTAACGGAGCCAAGATGCTGCGGAGTCTGCTGGTGAGTAGCTTGTCGGCTGGCATTCGGGATGTGGGGCGAGAGGGTTGGGAGCGGAGGCTAGAGGTTCGCGACAGGAAAGCCTCTCCTGGGAGGGGAGGAGAGAGGGAGAGGGCGGCTTCGGAGGTCACCTTCCTTGGTCCGTGTCCTTTTCGCTTGACCTTCCTTCCCTTCCATGGATCACTCTTGCCCCAAGCTGTGCTGGGTAATTGTAAGGAGTGGAGAAGCTGGGGAGGTGACCAGAGGATTGTGCGTTAGGCAAGCCTTGGGTTCTTAGTTGCCACCCCTAATCTTGTGGGTGCGGGTGGGAAGTTTCTGATACCCGGAAGCGTCAGCAGAAGGATGTTCCTCGGATAACGAGGGGTTTGAGTTTCAGTGACTCTGAGGTTTGTGAGCAGCAGAAGGCAGTTTAAAAAGCAAGCCTTTCAGTTTTGGCTGGCGCTTTAGGAGCATTCATGGCCGAAGGGTCGTGTTGCTTCCATCAGGCGGTTCTGCAGTGTCCTTCACCGCCACCGACTTTGAGCATGTGAAATATTTTCCCCAAATTTTGAAAAAGAGAAGGAAAATGTAACAGTGATCGTTTTCTTCGGTAATTATCCAATAAAGCTTTACTTATCTTCTCAATATATTATTTATTTTAGAAAGTGGATTGCATATTTGTAATTTATTTCAACTGGATATGTAATGCAAGTCTCTTGTAAAAGATTTATGCCCTATTAATTCTTTGGGGAAAATGTAATGAGGGAAGCATTTTAATTAAGTAGGAATCATGCCAGTTTATTTTGATATCAAGTAATAGATTTTTAATAATATGGTAGAGTATTTAAATAAAAAAACTTCGAACCTCGTGTATTTTGTAACCATTCTTTATTTCTGTAATATCTATATATCAGTATGTTTTCCTCATATAATGCTACTGGTTCAATTCAGGTAAAGATCATGATTTTTTCCCCCTCAAAATCTACATGAATTGCTTCTTAAATGTGGTGTTTGGAGACTTCAGAATGTAATATAAAGAGCAGTGGCGGGGCGACAAATAGGAAAACCTCAGTGCTTGTCTGTGACTTTGTTATTGACAAATCGGGTATGTTTTAACTCTCAGTTTCACTTTTCTGTAATACTGAAGATTGGGAATGGTTGGTTTTGAAGGGTTTCTTTAAGCCCTAAGTCTGTTTAGTATATGTGGATTTTTTTTAATTTCAGGCTCTTCGTCAGATTGCCCAGAGGACCATAAGTACTGCTTCACGCAGGCAGTTTGAAAATAAAGTTTCAGAGAAACAAAAGCTCTTTCAGGTACTGAAGTATTTTATAGGAGATTGTTACTTGTTATGATTAGATTACCAAAAGTTGGCGATAGGAGGTAAATCTGGAGACGTCTGATTGTTAACAATCCTGTTGTATTAGCAGAAGAGTAATAGGAAACTGTCTGTCGATAGCTAACTGGGCATTTGCTATAACCAAGAGGCCCTTGGGAAAGCAGAAGAAACGAAGGGGTAAAGATCAAAGACACTTTCTTTTGGAGGAGTCACACTGGGTTGGCACTCTGGGGTAGCTGCACAGTAATAGACAAATAGACCATAGAAAGAGCCCAGAAACAGAACAAATACATTAATATATGTAGAAACTTGCTATATGTTAAAGGTGCTATTTCATATCAGTGGGGAATGGAAAAATTGGGTGGCTGTTTTTTTGTGGGTTTTTTTTTTGCGGTACGCGGGCCTCTCACTGTTGTGGCCTCTCCCGTTGCGGAGCACAGGCTCCGGACACGCAGGCTCAGTGGCCATGGCTCACGGGCCCAGCCGCTCCGCGGCACGTGGGACCTTCCTGGACCGGGGCACAAACCCGTGTCCCCTGCATCGGCAGGCGGACTCTCAACCACTGCGCCACCAGGGAAGCCCTGGGTGGCTGTTTTGAAGAAAGTAAAGTTATATCCGTTCTGTATTGTGTGTTAAAAGATTAATTGCAGATATAAATACTTCTCCCTCAAAAAATATTAAAAGAAAATATAGGAGCATTTTTTTTCAGCTTACTGAGGTATGATTGACAAGTAAAAATCGCAAGCATTGGGAATTCCCTGGTGGTCCAGTGGTTGAGAATCCACCTTCCTATGCAAGGGTCGCGGGTTTGATCCCTGGGGATGGGGGAACTAAGATCCTTCCTGCCCTGGGGGAACTAAGACCACACACTGCAACTACTGAGCCCACACGCCACAACTATAGGGAGGCCCACGCACCACAACGAAGATCCCACGTGCCGCAACTAAGACCTGACACAAAGAAAGAAAGAAAGAAAGAAAAAAAATATAAATAAATAGTTTGTATTTAGGTTGTACCTGATTTTTTTTTAAGGTGTACAAACAATGTTATATTTAATGTATCTATGAATGATTACCACAATCAGGTTTAATCTTAGGGGTCATCCTAAGAAAGTCTTTACAAAGCCTAGAAGCTGTAAAGGAGAAAAATTGCAAGGTTTGGTGACACGAAAATTTTAAATGTACTTATGGTACAAATTGAGGTAAGTGACAAATTGAGGGAAAATTTTTTAAATTAACAAAATTTTTAATATTAACAAAAAGTTAATAACCTTAGCATACAGAGAGCTCCTACAAATCAGTAAGAAATGCACATTAAAATGACAAGTTGCTACTTTTTTTCCCTGTTCAATTGTCAAAATTTTAGAAGATTTAAAATAGGTTATGTTAGCCAGGTGTGGGAGATAAGTGCGTTCCTATACAGTACGTTGATACATGCTAGGAAGTAGTATTGGTACAGAAATTTTAGAGTATTTGAAAGTATTAGAAGCAAATTATTGTACATATCCTATTCAGGACTCCCATTTTAAGAATCTTTCCTACAGAATAGTAGCATAAATATATAAAAATAGGAAATAGGCTATTAATCATTATGGGAGTTTAATATCAAAAAAACCCAACAACCTAAATACCCATTAATAAAGGATTGGCTAATGTAATTTTATTTTTTGCACAGTGGAATGCTGTGTAGCCATTAAAAGGAACAAAGTAGGTTTAAATGGGCTAGATGGTTTTTAAGATAATGTTGAGTGAAAAATCTGTGATAGGCCATTATATAGCATAATCTCATTTTGTGTATTAAACAAGTATGTGCATAAATTAGAAGCTATGACAATACAAGCTTTAAAAAAATTAAGGATATGTATTAATATGTGTTAATAGTGGTTTTCTCATGAGGAAAGACTTAGTGGGACAGAGCACTTACCTTTATAAGTAGTTAGGTTATCAGTGAGTTTTTTGTTTAATTGTGATCTCTGATGTTTCATAAAGAAAATTTTAAGTGGTTAAAAAAAAAGTATTATTTATGCTGCATGAAAATAAAATACTTATATTTAACAGGTGTGTTAAGTATCCTACACTATGCCAGGTGCTGGATTGGGAGACTAAGGATATAATTTAGGGTTATAAACCAAAACTCTCTCTCCTGTTTTTTTAAGGGAAAAAAAGATTGTACCTATGACCAAAGTGTGATGATTATTGCTTTTTTTAATAATTAAATTGATGAACTCAATGAATATATTTTCACAGCTTTACTGTTTATGTGTTCTTTGGAAAGAACATTTTATTAGATCTCAAATTAACTTTAAAAGAAAGAATGTTGATTTTTAGGAGTTTTTATTTTAAAAGTAGTTGCAGTAGAGAAAGATTCAGGAAAAGGGTAGTCCTTTTTAATTTTGATATTTAAAATATTTCAATTTCAGTGTTTTAAGAAGCCACTTAATTTTATATGAATGGATTAGTCTTTTTCATTTAGTTGGAAACCAATGATATACATTAATTATTATTTTTTTAACCTAGGAGGATAATGGAATTCCAGTGCATCTAAAGGGTGGGATAGCTGATGCCCTCCTGTACAGAGCCACCATGATTCTTACAGTTGGTGGTAAGACATTTGGAATGCTTGCTCTATAGCAAAATCATAGTAGCGATAACTAACAACATCATTGCTCTCACTGTGCCAGTATTTTAACACAGGCAGTCTGTCCCCAGAATCTGAGGTCTTACTGCTTTACATATAATGACTCACAAAGGTGATTGATACATATTGTATAAGAACGTTTTAATGTCTTCTAAAAAAAATAAACCGATAAAGTTTGATAATTATCTTGTGATAGAGGTGGCTTTTGGAATGTGCCGCTAGTGGCCCTGCAGGCCTTTGGAAGAGCCAAAGATAGCTGCTCTATCCCATCTCCTATAACAGGGGTTCTTAAATATTTTGACTATGATGTATAATAATAATACACTTTACATCTAATCCCTGTACATACATATTTATGACAGAGATAAAACCTTATACAGCACAATACTTTTACTGCATGTAAAGTGCTTTGATATTTTTTCTGTGGATTGGGCAGTTCCATTATTCAATATTAGCAGTGGAATATCACAAATAAGCATGCTAGGAGCAGAGTTAGGAATCTGAATGATTGCTCCCTGGCGGGAGAAAGGGAAACAGTATTAGAGTGATTACTGTGTGCTCATTCTATTGATAGGAGTGCCACATATGTGGATTTCTGTAACCCTTGTATTAAGTCTGTAACGTATCCTCGTTTTAAAGATGGAGAAATTATGTTAATTACCCAGATAATATTGCTTTGGAAGAGCTGGTGTTTGAACCCTAAGCACAAAGTCCCCTTATGCTTATGCCAAGGTGCCTTTTTTGGCTTGAATTGAATATAGTGAAGGGACATTTTATGGACAACAAGCAGATAGTGACGTTTGGGCTTTCTTAAGGTAAAGTCCTAAATTCTTTTTGGCCAGTGTGACTATTTCATAGACGTTTTGGTAATTAGTTTTAAAAATAAATTTCCAGTTATTAGAAATTCTTACTTCAAATTTGATTATTTAAAAATTATATGTCCCTTTTGCTTGGTTTTATATTGATAATACACTTCAGGGAAGGCTTTGCCTATTTGACCTTTTGGCTTTTGAATCATTCTTAGCATTTCTCAGGCAATTTTAGGTTTTATGTTCTTAATCTTATTTTAAATTTTTTTACATGTCATTACGTTAACAAATACATTACTGTGCTGCATCTAACACTTCTATACAAGTTAAGTAATATTAAAACTTGATTAAACGTGTTTTGTATGTATTTATTTTAAATTTTGCCAGCACCTATCAAAATACTTCTGTATATTCCCATAAAAGTAGTTTTAATACCAGCCTTGCCTCTTTATCTTACAACTTTTTAGCTGGAATATTGGGTTTATACATTTAAACCTGAGAATTTCCTGTTAAGTTCTTATTTCCTTTATTTTTCAGGAACAGCATATGGCATGTATCAGCTGGCTGTGGCTTCATTCCCCAAGAAGCAGGGTTGACTTCAGTTTATCCTCCCAGCAATCGGTTGGTTCAACTCCATTCAGTTCTCTGTGGACCAGTAGTCTGATAACTAACTTGAGTTCTTCTTTGGGGATCAATATTTATTGACTTGTACTAGCTGCCACCAATAAAGCAGTCTTTACCATGCTTTGTTTTATTTGATCACTTTAGGATACATTATACCAGTAATAGCAGCCTTATAAACCTTAGGTAAGGAGGAATCTTTTGTCATTAGGTTATATATAGTACCATTGTGGTATTATTTTAGTGAAATTTTATTTTTAGCGGCTTAGAATTCCAACAGGGGATGGTCTTCAGCGCTAATTGAGCTTGACACTCGGAGTGCATATTTCTTTGAGTCTTCCCCTCCCCTCTCTTCCCTGCTGTGGTGTATCCTGGGATATGCTAGCACCTAGGGTTAGTGGAAGCAGGTTAGTTTTGGCTCATGGGGTTCAAGTTTCTTTTTTCCTCCCTTAGCTCTGTGTGTTTATGTTTAAGAATATTGGATGTATTCCACAGTTTAGAGTAGGCTTTAGTAGAATTGCTGTAAAATAATCCAGTATTTGTTCTTTTCACACTCAGAATGGGCTTCTGTTATGTTAGTTTAATCCATAACATACAGTGTACCTTTCCTTAAAATACTTAGTTCATTTGTAAAAGTTATCTTCTGGGGGAACGGAAGGAGTCAGACTTTGTCATCCCTGCAAGGTGTGCATTTGTAACACAGTGAAGATTAAGAGTCTAGATCCGTCAGATCTAGGGGAAATCTATGAGTAAGGGTTTTATAAAAGCTTCAATTTCTGGATAAAATTGAGAAAACTAATATAGTTAGAAAAACGGAGTCAAGTCTGAAATACCAAACTAATTCTTTTCCTTTTAAAACATTGAGGCTTATGGTACAAATCCATTTCAAGAGGTACCTAATGAAAGGTGTTTCAGCCTTGAGTCTTGAAAGTTAGAAAGATCTTGGTTAGCCATATATCTAACCTGCCACTGAATGCAGGAATCCGCCCAGCCTCTTACAGAATCTCATTACTAACATCAGCAGAGAACACTGCTTTTGAAGGGAGTGCAATGAATATTGTTAGACATTTCTAAATGCTGAGAAATATCTTAAGTAGGCCTGGAATCTGGTTCAATTCTGATTCAGAGCTAAAAAGCAACCAGTGATAATATTTTGAAACAAGCTATATTTATCAGCATTGTACAAAGGAGAATTTCATCAATGTGATTTGAAATGCTTTTATAACATGATGTGAAAGATACTTTTGTGCAGTAAAAAGGAAGAACATCTTGGTATCTTCTATAACCTTCAGCTCTTGATTCTGTGAGAGGTGCTTTTCTATTTCTGGTGTAACCTAGTCAGACGATTAAAACTTTTTTTTAATGCCAAAATGTTCAATTAACATGACAAGATTGGATAAAGTAGGGGTAGGTTAAATGCTTAAGAGACTTTAAAATATTTTTAAATGCTATGATTAAGTTTTTGCCCTTCATCCTAAAATTCTGCACTGTCAGCAGGGGTGGAGATGGGGAGGGGACAAGGGGTGAGGTCTCAGAAGAGGGGTTGCTGGATAGGAGCTCATGAAATTATCTGCTATTCTTAGCGTTTAGTAAGAGAGAGATTGCTATTATTGATTCAAAGACTAACCAAATGTTCATAGAGCAGAGTCCATGAGAAGTATTGCAAATGTGGCCTTCAGGAAACGAACAACTATCATTCCAATCTCCTTTGTATGTTTACCACGTATTATCCTTTTGAGAATAGTATCTGCTACTAAATAGAAGAAATTCTCTGACGATATTATCCCACTAATATAAGCGCCATGGGAGATATATTTAAGTGAAACTTTGTCACAATTAGTACTGTGCTCAGGATTGGATTTGTAGTCTAGCTACTCTAGATGAAGTGACATCGAAAAAACTAAAACTCAGGGCATGCAGTTTACCCAAAGCTACAAATAAATGGCAGCACGATTTCCAAGTCCATTTTTATCTGATTCTTAAAGTTCATGGTCTTTGTAGTATACTTCATCTTACCAGGCGTTTAATTACATGGGCTGGGATAGTTTCAGTGCACTGCTGGTAGCCTCGTATGCAGATACAAATGCCCTACAGACTTCCATCCCCTGTCCAGTCAGACTTCTGGGAAGAGTGATCGCTACAGTCTCCAGTTCCTTTATTCAGTTTCACATTGATCCCTCTGTATAACTTGCAACATACCTACGTACTTAACATCTGTGTCTTCCATTTTATAAATGAGATCTGAAGTCGGCACTCGTCCCCAACCACAGTGCTCTTCTGCTTGGTGCGTGCATACTCATTCTTGACTGAGAATCTGGGAAAGCCCCCCAGGTTCTGCTGGAAACGTTGACATTCTTCCCTTTGCTCCCAGCGTTCCCTATACTCATCTTTACCAAGAGTTTAATGCCTCTGAATCTGAATTCAAATTTGAGTTACAATTGTTGGTAAGACTGGGAACCAGTGTAGCATTGTAGTTAATTACAGATCATGGAGTCAGAAGACCCAGCTTCAACCCTTGGATTAGATGACCATGGGTAGCCAACCTTGCTAAACCTGTATCCTCATCTGCATAAATGGAATAATGCCTAGGCACATGGTTATTCTAATGCAAGTAAAGCACGAAAAATGGTTTCCAACACATACCAAGTGTGCAATAAATGCTAGGTACTTCTATTGTTAGCTCTCTGAGAGAAGGAACTATACCTTTCAACTCATATCCCTATCAACTTGGCATAGAGCAGGGACCATAAGCTGGTCAGGGCTGGTAGGAGAGGTGCACGCTTTCATCCATGTCCTGGGTGCCTTCTTTTGGCTCTGCTCTCCTTAGTGTGTGGCTTTCATTCTCCTTGTAAGATGGCTGCTGCAGCTCCGGCTATTGTGTGTGTTTTCCTGCAGGAAGAAGGATTGGTGAAAAGAGCACATGCTAAACAAGCGAGCTCTCTTTAAAGAGCCTCAGAAGCCCCACACAAAGACTTAAACTTATATCCCTTTAGCCAGATGTTCCACCACGTGATCATGCCTGCATTCAAGGAGGCCAAGAAATGTCTCAAATGGGCATATTGCCAAGCAAAATTGGAGTTCTGTTTAATAGGAAGGGGAGACTGGGTATTGAGTTGACAACGAATAGTCTCTCCCCCAGCCAGTTTGTTTTTTAAAAGAATGAAGTCCACACTGGAGGAGACAGGACAGGACCTAGGAGCATTTTGGTTCCTACTTCTAGTTGTTTCTGATGCCCACAGCCATGCCTGCTGGTAGGCTTGGCTGCATTTCATCGTCCAGTAACTTTCTCTTTGTGCTTAAGTTAGTTCAGGTAGGTTTCTCAACCAGGAACCAAACAAAGCGATGATTCCTGAGTTTCCCATCTATCATACCATCTAATAGGAGCACACTTTTACCATTTACTCTAAACCATAGTTAGGTGCTTAATAAAGGCAGCCATTACTGGTTTCTCATAGCAGACAGGAATGGCTCAATGCACCATAAATGCCAATAGATACAGAGAATACAAGAAGGATAAAAATAAGAATTACAGTGCTGCTATAGCCAATTGGGTTCAGGGTTTGCAGAACCCTTCCTGCCGTTTGAGATAGTTATGCACAAGTTCCCCAAAGCTGCCAATTTCACAGGCCTCCAGCTTGGGACTCCCGCTGCCTGGGTCCTGTAAGCAACATGTCATGATCCACTACCCAGGGCTTTGCTTCTACATATACTTCAAGATCAGTAATTCAAGTTAACAGATATTGAGTACCTACTGGGTGCCAGACACTGTTGTGTGTGCCTGGGGGTCATTGGTGAGCAAAATATGCACTTTCCTGCCCTCAAGAGTTTACATTATAGTGAGGGGTAGCAGGGAAGACAATAAACAAAAATGAATTGTACAGTATGTTAGCAGGTAGTCAATTCTATGGGGAAAAAAGACCAAAGGGGACAGCTGGCATGGGGGTGGGCTGACTGAGTGTAGTAGTAAATGAGGTATGAAGATGGGTTTCAATGGGGTGGTTAGATTTAGATAAAAACTGTAGAGGTGAGGGAGCTAGTCAAGCAGATATATAGGGAAAGAGCATTAAAGAGGGAGCAGCTTAGAGCGGGTGCCCTCATGTGCCCAGCATGTTCAAGAACAGGAAGGCAGGAGCAGTTATGGCTGACCGAGTGGGAGAGGGGAAGGTGGAGAGGTAAGAAGCGGTCGCACCAAGGAGGGCCTTGCAGGCTATTGTCAGGACTTGGGGTTTTACTCTGAGCGGTGTGGGGAGCCGTTGCAGAGCTTCTCACAGAAGAGAGACTTATATGTTCTAAAGAGGACTGGCTTGGCTGTCATGTTGAAATAGAGCATAGGGGACCCAGGGTGGAAGCAGGCAGACCCATCAGGAAGCCTCGTGCAGCTATCAGGTAAGGAGTGATGGAGGCAATGGAAAGTGGTCGGATTATGAACAGAGGAGGAGTTTTACTCATCAGCCACTTAGACCTTGCCCTTCTCCATCCATCCATCCACCCATCCACCCATCCACCCATCCACCTATCCATCTATCCATCCATCCATCCATCCAACAATTACTTATTGAAAGCCTACTTTGTGTAAGGCACTGTTCTCAGCTCTGAGAATACAAGTGTGAACTAGACCGGCAAGCTGTTCTATGGAACTTACATTCTAGTCAGTGGACGTAGACAGTAAATAAATTCATAAGCATGGTAATGGTCTACAATGGGAACGGCTGTAAGGGAATCAACAGTGTGATCTCAGGAAAAGTGCCAGAGTGGAAGCTAGAAAAGGCCTCAGAGGAAGTGTCATTTGAAACAAGACCAGAAAAGAAGGGGTCTACTGTGCTAAAACTCAGGAGAAAAGCATTGAGGGGAAAGGGAAATTGCTTTGCGTCTTTAATTGCAGATAGAAGACCAGTGTTGTTGAAACACAGGGAGCTGGAGAAAGACGGCAGCAGTGGCTACCTCTTCCCCCGTGACCAACACAACACCTGGCCCTCTTCCTACACTCAAGGTCCAGATGGCTTTTTTTCTGGTTTCATGTTACACAACACAGTCTGATAACCATAGCATTGATTTATCCAAAAGTCTAAACAGAAACTAGCAGGTGAACATTCTGTTCCAGACAGTTGTTGTTACTGTTATTAGCAAGAACTAGAAGCTGAGGAAATAAAGTTAAGGGGAGATCAAACACACAGCAGTTATGTTTGAACCTGATCCCAAATCAAAATCTACCTTATTCAGAATCCCTTTTTTTTTTTTTTTTTTTATTGCGGTACGTGGGCCTCTCACTGTTGTGGCCTCTCCCGTTGCGGACCACAGGCTCCGGACGCGCAGGCCCAGCGGCCATGGCTCACGGGCCCAGCCGCTCCGCGGCATGTGGGATCTTCCCGGAGCGGGGCATGAACCCGTGTCCCCTGCATCGGCAGGCGGACTCAACCACTGCGCCACCAGGGAAGCCCCCAGAATCCCATCTTTAAAATCCACTATGTACCATGTTACTTCTTAGATGGGGAAAGAAGAAAAAAATACTTAGGACAACTGTACTAGTTGGTTCCCTCATAGACTTTATTCTGTGTGAACACTGCTGATTCACTGGTTATGTTTGGTAAATCTGCATCTTAATGATTGGCGACTTTTTATTCTCTCTCTCTCTCTCTCTCTCTCCCCTCTGTGATTCCCATGAAGCTAACCATGTATCTGCTCTGACTGCCTGTCTCTATTGAAATTATAGTTTTACATTTGTTTCTAATATATATATATATATATATATATTTTAAAGCAACTCCAAGTCAGGGATATTTTGAAGAACTCATTAGTGAGGAAAACCAATCAAAACATAAGCCATTTTCTAAATGTTTATCTTAGTATAATACACCAGAGGGCGGTCATGATTAAATGTTTACAATTAAATCGCTTGGAAACTAGAGCGCTGTCTACTGAAATGGGTATTTCAAAGCACACATGAAGTCTGCCAGAGGAAGAGGAGATCACAGTATTAGATGCTGCAGCCTTAGTGCTAGAATATAATAAATGTGTGTGTAGGTATATACTTGTATGGCTTTCATTTTTGGTTTTTAATTATGTAATCACTGGTTTCCAATTATAAATGTTCCATTAGTATAATGAAAGATGGGCTGTTTCCTTTAATTCTGAGACTAGGTCAGATCTTCATTGACCTCTTGTAGGAGGCTGTCATCTTCCCTTTGGGGAGTTGCTAAAAGGATTCTCTGGTGTTATTCTGACGATTAAAGGCGAATGTCTTTGTTTGGCCTTGTTAATCACTTTCCAGGCCATTTTACCCCATTAATGTGCTAAATGTTTTATTCATGGCCATTACTATTGGATACTTTTCCCATGGTGCTTTTTCTTAAAACCGTATCTTCTTTGGGAAATCAGAATGTGATGAATCATTGTGACTGTTTTGGTCACAAAAATACACCTTTAGAGTCTGGTCATTTCCCACCTTGATTCTAGCCTAATGATCATTGTAATGATTATTTATTTATTTGTATTTATTTTAATTTTTAATTGAAGTATAGCTGACTTACAACATTGTATTAGTTTCAGGTGTACAATATAGTAAGTTGATACTTTTAGATTTCACTTCATACAAAGTTACTATAAAACATTGACTATATTCCATGTGCTGTACATAATATCCTTGTACGTTATTTATTTTATGCCTAGTTGCTTGTACCTTTTAATCCCCTTCACCTATTTTTCCCCTCCCCCAACCCCACTCTGCCCTGGTAAACACTATTTTGTTCTCTGTACCTCTGAGTCTGTTTCTGTTCTATATGTTTGTTTGTTTTATTTTTTAGATTCCACATGTATGTGAAAACATACAGTATTTGTCCTTCTCTGTCTGATTTATTGCACTAAGCATAATACCCTCCAGATCCACCCATATGGTTGCAATGGCAAAATTTTATTCTTCTTTATGGCTGAGGAATATTCCACTGTGTATATATGGCACATCTTAATCCATTCGTCCACTGGTGGGCACTTACTTGTTTTCCATATCCTGGCTATTGTAAATAATACTGCTATGAACACAGACGTTCATGTATCTTTCCCAATTAATGTTTTCATTTTCTTTGGATAAATACCCAGGAGTGGAATTGCTAGATTGTATGACAGTTTTATTTTTAATTTTTGTTTTCCATACTGACTGTACCAATTTACATTTCCAGACACACCCTCGCCAACACTTGCTATTCCTTGCCTTTTTGATGATAGCCATTCTGACAGGTGTGGGTGATATTGTGGTTTTGATTTGCATTTCCCTTATGATTAGCGATGTTGAGCATCTTTTCATGTGCCTGTTGGCTGCCTGTATGTCTTCTTTGGAAAAATGCCTATTTAGGTCCTCTG
Organism: Grampus griseus; assembly: GCF_964374135.1. Classification (NCBI taxonomy): domain Eukaryota; kingdom Metazoa; phylum Chordata; class Mammalia; order Artiodactyla; family Delphinidae; genus Grampus; species Grampus griseus. The sequence continues at coordinate 11,335,074 of NC_139007.1, read as the reverse complement.
CTTATTTTTTTTAATTGGATTGCTTTTTTTGATATTGAGTTGTATGAGTTTTTAAAAATATATTTTGAATATTAACCCCTTATCAGACATAATGTTTGCAAATATCTTCTCCCATTTAGTAGGTTGCCTTTTCATTTTGTTCATGGTTTCCTTTGCTGTTCAAAAGCTTTTAAGTTTGATTAGATCCCCTTTGTTTATTTTTGCCTTTGATTCCCTTGCCTGAGGAGACAGATGCAAAAAAATTATTGCTGAGACTGATGTCAAAGAGTGTACGGTTAATGTTTTCTTCTAGGAGTTTTCTACTAGCAGAACTTACATTTAAGTCTTTAATCAGTGTTGCGTTTATTTTTGTATATGGTGTAAGAAAGTGGTCCAGTTTAATTCTTTTGCATGTAGTTGTCTGGTTTTCCCAACACTGTTTATTGAAGAGACTATCTTTTCCCCATTGTATATTCTTGCCTCCTTTATCATAAATTAATTGACCATTATAAGCATGGGTTTATTTCTAGGCTCTCTATTCTGTCCCACTGATCTGTGTGTCTCTTTTTCTGCCAGTACCATACAGTATGGATTAGTATAGCTTTGTAGTAGAGTCTGAAATTAGGGAGCATGATATCTCCAGCTTTGTTCTTTTTTCTTAAGAATATTTTGACTATTCAGGGCCTCATGAATTTCTATACACATTTTAAAATTATTTGTTCTGGTTCTATGAATAATGCCATTCGTATTTTGATAATGATTGCATTATATCTGTAGATTGCTTTGGGTAGTATGGACCTTATAACAATATTAATTATTACAATCCATTTCTTTGAGCCATTTTCAACTTCTTTCCTTCTGGGAAGTCCAAGATCAAGGTGATGGCCTATTTGCTTCCTTGTGAGAGCTTTGTTCCTGGCTTGCAGATGGTCACCTCACTGCATCCTCACATGGTCCTTCCACTGTGGTGTGGGGAGAGAGTGCTCTGGTGTCTCTTCTTCTTATAAGTGGCACCAATCTTATTGGATTAAAGCCCAACTCTTATGATTTAATTTAACCTTAATTACTGCCATAAAGACCCCATCTCCAAATATAGTCACCTTGAGGTGACTTCAAATATGAAATTTTGAGGGGACACACCTGAAAGAAAGTAAGGGTAATTTCTGGTCTTTTGTTCATAAATTTCAAGCAAGGGCTCTGGCCCAGGATCCATCAATGGAAAGGTACCATAATTGGTCCCCTTTGTTTTGGGGCCCACTCCTTGCCAACCAATAGCTTCTTCTATTTAAGGAGCTAATGCTCTGAAGAATTTCTCACAGATTAAACCCATGATAAACATTGGATTGAAGATTTAATACTATATGCACTTGGTGTGTTCAATCAAGTGCAGGTAGGCACTTTAATCAAGGAGGTAAACATATTAAAGATATGGTTCTGTTTTTCAAGAGTAACAAATGATGGAAAATATCTTAGTAGAAGAGAAAAACTAGTTAATTCTAGAAATGCGGAATAAATCTTCTGCTCACGATTCTAGTGCAGGAGAAAGAGAAATTCTGAAATGTATGGGATCTGAAATTTGTCATATTTTGGCATCCAAAGATCCACTGCAGCATTTCTTGACCTTTTGATGGGGCTCTACCGAGGGCAGGAGGAGGTATGATTGGAGAAATTCAGAAGATTTAGGCAATAGGCATTTAAGATGGAGCAGTGTGGAGACAGAATGGCTAGTGAGGAGGATATTATAATAGACTAAGCAAGATTTAAAATACTGAGGGAAGTGAATTGTCATTCTTGGGTGAGAGGAAGGTAAGGGTGGCAGGAGGTGTCAGGAAAGATGTTAACAGTAACCTAACGTCTTATGTGTTGTGTGAGAAGCAGAATAACTGCCCTGAAGAGAGCAGAATTAAGAGAAGTACAGGTAAATGTGTAAAGAGGGTCAGCTACATCATTCTTAGATTTCCACCTTCAATACTCAGAGGGGAAAAAGAAGTTGCCAGAGGAAGTGGTCTAGGACTGGAAGTTATAACTTAACAGTTGCAGCATTTTCCTTCAGGAAGGTGACCCACCCTCCAAGGCCCTTGAATGTAAGAAGACGGGGAGTGTAGATCAGAGAGGTGCTGCTCGCAGACAAGGAGGGGTGATGCTGTGTTACTTACGCTGAAGGTCACACCAGCTTGGGAGCCAGTCGGGGTCACATTTACACTCGTGTCCAAATAACCACGTTTCTGAGCTCCATGTGCCCACCTGGGGGCTCTGCCACCCTTCAAGGTGCTCTAGTTCATTTTTGTGAGTCATCAGCACATCACATATGGCCAGGAACATGATTTTCCGTCTTCTTCCCTTTTCTCCTTCTTGTCCAGCTGCTGCGCCAACGCCACGGCCAGGCACTGCTCTGCCCGGGGCAGCCCTGTGTTGTATGGAGAAATGGGGAGCGCTTCTCCCATCATGTATTCATTCAACAAACATTGAAATGCCTTCTATGCACCTGGCAGGCTTCTAGGCCCTGGGTCATACCTCCATGAACGAGACAGACAAAATCCCTGCTCTCAGTGAGTTATACCCCGAGCCGCTTCCGCAGCGAGGCCTTGAGTCTGGCAAAATTTCTGGTGACGATGACCGTCCCGGCTGTGGGCTCCTGTTAGCACCTCTCCAACAAAATACTCACGTGCCACAAAAAGAAGCAACTGTTTTTAGGCACACCCCAGCCCACGCATATTTAGAGAGCGACCATTTCTTTCTGTTGACGGAACAAAAGCATTCAAGGCTGTAACTGCGCCTGCGGCACTGACGGCCCTTCCCACGACTCTGGAGCCTCAGCCTTGCTCTTGAAGAGTCACGTGACCCGTCCCGGGGTTTTCCCAGAAGAAGGTAAGCGTCTGCCCCGAAGGAGTGCCGAAATCGCCACCTCAGCAAAACAGCCCCACTTTTGACACGACAGGAGTTTGGGCTTTTGGTACAGCCCTCAACATGTCAGTGTTCTCAGGACCCTGTTTCCGTGAGACGCAGCCCCAGGGAAAGAACGGTGCGCTCCCCGCCCTTCGCCGGCTCCGCGGGGGCCACTCTCAACAGCGGCCTGGGAGCGGGAATCGGCTCTTCCCTGAAGGCCGCGGAAGGTCAGCTTTTCCCTTTTATATCGCTTTTCGGGCGTCATTGCCTTCTCCCAGGGCACCCTGTGATAAAAGGCTAGGACCCAGGGCTTCCCTGGTGGCGCAGTGGTTGAGAGTCCGCCTGCCGATGCAGGGTTCGTGCCCCGGTCCGGGAAGATCCCACATGCTGCGGGGCGGCTGGGCCCGTGAGCCATGGCCGCTGAGCCTGCGCGTCCGGAGCCTGTGCTCCGCAACGGGAGAGGCCACAACAGTGAGAGGCCCGCGTGCCGCCAAAAAAAAAAGGCTAGGACCCAAAGGACAGGATACTTTTATGGTAGGACACGGTTTTCCTGGAAGGGGAAAACAAGGGAAATAACGGCTTCACTTAAAACGGCTCAACTGGAAACGAATACTCACACATCCATCCAGATTCGGTAGTGATTTGACACAGCGTTTCCATTGTCTGTTCTGTACCCCGTCGGGGCGTTGGGAGGCGCTGCAAGGGGGCCACCGCACCACTAGGGGGCAGTGTTGTATAGAGACAGAGAAACTTCGCCTCCATCCTATTACCGCAGAATTAAATATTTCAGTAAACCTGAATTTAAAATATCAGGCTTTTGCCCGACAGAAGTTATCTCCTCTGAACTCCTGCAGCACTGCTTACACGAACCCCTAACAGCAAGCCTGCTTCGCATTTGTTATTTCCTCCATTCAATTGTAAAGTTCCTTGAAGTCGACTGATGCTTCTTTAGCCTATGACATAATATTTGCTGAATAAGTGAATATTTTATGAGTACCCTCTGAATATATGCTAAGTTTTTAATGGTTGAGGACATTTTTATAAAAATACAACTTCGATGTTTAATGTGGAGTAGAAAGTATTAAATAAGGGAGACAAAACTAACCCGACATTGGTTTATATAACAAACATAAAGTTCTTTCTTTGTTAAGTGTTGCCACCTCTGTTAGGTCGTTTGATCCTCATAATAACCCTGTGAAGTGAATTGAATACTGAGTCCAGGTGGCCCCCGAGGAACCACAGTCCCCAGAGACTGAGCTTATTCTTGGATGGGGAGGTCAGGCTGATGACACCCTCGTTCTTAAGTCAGTGTTCATTCCTTCTTTTCCTGAGCGCTCTGGCACAGAGGAAGTTCCCAGAGGAAGACGCAGTGTCTCTGGCTACTCAGGCAGGCGGGGGCAGGAGGCCCAAGTTGAAACATTGGTAGAGATATGAAAAAATAATGAATAAGATATCACAATGTAAATGGTGGTTAGTTTTCTCCAGTGGTGAGATTTAGGATGATTTTTTTACTTTTCTCTTTATCTCTTTCTGCATTGTCTAATTGTTTACACATTGACTACTTGTTACTTTGAAAATAAAAATGGCTCTTACCATTTTGAAAAAAAAAAATGAATAGAAATGAGACAATGTTGGTCCCGAACCGTGTGGAACAGGTGGACAGGTTACAGGTGACGCTGAGGTTGAGGACTGGAGCGAGGGCGCATGCAGGCTGCCGGGGCCACAGCTGCGGTGGAGGGGGCTCTCCTGGACACAGCAGGTTGGACACAGGTCAGGCCGGAGTCAGGGGAGAGGGGGGCACATGGACAGAGGGGTGTCCCAGCCCACGGAGCCCCTCTACTGCTGCCACTAGTGCTTGACTGTGAGAGTCCGTCCACGTGGACACTAGGAAAGACTTCATAAGTTTCTGTTGGACACCCGGCTGAAGGGAAGACTCTCCATCATGACTACACGCCTTATCTGTCATTAATATCCACGTGTCATCTTGACTGTGCCTTTATCAGGCCTTTTACTGAGTACCTGATAAGTGTTAGGCATTATTATCTGCTGATAGCGTGCCTCATTGTCACTGCTGTCATATCATGCCACGGAGGCTGATTCTGACCAGTTGTCTTACTGAGTTTGGGAGACAGAAACAGTGAAACCAACAGAGAGCCCAACACTTTTCACCACTGGTGACCTGGCAGCTCCTAGGACATTCCAGGCTGCCTCGCATGAGGGGAGCATCGTTGGCGGAACGGTGTCCAGCCCCGAAAACTAAGGGTGAGCCAAGATTTCTTGTTTTTTTTTTTGTTCTGATGACGAGGCCTTAACATCTGAGGGAGAGCTAAGCACTTTGCCGTACTCGCCAGCTCTTTTTGGAAGTGACAGGTCCCATCTTAGGCCAACTTCAACATGCCTTTCTTCTTATTTTAAGAATTTAAAAAACTGGGAGACAGGAATAATATCCATATATTTAAAAAACTTGTATTTTGAAAATTTTCAGACAAAGAAAAATAGAGAAAAGTGCAATCAATACTTGTATACTTGCCATCTATATCTGACAACTGTTATCTTGCTGCATACACTTCATGTATGTATTTTTTTACTAAATCATTTAAAATTGTAGAGTATATGGAATTTCACACCAAAATGCTACATAACATAGTAGCAAATTCACTCCTAACGAATGAAATATTATTTCCTATTATACTGGCTGTGTTCGTTTGTCTCAACCCCCAAATGTCTTTTATATCATTTTATATATCACAAAATACAGAAGTATAGGTTTTATATAGTTGATGGTAACTGCTGTGTATATATGCTCAATTCCATGTTATCCAAACAAAGCTATTTGTAAGTCTTGCGCTTTGCATTCTCAAATGTGCTCGTAAAAATAACTTCCTAAAATTTCCTTCAACGTTTCCTGCTTAAAACAAAGAAAAACAAACAAATGAACAGAGTAATATAAATAATATAATTTAATATAAATTAAGACTGAATTGAGAATATTTGGGTATTGAATACTTTATTTCCACATAGTGGACTCTGTCTTAGTTGGAGCATCGTTGAATTCCTTCCCTTCCCTCCTACTAATATGTGCAAAATATATCAGGTTCTCTTTCTTTCCGAATGGTTGACCTGTCCCTAGGGATTTTATTTGATTTTTCTTTTTTAAAAAATAAATTGTTTTAATTAATTTATTTATTTATTTTTGGCTGCTTTGGGTCTTCATTGCTGCCCACGGGATTTCTTTAGTTGCGGCGAGCGGGGGCTACTCTTTGTTGCTGTGCGTGGGCTTCTCATTGTGGTGGCTTCTCTTGTTGCGGAGCACAGGCTCTAGGTGCGCAGGCTTCAGTGGTTGTGGCACACGGGCTCAGTAGTTGTGGCTCACTGGCTCTAGAGCGCAGGCTCGGTAGTTGTGGTGCATGGGCTTAGTTGCTCTGCAGCATGTGGGATCTTCCCTGACCAGGTCTTGAACCCGTGTCCCCTGCACTGGCAGGCGAATTCTTAACCACTGTGCCATCAGGGAAGTCCCTATTTGATTTTTCTTGTGACATTGTTCTGAGGAATACTCATTACTCCAGGCTCTCACTTGAATCTCTTATTCAAGAAAAAGTTGGTCAGCTTGATCAATACGGAGCGAGAGGTGTTCAGAGGAGAAAGGGATGAGATTCCAGATGCTCGTCCGCTTTGCTAGGTGGGCAAAGCAATATGAAACCAGCCCTCCACCTTCAGAGGGGAGAACAGGCAGGCCCAGAATTGTCCACCAAGTGGGCGTTCCTTTCACACTGGGCTACTTGCCTTTTTTTCTCTGCTCATGTCTGTTGGAGGATGGACAAAGCTGACAGCTTTGTGCTGTGGGTTTAGGTGTAGGAGAACCTCTCCCACTGCTAGTTGGCTGTCTTTGAATTTTCTTTTCCTTTGGAGACCACGAAGTGTGAGAGAAAATAAGCCTCCAAGTTTACTAGTTTGAAATTCTGGTTATGAGCGTCTTTGTCTTAGTGGAGTTGATTTTGGCCTCGTCAAAAATAACCTGGGGTTGACCAGAAGTCCTGGTCCCTTTTCACAAAAACCATGACTTCTCTCTTGAAATAGTGCATCCTGGGGGAAGAGGTACATGACGCTCAAGTGGGAATTACTCACAGGGAGAATAACGAGGGCTGAGGGTCTGGAGGTGACGGTGGAAAGCAGGCTCTGTGGACTCAGGTCAGTTAAGGTGGTTCAATCGAGTAGGTGACAGGAGGGCCAGTCTTTAAGGGGTGTGTGGTGGTACTTAATTATGCCCACCAGTCCTGTGACACTCCTCCTGTCAAGAGGCGGAATCTCTGTTCCTTCTCCTTGACCCGGAGCGGTCTTGCGGCTGCCTTGAGGAATGCATATAGCTGAAGTGATGCTCTGTGATTTCCCAGGCTGGGGTGGGAAGTCACACAGCATCTGACACTTTCTCTTGGGACACTCGCTCATGGAGCCTCAGCTGCCCTGTAAACGGTCAGCTGCCCAGAGGTCAGCACGTGGGGGGCCCTCCCAGAGAGGAAGAGAGAGAAGCATCCAGGGACCCCCAGCTGTTGGGCTGCTGCAACCCAGGTGCAGAGATGAGTGGAGAAGCTTCAGGATGACCTCAGCCCAGCCACTGCCCGACTGCAGCCACATAGGGACTACAGTCACGGAGCAAAGGAAATGAATATTATTGTTTTGAGCCATGATTTGGGGTAACTTTTTACACATCAATAGACAATTGGAACAAGGTACTAAAACACTGCTGAACACACTGAAAGAACGATGCTGATAAACTTAAGTTCCCTCATGAAAACTCCGATGAAATGTGCATCGATTTGCCTCCACTGAAGTGAACGGTGATTCGTCTAAAAGCACTTCAGTTCAGCACGTGTCCATCTCTGCTGTGTATCTGTGTGAAAAGCAATGGAATAAATCCCGTCTCCTTTTACCAGGGCGGGCCTGGGGAGGTTGGGACGGAAGGAGGGGAAAATAACTTTCCCTCCACCCTTCTGAGACCCCTGTAAGAAAAGACAGGTTAACAGAGAAAAACAAGCAGAGGTTCATTAGCGTGTAGACCTCATGTGTGCATGGGAGACCCCTGGGGGAAAATGAGTGATTCCTGGTGGTGGTTTGGAGATCAGGACTAAACACCATCTTACTAGGGAAAGGGGAGGGATGCAGGCCTCTTAGAAGAGGGCAAATGACGTTTAGGGGAGAGGAGTGGGCCCTTAGAAGAACAGGTAGTGCTGTGATAGTTGGTGACAAGAGTTTGTCTGGATGTGGTATGACTTTCAGTCCCCTTTCCTGAGATAAGTGTCAGTCTTCCCAGGTTAGGTTGAGGAAACTCCCGTGAGGGGATTTATGGCATCTGAGTTCCTTCTGGAGAATCTATCTTTAGACACACGAGGGGAGTTCACAGAAAGCCTCTTCCTGCATTTGCGGTTTTCCAAGTGCCTACAGTTCAAAGCAGTCAATATATCAGAGCAGCATATGTTGGGGTGCATGTCCTCAAGTCCTACTGTCATGCTTTGGGGTGGCAGATTCTGCCTCCTTCAGCACCATGAGGTAGAAGAGGCTGACTTCTGGGCAAAGCTTTGCTCCCTGGTACAAAGGTGCAGGAGGATAAGGGCTTCCCTCCAGCCTCCGGGTGTGATGAGGTGGTGCTGGGCGCCCACCTGGCAACCCCGAGGTGACAGGAACCAACTCCTGCCCTGGCGGAGGGGACAGGCAGGAAACCACTGGTTCCTTCTTCACTTGGCTGCTGAATTCACCAACCTGGAAGTGTGGGCCGCTGGGCTTCTTGTTAGATAATCAGTGTCCTTAATGCTTAAACCTCTTTTAGCAAGATTTCCTATTATTTGTAGCCAAAACCATAATTGATGCAGTTGACATTTGTGGCTTCTAAGGAATGAGTGATTTAAAAATTGCTTTCTAAATTTAAAACCCTTTAGCGTATCTCCCAAGAGGTTGCCTTGTTCCAAAAGTCACAAAAGAAAGCTGAAGGGAGAACTAGTGCTTAATAAAAGCAGGGCCTATTTTGCTGTTTTTTCCCTCTCAGGATACTGACTCTGCTTTAGCAAGTCAAAGCAAATTAGTAATAAATCTATTTTTGTTCCTTCAGTTTCTGCAAATTTTCGTGTGCAGAAAATAATTTGAAATCCAAAAGTGAAGTATGAAATGCTATGTCAGATTGTTACTTTTAGGATTTTGTAGTCAAAAGCTGTCAGGGGCTGAAATTAAGTCCTTCCCTGTCTGATTTTAGCATTCGAGGATAGCCAGATGTTGCACGCTGAATTGTGTTGCCCTCAATTCATATGTTGAAGCCCTAACCCCTGGCTCCTTAGAATGTGACTGTATTTGGGGAATAGAGCCTTCAAGAGCTGATTAAGTTAAAGTGGGGTAGTTAGGGTAAACCCTAATCCAATATGACTGGTGTCCTTATAAGAAGAGGAGATTGGGACACAGACACACACAGAGAATGACCACGTGGCCACACAGTGAGGAGGCAGCCATCTGCAAGCCAGGGAGAGAGGCCTCAGGAGAAGTCAGACTTGTCTACGCTTTGATCTCGGGCTTCCAGCCTCTAGAACTGTGAGGAAATAAATTTCTGTTATTTCAGTCGCCTAGGCTGTGGTATTTTGTTATGAGAGCCCCAGTAAACTAATACAACTGATACGTGACATTTGACATATGGTAATTGGGTTATAGTTTCTTTATCCCTTCTTTTCATCACTCATAAAAGGAGGGGTGAAAGCATTGCAACTTGAGACATTTCCAAATGAGTTAAAACACCGTATACCATATATACCGTGGTATATCCAGTGCCACTTGTTTTGAAGGGCATACTTTTTTTATTAATAGGTAATCAGTTTCATCTCACCTGCACTGTATGTCAAATAGATGTTTACAGAGTATGGTTTGAAGGTGGCATCACATTATTAGGCTGCCGGGTTTGCCCACAGGTCTCAAACTAATTTGGGAAAGAATAAGAGACTTGGAAAGGCTGAGACTGTGCTGGGAGAGGGATTTTTCATGGAAGACTTTGGAGCCACGTCTTGGATAATGAGGTTTTTGTGAAGGAGAAGAGACAGAATAAAGTCTGAGTCATTGATTTTTCTTTTTTTTTTTGGCTGCGTTTGGTCTTTGTTGCTGCACGCGGGCTTTCTCTAGTTGCGGCGAGCAGGGGCTGCTCTTCATGGCGGTGCGCAGGCTTCTCATTGCAGTGGCTTCTCTCTGTTGTGGAGCACGGGCTCTAGGCACGTGGACTTCAGTAGTTGTGCCCCTGGGGCTCTAGGCGCGTGGGCTCAGTAGTTGTGGTGCACGAGGTTAGTTGATCTGTGGCATGTGGGATTTTCCTGGACCAGCGCTCGAACCCGTGTCCCCTGCATTGGCAGGCGGATTCTTAACCACTGCGCCACGAGGGAAGTCCCTGAATCACTGATTTTAGACTGTGCATAGCTGTGAGACAGAGATGTTAGAAATATTGCTAACGCTTTACATTTACTAGTGAATAAGGAAACACTCGAAAGATTTTATTTTTGCTCTGTGCTCCCAGAAGATAAATTAGTTTCCTAAAGAATATGATCCAAGATCTGTTGGACTGACTCCTTTTTAAGGTTGTTTGGAGGCAAATTTGTTTCCTTCGTGTAATAATTCACGTGATTAGTCTTTGGCCTAATTATACATTCAGTTCTCAAACCAGTTAGTCCTTAAGTAAACGGCAATGCTGTTTTCTATTTAATTTCCGAAAAAAAGAAAAATAATGGAAATCTCCTTGCTGGTTTTTGTTATTACATTGCAATTAATGGAAATATGTAGTTATTCCCTTCCCCCCACCCCGCCAGGTCATTCTGATGCTATGTAAATTACCCAGGATGCTTTCTAATAAAATAAAAATAATAGATCAACAATCTTATCTAGGTTTTCTCAGGTCTATCTTGTAAAATTAGCCATTAGGAAATATCGGCCAAAATAGAACATGAGCGCATACAACAAAATGTCATTTTTGAGCTTGGTTCCCAGGAAAAGATATACAGAAAGCTGAAACATCTTTGCATTTTCTTGCCCAGTTTTCAGTGACATTCTTGGAAATGAAAGCCTGAATTTCTAAAAAGAAAGCCAATTCTCTTTGATATATTGACATGCAAATTTGGGAAAGGCCTTCAATGGCTACCAGATGACTGGAAAAGGCAACTGTAATTTTTTTTTTTTTTTTTTTTGGTGGCCCCCTTGCTGTGTTGGGAGTGCAGAGTCTCAGTCACTGGACCAACAGGGAAGTCCCTCAGTTTTGTTTTGTTACAAAGAATGTAGCCAATTTATTAGCAAATGTGCCTGATTATAATAAATTAATAATTAGAAAATATATATAAGAAGAACTTTTTTTTAAAAAAGGGAACAAAGTATTTTTAAAAAAATATTTATTTATTTATTATTTATTTATTTAGGCCGCGTGGGTCTTAGTTGCGGCATGCATGCAGAATCTACAGAATCTAGTTCCCTGACCAGGGGTTGAACCCGGGCGCCCTGCACTGGGAGCGCAGAGTCTTACCCACTGGACCACCAGGGAAGTCCCAAGAAGAACTTTTTATTTGGAGAGTTTTGACACTATCTTGTACAGGAATACAAATTTTAACCTTTGCAAATGCAGTAAAAATTCACACACAAAGTTGCAGTTGATAGAGGCAGAACCAATCAGGTGTATTTGACAACCAACCTGCCATGGAAGCTTTAAGGAAGGCCTATGAGGTGGAATTTAATGGAAAATAAAATATTTTTAAAGGAAAACACAACTCTGCAAAAGACATTTTTCTCATTTTATAAATACATTATTAAGTGCTATTTGCTTTCGTGGAGCACTGTTCTACCAAATCCGCCTCTTTTTTTTAACTAGGTTACCAGGACTGTAAGCAAACTTCTGCGTGAGGGGTGAGGGAGGGGAGAGGATTAGACTAAATTCTCTTTTGAGGCTCTAAGATTCTATGATCTCCTGACCAAGAGACCATGGCTGTAATAGCTAATATGTGTCTAGCACCTACTCTGTGCCAGGCACTGTCCTTAGAGCTTCATAAAGTAATCTGTGAAGCTTCAGGGTAATACTAGGTGAAAAAACAAATAGCTCCCAATCAGAGGAAAATTTTGACAATTAAATTGTAGAGTTCATGTTTTAACTAGAAAATGCACTATCTTGAAGACCCCAGTATTCTGAGGGATAAAGGGAATCTCATCTTTGATTCAGGGACTACTGGTTATCCTACACTACCCATCCTTTCCATTACTAGCAGCTGGCTCACGACTTCTTGGAATAAAGACTACATTTCCCATCATCCCTTCCTGCTAGGCATGGCCATGTGACTAAGTTCTGGCCAATGGAATAGATATGGAAATATTGTGGGGTAACATGCAGTAACCTGCTTTGTGAGACTATGCATATGCTTTACTTAGATCATCAGATTGTCCTGTTTTTGTTGCCTCTTTGGGAAGGGACTTTGGTACCATGAAGTAACACACCATGCTAAATGATTCCTGGATGTCCCACAATGAGGCAGTATGACAGTCAACCAGATTTTCTGTGCGCTTAACTTTTTTTAAAAGTCAAGCTATTAAATCAACGAATTGAAGTAAACAGGACACGAAGTAGTAAAATAGTAGATATTAGAAAAGGGACGATCAATAAAGTCTGTGTTTATCCTTGAGTCACTGAGGAATTGACAGATCACGATGCTAAAGCCAAGGATTCTCGTTCTTACTACGTAACAGCCCTGTTTATTTATGAACTTGGTTTTCTGGATTCTCAAGATCATCTACCACTTCCTTGGAAAGAACAAGTCACATTTTAATATGTCTCACCGACATGCTCTGCATGTCTCCACCAATGCACTTGTTACTCAGTGTCATGGTTCACTCCGCTCTCTTCTCCATTGGATTATAAACTCGTTAAAGTCAAGGACCAGGTCTTTCATCTCTGTATTCCTAGATCCCAGCAAAGTGCATGACTTATGGCAAATATGCAATAAATTCTTTTTTTAAACATGTTTTTCTCAGATCTGAGATTCAAAAAAATCTCAAACACCACACCATCATTATGATACAGAACATTTCCTTCACCCCCGAAAAGATCCATTTGCTCCTTTGCTGTCAATCCCCCACCCCTACCCCCAGCCCCTGGAAATCACTGTTCTGATTTCTGTCTCTATAGTTTGCTAGCTATACTGTCATATAAATGAAATCATATGTAGTTTGTATCCCTTTGTGTCTGACTTTTTTTCACTGAGTCTAATTAATGAGTTTGAGATCCATCCATGTTGCCAATTTCAGTAGTTTATTCGTTTTTGCATCTAAGTAATATCCCTTGTATGCATGGTCTAAATGTGTTTATCCGCTAGACGATATTATAGTTGTTTTCAGTTTTTTACTGTTATGGGTAAGGCTGCTATAAACGTTCACACATAGCTCTTTATATGGACATATATTTTCATTTCTCTTGGCTAAATACATAGGATAGGGATTTCTGGGTCATACAGTAAGTGTGTGTTTATAATAATAAAATGCTAACTTTCCCCAAGGCAGTTGTACCAATTTACATTTCTACTGGCAGTGTATGCAGTTTTCAGTTCACTAGGGCTTTGAAAATAAATATCATAACCATACTTGTACTAGATTTTCGGTTTTATAGTTGTAAGATATTACTAAGTTATGGAAAAAAAAAACACACAACAATGTGTCAAAGTAGATGGATAGATGTGCTGAGGTCTAGCTTTTTTGGTTGCCAGAGTAGAAAGATATTGAATCAGACCGATTCCTCCCCAAATAATTCCTCCACTGTTTTAGTGAGCGATACTTGAAATTCCTTCTTTGCAGTGTCATGTTTCCTGCCAAATTTGTTCGCATTCAGAGTCCCCAGGAAGCTGATCTGACAGGATCGCTCCATCAGGGTTGATCAGGATCATTCTCCAAAGGCCTAGCTAAGAGTGGGGTGGCGAGAGCCATTCCGAGGATGGAGAGTCTGAGTCCACGGACGAGGCAAAGATGGGAAGTGGGATGCCACCATGAGGCAGAGACAGGACAAACCGCCAACAGCCAGGCGCGAAGGAGGCTGGGGCAGGAACTGGCAGTAGAACTGGGTTTGAGAACTGGGGTGCCACTTTCTAGTCATGTGGCTTTAAGCAAATCATGTAGCCTGTAGCCTCCTATTTAAACATCAGATTTCTTTGTTTTCATCTGGGGTGCTGAGGAAATAACATTAGCTCCATCTGCACTGAATGACCGTTGTTGTGGACATTGCATGGAGATGCACGGGAACCCTAACCCTAAGTGCACTTTCTGCTTCATGAGTGTCTTTTATTTTATTTTATTTTTTAAAATTTATTTTATTTATTTATTTTTGGCTGCATTGGATCTTCGTTGCTGTGCGCGGGCTTTCTCTAGTTGTAGCTAGCGGGGGCTCCTCTTCATTGCGGTGCTTGGGCTTCTCATCGCGGTGGCTTATCTTGTTGCAGAGCATGGGCTCTAGGCTCACGGGCTCAGTAGTTGTGGCGCACGGGCTTAGTTGCTCCACGGCATGTGGGATCTTCCCGCAGCAGGGCTCGAACCCGTGTCCCCTGCATTGGCAGGCGGATTCTTAACGACTGCGCCACCAGGGAAGCAGAGTGTCTTTTATGTGGTCAGTTTTTTAAACTGCTTTCCCTCCGTTAATTCTCTTCTGTTGAACCTTCTTTTGACTTTTACCCCCTACCTACCACATCAGTGGTGTCTCCTCGCAGATTAATCTCTTTTCCTGCCCCTTTGAAACATAAGACAAACACAGCATCTTTTTACAGGAGAAGCTAAGTCATAGTCATTTATAAAATGCCTACATTTTCCTGGAAAATTTCCTATATTCCCTTTCTATTTATAACTGCATTTTGTTTTGCCTTTTTTTGTGTTCCAGAATAATGTTTGTAAAAACAATGTCATGTAATCCTTTCAATGCCCTCTATGAGAGGAAAGATGAAATGAAGTTTTAATGGAGTAAATGACTCGCTGGGGAAAACACATGTCTGTGCAGTGATGTCACCAGTGATGATTCCACAGCCTCATTGTTCTCTGGGGACCTGCTGTTTCCATAGACTGTCTAGCTCACAGGATGGTTTTGCTTTCAAGTAAAGCCAGTCTCCAAACTATGCTAAGTGTGCGGGCCAGGACTTAGCAGGAGTTAAGGAATTTCTGAAGACAATAGTGCAAAGGGGATTCCTCTGTACTTTGCAGCTAGTTCTCCAGACTGAGGGGCATGAGTCCAAAATTTGAATATGGTCTTGTTAAATCTGATATCAGTAACCAGGACTTTATGACGCCGTGGATAGGGCTTGGCCTAGCTTACTTGTTAGCTACCAAGTGCACACTTTCTATGGACATCGAGTGTCCACAGAAAGTGGACATTTACCACTGGATTGCTGTCTATCAGCGGTCACCCCCCATTCTCTCCTCTCCTTCTTCTATAATAATAGGACCTTAGAGTTTTAGATGGGCACCTGGACGGCAGAATAAACTACGTTGTCAAGCTCCTTTGCAGCTAGATATGACCACGTGACTAAGTTCTGGCCAATGAGATATAATCACAGTCATCAAAGAGCAGCTTGTGGGAAGCTTCCTCAGAAGACCACACAGATCACCGTGTGACCAAGCCCACACCTTATTTTGCCCTTTGCTTTTTCCTTCTTGCTAAAATTGTATGTTATGTCTTGTACATATATACCTTGAAACAGAGGACTCATCCGTGGAGTCGTAGATGGAAGGAGCCTGGGTACCTGAAGAGTTCATGGAGCAGATCCACTGTATCAGCTGTGGGCTGCCTCCCTCTTGCTTTTGTGAGTGTTTTAGTCCCTGCTTTTTCTGTTTTCTGCTGCCAGCAGCGGAACCCTTCTGATGCAATAGAATGCCAATTGTAAAGAGACTCACAGACATAGAAGACAAACTTATGGTTACCAAAGGGGAAAGGGGTGTGGAGGGAGGTATAAATGAGGAGCTTGAGATTAACATATACAGACTACTCTACATAAATTACATAAGCAACAAGGACCTACTGTAGAGCATGGGGAACTGTACTCAATATTTTGTAATAATCTATAAGGGAAGAGAGTCTGAAGAATAATATATATATACACATATATATAAAAAGAATCTCTGTACTGTACACCTGAAAGTACGATGATATTGTAAATCAACCATACATCATTAAAAACTTCTTTTAAAAAAAGTGGGTGCAGCAAAGTTCTCACGGGATCCCAGAGGAGAATCCTTCTCAGGAAGAAAGCAGACGTTGCCTGTCACAGGACACGAGTCACTCTGCTGGTCTGTATCTTCACCTGCGCTCAGAACAGTCACAGGCTGCTCGGGTGCTGCTTTAGTGTCTGCATCGAGGAGGGAGTTACCGCCCCTTCTTTCTCTGGGAGCAGAACTCATGGCCCCAGGCGTCTGGTCTCCTTCCTAGCGGCTCTGTCAGCTGTACTGCTAAGCGTTGAGCGGGCCAGGCGCATCTCGTTGCACATGTCACTGCCTGTTTGCGGCAAGTTTTGTTTTCCTTTAACTTCAAAGGATTGCAGATGCAGATACGTTGTGATAGGCGGCAGGAGGCCTTCCACTGCTCTAGTCCAGCCCATCCTCGAGACAGTGAGGCGATGAGTCCCAACATGTTTCGCCAAATTAATGACGTGCCCAGGAGTAGGGTACCCAGAAGAGTGGAAAGAAGCCCAACCAGGCAGTTGGCACCTGGCTTCTAGTCCTGGCACCACTGATAAGCTGATACAGACATGACCTTCAGCCAGCTACTCAGCTGCTCTGCTTCCCAGGTTTTGCAAATGTGAAATGAGGGAGCGGGTTGCATGACTTCTAAGATCCCTTTGCTCCCATCAGTCTGTGATAATCCCATCGTCATTAGCTGAGGCCCACCCACCATACCGTTTCATGTCTTTCTCTAAAATTATTCAACTAATCTGTTGAGTACAAATATTTACTTTTTTGAAACTGAAGTATAGTTGATTTACAATGTTGTATTAATTACCGCTGTACAGCAGCGTGACTCAATTATACATCTATATACATTCTTTTTCGTATTCTTTTCCATTATGGTTTATCACAGGATATTGTATATAGTTCCCTGTGCTATACAGTAGGACTGTGTTGTTTATCCATTCTAGATATACCGGTTTGCATCTGCTAATCCCAACCTCCCAATCCATCCCTCTCCCACACCCCTCCCTCTTGGCAACCACAAGTCTATTCTCTATGCCCCTGATTCTGTTTCTGTTTCATAGATAGGTTTATTTTGTGCCATATTTTAGACCGTTGAGTACAAATACGGTAAAAAACATTACCAGTATTTTCATCAGAAGAAATAAAACAAAAATTTCTCACCTTTGGACGTCTACTTTAACATCAGCATCAGTAAGAACAAGAGATAAATAGCATCTTGGATCTTGAGTGTCCTTTGGCAAATGACACTGGACCTTGTTTTTGTCTGATTTAGACTTTTGAGCCACTGACAAGTGAGCCAGGGTCCCTGCAGGTGTGACGTGGAGGTGGGCATTGTGGAGACTTGGGAAGCTGGTGGGGCTGGATCTGATTCGCTGCCCCACTTGCCAGCTCTGGCCAATACACTTTCCCTCAGTTTGCTGGTTTTCTCATAATACTTTTCCTAACTGCTGCTGCCAACACTGAACCCAAATTTAAACACCCCCTTGGACCACGGATTTGGGGACCAGCCCTACGGGTGGTTGGTCCTCTTTACCTGCCGGTTCTAGGTGAGGACACTCCATCTTCCACTGGCAGCCGGGTTCCCAGCATTTCCTTAACACGAAGGGACTTGGCTTAGACGGGCACATGTCAACCCTCATCGGCCATCAGAATTATCCAGGCAGCTTCAAAAGCATACAGATGCCCGCGCCAGCCTGGATCAGGTTCAACTGGTGTAAGGGCGGTGCTCAGGCATCAGTACAGAAATTGACAGAAATTGGTCAGTCTCACCAAGTGACTTTTTGTGCTGGGAGGCTTGGGACCTATTGGCTCAGACCCTCCAGGGCCACCTCAGGCCACATGGTGACCTTGCAGTAGGACGGCAGTGGGAGGAACATGGCTGAGCCAGGCCCACGCCGTGACCACACTGTGAAAGCGCATTATTGATGGGCCGAGACCCTCGCCTCAGCTCCAGTGTAAAGGTCTGAAACAGCATCAGGCACTGCTGGAAAATGCGATACCAGACGTTGCAACTTCATTCTCATAGGTCATAATCAAAATAGTAAGGGCCTAGGACCTCATTTCGCAAACGTGGTAATAAAAACATACACGTGATCCGCAATCCTTGGTTTTCTAGTTACGTCCCTGTTACGGACACAGCCTTCGGTGTTCCTAACACCAGAGGTCATAATCTTTTATTCTGGGGGCAGTTTGTGGTTTTGTTCCAAAGCTGTTGCTACCAGAAAAACAACCCCAAAACTGCAAGAAAAGAAACCATTCAATAAATAAAACCACCCTTTTTTTTTTAAAAAAAAAGGAAAAACTAGGCCATATGCGAGAGTTTGAGGTGATTATTTTTTCAGTTTAAGCAATGAATGAGAACTTGATGTACTTTCATCTAGATGAGTCCAACACTCTGGCAGCAGATAGACAGGGGGAGGATGGAGACATTGTTTAAGCATTTTCCAGATGCTTTTGTATCACATGCAGTGTTATGTATTTAGCCGCCCATGAGTAAGCTTGCAGGAGGCCAAGGCCAAACAACGCCATCGTTTTCCCTTTGAATAACTGCCTGTCTCAGAGAGTGCAAATGTGACTCTAGTAGTTTTTCACAGTTTGCAAAATCCTGAGAAAAAGAGACACGAATACACCTGTCTTAAAATAAATCCATATTTGAATCTGAGGTCATTTGTAGAGATGTAGATGGACCTAGAGACTGTCACACAGAGTGAAGTAAGTCAGAAAGAGAAAAACAAATATCGTATATTAACGCATATATGTGGAATCTGAAAAAATTGGTGTAGACAGTCTTATTTACAAAGCAGAAATAGAGACACAGCAGTAGAGAACAAATGTATGGATACCAAAGGGGAAGGGGAGGTGGTGGGATGAATTGGGAGATTGGGATTGACATATATACACTATTGATGCTATTTATAAAATAGATGACTAATGAGAACCTGCTGTATAGCACAGGGAACTCTACTCAGTGCTCTGTGGTGACCTAAATGGGAAGGAATGGGAAGGAAATCCAAAAAAAGAGCTGATTCACTTTGCTGTACAGTAGAACCTAACACAACATTGTAAAGCAATTATACTCCAATAAATATTTTAAAAAAAGAATCTGAGATACTATTTTTAATATATAAAAAATTATAATTTATTAATATAATAGAAATTATATAATAGTTATTAATATAATAGAAAGCTACCAATAAACTTTATTAGGAAAAAACCCACAAGGATTTTGATCATATAGAAGGCACATCTGAAGCTGTTGTGTCCTGTCCTCCTAAAGCTAACTCGCCTGCCTCACTTCCCTAATTTTCTCCATGGCACCATCATTCTTCCAGTCATCTGACTTTGCTTGCTCATCTTAAGATACCTTCCCATCCTTACTTCCTACAGCCTTCCTCTTTGCCGGCCACTGCTGTGAGCACCTTGATACGGACCCTCCGCATCTTCTGCCTGGACTTTGGCATACCCTCTTCCCCAGCAAGTTACTATGAGCTCCATTGCCAGATTAGGCTTTTTTACAAGAGTTTTTAAATCATTCTTTTAACAAGCATTTATTCTAATATAATAGAAAGACCATAGGCTTAGAATGTCAGAGAGCTGAATTCAGATCCTGGTTCCAAAATTGACCAGCAAATCACTAGACTCCTCTGAGCCTCAATTTCTCATCTATAGCATAGAGAGAGAAATCAGATTCCATGAACTAATAAGTAGAAAATGTTTTGTGCAGGGTCTGGAATACCCCCTGTAAATGATTATATTTAAGGGATTACATTCCAGAATCACAGCTACTTCCACGCTCCACTGCTATTCCAGTTGTGTTCACAAACTTTCTGCTTAAACAACTCAGCTTTATTTATTGTCCAAGATATTTCCTGTCCTTTGCTAATTTTTCAGCTTCTCATTTTGAATCTGGTGTCTGGAATGCTTAGTTCTAGTCCTTTCAAGTCTCCCTCCTCCAGAAATGCTTCAGGGACCATCTCAACACCGTGCTTTCTCCCTTCCGTGAACTCCCAACAGTTCTCACTGCTGAGACATTTCTCTGTGGGTCTGTCCTGTGTCTGTGTGTCTTTTGAGCAGAGACACAGGCTGCTTTTGTTCCAGATGAGCTCTTCTAGGGTGTTTGTACACTAGCAGCCTTGGAAGAGCAAAGGGCAAGTTTGTTTACTGTCCAATATAACAAATATAACGTCTCTTTTCAAGGCAAAAGTCAGGCAAGCTTACTGCCCTTGTGAAAGACTTGGGCTCCCCACGCTCAGATTTGGGTCCTGTAATGCAGCCACTGTGAATGCAAGGTCGCTGGTCCCCTCTGCATCACCCTGTGGGAATTGGGGCTTAGGGAACTGTGCAAAGCACGATACTCTGGCTATGGCTGCTGCTGTGAGTAATATAGTCCTTTGTCTCTGGTTCCTTGGGTTGTCTGCCAGCAGCCATGAAACTGCAGCAGGGTAGCTTGTTAGCCTGCAAGTAGGATAAAATTCCAGACCCTTCACATTTCTTGGTGACTGTTATTATCATTGTTATTGTTATTATTTGGTTGCAGTAGCTCCTAAATACTTTTTCATAACAATCTACCCTTTCCCTCCTCTTTTGTCACTGGTTTGTGGAAAGATTGGTTTATAGAGAGATTGGTTTGTGTAAAAAAATCTTTTTTTCGGTGGAATGTTCTGAATCATGGATTGAGCTGATTGCTTCCTGCAATGTCATTTACCTTGTTCCTCTATACCATGTTTTTCCACCCAAATTATTATTATTATTATTATTTTTGCGGTACGCGGGCCTTTCACTGCTGTGGCCTCTCCCGTTGCGGAGCACAGGCTCCGGACGCGCAGGCTCAGCGGCCATGGCTCACGGGCCCAGCCGCTCCGCGGCACGTGGGACCTTCCCGGACCGGGGCACGAACCCGCGTCCCCTGCATCGGCAGGTGGACTCTCAACCACTGCGCCACCCGGGAAGCCCCACCCAAATTATTTTTCATATGGTTTTTTCAGCTTCCAACTACACAGTCTCCAGACCTCTCTTGAAACATTTGACTCTTGCTTAATGCTTATTTCTGGTCTCTGTTACTACATTGAAGTTTTTATGGACAGGACTTCTTTTGATTTGTCTTAAGGAAAAAACTCTCCCACCTTTCCTCATGAACACCATGACTAGAATAACAGCAATTGCTGAATGAAAGCTCAAGGTAAAATGATTAAACCCTGAGTCTGATCAGACAGTGGCCACCCTTCTCCTCCTGTCCACCAGAGGACGCATTCCACATTCAGGAGCACCCCAAATCTGAGCTCTTGTCTGCTTTGACTACCTGGGTGTCTGTGCACCATAAATGTAGCTGAATGAATTAGTAAGGGTATCAAATGCATTATCAAGTGGAGCCTTGGTCTGGTTACACTTCATCCTACGCAGGAGCTCCAGCTGAGACCAATGAAACCTGTCTTTTGACTATGATTTCATCATCACTGCGTTTCAGTCTACTATGCCGTGAGTTTGAAGGCCAAGACCAAATCTTGAAGAATGGGTTCCTATGAGTTTTCACATTTTCCACCAACGTGGAAGCGTATGTCAAGCACACAATCCCCAGTGTCAGTGTACACAAACCCACTGCTGACACACAGCACAGTGGCCTGGCTAGAAATTCTGGACCTTCTGCTACTTTGATAGTTACAAACGAAATAGATTCCCAGTGCCCTGCGGTGTAAGGATGACTTGAACAGTGTTGAATCTTACAGAAATGAAAGAGGAAGTGGCAGAGGGTTGCTTTCTGAACTCTTAAGTGAATTTATTTTCTTCTATCTTTTTCAGTTTGCTTAAGGAGTTCAGAGCTAACTGAATAATCCACTCCCAGCAGCACTTGACTTTCCTTAAATCTAAAGGGTTCATCCTAAGCAGATACTGTATCCGGATGCACTGTTTTTTGCATTTTCAAAGCTTCCCGTGCAACCACAACTTTTTGAGGTCACGTGAGGCCGAGTCACCTTGTGTAGTAGGATGAACACGGTGCGTTACTGTTTTCTGCTCCAGAGTTGCTCAGACTCTGATAGGGGAGGATGTGTCAGTGCAATTGAGAGGTCTGGGTCAAGTGGCACCAAGCCTGTGGGCTTCCCTGAAACAGACCTTTGTGAGAAAGCAGAAGCTTTCAGGAAGGCAGGCGGGCACAGTTCCCCTCTCCCCTCCTTCAGGGATTCCTTTGGTCTCCGATTCCTCAGCGTTGCTGGTGCAGAGCGGGTCGTGTTCTGCTGCTTCTCACTTCTAATGGTAAAACATTTTGGAGGCAGAATCTCTTGGGAGATTTGAGTGGGCCCAACGTGAAGTTGCTTCAGGTGCCCCAGGTGTTGTGAGATAGAGTTCTGAGGGCGATGCCTCTGTAGTTTTCTTTATATCCACCTCTCTGAGCTTGGCTCTGTACAGACACATGGAAGCTTCTGGTAAGTGTGATTTAACTTGCCTAGAGAATGGGGATCTAAAGAACAGGATACCAGATACCTTGTCCCTCACTGCTGCTGTCACTGCGTCTCTGCCTCCCTCCTTCACACGTTTATCTCAAGGGGATTGCGAGAGCTTTCTTCACCAAGACCCTTAAAGCTCACTCTGGGTGCGGCCCGCGCGCAGGCCTAAGAGCTGGACCGTCTGTACTCGCTGAGCCCAGGTTTCTCTTTCCCACAAAGGAAATCAGCCAGAACTTGCGATGGAAACAATACTATCCTGTCGCCAGGAACGCTGGCTGTCCTAACGCCAAGCAAATCAACGAAGAGGCCGCTTTTGCCCTTTGAGAAGTTAAGGGCGGTGCTGTAAGCTGCACTTCTTCCTGAAATTAGCACCTCTTCCTTTGTCTACCCCTAACCCGAACCTCGCAGCCGCCTTGGGGCAGGCATATCTATGGGCGGCTAATTGATGGGCACACAGAAAGTTAGGTCACCTCCACACTCCTTCCTCCATACTGTCGCTTCTCAGCCAATCCTGGGAGTCAGATACATGGATGACACATCTTCCAAAAACTCAACCTAAACCCGTCAACTTCCAGCCTCTACGTTCTGTAACTTTGACCTCCGACGCCAGGGACCGCGCTGACCGCTAGATCGCGCTGTCGGACAAGAAATCCTGAAGCTCCGGACCCGCCGGGAACCCAGGAGTCGGAGGGAGAAGAGGTGGGAGCAGTGAGAGTGAGGTGAGGGAGATCCCCAAACTGAATAAGTCCAACCAACTCTGCCTCAGTCGATAAATATCATCAATTTGTTGCAAATACTAACGGGTTCCAAGGGTCACGAAGAGTTGGACGCACTACTGAAGGGCACAGATTGGAAGACGGTTTACACGTTTTTAAAAAAATCTTTAGTGTATTTTTTATACAGCAGGTTCTTATTAGTTATCTATTATATACGTATTAGTGCATTTTTACTCGTGTGTCCGCTTTCCAAACTGGGAGCCCAGCGGAAGGGTCCCCTGAGGTCAAACAGTGCAGACCGCACGCTGGGAGGAACCCCGCCCACGCCGGCGCACCTTTGGATACGTTTGAGTTGCACTCGTGTCCCCTGGGATGTGGATGTGCGTGTGTTTGTGGATGTGCATCTGTGTACTTCCCGACGGCAGTGTCCCCTCCCTTCTCCTCTCGCCATACTCTGGAAGTTTTCCGTATGATCTTTTTTCCGAGTGAGGCAGTGCTTTGGGGGCCGGTGGTTTAACGTTACCTTCACTTCTTCGCAGCAACTATTTTCAAATGCATTAAATCTAAGCATGCGGACGAGAATGCTTTGAGCAAAAGAGGCTGGCCACGCGGGTCCCCGGCCGCCGCGCGGGGTTGGAGAGCGGCGCAGTGCGCGTCCTCTGGGGGCGGACGCCTCTCCCACCCAGTCTCTGCGGCCTCCAGCCTCGGGAAGGGGAAGCCCGCCTCTGCCCTCTGCTCCCCGGAGGGTGGCCGACTGCTGGACTCCCGCCCGGGCTGACAGATGCGTTTGCGGCTCTGAATCAAATCAGCAGGGGAGAACTCTTTTTTAAACCAAGAATATCAACACCCAGAGTTAAGTTGCTTCCTAGTCAACACCGCCATCACAATTTTTTTTTAAGTACATAAAGAAAACGCGCGCGCGCACACACACACACACACACACACACACACACACACACACACACACGCCCACCTGGGCGAAATGCAAACTCCAGCCAGCTTGGGCTGACGTGCAAGCAGTTTTCCTTTTCTAGACGGGAGTGTGGATTTCCCTGGGGGAGTCCGTATTTCCCAGGGGAGTCCGTGGCTGTTCCAGGCCGCGGCGCAGCACTGATGGGTGCCCGGAAGGCGGCTGCCGGGACTTGTTTGCTCCACGCTCTGTCCCCGAGGCTGCCACCCGCCTACGTGCGTCTGTGAGAGGGGAGTGGAGTGAGAGTGCAGGTGAAGGGCTGCTACCCCGGTGATCACCGCACGCTGGGGTGTGCCCGTCGTGTTATTCACGCCTGGGGCGTCGGGGGGTGAGTTTGAAGGGGAAAAGGACTATGCATCGTGCGTGTGTGGGCTCTTTGTGTGAGCTCCCAGCTAGACTTCGAGTGGGCCGTGTGTACTCGGGGAATGTGCAGAGGTGGCGATTCCCATTTTCCTCCATTCTCTCCCTCCAGTCTTCTCCCAGGCTTCCTTCGGCTTTCGCTGGAGCAGCCTGTGCGTGGGGCGGAGTGCAGGGGACCGTCGGCCCTGCAAGTTCTTGTCATCATTCTAAAGGCAAATTCGTAGGCTATCGCGCCTGGTGAAGGGAAGGCCAGGTTAGCAGATGTCAGACCAAATAGGGAAAAGAAGTTTACGCTGGCCACACGACCTCCTCCTGTGTTGCGGGCGGTGAATTCCAGGGAGGCCGCTCCTGCGTTCCCCTCCGGCCCCCTCCTCCCTCCCCAGCAGCTTAAATTTGTGGGAGTAACCCCTGGGCTCCAAGAGGCCAAAAGGTGCTGGACTTGGGCTGAGCGCACAGACGTGTGTAAAGCGGTTTTCTGATGCCACAGTGTAGGATCCCCGCGCTTCCTCCGGTGCGTCAAGTACGATTTGGCAACCCTCAGTGCCAGGCTCCGCTCTCAGGGCCAAGAGGTGGAGCAGAGCGAGGAGGGGCGGCAAGACCTCGAGAAGGTGCTGGCAGAACGTCAGCCCCGCGTTTGGCCTCCAGTTCCCAGCAGTGCGGGGCGGGGGGAAACTGACTCCCCTTAGTTGCCTTGACCCCGGGGCGTTTTAAGGGCAGAGCTTTCCTTCCGAAGCCTCGACTCGCGACCAAGTTTTGCTCTGGCCCAAGTGAGAAATTTCTACGGTGGATGTAACTCCTGAGCGGCTTCTAATTTTGAGGATCCCTAGGTTTCCTAGCGTTCCTTGCCCTCTCTCTTGGCTCCAGTTAAGCTTCCCAGCTCCGTCCCGAAGCCCCAGGGGAGAAAGACAGGACTGGGAAAGCCATCCCCTCTCTGAGCCCCTCGCAGGCGACCATCCGTGTTTCCAATCGCCGGAGATTGAAAAAGACAGAAGGCGTGCCGCGTGCGCAGACAGTTAGTTAATGGAAACCCTGTAAATCGGTTTTAAGTGCACCCAGGACGGAAGGGGAGGAAGGTGTAGGTGGCGATGATGGGGGATGGGGCTATGATGGGGTGGGGTCAGCCGCATCCTCGCAGTTCTGAAAACGAGAGCCGCTTACTTCCCTCCCATCGTTCTTAATTTAGAAAAATAAATTTATTAAAATCGCACGGATAGGGAAACCCGAGCTCCCCAGCCCGCCCCAAGCGGAGGAGTGAGCGGATTCCCTTGGCAGTGAACCCGGCTGCGGCTGTCCCCCTCCCCGCTTCCTCCTCCCCCTTCCCTGCCCCCCTCCCTCCTCCCCGGCGGGGCACTGCTACTACGGCGATCGCCACCTCACGCAGAAGGAATGCTCGAAGTATGCACACGTTCCCAAAAGTAGACCTCCTTCACCGCCGGAGGAGCATACATCACCCCGTGGCAGCCGTCCACCTTCTCAGGCGTTTCGTAACCGAGTAAACTGAGAGCTGGGAACAGCCCTCTATTAAGTAGCCCGCGGCGCGGAGCCTCTTCCCACTCGACGAAGGCGAGCCGCCCCAGACGCGTCCGCGCGCCGGCAGCTGCGGTCCCGGGCCGTCTCCGCCTGCCCTGAGGCTCCCGCCTCTCCGCCCGGGATCCTCCTTCTCTTACAAGTCCGCCCCGGTGGCCCTGCCGCTGCCCACCTCCGGGCAGCCGCCAGGTGCGCCCGGAGCGCAGCGCCGATTGCCGGGGCGCGCGGGGGCCACACCGAGGGCCGGCTTCTACGACGCCGGGAAGCCGCTATCGCAGCCGCTACCTCGGTCACCACCGCCTCAGGTCGGTCCGGCTTCCGGCCCCGTCACCTCGTCCCTTCCAAAGAAAACTAGGGAAACTTGCTTCTAGCCTCTTCCTTGCTCGGTTCTAAGCCACTAAGGAGCCCGAGCGGGGACCGTTTGGACTTGTGCCTGAGATCTGCCGGGTATTCTGAGCTTTTTGTGATTCGTCTGTGTCATTGAGGGGGAAAGAATTGTAGGTTTTCTGAAGAGCTGATGCAGGGAGGCTGTGCGCGCGTAAGGCACCCCGTTCGATGTGCCAGAATGTGGAGGGATTTCGTCTATAGATGCTTCGTTGAAATTGACGCAGGGCGCGCCGGCTCCTGGGGCCACCAGTCCCTCAGGGCCTCGCGGCTGCCGCGGTGCCGCACGCGCGCAGGGAAGGTGTTTTAGCGATGCACGGCGCGGAATTCTTTGGAGGGCCGGCGGAGGGCTCTGCCCCTCGTCGAGGCTGCGTCGGTGTGTGTGGCGTCCGGAGACAGACTCCCGGGCGAGTGATCTGGCTCCTTTCTCAGCTTTTCAAAGCATCCCACATGGTGGGTCAGCTCAGCTCTCGGGGACTCAGCTTTGGCCGACTTTATCCAGCTGCTGGAGACAGCTCCCTCCCCCGACCTCTCCCCCTCAGTGCATAAGTGGACGCCCTACTCAGGGTCGTGGAACCTCTGGGGGAGTTTCCATCCCATATCCAAAGAGGGTAGGGATCAGAGAGTTATTTACGGAGCGGGGACTGTAGCCAGGCAGCAGAAGAGGTACAGCAAAGGAGGCACCCGTAGGGTCCTTACGGGGCTTTCTGGGACCCCTTTCCCCCCAAATCACCCCGGATTATGTGGCCTTCTGAAGTGTGCTGGAACGCTGGGGAGGGACGGGGCAAGAAAGGAAATGAGCGCTAAACTCGGTCCTTGGGTAACGAATGTCAAGGTTGCTGTGGGTGACGCGCAGGGGATCTGGAGGCACCCCGCGGGGTAGGGGTGAGGGTGTCATTTCCTTTTTTAACTTGACAAGGGAGTTAAAGGAATTGGCCTTTTCCAGCGGAGAGGGGGGAGGGGACGAGTTGGCAAGAGGAGATGAATCCCGTAAGTCTCCTACCCCTTTCCCCACCCCCGCAATTGACTCGTATTCATACATGAGGGTGAAGTGAGGGAATCCTCGCTGCCACGTAGGGGCGGCCGCTTTCAGATTTTATGTCTGAGAGTGCTCAATGAAGTGCTGCTAAACATTCATATAAATATTTTGGCTAAAAGGAGATAAAACTTTTTTTTTTTTTTAACATATGGGTGGAATGCCTGGCTGGCTGGCCGAACTGATTCTATGTTCAGATAACCCCGAGGCGTGATTCCTTGTGCCGCTGAGTCAGGTAGCCGATAGGTGGCGCTCTAGACCCAGGCAATAGCCCTTCCACTACTCAGGTTTTTGTAGCTAGCGAAGAGGTTTAAAAAAAAAAAAAAAAGCAGCACACGGTTTTTCGCTGGGTCGACTGTTAGCCTTTAACTTTTCTCGAGCATGACTGCCAACAGAGTTGGAAATTATTATAGCAAAGTTAAGGCCAGATGATGGGACAATGGGCCAGTCTCACCTCTTGCTTTTCACTGATTTAGAAAAGGGTTAGAAATGTCAAAGAGTTGTTAATTAGGAAGAAAGAAATTGCTAGAGTTCTTGGATCCCCAGAGCAGCGACAAAAGTTTAATCTTGGCTTCATAAAAATGAGCTCCGGGCAATTTGGCACACCCGTTCATCAGACATTTAAAATGCAATTTACACTCAGGTCGAGGAAAGCTGCCCTAATACATTGTGCCAATAATTTGGAAAGACACGGTTGGAGGTTGTCAGTTTCTTTTCTCAAAGAGGGCTCGACCTGTGGCTCATTTTTGAATTCCCAAGCATGACTTCTTTTTTCACGAGGCCTGGTGTGTTGTCTTACAATCATTTATGTACCTCAGAATCAATTCTCTTTTTATGTTTTGCTTCTGGAAGCCCCCCCCCCCCACTTTTAAGTTCGTTGCTAGTAGCTTTTGTCTCTGAATTGGACCTTAGAATATTTTGGAAGATTTCCTTCTACTGACATAGGTTAGGCACCTACTGTGTGCTGGGAACCACAAAAGACGAATAAGACTATTTGTCTTTAAAGAATTAATAACCTAGTTACAGAATCAGGAAAAATCAGTGTAGAATGTATTCTCCTCCTGAGCATATAAGCCTGTAATCTTCTGGAATAAATGAACAGTTAAATGAGAAGATTAATTATTACTGAGAATTTTATTAAAAAACGTCCTGGGAGGGGCTTCCCTGGTGGCGCAGTGGTTGAGAGTCCGCCTGCCGATGCAGGGGACACGGGTTCGTGCCCCGGTCCGGGAAGATCCCACGTGCCGCGGAGCGGCTGGGCCCGTGAGTCATGGCCGCTGAGCCTGCGCGTCCGGAGCCTGTGCTCCGCAGCGGGAGGGGCCACAACAGTGAGAGGCCCGCGTACTGCAAAAAAAAAAAAAAAAAAAAAAAAAGTCCTGGGAAAACAGGAAGGAGTGCTTTGTCTCTTCTATTGCCTTTCCCTTTTTATGATGTATTTTAGAGTTGTTTTTTTCCCCTCATCTTGAGTAAAAGATTTATCAGCTGTGAAGATAACATAGCTAGCAGGGGGTCAGGTTTCTCTTGGTCTGCACATATTTCTGTATAATCCATGTCAGACCTTCAAGAGCTGCGTATTTGTAGGCAGAACAAAATGAAGAAAAAAAGAGAGTAAAAGAGGTTTATTATACTTTTCCAAATTACCCCGAGACCACTAAAGTACCGTTACCTAAAGAGTTCAGCAGCTAGGAAAAAACTGCTGGCCAAATAAAACCCCCAGCTGGAAGAGGCATTTGGTTGAGTCAGGGAAAAGATGACCTCTGAATTAGCCATCACCCAGGGGGATGGAGTTATGTGGGGCGTGGTAAGGCCTTCACCCCGGATGTTAAGCAGGGCCAGCCTCCAGGAAAACAGGACCCGCTTTAAACTTGAACTCTCTCTTAGTGCCCGTGATTAAACTGCTGCAGATGAACTTGACTTACACTGCTTCACAATAGGCCCATTATATGCTGGTCTGGGCCCTATGGTTATTAAGGCAGATCTGGTCGGGTCCTGGCCCGGGTCCAGGCTCCAGTTCTAACCTGGCTCCCGGCCTGCCCGGACCCGGTTCTGACGCCGTCACTGCTTCCTCCCGCAGATCCCTTCATGCGGCTTTGAGCCCCGAGGCCGAGCATGCGGACCAGGCTTCCCCCAGCGCTCGCCGCCCTGGGCGCGGCCCTGCTCCTGTCTTCCATTGAGGCAGAAGGTAAAAGGCTCTTCCCTCCTTCTCCCCCGTGACCATGCAGAAGTCTAGAAAGGAAAGAAGCAGATCTTTCTTGTCTCTGTTGCTTGCTGTGTTTCTCTCTGCGCTTCGTGTGTTCTCCCGGAGTTTCTCTCCTTCGGAGAAACGCCCCCTTCTCTGAGGTCTGTCCATTTCCCAGCTCTCAGGTCTCGCTCTTTCGTATTCTGCTTAAGCCGTCCCGTACAGTGCTGTGTGCTCTCCTTGCTCTGGTCTCTGCGGTGTGCTGTCCACACTGCCACCGACACGGCCGCCTTCCGAGAGGACCAGCCGTCCGGGAGGGGGCGACGGCTGCACCCAGCTCTGCGGGACGAACACCTCCGGGGGGGGTACCCAGGAGCCCCGGAGCGCGGGCGCGCTCGCTCGTGCGCGTGGCTGGTTAGCACCTGGCTCGGGACTGCGACCTCGGTGACAGCACGCAATAAAAGACTCCAACAGAGCCGGCTCTGCGCGTCTGTGTGTTTTGTGGGGAGTTCAGTCGGCTAGGCGGGCGGTGCAGGCAAATGAGGTAGCAGCCCAACCGCCCAGGGGACTGGCGGCCCAGCAGAGATCCGGGACGCGGGGTGTGTTCTCGCGGCCCGAGGTCGCCGCTGTCTCTGTTTGGTTCGCTGGGCTACGAGACCCGTGGCCCAAGCCCAGCCCCAGCCCCACGCGAACAGGTTGGGTCTGGGCCAAGGTTCTCAAGCTAGGAAGCTAGCGGGCGCCTGGCAAGCCGGGCACCACCTACCCCTCCCTCCTTCCCTCAGCTTCAGACCTGAGTGCGGAGTCGCTCAGAGGTTCGGAGATGGGTCTCAGGGCCTCAGGGTCTGCAAAACGGCTCAGTACGCTCCAGCCCTTGGAAAACGAAGGACTTCTGCTAGAGTTTTAACCTTGTTTTAGGCTTGCTGCGGTGTGCACTTGATGCCTTCCTTTCTCAGCATTCGCGGAACAAGCCCTTTCTGTATATTGACCCAAGAGGGGCTTCTGTGTCCTCTCAGTTATCGTTGGAGACCTGATAAACTAGATTTATTGTTCTGCAAGGTAAATGGGGTAATACCATAAAAGACATCTTAAGAAATGTATACTTTTTTTCCAATGCAGAAATGCCCCCGATGAAATTAAGGGAGGAGAGCAATACTTCTGTGTGGGTCAGTGTGGAAGGGGGGTAGGGTGGGGGGGGTTGTGTTTCTTAGAGGCTGTGGGGAAGGAGAGCTGTTTTATGACCACACTGAGATTTTCAAAAACTTTCTATTGTGTTTGATTCTCTAGTTTGAGACTGCAGGTACAAAAGACTAAGATTGGGCAAAGCAGAGAGTCTTCAGAATGTACGGCTTGTTCAGAAAAGTGAGGGAAACGTGCTGGCTCTTCTTATCTGATTAATACTTTATGAATGTAGAGGCTTTTCAGAGTGGCCTCTGTGAAGTAATATTCAGCTGAGGTTGCCTTTAATGTTCCTTTCTATGTCGTTGTTAGGAAGGAATTTCACTTGAGGAACTTCTGGAAGCCTTACTAAAGATATTTTTAGATAATTCACTAAAGTGGCATATTTATTGCTCATTAAGAAAATAGTTATTTGAAAATCAGAAAGGGTTGAGAAGTCTTAGGACAAGAATTGGGTTGGAAATGATGTAAATGGAAAAAAATCAGTTCTGAATTGGATAATGGCTGGTTAGCAAAGTGCAGTTGAAAAGAACATTTTACTGTCTACATCACTGATTGTTTCCGTATTTCTCATAATTTATCTTTTAGATTTGTATTTATTTCCACATTATACAGCTCTTTCTTTTGCTTTCTTAAGCTGTTTCTCTTCTTGTCTCTCACCCACTTAGTCCAGCATTTAATAATGATCCTTTTGTAAGATCTGTTATTTGGAGGGGGCCTTATTCTAGTTTGGCACTGTCAAATAGAAACAGACTGTGAGCCACAGATGCAAGCCACATATGTAACTTAAAATCTTCTGGTTATGACATTAAAAAAGGAAAAAGAAAAAGGAGAAATTAATCTTTATAACATATTTCACTTAACCTAATATATCCATAATATTACCATTTAAACATGTAATCAATATAAAAATTATTAGTAAGATATTTTGCATTCTTTGTAGCTAAGTCTGAAATTGGGTATGTATGTTATGCTTGCAGCACATTTCATCTGGACTGGCCACATTTCAAGCGCTTGATAGCCACGTGTGGTTTGTGGCTCCAGCACTGGACAGCAAAGCTCGGCTGTTAATTACTAAGTGGCCCCAGGAGCCTGGGAAGGGCTAACAAAGTTTGTGGCCAAGGCCCTTCTGGGGACAATGGGCTGCAAACAGAATTTCTCTGAAGTATTTCTGATGGCACATTTCACAAATTCAACTGGCAGCCCTGCTTCTTGATATGTTATTTTGATCTTAGTTCAAAAGTAGCCATTGTGGAGGGTGGGAGGGAGACGCCAGAGGGAGGAGATATGGGGATGTATGTATATGTGTAGCTGATTCACTATGCTATACAGCAGAAACTAACACCATTGTAAAGCAATGATACTCCAATAAAGATGTTTAAAAAAAAAAGGGTACATTAAAAAAAAAAAAGTAGCCATTGCTACTTTTCTTTCCCTTTTGTAACTCATGCTTGTACTCTTGTATTCATACTATTTTCCAGTCAATTTCTACTTACTTTTTTTTATATGTTGAAAGCTCAATACCTTTAATTAAAAGGTTTTGGCGTTCACTTTTTGCATTGCTCCTTTTTTATAGGGGTACCACCTTTGTCATGTTGTTTTCTTCTACTTACTTATACAAGGAACTTTGTTTTTCATAATACAGTATTTGTTCCATAGAAATAAGAGTGAAAGTGATTTTTTTTTGCTTTTAATATTTGTAATTTTTAGCTACAGCATAGACTTTATTAACGTTATAACCTGGCCAGTGCTCTGTAAGATCTAGAATGTGTAACTTATTTTTGGTTCCTGTATCATACAGTATGTAAATTGCCATTTAGAAAATTTAACGCTTTGCATTTAAAGATTAATGGCCAGTGTTCCCTGAGAGTTAGACGCCTTTCTAGTTAATCTAGAATTTGAGATGGACATATGTTTTGTAAAAAAAATAGAGTTGTAATTTTAGTAAGTCTGATTTGTAGTTCATGATATATAATGAACGATTGGATATTTTTAGTTCATGAGTGAGTTGAAGTCTTAAGCTTTAATTATCTTACATCTAGGTTAAGAGGCTAATTAATGTATATTTCTATACTCCTGTGTCTAACTTATGTTCTAACAGAAATTTCAAACTCGATGGGAACTTATAGATCATCTATTCTAATCCTCTCATTTTCCAAATGAGAAAATGAGGACCAGAGAAGCTGAATAACTCAGTCAACTAACCTGATTGCCTAGGGACAAGGCATAGACAAGACCCAGGTCTTCTAGTCCTGGTTTCGTGCTAGTTTGCCCACACTGTGCTGCTTTCTTGCTTGAAAACGGGTCGACCCAGTCAGTTTCATGAAAGGATGCATTTTGTAATCTGTACAGAATAATTTATTACTTGTCTAAAATATTAACTTTTCAACTGCTTATTTTTGGTATCTTATAAACACAGACGAAATGAGTATCTGTATCATGGCAGAGATCATTAAATTTATACTAGCTTTGGAAGGAAAAGTTAAACTAATGCATACGGAATATAGTAAAACCACACTTTGTGCACTTCTCAAGGTTTCTGCCATTAAGGTAGTACCCTTCTCAGTGTTGCCATCACAAAGATTAGACTAAAGGTCTTACTAGTTCATCAAGATGATATTTTAGTAGTGTGTTCTCAGTTTTCCTTTACCTTTAATACATTTTATACACTTGCCAAATCTTACTAGACTAATCTCCTCCCACCTGTCCGTCCATCTATCCATCCATCCATCCATCCATCCATCCATCCATCCACCTCTGGGTAAACTTTTATGTCTTCCTCTTGGGTGCCATAATTAAAAACAATGTTTTGTGAAAAAATTATATATCAAGGTAGATACTTTGGTTTCAAAATTGCTTGAACAAGTTGTAAAGTTAATATACCAAATTCTATCTGTATCTGAATTGGAGATGTCTGAATAGCACATATTGATTGTTGACCAGGCATCAAATAAAGGTTTTTTATAGAGAAATACTTATGTATATTTTAATAGGCAAATACATATCAATATTGGTTTCTAAAGTTAATCTTTCACTCAAATATTTCTTATTTTTTACATTTAAGCAAATATGGTAGGAAGCTGTATGCTCTGGAGTCAGACTATGGGATCAAAGTTTTCCTACCTATTAGCTGTGTTAACCCTTGCGAATTTCACTGACTCACCCGTTTATCAGGGATAATTAGGCCACTCTTCTGGGTGATCATAAGAAAAGAAGGAGACAATATATAAAGTGACTAGCTCTCTGCCTGTCACAGAAGAGACACTCAGCAGGTGCTAGCTATAATTATTCCTAAAAAGTCCTAAATCCTGCCAATTTATCTAAGGAAGATACCAGCAGAATGCAGTTTTCATAGCATAGCTTTTTGATAACAAAAAGCATTATTCATAAATATGAACTTAAACTGCTAGCGTTATGAATACTTAAAATTTTAGTTTCTTCACTATCAGTATTCAGTTTTATGAATATATATGATTGCTATCTTATTTATTTATGATTTTACTTCTCTTTGTCTTCGTTCAGATTCTTCTCCTACACAACTATGAGTCTTTACAGTCATGATCCCTATGTAGGTAGTTCATCCTAGAAATATTCTGGCATCTGCCTAGACGCTGCTTGTAACAATGCAAGGGCAGTTGTGAATTATTTTTATATAAAATAAAAGATTTTCAAAGTTAATGAAGATACATTTCGCATTGATCCAAGTTGACAGGGGTCCACACTCACACCTGCTTTATTATCTTTTTTCATGAGACAAACAAGCAAAATATATAAACAGAATGGCAAGCCTAAAAGGTTTTACAAGAGATAAAAGTGGCAAGAAGAGAAGTGGAAAGGGCTCTCTGTTGTACACAAGCTGGTCGACCATTCTTTCCTACTTTTGATCCCCAAGTACCACATCTGAGTTTCTATAAACACCTTAAAGTCCTCTGAAATGTTAAAGACTTTTCCCAACAGTCAATTTTTCAGTTTTTCTGGAATCCTGGTCATTTGGAAATCAACAAGGTGGGCGGCTGCTGCCCCTCAGCAGCTTTAACCTAATGTCTGCTGCTTCAGGTCAATTTCCTTGCAAGGTTGGTGGTACTGTTTTTCCATGTACTGATTTTTTTTAAAAGCATGCTCAGGCCAGTTGCCTCTGCCTTTGCATTAAATTTGTCCTGAGCCATTGCTACTGGAACAATATTTTATAATGATATTCTTAATACCTATTGTCCTATTAACATCTGTTGCATGCTTGTTATACTAAGTGATGACTGCCAGTAAACCTCGCAAAACGGTTACAGACAGCAGAATGTTGAGTAATTAAACTATGCATGTAGATTAATAGTCTAATCTCACTGCCTGTGTATGGATAGTAAGAAAATAACATTCATTCCATTACTAGCGTATCCAATAAGAATAAAAAGCCATCTCCTACAGTTGGAAGCAGCAGTTCATTAAAGCAAACGTTTGCTTAATTTGTATAATTTCCATTAAAATGTGCTATTAATATTACATAAATACCTAACCCCAGTTCAATTCTATGACTCATGTCTCAAAGCTACTGCTATAGTTCAATTGACCTTTAGGAAAACCTAAAAGGAGACTGTAATCTCTCAAAAGAGAGACAAAAATTCTGACTCACCAGGAATACTTTCAATCCGAAACACTTTAAGAAGAGTATGGCGGAAAGTCATCTTATTGTGTGGACCTGCTTCAAGAGTAATACTTTTTAATGCATCGACCATGCACTGACAGTGAGTCAGTACAATGCTGCATGATGAGGCATGAACACTGCAGAGAGAATATCATTATAAAATATTTCTGGAATGTCTTTGTGTAACGACTATTGTACATGGAGGCTTTCATTCATTGTGGGAAACTAAAAACAAGTCAACATTTCATTGACACATGCATGATGCTGTACAGTTTTGTATGTAAACTATTGCTTTCTGTACTTTTCAATTATTCCTGTCGTTGACTTCTCCAAGATTTATGCGCAGTCGTGTCTTCAGATGGCTGATCCTTCCTCACTATTTTCTTTAAGTTCTGTAAATAAATGTCCATAAATATACATTGATGTTGTCTTTTCATAATTAACCATTGTTTTGTAAAGGACCATACTGGCATTTTAATTTAAAATGCCACTTCTAGTATGGAGTATACCTGCTGCAAAGGAAAATAACAGTGTTGGTTTACACCTTGCAAACATACAGCAAATTGGTGTAAACAGGCAGAATGTTTGTTAGTTTTATAAACATCTGTATATCACTCTTTATATACTTATAACTGATTGACACCCCTTATTACTATTTTTGAACATTGGTCTATATGAATACAAATATACATTTAAATGTATATTTCCTTGTGAGACATAACAGTGCTAAATTTCCCATGATTCCTCCTTTTTATTTCAATACATTTTTCATCTCTGCCACAGATTGAGAATTATCAAACAAAAATTAATAACAAGGCAATGATGCAGAGAATGAACCAAAATATCATTGATCCTTTTCCACATTATGGAAAAAATGTATTATGTCAGTGTTCTCACTTAACCTCTGTGGTTGTAAGCAGGTTGTGATTTGGCATGCTTATTCAAAATGCACTCAGCATGTATCGAAAGTTCCTTAATTGTTATGTGAATTGTTTGCATATGTGGTTATTATATGTGATTTCATTGTACCTGTATATGTACTTGTATCCAAATATGTTTCTATTATGCTTGATTTTGCTGGCCATTCTTGGATGACCGAGCAACTCAAGAATCCAAAGTGTTTTGTGCTGTCTTCTGTAATATGTATACTCTCTGATGTTTTGTCACATCTTGTCAGCTTTTAATTTTATTCTCGTCCAACAAGATATCTTTTATATTTGTTGGAAACAAATTTATGCAAAGACAATTTTAGTAAGCTTTGCTCAACACAATTCTTTATTAATTAAATTGACCGTTTTGTGACATTGGAAAATGTAACTGATATCAACTCTCTCTCTTGCAGTTGACCCACCTTCAGACTTGAATTTTAAAATTATAGATGAAAATACTGTTCATATGTCATGGGCAAGACCACCTGATCCAATTGTGGGTTTCAAAATAACAGTGGACTCCACAACGGGTAAGTTTTGACATGTTGGGATTTTAGGACAGAGACATCAAAGGTGATATAATCTGATCTTTTCCCCTCCTTCCATTTCATCATGAGGAAGCCAGGATTTAGAAAACCTGAGGGGTTCACCTAACGTCGCAAGATATTTGGTGGACTCAGATCTCCAGATTTCCAGCCCAGGACCCGTTATTATATTCTTGTAGTGTTAGCTTTATTAACTTGGTTTGCTGTGCTAAGCTGTTGTTACTAAAAGTAGACGGCCCCCCCCATCAGAATATTGCTGGTAATCTTTGCTTTTATAAAATAGAATGATCACTTCTTGACATTCTTCTTGAATCACTTAATCTGTCCAACACTTCAAGTGACAAGTGATGAAGTGAGTTATTACATCTTGCCCAGTGTCCTGCACACTTCAGTACCCAGGACACAGATTCTGGGATGGTGGTGAGCTGCCATGATGGAAGACAACGATTTACTAGATAGATTCTGTAGATCCTAAGGCTAAGAGTCTTTGAAAGAAGAAAACTTGTTTTGCTTGTTCTCAAAAGTTTTCTTTAGTATTCGTGATGTTGCCCAAGTGTGGAGAACCCATCTCTGTTGATTAACTTTTATTTCTAACGTGGAATGGGAAAATAACCAGTTTTACTAGCACTGGCCAAGTGGTAGGAAGAGGTCTGTATTGGCTGACAGAAGCGATAGATGATGTCAACATGACTTAGCACCAGAGCCGTGTTTACATACTTGTGGCCTTTAAAAAATACCACTGATTTTAAATCCTGGTTTATCAGGAAATTGGGAAGCTGTATTTTTCTCCCATATGATCCGAGAACTTAAAAAGCGATCAAGAATTTACTTTTTATTCCTTGAATATTTTCTTCCCAGATATATTTGCCGTTAACTATTTCATTTATTCCAAAGCAGAAAAACAGTTGAAAAAGAGTTCATCTGGTTTCCAGATGTTGGCAATGACTGACTCCTATACCTTAAAAACCTAGCAGAGCCCTGGTGTCTTGTTTTCCCATGGGGGCCCTGGTGGGTTCTGCAATGCTCCACATGTAAACCTGGAGCATTTCTCAGGGTTCTTTTACATTCGTTACCTTTTTCGATTATTTATGTTTTGATGAAAATTTAATATAAGAATTTTAAAAGTCACTTAGTCCCTAGGAACTACTGTGTTTCCTGATTGAATTGAGCATTATCATAATCTAGAAGGAAGTACATAATTGTCAGTATATAAGGAAACGCTCAGTACATTGTACCTTGAAATGTTTGATACCTAGTTAAGTCAATTCAGAGGACCATGGTTACCCATTAGCGTATGCTCCCATCCCCCGCTGGAGTACGGAGGATGCACTTCTGTAGAAGAGGATGCTGTTTCCCAGTAGATGTTCCTTTTTGCCTATGGGGTTTGTTGTCTTTGAGTTGATTTTCAACCCTTCTTTTTCTTTCAGTGCTCTCCTCCAATGCATCATTTAAAATTAAATTATTTTCTGCTTTATCTCTAATTTATAAAAAAATGTGTTGTCTACCATTAATATTCAAAAATAATGAGAGATTTTTGTTTGATATTCTGGTATATCTTTAATCTAGAGGAATACTTGAGTCCACAAACAAATATGGAATATGATTGTAACAAGTAAAGGCAATGCCAGTCCATTTATTGAATTTCTAGAATTCAAAATGTTTGTTTTGGAAGGCAGTAAAAAATAATGTTTGGGTATTCTAAAAAAAAATGTGTATTTTGAATTTTCAGATTTTGAGTATATGTTATGTTATATGTGAAAAAAGTTTTGTTGCACTGATGTTTTTCTTTCTATATTTTCAGATGGGCCCACTAGGGAATTTACCCTTGCAGCTAGTACCACTGAAACTTTATTAACAGAGCTCATACCTGAAATAGAGTATGTGGTGACAATCACTTCATATGATGAAGTAGAAGAAAGTGTACCAGTTATAGGCCAATTAACAAGTAAGCACACATCTAAAGTACTTTTATACCTTATGTTTTGCAGAAGATTTCTCCAGCTTTCAAATTTAAGTTGTTGTTATGCAGAGTTAATTTATATCCATATTAACTATTCTTTCAATGATCCTAGATGTTAGTAGCTGTGAATAATTCATTCCTGATTTATAATCCTGGTCTCTGGAAACAGCGGGAATATTATGAATGAAAACTGTTAAAAACATTAGGCTTTGCCCGACAACAATGTTAATATCCATTTTGAAATGTATCTAAAATCTCCCTAAAAATAATGATATTTGCAAGGGAATGCTTATTTGGCTGTATTCTCTGACCAGCTGGGAATGGACCATACATTTGAAAGACAACGTACTTATTTTCTTCTTAGGAAGTAGTTGTATGGGTCCATTTCTTTTTGTAATAATCAAGTTTTGATTCAGTTCAAACAGGTGGCCCGATAAAGCCAGGGGAGAAGAAACCTGGAAAAACAGAGATACAAAGTAAGCATTTCCCTTAATATTTGTGCTTGGCTTTGCAGAACTTATAAATGTAATCTAAAGGAGATGTTCCAACTAGGTCCATAGTTTCATCTCACTCCTATATTAATTTCTGTAAGCTTTACCTACAGGAAGTACAGGCAACGTAATAGTAATGTATGACTAAGTGGTTGTAACACCTACGTTCTGACTTTCTAACCATTCATTCTATGTACTAAATATTCTTTTGACTGGGACTGTTTTAAATGTGTGTGTGTCCAAATCCCCCTGCAGGATTTTGGCAGTAGGTGAAAAACAAAGCTCATCACTGGACTTAACTCCTTTCTCAAAGACAAACGATAGAAATAGGTGGTAGCTCAGGGATGCATGAGAGCTATAGGGCTGGACCACAAGGGAGATGCCCTCACAGTGTTTTCAGCAATTCCATTGCCATGAAAATGTATTTCTATGTCTCTGTATATGTTTTGCTTATTTCTAGGGTGTTTACATGGGCTTAGTTGGTGCAGTTGTAACCGTTTCCGGAGTCTCTGTAAGACGTCCCTGATAAGTTGATGCATTTGTAATCAAATGAAAGCAATTTTAGTGTCTGGTTTTGTGGCTTCTAGCCCCTTTTGGTCTTACACTGCTCTGTGTGACTTGCTGGGATGGATCCCTGAAGGGTTTCTTGGACTTCTAATTTTGCCACCTTGTAAATTGGATTTATGACTCAGGATAACAATAAAAAGATTGTGAACATGAAGTTCCCTTTATCCTGAATTTTTCCCGCCAGGTCACTGTTTATAATTCTTTTTGATGTCTAATCATCTGAAGCGAAGTTTATAGTATGCAGTTACAATGCAAATATTTTCCCTGAATCATCTATATTTATTCTAAATCAAAGCATTATTCTAAATACTGACTTTCAGTAGGCTTAAATTGGCCCATTAAATAGTAGGCAAAAATTATTTAGGCATGCAACTTGTATTGGCTTGCAAATTTCCCAGGACCTTTCCTCCTCTTCCTAGCCAAGTACTTCTCTTATTATCTACCAACTGACTGCAGGGACAAAAATATCTTCAGAAAATTCACTCAGCTTTGCCTTATGAATACAGATTTTCATAAAAACCAACGTGTTCCCCCCTCCCCACCTGACCACAGAGAGAGGGAAAAATATGTTTGGTTATAAAGGCCAATTGTTGCATTGTTAGTGATTTAAGGGTACTACATATATTTTTACTTTTGAATGAAAATGTTTTCCCCCGTTTTGTTTAGTACAAGAAGGTTTTAATTGTCAATTTAAAATACATTGATAATTAGGACAAGATATTATGGCGATTTTGCATCACATTTATGCTTGTTGGTACTTCTGTTAAGACTCCATTAACCCTCTAGACTAGCGAGCTGCAAACGTTAGACAATTATATCGTAAAATGCAGGAGAATTGTTAAAAAGATGTGCTCTTTTCTTCACCCCTACCGCATTTGCTTAAATGGTACAGCAATTGTTTTGTCTTTATTGATCTCAGAATACCAAGAATGAAAACACTTTGCTTACATTTCTTTTGTATGTCTCCTAGATATTTTATATAGTTTTTACTTGGAGAAAAGAGTGAGGATATAGTTATAAAAATAGACAAATCAATAGCAACGATACTTGGGTCACAGGCTCTTGGAGAATGGGTCATATATGTATCTAGTCTTGCACAGTGTCTTATACAACAGTTTAAAGACGTATAGTTGCAGAAATGCATACTGAAAATGCTTCTATGTGTGCCAATAAAGTCTTACATTCTTTTGTGCATGTCAGTTGTGGGTAAAGAACAATGTGAAAAGTTCGAATGAACAAAATGCTGTTTCCCAGTAGATGTTCCTTTTAGCCTATGGGGTTTGTTGTCTTTGAGTTGACAGCCTTTTTGCCACGTTAGTTTGTATTCCTTAGTGCTAGATGGATTTATTAGTGTGTCATTTAAAAAATATATCACATGCATTTCAGAATGCTCTGTCAGTGCCTGGACTGATCTAGTGTTCCTTGTGGATGGCTCATGGAGTGTGGGAAGAAATAATTTCAAGTACATTTTAGACTTCATTGCTGCTCTTGTGTCTGCTTTTGACGTTGGGGAAGAGAAGACAAGGGTTGGAGTTGTTCAGTACAGCTCTGACACCAGGACGGAATTTAACTTAAATCAGTACTACCAACGGGATGAGCTACTTACCGCAATAAAAAAAATCCCATACAAAGGTGGCAACACGATGACAGGTATGTTTTTACAAATTGTGGTATTGTTTAAGATAAATGAAGTATCTATTTGGGAAAGAAATGACGCATTGCCCAAATTATCATATGTTAAATAATTAATCCCATAGCTTTGGATTTTGGTAAAATTGTGTCACGTGGAACTGAACATATTTCTTTTTCATTTCAGGGGAAGCCATTGATTACTTAATTAAAAATACTTTCACGGAATCTGCTGGATCAAGAGTTGGCTTTCCCAAAGTGGCAATTATTATTACCGATGGCAAATCCCAGGACGAAGTGGAAATTCCAGCAAGAGAGCTTCGCAGTATTGGGGTTGAAGTGTTCTCTTTGGGTAGGTCAAGTTTGGTTCAGTATTTTCATTTTAGAACTACTTTAATACTTAATGGCCAGGAAGATGAAGGGTTGATTCCTCAAGGAAGGATTCTTTCTCAAGGAAGGAAAGCAGTTTTTACTGCATTTGATAGTGTAGTGTTAATCCAAATCATTTTCGAGTAAAAGTTCTGCTTATCTATTTCTCTCACGTAACTCCTTTAGCATATGCATTAAGTAAGGCGGTATTCACATTCTTTGTCAACACTCTGCTTGTCAAAGAATGCTGGGCCAATGATTCTAATAAAGATCCTCCTCCTATTATCATTAAGTGTTTTTTATGTTTCCTCTCTTATGTAACACTTGAAGAATTCAGAGGGTTCCAGCTCATTCAGGACTCTGGAAGTACAAAGTATTATCTTTACAGATGGCAGGGACAAACGATGGCACAGTTGGCATGAGAGCCCACTCTGTTTTACCAACCAGGCTTTTGCCTCTTTGGCCATGTTACGTGAAATGGGAAAATGCTTTTGTCATTTCAACAGTTGCACATTCATTAGGACGCAAAACAATTCCAGTTTATGACTGAATAGGACTTGAAAATGTCTTTACTTCCCACACTTCCCTTCCCACATCCTTGTCCTTCTTTTTTTTTTAAGGCATTAAAGCCGCAGATGCAAAAGAACTCAAACAAATCGCCTCCACACCTTCCCTAAATCACGTTTTCAACGTGGCCAACTTCGACGCGATTGTGGACATCCAGAACGAGATCATCTCCCAGGTGTGCTCAGGTGTGGACGACCAGCTCGGGGAATTGGTCAGTGGAGAAGAAGGTGAGTGAATTGTTGGGCGTTCCCATGTGTCCCCCTATTCCATTGCTTGAGAGCAGTTACGGCTTCACAGGCAGAGGGACATTTAGTTTAGCATTCTGGTTCTATGAAATGGCGGAGGAAAAGAGTTTCCGTCACCATACTCTGCAGAGTGTTTTCAGGGCTCTTAAGAATATTTCAAAGATCAGTCAGTTTGATCCTCCCACATTTGGAAAATGCTTCCATTTTATCAGTCATTGCTTTTAAGTACATGGGAGAGAGAAAAGACATTTCATAAGCATCCTTTGGAGTATTAAAAAGTCACAGTTTCCATAATTGTTCGCCTCTTAGCCTAAGAATTCGCAACTGATTAAAGATAAGTTCTAAAGAGCTACATCTTCAATCATATAAACTCCTTAATCTACAAACCCCAAGTATTTTGGCAATGTTATTATTATTTCATGGACTGAATCTCTTTCTTTGTTTTACTGCCTAATGTCTGATTGTTTGCTCTGCTTTATTACAAAATCCACCCCCGCCCATCTTTCCCCGGGTCAACCTCTCTTTACTCAGTCTTTTAAAATATTCACGTGTTTCACATTGACTAGGGTGTGTGTGCG
The DNA here is from genome assembly GCF_964374135.1 of Grampus griseus. Classification (NCBI taxonomy): domain Eukaryota; kingdom Metazoa; phylum Chordata; class Mammalia; order Artiodactyla; family Delphinidae; genus Grampus; species Grampus griseus. The sequence goes on along the minus strand of NC_139007.1, from coordinate 11,291,699 downwards.
AGGTTAGGCCAAAGTTTGGTTCTGCCCCCGTTTGAACTCTCCCTGGAAGGGGTGTGGGCTGCGTTGCAGTCCATTTTGGGGCCTCTTCTCTCTGTTGCTGGCGATCGCCTGAGACTTCCGCTCCCCAGCACTGTCTCCGCATCAATCCAGAGCTTTGCCTAAACTTCCAGTTGGCACATCCATTGCTTTCCTCCCACTGCTTCTCACTTCCTTATGCGTCATTTTTATGGACTACATCCGATTGCCTTTTTGAGAGGACAGTGGGTAACCTTGTACATATTTTATCATCCACTGTTGCGGCCTGACTTATAAAAACTTAGAACTATATCTTCTGGGAAACTGATTCCACTGGCAAGTCTAAAACTTGGAAGATTTGGTCTGAAATAGCTTAAAATACTTTGTTATCTGCTAAGTGTTGGATTGGCTGAAAAGTTCGTTCGGAACATCTTAACGGAAAATCCCGAACGAACTTTTTGGCCAGCCCAATACACGACTCTGTTCTACACTGAGTAAGGATAGAACAGTTTTAGATGACCAGTATTTGCTTGTCAATATGCATGTTGTAAACCATTGTTTCACCCCTGTTTGGTGGCATTATGAACATAGCTGAACTTTTTTTCTTATCTTGAATAAGTGGAAATACAATTGCTTAAGATGATAAGAGCCTGTCATTTAAGAACTGCTGAATTCTTTATCTTTCTTGGCATATTATAAAGTATCTTAAATGTTACATTATTATGCTTATATTACTATTAAGAGAGAAAAACTTTCTAAAGCATTGAGTAAGTCATTGATTTAACAAATACTCATCAAGTGCTTCCTTTGGTACCTGAATAAAGGCAATGAGTGTAATACCAAAACCAGAATGGAAAATCTTGGTCCCAGAGAATGAATTAGGCATCAGATGTCCTATTATTAATTTCTCCAAGGACTTCTTTTTCCCTAAACTTCTCATCTCTCTGATTAAAATTCAGGCACTGAGTCTCTTTTGGTTTGATGGGTACAGGTGGAAGTGGGGGACTGGGATTGGGGAACTTTTCCTGATGCATTCATGATTAATTCGAATAAGGAAAATTGAGGTGCAAACATGAAGACCTCGTTAACAGGGTTGCATCTCACTGTTTTAAATCACTCTTCTGCTCATTATTTTGTAGTTGTTGAACCTCCTTCAAATTTGATTGCCACGGAAGTCTCATCAAAATACGTTAAGCTAAGTTGGAATCCATCTCCTAGCCCAGTGACTGGCTATAAAGTTCTCCTTACACCCATGACCGCAGGAAGCCGACAGCATGCTCTGAGTGTGGGTCCTCAGACGACCACACTCAATGTTCGTGACCTCTCAGCAGACACAGAATACCAGATCAGCGTTTCGGCCATGAAGGGACTGACATCCAGTGAACCGGTTTCAATAATGGAGAAGACTCAGCCAATGAAAATTCAAGTGGGTGAGTTAATGGGTGTATCACTGAGTCTGGAATACCTGAAGGTCCATTTAATAGTATGCTGGTTCAGGTTTACTTTTAAACAAAATGTTTGCAATAGTTTTCTTTTAAAGAAGGCTGCTTACTAAGAAAAGCAGATACCATAGGCCTTCCATATCTGAGGTTCCGTATCCACAGATTCAACCACTGTGTGGTCTGACGTTGGTTGAATCTGCAGATGCGGAATCCGCGGATCTGGAGGGCTTACTTCCCTATGCCATTTTATAGAATGGACCTGAGCATCCCTGGAGTTTGGTGTAGGGAAGGAGGTCCTGGAACCAATCCCCCAAGGATACAGAGGGACAGCTGTATCTATATTTTATTGATTAATTTGGATTTGTTGAACTTTAATGGGCTTTCTTTCTTTTTACAGAATGCTCACGTGGTGTGGATATAAAAGCCGATATTGTGTTTTTGGTTGATGGCTCCTATAGCATTGGGATTGCAAACTTTGTTAAAGTTAGAGCCTTTTTGGAAGTTCTCGTCAAAAGTTTTGAGATTTCACCAAATAGGGTACAGATAAGTCTTGTCCAGTACAGCCGGGATCCTCATACTGAGTTCACATTGAAAAAATTCACCAAAGTTGAAGATATAATCGAAGCAATAAACACCTTCCCCTACAGAGGAGGATCCACCAACACTGGGAAAGCAATGACTTACGTTAGAGAGAAAATATTTGTGCCGAGCAAGGGTTCAAGAAGCGACGTCCCAAAGGTCATGATTCTTATCACGGATGGAAAATCTTCCGATGCTTTCAGAGACCCAGCTATAAAGCTAAGGAATTCAGATGTTGAAATCTTTGCAGTTGGTGTGAAGGATGCTGTTCGCTCAGAATTAGAAGCCATTGCCTCTCCTCCTGCTGAGACCCATGTGTTCACAGTGGAAGATTTTGATGCTTTTCAGAGGATATCTTTTGAACTCACACAGTCTATCTGTCTTAGAATTGAGCAAGAATTGGCAGCTATAAAGAAAAAAGGTCAGTAGGCTTTGTAAAGTAAAAGTTATCTCTTCATGAACACAGCATTTGTGCTTCTAAAATTGTGGATAATAGGCTTTGTCAATTATTTTTATCTATAGGAAAAAGTAACCTTCCTATGTTATTGAAAACTACTGAACTTAACTCATTTAGCTCTGAGATATGACTTTCTCCTGGGTGTGGGTCAGGTAACTATCAGTGAAAAAGCTGTTTATCCTAAGAGTCATGAGCTGTTTTTGATCTTAGATCCTCAGTCAGGGCGGGGAACCAGCTTTATTAAACCCATTTATTGCATCCAGTTCAATAACCACGAATTGAGTGTCTACCATGTGTTAGATGCTGAGCTAGTTGCTTTGAATCAAAGGTGACTGGAACATAGTCCTGGATCTTTGAATCCTCCTTATGCATTCTCTTTCCTGGACCACTTTTTGGGCATCCTTCCTCACATCTGGAATTCCCTATCCTTTTTTCTTCATTTGTCCAAATTCTGTTTTTCAACATTCGATTAAAAGTCCCATCTCTTTCATCAAGCTTCTTAATTGTTCTAGGGCTATAACACTTATCACTTATAGTCATTTGGCATTCAAATATACTACTTTCTTTTGTTAATAACTTTACACTCTCTTGTCTCTCCAATTTGATTGTATGTCCCCTAAGGACAGTGAGTGTGCCTTCAACATTGTGCCTTCCTATGATTTAGTTTAATAAATATTCTTTTGTTAGGAAAAAATTTTAAATTATTACTTTGAAATATCTGTCTACCACCAAAGGTTAATATCTGATTGCCTGGGATGAATGGGAACATTTTGATGGTTCATTTTAGGTCTGTTACTGTTTTAAGTATTCCAATTGTGGGCAGGACCATTCCATTAGTGCTTTGTCTTAGGAAGCTCAAAACTCTAATTCAGTCTTAACTGGTTATTTAAACACATAACTTAGTATTATGAATGGTCAAGACAAATGATCAGGACCTCTTTGTGGGGCTGTGAGTGAGATGCTTTCTCTCAGTGGTCTTGTGTGCAACGTTACTCAGTGCATTGGTCTCAATGACCACTCTCCCACATGAGTGTAAGCAATTTGCAAAAGTGTGTAGTCATTAGGTCCATTTTTGCTTTATAGATTTAAAACTTTTAACTATGTCCTTTTTTTTTTTTCCTTAACAGCTTATGTGCCTCCAAAGGACCTTAGTTTTTCTGAGGTGACTTCCTACAGTTTGAAAACCAGTTGGTCTCCTTCTGGAGAAAATGTTTTTTCATACCACATCACCTACAAGGAGGCTACTGGGGATGGTGAGGTGACAGTGGTGGAACCAGCCTCGAGCACCAGTGTCGTTCTCAGCAACTTGAAGCCAGAGACCCTGTACCTGGTCAACGTGACCGCGGAATACGAGGATGGCTTCAGTACACCCTTAGCTGGAGAGGAGACCACCGCAGAAGGTGTGAGAGGGTTCTCCACCGTTTTCCCCAAACTAACAGTTTATTGTAGAACAAAGTTACCATTTGAAATAACCATCTGCTCTATAGTCCAACACTGTGAATGCCCGCGTAAGATTCAGTACCTTTAAAACACAGCTACTCATAAATCTTTATTTATTATTTATTTATTATTTATTTTTCGCTGTGTTGGGTCTTCGTTTCTGTGCGAGGGCTTTCTCTAGTTGCGGCGAGCGGGGGCCACTCTTCATCGTGGTGCACGGGCCTCTCACTGTCGCGGCCTCTCGTTGCGGAGCACAGGCTCCAGACGCGCAGTCTCAGTAGTTGTGGCTCACGGGCCTAGTTGCTCCGTGGCATGTGGGATCTTCCCGGACCAGGGCTTGAACCTCTGTGTCCCCTGCATTGGCAGACAGATTCTCAACCACTGCGCCGCCAGGGAAGCCCTCATAAATCTTTTTAAAAAGAGAAAAACTCTTAAGTAAAAGACCCTAGATTTATTGTGATGAATTTGAGGTTGAGACATAGAGGAACTGTTAATAATTATGGAACTAACTCTGGAAATACTGCTTATCTAGCATTTTCTGTCCCATGTACCAACAGTGTCGTGTTCAGATACTTCTGAAACTACCAGACTTCTGATGGCGAATATATATTACCAAATTTTTTTTCTTTTTTAAAATTGTGGTAAAATATACATGTATATACGTAAAACATAAACTTGACCGTTTTAACCATTTCAAGTGTACATTTCAGTGACAATTAATACATTCAATGGTTGTGCTAACATCACCACATTCATCTCCAGAACTTTTTCATCTTGCAAAACTGAAACTCTCTACCTGTTAAACAATAACTCTCCATTCCTGCTACCCTCTGTCCCCCCGACCATGGCAACAAACATTCTGCTTTCCGTTTCTATGAATTTGATGACTCTAGGTTTCCATGTGAGTGGAATCATACAGTATTTGTCCTTTGGTGACTGATTTATTTCACTTAGCCTAGGGTCCTCAGGCTTCGTCAGTGTTTGTAGCATGCGTCAGAATGTTCTTTCTTCTATGGCTGAATGATATTCCGTTGTATGTATATACCAACATCGGTGGACACTTGGGTTGTTTCCACCCTTTAGTTATTGTGGATAATGCTGCTAAGAACATGGGTGTACAAAGTTTACCAGATATTTTAAGCAATATTTGTTTAGATGTGTCCACCTTACTGGATAGATTTGAATACTTTCTGATACATTTGTCAACATTTGACATTTAAAGGATTCTAATGAACCTGGTTAGCAGGCCAGCACCAGACAATTACTCTTGATATATACAGTGAATATTACAAGAGATATCAGTCATTCTCCTCCATTTTTATTCGGTACAGAAGAGACTGAAACAGCAGCGTGAGGAATTTTAGTTACAAAGAAGTACTGGCTGACAGGGAGGGCATATGTTGGTCTACTTGCTGATAAAAGCTAGAGAATCTTTTCTCCGAAAAAATTTTCAAACAAGATTGATTTTTCTTTGTGCATGATTTAGGTATATTTCTGCCCGAAGGCTAGTAGATAAACTAAATGGCCTAAGATGTCTTCTTGTCTTATGATTTTTGTGATAGTATAACCTAGCAGTCCACACTTAGGTATTTATGACTTTCTGATGATTTCTCTGTAATGCCCACACTGCGGCTTCATGAGCCTGGCCCTCTTTCTTCAGCACTTTGGGATGGGGATGGAACTATGCCTCAAGAAGAAATTGAAGTCTAAAGGGGTTTTGAATAGAGCCAACTGTATTCGTTTACACTCTAGTTTTTGGTCATTGGGCTACTACAATAGAATTTGGTAATACCTTTCCAATTCTGCTGCCTGTACTGAAATCTGAGATTTAGATTTTCTTTTGTCAATGAGGAAGTGTCTGATTCAATACCTTTATTAGACTAGCACTTATTGAGCTTCTGCCATGTGTCAGGTACTGATAATTGATGTGATAATTGTTTCCAAACAATGATAATTGTTTCCATGGCTTGTCTCATTTAACTGCCTCAGTAACCCTAGAGATAGTCACATTTTTACTGTTGGGTAATCTGAGACTCAAAATTACACATTAATTAAATTTCAGAGCCAATATTCAAATCCATCAGTTTTGTTTTGACTAATTTAGTCTTTTTCCTTGCCATATGAAATGAATCATGGATGTAAGTCTGCCACCTGCCATTTCTTTCTTTTCTTGAGATACACAACTCCTTTTTCCCTGGAGTGGTCTATGGATGTGTTGGACATTTAGATAAACTTCTAATTGTATGTGAGGTGCATGCAGATCTATTGCACTGTGGTTTTACCCCAGTAGATTTAGGTCATCTCTCCTGACTGTGTTGTCCATATGAACAATTTGCTTCTTAAACAAAAAGGTCATTAAACCACAAAATCAAATGATGTTCTCATGTGGGCTTAACGAAAATTTCATTTAAGACTGAGTGTGTGGATGTTACTTACATTGTAGTTTAACCTCGGGATTTAGATTCAACTAGCATTCATTAGGTGCCTACAGTGTATTTGGTGTAACACATGTATGGTCTAATTATTCTCAAGGCAAATGACTGTGCAGATAAGAAAATGAATTGTGGGACTGATTGGATAAGAGAGTTTGTTCACATGGGTAAATGTGGTAGACCTGGGTGTTAGGTATTATCTTCCTACTTTTCTGAGAAAATCTAGTAAGGGTGGAAGCCTTGTTACTTATGTTTGAAGAAACAGATTGTTTTTATTTTTGAATTTTATGTCAACATTAATTTACAATTTAATAGAGTATTTATGATATTAAAAGTTTACTGTTATATACCTCTTTATTTGATTAAAAAGTTGACAGTACTTCTTTTCTTTCTGGGTATCGTGGAGTGTTTGCTCTTTCAGAATCTAGTTAATATCTGGCTAAATGCATGCAGGAACCAGGATGTTTGTCAAAAAACTGCTCATGGATTTGCTGAGAGAAATGCTATAATTTAGTGATCAAAAACTAGTGTTTTATTTTTCACATAAAATCAGTCAACTTATTATTTTTTAAATTTCAGTAAAAGGAGCACCTCGAAACCTAAAGGTGACGGATGAGACTACAGATAGCTTTAAAATTACCTGGACTCAGGCTCCGGGGAGAGTCTTGAGGTATCGAATTATCTACAGACCAGTTGCTGGTGGAGAAAGCAAAGAGGTTACCAGCCCAGCCAATCAGAGGAGGAGAACGCTGGAGAACCTGACTCCAGACACAAAATATGAAGTATCTGTAATTCCTGAATATTTCTCAGGATCTGGCTCTCCGTTGACTGGAAATGCAGCCACTGAAGAAGGTAGAGGAAATATGCTCATCATTTGGTAACAACTGAAATCTTAGACTGTAGGAGCAGCTTTGGACAACTATGCAGATGCTGTGAGCCATGAGACACTTTGTCTCAATTATCTGAGTATCTTCGATGGTAGTCCTATTAGACTTGACTTACTCAAATGTTTGACTTACTCATGACAGCATTTATTGGTGTCAAAAGAGCCTGAATGCTATGAGATGGTCCAAATATTCTTTTAAAATAATATTATTAAATATTCTAATATAAACTGAAGGATGAAGGGATTAAAAATCAAACCATTATGTACCATTGAGAGGGATTACATATCGTTTCTTCAGGAAGATTTAAGAATATTAACATGTTTTTATTTAAATGGAATGGTTAGACTCCTAGGATAGATTCTGATATTAGTTGCAAATTATTAATATTTAATGTGTGGTTTCATTGAGGAAAATTAAGACACTGTTAATTTTCATTTTATTCCTTATCTTTAAAGTTTTTAAAAAATAATAATAACTACACATTAGCAATAATGAAGTTATTAAGCAACTATTTGTATCAGGTTCTGTGCAAAGAGCTTTTCATATATTATCTCATTTAATCCCTGCATAGACTCTATGAAGTTGTTACTTTTTTATCCTAGTTCTACAAAAAAAATTGAGGTCAAGGGAACTAAATAATAGCTCAGAGTCATGTTGCTCATACGTGGTGAATCTGAGTTTGTGGACTTTATTGCCCTTGTGCAGACAGTCACGTTCTAGCTGGGCCTGCGTCACTACTTCCCTCCTGGTGCAGCCTAGCTAATTAGCCTCTCCCACAGAGACACTTTCTCTTTCCACCTGCTTTCTTCCTCCTCTCTTCCCTCTGGGAAGTCACTTCTCTTTCCCTCTTTCCAGTTGGGGACCTAGGGCTCTTTGTGCCAGGCACCAGAAAAAGACCCAATGATGCTTCACCTTTCTATTTTCTGGAGTTAAAGTGGCTGGAGATGTGTGCCTGGTGGGGAGAGTCATAGACTTGGGTGCCTTGAGACCCTTCAGAGACCACATGGCCACTCTACCAGGAAAGGCATGAAAAGCCAAACATAGTTGCAAAGAGATGGGCAGCCCTTGAGTTTTATCCAAGACTTGACCTCGCTTGGGCTGTTTCCTCTCATATATTTTTTTCTAGGGACGGCATTATTTTTATCATTTATCATTTTTATCACATTGGTGTATTTCATGGCCATCACATTTAGACGTTCATAGCATTATGCTAACAAACCTTTTTATTGATAATTTCTTAGCAGAGTTAAAATCTCCATTGTGATACTAATCAGCACGTATACATTTTATAGTGCTTTGTTCCACTTTTAGAGAAAACATTGAAGTTTTTACATGAAAGATTCCAACATGAAAGACCTTAGAATGTGTAAATACAGAAGAGGAGTTAGATGGCTTTTGCTTTGTTTCTACTGACACATAGGGACCAATTTAGAGATGCTTAAACTCTGCTGGCTAGTCAATAGTTACGATAGCCATAATCTCACCTAGGATATAAATTTGATTTTATACATATATATATAAAGCAACAAAGTGTATTTTAAGTCATTTTATTAAATAATCAGTTTTAATGTTGTTGTTATTTTTTAATGAAGTTAGAGGGAACCCAAGAGATTTAAGAGTTTCTGACCCTACGACATCAACTATGAAATTATCTTGGACTGGGGCACCAGGAAAAGTGAAACGGTATCTCGTCACATACACCCCCGTGGCAGGAGGCGAGACTCAAGAGGTCACTGTGAAGGGAGACACAGCCAATACTGTCCTGAGAGGATTAAACGAAGGGACACAGTATGCCTTATCTGTGACAGCCTTGTATGCGTCCGGGGCTGGAGATGCTCTTTTTGGAGAAGGGGCAACGCTTGAAGGTAATTACTGTCATATTGTATAGAAATCCCTGAGCTTGCTTGAGATCGCATTTAGGGAGCTTAAAATGTTTTCAGAGAATGAAATCTGGGAGTGTGCGATCCTTTTTCTTAAAAGGAATTTGTATTGAAAAATAAGTCGTCATAAAACTGCCTCTTATTCAGAGACGTAGAATGTAAGCTACTGAAACAATTAAATTTGGTTGGGGAGAAGTGTATTGGGGAGCTGAGCGCATGGTAAGGCCGTAGAAATGTGTCTGCAGTGCCACGGGCTGGTTAAATGGAGAATAGGTGTGTGACACTTGGGTGGGAAGGGGCCTTGGGAAACATTTGCGGAGGAAGAGGGTTTGGATTGCCCAAGGTAACACAGCTGCTGTCATCACCCAGGAGCAGGCGGAAACCTTTTTTGACTCTCAGCCTCTTTTCATGCACCATGCATGTAAGCATTCATAATAGCTTGAAAAATGTGAGAATCCAAGTTACTGTTTATTTGTTTTCTAAATGATCTCTAAAGTTCAGTTCAGTGTTAGAAGTTCAAAGTTAATGCAGTACTTAGTAAGAGCCATGGAGACCGGAGCTGTTTCCTTGGTTCTCTGGAGTTCATTGTCAGAGGCCTGCATATTTCTTAGGCTCTTTTGAACTATAATGGCAGCTTAGATTTGACCCACCACAACCACAAAGTAAGTCCTGTGTGAGAGAAGATACAAATGTAACTCAACCACAATGAGAATAGATTGTAGTGTTAGAAAGAATTATCTGTGGATGGTTACAATGATGACTCAGTTCCATAGTTGGGGGCCTAAATGGGAGATCAGGTATAGCTTTCCTTTTGTTATCACCATCTTTTCTATGACTTATTTAAAATAATTGTAGGAAGAAAATAAATCCGAAGTATCTTTTGTAATGTGAGATCACAGTGATATTAGGCAAAATGTCCATCAAATTTAGTGGATCCAGGAGCTTGGAGGACTGTATGTGTTATGATTGACAGGGACGAGGCCTACAAGAGGCACTTTTGATTAAAACGTCAAGACTTAGTCAAGAAATAAGAACAGACAGACAAAAACAGACTAATCAAAATTCTATCTCTAATGGTCATCAAGAGTTTAAGTCCACTACTCTGTGAGATTTATTATTAGAAGAGGATTTAAACGAAAGATTAAATATCAGTGTGTAAAGTACCGATTATCAGAAGAGTCCTGGTTTGGCTACCTTGCCATGTGACTTTGAAATAATCCCTTAACCCTGCTGAGCCTCAGTTTACCCATCTATAAAGAGGGGATGGCCACTGTTCCCCCTTCCTCCCAGACTTACTGTGGAGATCAAATGGGAGAATGTAAGTGAAACGCTTTGGCAACTCTAAATAAAATACCCCACGTATATGAAATTCATCAAGGGGAAACAACATTCGCTTTAGAACTGATATCTAAAAATACAGCTTTTGTAAGTATTTCAAAGATATTGATTGGTTACTCTAAAGTTTTGAAAATAATGAAAGGAATGGAAATTGCCTTAATTACGGAGACATAGTCCAAACAACAAAAGCATGTGATCTTCATATCTGGGGCAACATTCAGAATTTCTGAGAAGATTGTCCTTTTCTTTTGACCTTTGAAGTTCTCTTTCTCATGTGCTTTCTACAGGCTTTCAACGTAGATTATTCATAGGATTTTTTAAGGATCAACTTTTGAGCTTTCATTTTTATAGAATAGTTGGAGATTATATTTGCGAACATTTCTCCCTTATAAAGGATATCTTAGAAATAATGTAATAGTTTTACTTCTGCTTGTACCTTTTAACCTGCTCAAATTCTGCATTTCTTACTTTAAAAATATATTTATATTCAGTCAAAAATCTTGATTCTAAAGATTAAGGCATCTTTACTAAGAATAACGTATTACCAATTTTTAGAAGGTAAGATGCACATTTTAACTTAACAGCAAACATATACTACTGGGTGATGATTTTTCTAGGCCAGGTGTATAGCTAAACTGTTTATAATTTTATGCCTTTGCGCATGTGGTATAGAAAATCTAACAACTTGTATGCATGTGTGAGTGTGCACACACACGTATCTGATCAGAAATAATCTCGACGGGAGATGCACAGGTAGTAAAATAAATTAAAAAATTACTGCTTCCCATTCCCTGAGAAGGAGGAAAGCTAGATGATGTGCAAGTTCCCTTTAAAAATATAGTTAATTCATAACTAAATTGTAAGAGTAGATTTTTTTCCATTGACACCAAAGCTCTTTACTGTAGTGAAGGATTAGAGAAATTGCTACCAGCCTGATTTTATTAACATATTTATCTCATTGCACCATGTGTGGTAAACTTGAGGAATATGTGAAAGCATAGTTGTGACTAAGTGAAAATAATAGAAGGTTTTTGCCCCTGGTTATTCTATTTCATTTTATTATATTAACCTAGCCAAATCCACATACCATATACAGGAATAGGATATGATGGTAAATGCAGGGAATGGAAAGCCCAGAAACAGAGCCAGGCAACTGCTTTTGAGGGTTGCTGTTTTTCTAATCTGTTTTTCTCTGGGGAGAGGAGGTGGTTAGAGCAGACCTTGAAGGAATGTTTCTTCCGTCCAGTGGCATGGCTCAGCCAGCACGGGCATTCTGTGGGTTGAAAACTGTATAGATTGACTGAAGTGCATTCTATTCAATTAAAAAAGAATGAAAAAAAATAATTAGTGTGGTCTACAACCATCCCTAACTTGAATCTGTTTCCTAGTGCTTTCTTGAAATGTCGCCAATGATCAGAAAATTCCCCTGTCCCTGGAAGAGAGATTTATTAGCATTGGCGTTGGGGAAGTTCATGGTTGGCCCCAGTACTGTATGGAACAGAATCACAAAGGCAGAGTTCATTACCATTTCAGATCCAAACTTCGGAGGGATCTGAGCACAAACTATTAGGTTTGATTAACATTGTTTCTTTCTCCTGTTGTTGTTAAAGTGGGTTTAATGTAATTACTAAAACAATGCTGTACATGTAAATGAACTTTAAGTCTTGAAAGAACTTTTGGTTGTCACTGTTAGTGTTTACAGAGAGGCAAACCTGCCCTTATAAACCTCGAAATGAATAATGCCCATTTTAATTCAGAGATTTACCACAAGTGAATGAAAATTTCAGTTTTGGAATAATATAGTTCGTTTATTTTTGAATGTGTTTTTTGGCTATGGAAAAGATGATTTTTTCAGAATTTCCTTTGTTTCAGTTGCCATAGCAACTCTCCAGTGTCCTACACATGAATGGCTTCCTATACATCAAAGCAAGCTAACTAAGCTGACGTTCTGTTACAAGGAGGTTTTTAGCACATCACAGGAATTCTTCTGCAAGATGTTGAGTGACATGGGGCCCCTCCAAGATGGACTAAATAAGGGCTCTATGTTATCCTAGATTTACTGCTGTCTCATAATTTGAAAAATCATACATTCTGGGTATAACAACTCTGATGTTTCCAGGGAACTTTAGCACAATCACCAACAGCAATTCATATTTTCTTTTCTGCAAATCAATGGCTTATCAGAGAAAAATCTATATTACATCAGAGAGGTGACACTTAACGGAAGAAATCTCACCCGGGCTTTGAGGTTGAAGGTCCATTTAATTGTTTAGGGGTTTTATAGAACTATGTGCTGCTTAAAGTAATTAAGTTCACTGATCAATAGTGAACTTTGTCCTTTGGAATGGTGACTCCAAGTCATTGGTTGTAAATCAAGTGTGTTTCCACATGAACGTTATCCAGAGCAGGTCTTCTGTATTCTGCTGTGGAAAGTTGGATGACTCTGAGCTGAGCTCTAACGGAAAAGACAAATTGATTCAGAAGAGGGTTTACATTGCATTTTCAATTTAACTTCTATTTTTGAAAGTGGTATGTGAAACTCAATGAAAGCCGGCTGGAACAATCTATAAGGTGAAAATAGAGTTTCATTTCATAATGATTAATATTTCAGTTATCATCATTGGCTAATTTGTGTATAATTATATTTGAATTGGATGACGATTTGCTTTTTAGAAAGCAAATGGAAAAGAGCTGAGGAAATGTAGGAAAGTTACTTAAATGAGGCCTTAGTTCTTTGGCCTCATCTGTGGAAAAAGTAGAATCAACCCCTTGTGGATGTTCAGATCATGAGAAATGCACCTGTCTAATTACTTGTCTCAGCAGCACAGAGATGCATGCACGCAGGCACCAGAAATGATGCCTTTTGAATATATGTGAGTATGTTCTGTAATCAGATCAGAAATACTGAGTATCAAAATTTCAAAAACTGATGAATTTTGTTTGTTTAAATTTATGACAGAAAAGCATTGTTATTCCTTGCATCTATCCTGGTACTATACTGGGCAGAACAGAGTAGAAAGGAGAACTATTGAGAAGGAATCAAAGGAATAGAGATGAAGGAATGCCGTCATTGCAGAAGATGACTTGTTTGAAACGATTGCCGGAAATTCTATTCCCAGAGGTAAAAGTAATATGCAAAGTGCAGGCATATGGTTCAGAACAGCAGAAAACAAGTACCATGAGATTGAATTATTGAAAACAATGTCACTTAGGTAAAAAACGTGAACAAACCCAAACATCATAAAACATATATTTGTAAGTCTTGGGGCAAAGGGAGAAGAGGAACTCAAAACAGGGGAGCCTTTGCTGGTGCAGAAGTGGGTCCACGTTTGGGGAAACGTGGAGACAAAGTGGCAAAAAGGTCTCCTGGAGTTGGTTTCTGCTCACTGCCACTGTTTCTATGTCTTTCCCTTTTGAAGAATGGTAACCTTTGCTGGACAGAGGCTATATACTGGTCTTCTTACATCTTTCTTATTCCTCTCTCTTTCCTCTTCCTTCCCAGGTACACTAAAAAGAGACTCTCGCAAACCCTCTCCAAGCCAAATAATCTCTTTCTGTAGCTACTGATGTCCGAAGTTCCATAGTTTGAGGACAAAACCTCCAATTCAATATATTAAACCAAAAGCAAATGCCTGGCTAGGTAACCCTTGGGTCAAACCTCATTCATAGGAAAATGTGATCAACGCTTGAAGAAGAAGCATGCATTGAGAGCCTTTTGACGCAGGATAGAGGGGAGGAGACAGCGGTGAACATCCCACTCATGTTATGGGATGGAAAGGGTGTGATGAGAGGCTTCAGTCGACTTCTCCGTTCTCCGAGGGTCAGCCTTGGGCACGTGCCACTACCTAAAGAGTGACTTGTGTGTGGCCATAGACCCATGCGATATAGACACCATCCCGCCGTCCCACACAGCGTCCCTGTGTCTGCCAATTTTGACCAGCTTTGCTTTAATCACACCGGCCTTTATTTCACCACACCTGTCTCTCATTTCAGAGTGAGAGCGAGTGTGAGGGTTCCTTCCCACACTGACCAAACAACTTCCAAATAAAAGCCCCCAAATGAGAAAAGGGTAGAGGATCGTGGAGGAATTAGGATCACAGAGGAGATTGAAAGGATTTTTGGAAAGCATCAGAGCTCAGGCACATCTCCAGGTACTCCAATTTAATCGACCTGGGCATGGCCGAGCCTTTAGCTGTCTGGGTGATTCTGTGTATCTGATCAGGTCCAGTCCAATTATTGTGTTGCTGAGGGTCCCAGGGCCCCAGGAGGTGACGGCCTGCTCACCAGGTCCCCAGACCAGCTTGGCCACTTGGCAGCCTGCCAGTCATATCACAGGGTGAATTCAACTGCTGCTTTTCTTGTAAGTTAATATTTGGCCAAGCCAAGTTTCCATTTTTTAAAACTTCAAGGGTTATAGGTCTGATAAAATAGACTTGTCACGAGTACATCCTATTCTCAAGATTTTTGGGTGTAGTGCAACAGCTGGAAAACCCAACTCCCCTGCTTTTTGGAGCAAAACTGTTTTTCAATGCATTTGACAACAGTATAAACTTAATATTTAGGATTATTTTTATCAAATTGACTGACATAACAAGAAACCCATTGAAGCAGTTTATCTGTTCAATCTTGGCTTCTGATTTGAGGTGTTTTTTTTCTTTCTTTGGGTTCCATATTTCTTTGTCATGAACATGCAGTGTTGCAGTACCAGTGCCTGCCAGTAATGCCTTTATGCGCGAGGCAGAAACTATAATTTTCTGAGGATGTTTTTCTGTAACTGAGAATTTACTTAGTGTTCACTTGAATTAGTGTTGTCATGCCATTAACTGGAACTCAGGAATATTTTTCAGCTCATATTTTATTTGAATCTTAAAAAGTGGTTTTACAGATTCTTTCCAGGACGTTGACAAACCTTGCAAAGGCCTTTACTGCAGTTTTACTAATATTTTGTTCTAGCTTTCCAGGTCTTGAGAGTGTTAACATAGTTGATTAAAATCCATGGGAATACATGTCTCGTGAGCTAGGCTTCTTTTGTTTGTAGCCCAGAAGTATCTTTGTGAATGTATTTTTGCTTCAACCACAGTTCCCTTCCTATTATTTTTCTCACAGTGAAATCATTAGCCTGTGTTTGTGAGATTGATGTCGTGTTGCCATGGAAATAAACAATGTCACAAATTCGGTGCTATAGAAAGTAGGGAGAAAAACAGGCTGAGAAGCATAACCTTTGGGAAAACTAGAAACTAAAATTATTGTTTGTAAATTACTGCAGTGTTAATTTGGAAGATAATTCCCATGTTCTAAGCTAACTTTGTCTTATACTTTTCGGGAATGTTATTAATGCAGCTCGTTAGCTCACTTAGTTTCAGAATCACTTTCAAGTACTTTCAAGTATTATTTCACCACAGTTGTTGCTAACTGCAACTTAGGAAATTTAAGTGAAGAGGCACATATGAAAAAAGGATGTAGTGTATATCAAGCAGAGGAAACATGCTGCAGATTTAGAACTTAGAGACCAGTAGTTGCGCTATCGATGATCAAAACAAAGTAAAACGCAAAAAAACAAACCCAACAACCAAGTCAAACCAAACCCAACCCAACACAACCAAAGAAACAGTTTGTTTATGTTCCTGTAAATAGAGAAGATGTAAAGATGTGTGACCATTTAAGTAGCAAATACAATTAAAGAAGACCTTCAAATGAAGATTAACCTCAAGTACTGGGGGAAATAAGTCAGTATGTTCTTGAAAATAAATACTCTAGGTTGCAGTGAAATATGTAACTAATTTCCCTCCAGAGATGAGATGTCCTGTCAGCAGTTGAAGTTATTTATAATGGAGTTAGAATTTTCCATTTCATCTTGGGGTCTGGTAGGATGCCCAGCTCCCATTTTATTTATTTTTCCCTCTGTAATCTACCATATATGATAGTTTTTTGTCCACTAAGATTTCTTTTTCATTTACTGTTATCTTTATGTACTGAAATTTAAATAATTATGAGTATTTTAAAGATATTCATTTTTACTCTGATTCAAGCAAAATAACAGTCTTCAACATTCTTGTAGCAGCATTATATATCATTTTCTTGAATACACAACAATTACTGGTAAAATGTATGCTGTAGAAGCAGATAGTTTTATATTTATGTCATACTGTGGCATAAACCCTAGTAAAGGTAGCCAATATAAAGTGACCTGTATATTTATCGTACATTTAAATTATGGAAAGTTAGGGTTTTATTGGTAGACATCTGTGTCTCCTATTAAGTCCAGGTTGCTGTATTTTTCCGTTTGGGTTGTACTTTTTTTTTTAAATGAGAGAGCCAAAATTTAGCAGCAAGCATTTTCGATCGGCTAGAACAAGTGGTGTGTTTTATTTTGATGACTAATTGCTTTTAGATTTTCCAGAAGAATTGGTGGTTTTTAGTTTCCTTAGGGTTAAGCTATAATTAAAATTTTGCATTTCTGCTCTTTTAGCTTTGTGAATAGAGTTTCCCCCCCAAAAAATTGTTGGAGTTAAGATTTGCAAGTGATATGAGATTGTTGGAGTTACTGGAAGTGGTATGTTGAAACTGAGCTTATTTAAATAAGATAAGAGAAAAAAATGATGGTGAAGAAGTAAAGATCTTTGTGCACAATAAGGAGAAATGAACTGTAAAATTTGGGGATTTAGATGCTTTTTTTCCCTTTGGAATTGTTTTTTAGGCACGTACTTCTTCATATTTCGATGCCATTCTTGTCCTGAAGGACATTTCAGTCTGATTGGACATATGGGGGCCAGGGTGATAGGCAGGAATCAGGTATAATTCTAAAGTTTAATCCCATCTTCTGTTCCACTGACAGAATAGGACAGACAGCTTAGAAGGAAGAAATGGGCAACTTTAGACAAATTGACTCCAGCAAATCAGGATGTCTACTAGGATGAAGGAGTATTTACATGTATAGTAGACATTAAAAAATGATCCCCCTTTCATTTCTATTCTAGAGCGTGGTTCACCTCAGCATTTGATTACTAAAGATATCACCGACACATCGATTGGCGCTTACTGGACGTCTGCTCCAGGAATGGTTCGCGGTTACAGGGTCTCTTGGAAATCGATGTATGATGATATTGAGGCTGGAGAGAAGAGTCTTCCTGGAGATGCAATTCATACTATCATAGAAAATCTGCAGCCAGAGACCAAATACAGAGTTTCAGTATTTGCAATTTACAGTAGCGGAGAAGGAGAACCTTTGAGTGGAGAAGCCACAACTGAATGTAGGTAACAGTCCGAGGGGGTTTGAGTGTGTTGGTGCTACCTAATAGCTATCAGCTCATCATAACTGCTTGCAGTTTTTCCTTATATGACAAATGGGGACTCAAAAATTAGGACCTTTAATGAATGTGGTTTAAATTCAGGTTTGTTTTGTATCTAAAATTATATCAAAGTCTGAAATATTGAATCCCTTCCAACTACCTACACAGTTGACCCTTGAACAATGTGAGTGTTAATCTGAGTACAGTTTATAGTCAGCTCTGCTTATCGGAGCTTCCTCTGCATCTCAGGAAAAAGCCAACCTCAGATCATGTAGTCCTGTAGCATTTGCTAGTGAAAAAAATCCATGTATAAGTGGACCCTCGAAGTTCAAACCTTCATTGTTCAAAGGTGAACTGTGTTTGTCTCTCTCTCTCAGTCTCTCTCTCTCTCTTTTTTTTTTCTCATGGAAAAAAGAAGCTCGGCTAGTATAAAGATCAGAAGCTATGGAGACAAAGAAAATTCAGGCACATTTATAACTATATTACCTTGGGCAAGTTCTGGAACCTTCCTTGAGCCTCCGTTTCCTAATGTGTAGAATGCAGCCTCAGATTGTCTTGAGGATTAAATGAAATAACAGTGGGCAAAGCACCAAGCATAGTGCCTGGCTACTTCGAGAAGGTTGATGAATGACGTGGCTACTGAGACTAGGATTGTCTCAATATGATACGATATGATACATCCAAGACTAATCCTAGGGAGGCTAAATCAAGTCTACTCAGGTTTCTGGAGGCTAAAATTGACCTTAATCTCATTAATATTCTTGCTTGTGAAAAATTCTGAATCACCCTCTCATCATTTATTATCAGGTGACTAGTGAGAGGCATGTCGGTATTTCTCAATTGTCCTTCCTAAAAAGTAATTTGTTAAGGATGGGCATTTCTAAGTATGTATAGGAGAAAAGTTTATTCCTATTGCTTGGGAGGATTTTAGGAAAAGGGGAAAGATTGGGGCACTCTTGCATTTCCTTTTATTAGAAAGAATTGGAGGAAAGGGGTGGTTTTTCTGCCAAAGGAGGAGAGAGGGAAACACCATGAGCAATTTCAATGAAGTCCTGTATCCGGATTTTAGGTTGTCCTTAAATGAAAGTCTTTTGGTCTGAGTTCTCTGAGGAATTCATCTTTTTTTTTTTTTTTTTAAATCACTGGCAAACTCAGTTGGATATGTCTAAGCTTAAATCTGTGTCAAAATTAACTGGATTAAAAAAATCAAACTCCTGATAGGAGATTTAAATACAGGAAAGGGCACATTTCTCGGATAGTCACATGACTGGTTTCCATGGTAGTGATTGAAATCTTGTGTCTGAATATATTGGCTGATATAGTTTAAGAAGCTGGCCCAAATTCATCTCTATTTCTGGTAAATATTCACTTGTTGTAAAGAGAAGCCATGTTGTAAACTTAGGCCACATATGACACATCTAGCTAAATTTATTTGTAGGAGTGAAGATACAATTCACGTGGCTGAGAAATTATCAAAATTTATATATTTAGAGGGAAACTTTTCCCAAAGATTCTCCTCCATCATTTCTTCTTGTGAAAAGATTGAATCTTCAGATATTTATTTGGGATTTAAAATCTCCCCAAGGATATGTTTTTGTCCAAAGCAA
This sequence comes from Grampus griseus, assembly GCF_964374135.1. Taxonomy (NCBI): domain Eukaryota; kingdom Metazoa; phylum Chordata; class Mammalia; order Artiodactyla; family Delphinidae; genus Grampus; species Grampus griseus. Next base: position 11,272,333 of record NC_139007.1, on the reverse strand, counting down.
GTATGTTAGCAGAAATCCTAGATAAATTTTCATCTCTAAGAAGCTGAGCATCTAAGAAATTTTCACTATTTCTTGGCTAATTGATTGATTTAGAGGTGAGTGAACAGAAAAGCCTCTTTCTAACTATGAGCATACTAGGCAGCAATGAAAGTACATTTTCTAGAGGGTATGCCAGCTGCTCAAACAGCTAGGCAAGTAAGATGGAAGACAGGAACCTTTCTTTGTTCTTCTACCATTTTGTTGTTGTGTTTTGCTTTGCTCTCTTTGTGGAAAGTGAGGTAGTTTAGAAAGTACTTTGAGAAATCTGAGTCAGGCGTCGCATATTCAGGTGGTGGATGAGTCCTAAATGGTGCGGATAACTGGGTCGAGTCACTGGGTCATGCTCTTAGAGTTTCTTATAAACTTCCAAGGAGACATTTTGGAAATATTTTCAGGAAATATTTTCTGTTTTCACCTGACACTCAGAGGCATGGTATGCAGACTGTTGATACAATGAAAACCATGAATTGTGGCTAGAAAGCCAGCAGATGGGAAACTTTCTACCGGCCCTCCAATTATGGCAGCTGGTTTAGCAGAGGTACAGTGGGTGTTGGAAAGCATCTTGTGCGAGTTGCTAAAACATGAAAAGAACTTAGAGTGGGAGTATTAACAGCTTTTTATGGCATGTGGCATACCTATGAATGGAGTGAAAAATCTTGCTTTTTCCTTATGGGAAGCCAACAAGGATTTTTTTTCCCTCCTTAAAATCCAAAGTTTCCCATTAAAGCTAAGATGAGATATATTGGACTTTATTTAGCTTCAATTCCTCTATTTTAAAGAATCAATTAAAAATCAGGAATACAGTTGAGATCCTTGAAGCATTTCAAGGTATGAAGTACAATATTTGACTGTTATTAACATATTTCAATTTGGGAATATTTTAAAGTTTGGGATCCCACTCTTTTGGGGACATAGGTTTCTTTTTAGATCAATACTTATAAGATTTAAATGTCCATTTTTCTCAATTCTGAGTTGTATGAAATTGGTTTGAGAAATTTGTGTAGGGGAGAGATGTCCTTTTCCACTGAACAAAAGTTGAAGAGATGGAAACAAGAGGTCAGAAAACATATTTTAGCAGAACTCTTTCTAGAAAAGTGTTAGACACACATTGATTTATTCAACATTTGTAACAAATAGATTGTTCTGTGTACTATTCTTTCCCATACTCTTTCCAAAATCCTATGTAAGGTCGTTACATTTTTTGTTTGAAAATATATATTTTTTCTTTTAATAGTTCACTTACCTGGAGAATAGTAATAAAGAATTGAGGATTAACTAAATAAATTTTAATATTTCCAGAAAGTAATGGAATTGGCTGAGAATTCTCTTTCTTTCTTTTTTTTTTTTAACATCTTTATTGGGGTATAATTGCTTTACAATGGTGTGTTAGTTTCTGCTTTATAACAAAGTGAATCAGTTATACATATACATATGTTCCCATATCTCTTCCCTCTTGCGTCTCCCTCCCTCCCACCCTCCCTCTCTTACTTTCTTTAAACCCTAAAATTAAAAAATTGCAACCAATATACTCTTAGTTGAAATTATACTTGCATCTTTCAGAAAACTAATTTATAACCATATATTGAATTTCTTTACCTATTTTGTCATTCTTACCTTTGCCCTCTGTACATAACAACATATCTTTTGCTTATATGGCTGCTGTCAAGATTTTCTTTTTATACTGATTTTAAGTAATTTGCTTATGATGTGCCTTGGTGTAGTTTTTTCATGTTTCTTGTGCTTCGGGTTCATTGAAATTGTTTTATCTGTGGGTTTATAGTTTTATAAAATTTGAAAATATTCAGGCCATTATTTCTTCAAATATTTTATTTATTGCCCCCCACTTTCTTCCGATACTCTGGTTCTACATGTACTCGTCTGCTTGAAGTTATCACAAAGCTCACTGCTGTGCTGTTCAGTTTGTCAATCTTTTCTCTTTTCTTGTGTTTCATTTTATTTTTATTTATTTATTTAAAAAATATTTATTTATTTAATTTATTTATTTGGTTGCACCAGGTCTTAGTTGCAGCACGTGGGCTCCTTAGATGTGGCACATGAACTCTTAGTTGCGGCATGCATGTGGGATCTAGTTTCCTGACCAGGGATCAAAGCCAGGCCCCCTGCATTGGGAGCACGGAGTCTTATCCACTGCACCACCAGGGAGGTCCCTTGTGTTTCATTTTAGATAGTTTCTATTATCATGTCATCAAGTTCGCTAATTTTTTTCCTGCAATTTCTAATCTGCTCTTAATACCACCCTGTGCATGTTTCATCTTAGACATTGTATTTTTCACCTCTAGAAGTTCGGTTTGAGTCTTTCTTATTTGTTCTATGTATTTACTTAACTTGCTTAACATTTCTTCTACCATCATTAGCATATGGAATATAGTTATAATAGCTGTTTTAAGGTCCCTTTTGAATAATTCTGTCATATGCATTATTTGTAGTGCCGTTTCTTTTTTTTTTTTATTTTGCGGTACGCGGGGCTTTCACTGCTGTGGCCTCTCCCGTTGCGGAGCACAGGCTCCGGACGCACAGGCTCAGCGGCCATGGCTCACGGGCCCAGCCGCTCCGCGGCGTGTGAGATCTTCCCGGACCGGGGCACGAACCCGTGTCCCCTGCATTGGCAGGAGGACTCTCAACCACTGTGCCACCAAGGAAGCCCCCCCTGAGATATTTTTATGTGTCAGTTTCCTGTTCCTTTGCGCTGATAGTCTTACATGTTCATGGCAGTCACAAAGGATGGTGTTAACTGCAGTCGCCATGGCTAGTCATTTATGAATTGTTCTTTCTTCTGAAAAGATTCAAGGAATGTTTCTGACCCTGTATTCATGATTTTTAGAATTCTGCACACTGTAATTTCTACAGGAATTCTTTACAGATGGAAATATAATAAAAATTCTAAAAGCTCATCTCCAGAAATGGATGTTTTCTTTACTAAAGTCTCTGGAATGCAAATATGAAATCCTTGCAAATATGAAATCCTTGCAATATGAATTCCCATTTTTTAGTTATTAGCCAGTTGAAGAGAAAACATCTCACTGTGACCTCACTGAGATTAGGCTCACAAGCCCTCTTGAACTTAGGAGAGCTCACAATGCTAAGTAAAGGAATAGTGTATGTATTTAAGAAACCACACATAGCGTTTTGTCACATAAATGGGGAGGTGGACATAAACGTTTTCTTTCAGCAGAGCATACATTGTAATCTTCCTTTCATCTCACAGTATCCGATGATTCGAAAACCTTGAAAGTGGATGAAGAAACAGAAAACACAATGAGAGTTACCTGGAAACCAGCACCTGGGAAAGTTGTCAACTACCGTGTTGTGTATCGCCCCCGTGTGGGCGGGAGACAGATGGTTGCCAAGGTGTCACCCACTGTCACCTCAACAATGTTAAAGCGACTTCAGCCCCAGACCACGTATGACATCACAGTTCTCCCAGTTTACAAGACAGGAGAAGGAAAGCTTAGGCAAGGTTCAGGAACAACAGGTATAAAACCATAATAATTTTTTGGGGAAAGTGTGTAATATTTTAAAGGGAGATTTTAATATATCTACTTCATTTGTAAATGTCTAAAATGCAGTCTGTAATAAATTATACTATAATAGTTAGGTAGGTTGCCTAATTAGCATATGATTTTTACCAATCTAGTTCCTGGTAAAATGATTCTACATATTAATGTTCTAATGCTAATCTAATCTTCTGAATTGTGAGTAGTATTTATACTTCCACTTGGGTAGCACTCTATTATTCTGATTTTTATTGGATATTATAGCTTGTGCTTTCTGACTTAATCCTTTTTATAAATGTATATTTTGAAGTATTTTGTTTGTGATGATTGCCATGTATATCACTTAGATATTTTGAATTCAACTTATTATTGTAGGGGCTAAAAAAAAACCCCAAAGCCTAGGCTTATGGATAATATTTTAACATCTGTTATCTTTACAGCTTCTCGATTTAAATCACCCAGAAACCTCAAAACATCTGACCCAACCATGTCAAGCTTCCGGGTGACTTGGGAGCCTGCACCTGGGGAGGTCAAGGGTTACAAGGTCACATTTCACCCCACGGGAGACGACAGAAGACTGGGGGAGTTAGTGGTTGGACCATATGACAACACAGTTGTTTTGGAGGAACTTAGGTAGGAATGAACTCTATTCCATTGTTGTTAACAGATTGTGCGTTCCACACATGATCACGTATGTGTCTGGTTGCCGGCAGAGTATTTAAAATCAGCCAAAGTTGCTTTCTCACTCTTGGTGCTGCTGAAGTTGAGGTTAGGGTTCAGAGACTCAAATTTAGGCCTGAGCAGTTGTACTCTTTTAATGACTTTTGTTATTAAGTGATCAGGGATGGTGTTTCTTCAGTAACACCCTGCTTTTTAAAAATTAACACCCACATTGCACGATTTCACCAAAAGCAGTTTATCACCAGCCAGCCTTATGGGAACGTAGGAGTCCCCATGCCTTCCGGAAAGGCCCAGGTGACTGACACTGAGATGCGAGTGTGCATCGTCTCCCAGGGTGGGCTGCAGGAGTCAGGGGGCAGGCCTTTGCTCTTGGGCTCAGCTGGGAGGATTGGGGAATGGGGGCGGGTGCAAGCTTTTGCTGCAGGCTGTGTGGTGGGAAAGAAGGAGGTTTGAGTTGGAACAGCAGCATTCTTCACAGTAAAAAGAACAGGCTGCTGTGCATTGCCTGGTGGAAAGTTGGTTTGTTTCAACGATTCATTCAACAGTATTGGAATCTGTATAAATGCTTGATATTGACTTTTATCGGAATAGGGGGGATGAAATTTATTGAGCCTCCTGCGTGCCAGGCACTGTGCTAGGTGCTTTATGTTCCCTTGCAAGTACAACATTTAAATTGTCTTCTTAAAGCCCATCACTTAGAAGCAATAAGAGTGAAAGCCCGATCCTTCCCTGAGTGGCTCAGTGGGAAGGTGGGGATTCTACACCTAATGGAAAGGCAAGGTGGAACTTGGCGCCGTGAACCCCTAGTATTCTCTAGAGTGCTGGCGGGCTAGTTCCCCTTGATACCTCATAGTGTGGGCTTAAACTAGAATGTGATGGAAATTAGTTTCCTTCTTCTGCAATGTTATGTATTATAAGTTCCTCTGAATGAAAGTTTGTAAGTCAAGTTGAATGTTTATAACAAAGCAAAAAAAAAATGCTACCACTTGAGGTTATTATGCATACAGACTATATATTTTAACATTTCAGGGCAGGTACCACCTATAAAGTAAATGTTTTTGGAATGTTTGATGGAGGAGAAAGTTCACCACTTGTTGGACAAGAAATGACAACTCTCTCTGACACAACTGTAATGCCAGTTTTATCCTCTGGTAAGAAATTGAGTTACATTCCCCTAGGAAAAGTCAGTATTTTGCAACTTTTTTTCAAATATGAATTGTTAGGTGACTCATACCATGAAAATTTACTATTAAATTTTACACTAAAATTTATTTCAGTAACATATACTTAAAACATTCTTCAAAGATACAGCTAAGCACACTTTCGCCGACATTTTTTAAGGCTTTCTTGTTAGTGTTGCGTTAGTTACATAGTACTGTATTATTTAAAGTTGAGATTTTACAATGATAATAGACATTACCTTTAACCTTTAATATACATTATCTTTAATCTCTTTCTAATAATTAAAATGCAGTTTTATTTTGTTAAAGTCATCGTAAAAATGATTTATCTGGGCTGAGCAAGCAGCACCTTGTTCCGTAAATAGGTGGGCAACTAAGACTTGGGAAGCAAAATGGTAACATAAAGCCCTCATACTTTTCTGCTCCTGCCACGACCACAACTTTGATACGCATGAAGCTAGTTTTGAACATTCTTCTAGGTGAGGGTGGTGGGTAGAGTTTGCTTCTAAATATTTTAATCATTTGCTGACAAAGAGTAGGTCTTGGCAGGTCAGGAGCAGACTTGTAAAGCCTTAGGTACTTGGACTAGTACTTGGGAATCCTAATTCCGGATGGAGCGTCCAATCTGCAGTGACGCCTTTGGACTGTGATGGGCATCACTGAATCTTTCTCAGCGAGTTTTTTGTTGTTGTTGTTGTTTTGTAATATAAAGATCAGATGCTAACATGGCAAGAAGTTGAAACATTTGTAGCTGGTAACGTAAGCTCCTAGAAAAGAAAGCGTTTGAAAACATGGATGTGGATAAAAGAAGTGAAAGGGTCAACTTTTGCTGTTTTGCATTAATGTTCAATTGCTTCTCGTATGATGATGTTAATTAACTGACTTATATTTTTATTTTGTAGCTTGTGCACTGAGGATATTGGGATAATTCTCTCTTTCCAAAGCACCCTAGCTTTGTATCAGTGTTTGTGCCTGTGGTGTCTGTAGCTCTCAATCTGTATACTTGTTTGTATCTTTCTTCTAGATTGTCTTCCTTCTCTCTTGACTTTTTAAATGTGCAGACCTCACCAGCTGTATCTACCTGATTGTTATACAGAGTAGATGATTCAGTTAAATAATTAAAAACTAAATAATAGCTATCAGACTTTTAAACACTATATCTTTACTTCAAAAAGTTCTAATTTTAAGAGTTATATGCCTAATCCTTCATAATATATGTAATACTGGGGGCTTTAATTAATTTAAAAGATATTATTGGCTCACTGAAACTTTTTCTAGCTTACACGTTTTAACAGTTCATCTCATACTTGTCCGCTAATGACCGTTGAATATTTAGAAAAATGCAACATCCAATCTAGATCACATTAAAAGTTTTATTAAAATTATTATTGTCTTATCGTTAGGTGGCTCTACATTCCCACTTATATATTTTACCTTTTGGGTTTGTGAGCTCATTCAAATTTACGATGACGGTTTAATCCTCCGTGTTCTATGATTGCGGCTAGAAATATAGCCAAAGATGAAGGAAAGATTTTCCACTGAAATAATTACTGGAGGGATGGACGGTTCCTGTGACTCTTATTTGAGGTTAATAAATCATATGGACATGTTTTCAAAGCCTTCAACTCCAAATTACATCGCTGAGCCACAGAACTGAGGCAGTTAGGCGACACTGAGCCCCCAGGGGGTGGCAGAGGCGTGGCTAGGAAGTAACCCGACGAAGAATGTGCTCCTTACTCTGTGCTGTCTCACGATTGCTGTGTCAGGGATGGAGTGTCTCACCAGGGCTGAAGCAGACATCGTGCTGCTGGTGGATGGGTCGTGGAGCATCGGCCGGGCGAATTTTAGAACCGTGAGGAGCTTCATCTCCCGTATCGTGGAAGTCTTTGAGATTGGCCCCAAAAGAGTACAGATTGGTAGGTGTGACAACATTGAAGGCATTTAGACGTCTCCATCATGCTCTTTTATACATGCTAACGCCAATGGTGTCCTTTTAGCCCTTGCTCAGTATAGCGGGGACCCCAGAACAGAGTGGCAGTTAAATGCTCACAAAGACAAGAAGAGCTTGTTGCAGGCTGTGGCAAACCTACCTTACAAAGGAGGCAATACCCTCACAGGTGAGTCAGATGCTCCAGCGAGCTGTCAGCTCTCGCTTTCGGTCAAAGCTTGTGGCTGAAAAATGATGTGACTGATTCTCTTTTAACAATCCCACTAGGCATGGCTTTGAATTTCATTCGCCAGCAGAGCTTCAAGACCCAAGCTGGCATGAGGCCTCGAGCTCGAAAAATCGGCGTTCTCATCACTGACGGAAAATCACAAGATGACGTTGAGGCACCTTCAAAAAAACTCAAGGATGAGGGCGTGGAACTGTTTGCTGTTGGTAAGCATTGACGAGAATTGCCACGCCCCCAGAGGTGACAAATGTGCCGAGGGTATTTTTGTAGTTAAAGATATTTTCTGAAACATGAAAAAACAAACAGACACACTTGCCCTATCACATCATTTATCAAAATAATGTACCAGGAAGTTCATTCATGTTTTTCTTTTCTCCGTGTAATGGGATGAAACTACATGGCTTCTTGGAAGAGAGTAATGAATCAAGAGGACAAATGTACTATTAATAGGATTCAGGAAAATTCTTGTTTGGTTTTCCACAGCACCATGTTTATTTTTGATATCCGTTATTTCACTTTCCAGAAAAAACACTGGAGAGACACTTTTTGGTGGGGAATCAGTGCCAGAAGCATTTAGAAGCAGCTAAACAAAACAGCCTTTAGTTTATATTATTTTTTGTTTCTATTTTATATATGTAATCATTTTATTATTCCGGAAAATCATATATACATTCTAGTTAACACTGAATATATAAGGGTAGCCCATGAAATATTTGCTTTGTTTCATGAATTTTTTCCTGAGACGTGCTTTTAATTTGTGTATATCCATTTTTCCCAAGGTATTAAGAATGCTGATGAAGTTGAGTTAAAGATGATTGCGACAGATCCTGATGATACCCACGCATACAATGTGGCGGATTTTGAGTCCCTCTCCAGGATCGTGGATGACCTCATCGTCAACTTGTGTAACAGCGTCAAAGGTCCAGGTAAGGTTAGCCCAGGGTTTCTCACCCTCAGCACTATTGGTATTTTGGTCCAGATAATTCTTTTTAGGATGGAGGAAGTGGATTCTTTTGTGCGTTGTGAGATGTTTAGCAGCATCCCTGGACTCCTCCCGCTGGATACCAGTAGCATCCCCTGAGTCATGACAACTAAAAATATCTTCAGAATTTGCCAAATGTCTGCTGGGGAGAATACTGCCTCCAGCTGAGAATCGTTGATTTAGTCCCTGATTTTTTTCTGATGGCATCAAACTATACATGACTTCTAGCTTATTTGAGGATACATTTTGTTTATGTGTGCCTGCACCACACACACACACACACACACACACACACACAAGTGAGATTGGGGAAGAAATAGAGATGCTTTCTTTCCTGGTGTATATCTATTCTCTGGTAAAGCATCTTCACTCTACGTAACTATTAAACGGTTGTTCCCAGACTTTTATTTTCTAAGGTTTGCTGCCTTTTGTTTTGGATTAGAAATGGAAGAGGGGTCTTATATATGATTTGCTTTGCCCCAACTACAGATGATCACATTTGATACTTTGCACTTGTAACCTCTAAATATAAAGACAAATTATAATTTTAGAATTTGGACTTTTAGAGAGGAAACCATCTCTCTTTACCACTGAAGAAACAGATTTAGAGAAGTTCAATTACTTACTCAAGGCCAAATGGGTAAAGACATTTTGAGAGGTCCTCGAAGAAAGGTAGCTATTGATAAGGAATTAAGATTTAGAAATAAAATTATGGAAGTGAATTTTTAGTGACAAAGAGTGGTGTAAAATGACTACTATCTGTGTAAATCATAGGGCAAAACATGGTAAGCACCAAATTGAAGGTTTTTGGAAAACGAATGATAAAAACTATGGTTCTTATTATATGAGAAAAATTTCTTTTAAATACATGTAGATTCTGGTAAAGATTGTCTTTCACTAATTTATTCTGGTTTTGGAAAGTTGGAATGAGTTTAATAAATAAAGTGGTAGAAATGTTTCACGTGCTTTGGATACTGAGGATACATTTATTTGAATGTTCCTTCTTAAATTTCTCTCTCCAAAATTTTGCAGATTTTCTTTTTGGATTTTGAACAATAGACTGCCTTTTCCCAGGAGAAACAGACCAGCCAGGAATCAAGAATTTGTAGGCATCTGGCTCTGGATTAGCTGAGAGAGTTGTGGTTTTATTTAGTTGGAGAGAATTTTGAGTGGGGATGAAAACATCTTTTATCTCTTTTTCTTTCTTTTTTTCTACATCAGCTACGTAATAGTTGCATTCATTTAGTTTCCCAGACAGTAAAATTGCTTGATAATTTTGTAGGCTTGATTATGACCCAAGTACAGTAAAGGTTAGGATACTAAGAATGGAAATTCTTTTTCTCAGCTTTGGCTTACAAAGAAAGTAGAAAGAGTTTATATGAGAATGATTTGCCATGCTCACAGAGTCACTGCATTAGTTCTCGTATAATTATTATTTGGAACATCTTTCTAACGGTCCTAATGAGCCTAATAGTTCTATTTTCATTGACATGTATTCCAAATATTTTTCTATATCAGTCATTTCACCTATACATGACTATACATGACTATACATGACTATACATGACTATACAGAGAATACAATCACAGGCAGTAGGATATTCCCGAATTTTAGAAGACTTGCTGGTTTCTCCTGTCTTCTGAGTGAGAAAGTGGTTAACTTCTCGTACCACCAAATTAGATCTTGTAAAGGAACTAAACGTGAATAAGAAGCCAATTCTGTCTTCACAGAGTATAACTTATAGTTATGGAGATAAGACGTGCATATAAATAGTCAATATGATAATGAGGGCAGTGAACTTGGGTGGTGCCAAGAGTGATAAAGGCAGTGGAGCTGTCAGGACTCACAGTGTCATTTACTGGGATATGTACAAGGTTAGAGACCAGAGCAAGTATCCAAGGCTAAGTCAGAGGTTTTGAGTCTAGGTGACTGATAAACTGTGGTGCTTTCAGGAAGAGGGGGAGCAACTTTTCATGAAAAATAATGAGCTCAGGTTTGAGTTTCCTGAGGCTGAAGAACCCTTTGGCCACCCATTCAGAGAGGACTTAGGAGTATTGGGCCTCTAAGCTGATTTACCGTAACTTCTTAGTATGTGAAAGAATACATGCAAAAGCCTGAAACATGGAGAGGAATACCATTTCAACCAAATTTAAATGTCATCGCCTTGCTATAATAATGAAAAAAGTGTATGTATTTCATTTCCTCGTGTAGGTGACTTGGAAGCACCTTCCAACCTAGTTATTTCTGAGCAGACCCATCGTTCTATGAGAGTGAGCTGGACACCTCCTTCTGACAGTGTGGATAGGTATAAGGTGGAATACTACCCAGTTTCTGGAGGGAAACGGCAAGAAGTGAGTAGATAGCCCACTCCTTCCTGGTCCTGAGATTGGGTCCTCCTCCTTAGGGCTCTGAGAGGAACGCTGGGGGGATGTAGGGGGCAGAACTGGGTCCAAGATGGCGCTCTCCATTTCTTGCTAGACAAGCGCTTCCATTTGGTCTTAATTAGAGGGAAAGAGCTTTGCTTAATTTCTTATGGTTTTTTAATTAAGTATTTTTAATTAAGGATTAAGAGGATGCTTAATTTATCCATGAGTTTATATTAGAATCATCGAGTAGGGAGGGAACACTGAAGACCTTCTAGTTTTACCCACTAATTTTACAAATAAGGAAACAACAGCTGGGAGAATAAACTGTATGAATTGTCCAAGGTCTCATGGTAATCTGGTGGTTTCCAAAAACAAAAGACAACGGTCTCATTAAAATATAATTTCTAAGCTCATTGTAGTTAACTACTTCACAATCATAGGAGAAAAGAGGGAAGTGATGATAACATAAGTTGTTATTCTTTTTAAAATTTTTCCCCTAGTTTTATGTGAGCCGATTGGAGAGTAGCGCAGTACTGAAAGACCTGAAGCCTGAAACTGAGTATGTTGTTAACGTGTATTCTGTGGTAGAAGATGAATACAGTGAACCTCTGAAGGGCACAGAGAAAACCTGTAAGTCAGATTTAAAAAAAAATCTTATCATTGTTTTATTTTTTAAGTTAAAGAGGTGACAGCCCTCGTGGGATTTTTTTTGTGTTCTTTTTTAAAAAATTTTTATCGAAATGTAGTTGATGTACAGTGTTGTGTTAGTTTCAGGTACACAGCAAAGTGATTCAGTTATGCGTATACATTCTTTTTTAGATTGTTTTCCCTTATAGGTTATTACAAGATATTGAGTAGAGTTCCCTGTGCTATACAGTAGGTCCTTGTTGGTTATCTATTTTATATATAGTAGTGTGTATATGTTAACCCCAAACTCCTAATTTCTCTGTCCCCCCTACCCCCATCCTCTTTGGTAACCATAAGTTTGTTTTCTACGTCTGTGAGTCTATTTGTCTTTCGTAAGTAAGTTCATTTGTACCGTGTGGGACTTCTATCAGCCTTCCAAATCATTCCTTTATTCGATATCCATTCAACACATATTTACTGAATGCGTACTTTGTGCAGGTCCTCAATAAATGCTCGGTGGTTTTCTCCTTTTACTGGCTGCTTCTGCCATCATGGGACCTGGCTGGGTAGTCATGGTCTGAGATATCTTAGAGGGAAAAGTACCTTTAACAGTTATCTACTTCTTAAGGGAAGATACCATGTGGGGAGTGGGACTCAGATTACCTGGAAGAGCAGCTTGCAGGAGTGACCAGCTCAGTTCTTCCTGCTGGCAGTGAGAGCTCCCCTTTTTTTTTTTACTGACTTTTGGACTCTGGCCTTTACTGGAGAAGCTCTAATGGCTTTGGCTTTGAGTAGAGCTTTGGGGAACGATGTTCCTCACTCCTATTCCTGGTAGGGTTTCTGAAGCCATATGAAAATACTCTTTCCTTCATGGTTGGGCTCCAGGAAGAGGGGAGGCCTCTTACAAGAGGCAGGAGTGGGCGTCACTGAATTGCCTCTACTCACTGCTCAGTCCCTTAGGTCTTTATCTCTTCTCTTATTTCCCTTTATTTTAGACCATCAGAGGTGGGAAATAATGTATTTCATAATGGACAGGATTAATCTGCTAATTCCTTAAAACTTTAAACTCAATCTTAGGACAAAAATTAGAAAGCTGTGTAGGTGTTAAGTGGAGAGAAGGCAGTAAGCCTTTTACTCTGCCTCATGGGCTAATCTTCTTTCTGAAGAATCCCCTAAGTTCCACTTATTAACAGATGACACCCTCATTTAAAATGTTTTAAAAAGAAAAATGAAATGAAATATTATGTTGGCTTTTTATGTATGAAATGTTATGGTTGAAGAATGAAAATGGTCAACTTACAGATGTTCCAGAAAAAGAGATTGAAATCTCAGGAAGTTGGTCTCTGTTTTGGCTTCCACATGAACTCACTAGAATGCCATTTTACACTTAAACTTCTTTGCTCTATGAAATAGTTATCATATGCACTCCTAGTATGAGGTGGCGATAAACAATGAGATCGGGTTTTTGCGGGGAGAGGAAAGGGTCATATTAACTCTCATTGATTTCTCACAGCAACCTATTTTCTATTTAGCATATACAAATATCAATAAGTAGGAAACGATTGAAAAATGAGCAGACTGACAAGAGCTAGACTGGTGTCTTCTTTTACATTCCAACAGTGCCGGTGCCCGTGGTCAGCCTGACCATTTACGACATTGGCTCGACCACCATGCACGTGAAGTGGCAGCCAGTGGGGGGCGCCACTGGCTACGCCTTGTCCTACGAACCCATCAACGCCACAGAGCCGACCAAACCCAAAGAGGTGGGAGGCGTTTGTTTCTTTATTGTTGGGTCTTCCTGGGACTTCACGGTTGCAGAGTCCCCATTAAGGGGCAGTTACTCACGAACTCATTTATAACTTTACACCCAAAACAGAAAAACACAAGATTAGATTTGTGACCTGTGACGAATCTTAAAAAAACATCAGCATGAGAAAGGAAATGCAGGGCAGAGAAATGAAAACTCAAAGTTGTGTGAGAATCTAGCAGTCACAGATTGGTGTAATTGTCCATCCCCTGTTAGTGGAAACGTTTAATTGGAATGTGTTGTCTCCCCTCGGCATGTCCATCGGCAGATGCGCATGGAACCGACAGTGACCGATGTGCAGCTGAGTGACCTCTTCCCCAATACTGAGTACGCGATCACGGTCCAGGCCGCCCTTCACGACCTCACCAGCGACCCCTTCACTGCGAGGGAGGTCACCTGTAAGACGTCGCCAGTTCTTCTTCCCTTATTGCTGTGAATACAACACGCTCTTTAGGCTTCTTCTTTCACCCGATCGTGCTAACGATAATTTCGATAATTTGTGTGTCAGTTGTCGGGTTATTACTTATGGCAATCTAATTTGAGAATTAATGTTATTTCTGGACCTATGGCAGCATCTTAAATTGATTGTAAGATTCACATTTATTTTCCCATATTTTGAGACGTATCTTACAGTCAATGGTGTCTTACAATTGCACTTGGTGAGGTGTCAGTCAGGGAATAGAACATGAAATAACGGTGCATCTTACAATCCATATTGTTATAGATCCATGAAATATTGTATATGGCATTGGTGAGACGGGAATGTCGGGTGAGTGTAGTTTTGCAGGAAGATACTAGGTTTAAGATCAAGATGTTCTAAGTTCTTGTTGAAGTAGAAACTATGGCACACATGAATGTCTGTTTCTGTTAAGTAAATGAACTCAATCCCCAAACATACTGATCATCTTCGACACTCCAGTCCTGTGCTTAGGTGTTGGGAATGTACTGATAAAAATGTAGGGCAGTGTGGAGGACCCGGACCCTTTCGTGGTTTGCACTTCTCTTGTGTGTATTGTTCAGCCCCTTTTGTGTTTCTGGTTTGCCTCACTAGCACTTAGGTGCTTTTTCTTGAAAAGTGACAGTGACTGCTCTTAGGATCCTGGCCTTACCCAGCCAGTAGTTTTGTTTCGTGCTTCTCGAGGTGGGCGTGCTGGAATTCTAAGTATGTCTTGGCTTAAATTTGGTGAGTCTCAGAGCACATTTCGAAGGAAATTAAGAAGTTGGAAGAAACGTTCAAGGGGGAACGGTGTTGAGACAGAAGCATGATGAGACAGAAAAGAGAAACCCCGCAAGGTGGAGCGGGATACAGTCACTGACAACAAATAATCATCTTTCATATGTCGGATCCTGTCTGGAGCTGGTGGTTTGCGGCAGTGGGTCGACGGCAGGTGGAGAGAGCAGGAAGCGGCTGAAAGACGAATGCGGCCATGGATTTAGATGTGGGGCTAGACTGCTGCAGTAGGGGAGGAGAGGGCACAGAGAGGGGCTGAGAGACGAAAACACTGAAGGGATGGAGGTGCAGAAACATGGAAGTGGAGACAGAGATTCAGGAAGAGAGGTTTACAGACTTGGAAGGAGAGACAAAGGAAGTGGGTGAAAGAGGCAGCTTGAGAGAGTGAGATGCGTCTCATAGAACAAGAGAAAATCTCTCCATTAGTTATCCTCCTGGTCCTTTGTAAGGTAAAGCTTTGTTTGACTTGGTGAAAATTTATGATTTGGATTTTCTTCTCACCGTTTGGGCTCCTGTGGGTTTTCTTGTAAGCTTATTGGTTGCTTAATTTCGTCTCATCTTCATGCTTCACTCTTGTAACCATTTGTTTTTCTATCACGTTCTTCAGGAAGCGTGACTCATTTTGATTTCTATCTTAACCGACTTAAATATCTGATAAAGACACATGAGCTGTACATATATGGTGAATTATGATTTATTATAGCTGAGCAGCAAGTAAGAGCTTATTTAAATAGAGCGGGAGAAAGTTAACATATAAATGAGAAGTTAGAGTTGTGATAAAAATTTAAATTTATCCTGTTTTTAAAAAGCCTCCTTAAGAAGAATTCAGCTGTACCTGGTAGAATCAAAGTGCTTTTATCATCATAGCCAATTTGTTTAGTTACTTTGCTGCACACCTTTAAGTTTTCTCCAAACAACTTCTTGAAAGCTTGTGTGGATGCTTTAGAGCTTTTTGGCTGAGAACCACATCTGGCCCCAATTTCTCATGCATTTGCAGTGCCTTTGCCCAGTCCTCGAGATCTGAAACTCAGAGATGTGACTCACAGCACCATGAACGTCTTATGGGAACCTGCACCTGGAAAAGTGCGTAAATACATTGTTCGCTACAAAACACCGGAAGAGGATGCCAAAGAGGTAGGTTGAGATTAGAAGGGGTTTAGAAATATTTGTTTAGTCCTAGTAGGTTTAACAGAAGCATCTAAACAAGTATTATGTGTTTTGAATACTTGTCACTTTATGAACATAGTGTTGGAAACGTTATATATTTATAGAGCACTATTTGAATATTGGTAATATATTGGACTGTCTTGCATTTAGTTTGGAAATGTTTTGCTGTGTGATATTAATCCTAAAAACATCATCCCTTTGTAGATAAAGAGTTATAGAGTCTAGATGGCATTTCGCTCTCCTGCAGATGCTTCATATGGTGCTCTGCATTCTACGAATTACTAAAACATGTCATAATAATGTTTCTAAAAATGAAAGCTAGCAAGGGGATGCAGGAAAGAAGAGGGGAAGTTTGTCAGGGAATGGGAAGATAGGACACTTGAGCAGGACAGAGAGAAAGTAGGAACATAATGTCAGAGGATTGTCCCTCTGGCTTTGAGCATGTTTGAGATGATGCTGAGATGGAGAGCTATTTCCAGGACAACCTGCTTCAAAGTGGAAGCAAACTGAGGAGCTTCACCAGCGAATGGGTTTAGAACGTATGTTTACCTGAAGGGGCATTAATGTGAGAATCTCAGAGGCGTTTTTGGAAGCTAGAAGTGGTTTCTCTAAGCACCCAGTTACAGACTGTGCAGGTCATTTGGATTGTACACAAGCTAATTTATACCTGTGCACACACTCAATTCATTCTGGGTTTCAACGTCAAAAGCAGTGCAATGACCAGTGGGTCTAATCAGCTAATGCACAGGAGAATTTTTCCGAAATGAATCGCGCAGTGATACAAAGGGAGACGGGGAAGTGGGGGAAACGATTAGGTTGTTTGAATTCCTAGGCAGTCATCATTTACCAGACCCTAGTGCCAGATACAGCTCAGTACATACATTTTTTCCACTTTGGAAACATTTTAAATGATCTCCAATTCCTGGACTCTTATGCAAATTGGAAAACACTGCTGTTTTTTGTACCACAATTCTTATGCTCTTGTGCTGAGAGAGATAGCCAACAACAGAGGGATGTCAAAATTAAACTCTGTAAAAATAGTTCCACTGCTCTATTGTAGGTAGAGGTGGACAGGTCATGGGCCAGCACACCTCTTAAAGACCTCTCCTCACAAACCCGGTACACAGTCAGCGTGTCTGCGGTGTATGATGAAGGGGAGTCTCCCCCAGCGACTGCTCAGGAAACCACCCGTGAGTTGGTTTACGCTTTATGGATAATTGGAAGACAACACTGCATGCACGTGTCGCTGAACTATCTGGATTATTTCATTTCTTTAAAAAAAATTTTTTTTATTGGTGTATAGTTGATTGGCAATGTTGTGTTAGTTTCAGGTGTACAGTAAAGTGATTCAGTTGTACACACACACGCACATGTATGTACGTATTGCTTTTCAGATTCTTTTCCCTTATAGGTTATTACAAAATACTGAGTATAGTTCTCTGTGCATTTCTTAATGTTATTTTTGCCAGAATTTAATAATGTTTGGGTTCATAGATTTCTTCCCATCTTCTATCTCTATGTCCATTCCTTTTATGATAATTTCTTTCCTATTATTCTACCAGCCACTGTCACTAATTCATCTTCCAGATACTTAACCAGGGTGTGTGTGTGTGTGTGTGTGTGTGTGTGTGTGTGTGTGTGTGTGTGTGTGTAAGGGGGTGGGGAGAAAGCATATTGGACGTTTTCTCTGGAAAGCATGCATTAGTTATCAATTTTTTTTGAGATCTTACTATATGTAAAGTGCTATCAGGGCTAACAAAATATAAGCATCTTTGCTCTCAGTAGTATTCCATTGTGAAGATAAAAAGTAACAATACATGGGATCATGTAAGGAAGGTGAGTTACATGGCACTCAGAGGAAGGGGAGATTCCACAGTGGGAAGGTGGAAGAATACAGGGCACCTGCAGGGGCCCCATCTTCCCTGCTCCATTCTGGGCCACCTCAAGGGATGTCGCTTTCTCTCCTTCTCATGCTGCTTCCGTAGCATTTAACCCAATTCTTATTGCCTGTTGGTCTTTTCCTATCTATTCTACTTCCCCCTGGCCCCTTCCTCATGAAGGCACAAACATATTTATTTTGCTCAATTTTGAGTCTCTAGTTTCTCACTCAGTGCTCAGCACATCATTTCCTAATTAAATGGTGGTTAAGAAATTGAGGTCTAGAGCCAGCAGGGTTCCCAAGAAATATAATGGGAGCCACAGAGGTAACTCAAACTTTTCTAGAAAATAGAAAAGGTAAGGAGAAAAATGAATTTTAATAATGTGTTTTATTCAGCCCAGTGTATCTAAAATGTTAGCATTTCAACATTTTTCAGTATACTAATTATTTATATTTCACATTTGTTTTGGTAGTAATTTTTTTGCAATCCGGTGTGTCTTAATTTACACTTTTCGCACATCTCAATTCAGATGCCACATTTCAAATGCTCAATAACTACATGTGGCTGGTGGCTCCCATGGTGGACAGCACAGGGAGTCTAGAGAATTTAAATGACTTGCCCAGCCTCACGCAGGAAGCTAGTGGTGAGGGATCAGTGCTATAGTCCAGAACTTTACTTCCTATCCAGCAACTCCCTCACCAGAGGCTCAGGAGCTTCTCCTTCAGTGCCCAGCTGGTCTATACATGATCAAGGCATCTTGTCAAATTTCACAGCCTCCTCCTTAACTTCAGACAGTATCCACTTCTGCTCTTTTCTTACCATGTGAAATCTCTTAGCAACTTTAATAACCTTCTTGGCATCAGTTCTTTCCTGGAAGGGTAGTTGCTAGAGATGAAAATTTGTCCGTATGAGCAGGCTGACAGATGTTCATAAATACAGCAGGAATTTAAAGGGAAGTAAAGGAACAATAAAGGGCAGAAAAAGTCAGGAAGAAAGCCTAGTCAAAGCCTGTCATTTAATATATACTAAATTAATACTTGTTTTTAATCCTTAGGATTTCCTAAGAACTTTTAGATACATCCAAAGTGCACCCTTAATGGTCGGTTTGTTTTGCAGTTGTGCTTGTGAAAGTGGTATTATCTCAATGGGCCTTTTCATTGTAACTATTAGAAACAAATTTTTGGTGGCTCTGGCTTTGGTTACCAGGAGATAGAGAAATAATTGACAATGAAAGCTCAGAAGTGGTGTCAGACGTTCCAAATTGCTTGTGCTGCAAACCAGCTGCAGTGCCTGGTCAACAGAAGGGCTCTTAGTTGGGATTTCAGCCATCATCAGCATTGCAGGGCTGGTCCTGTCTCTGAATAGAGTTGATACAGTCAGCTTCACATTGTGTGTAAGGTTAGTGATCTGCAGGAAAAGCTTATGCGTGGATTACTTAGATCATAAGATTTCATGGGCCATGAAGGTCCATGAAGTCTCTGATATTATGGGCTAAAGTTTGTGCTTCTGTACTGCTGTGCAAAAGAGTCCAGGGTTTTCCTTAGATTCTCAAAAAGTGGGAGGGACAAAACGATGAAGAACCACCGTGTTAGAACAGTATGACTAAACGGTACCTTTAAAAAAAAATCACCATTTTAATAGACGGGAAGTAGTCTGTTACAGCCATAAAATGCTTGCAGTTTTCAGGGCTCTCTCTCATATTTACTTTCAAATGAACTGAATTGGTTAGATACTTGGTTCTAAGCAAGGTTGTCAGCCAGTTTTCCCATGTCCGTTAAAAACAGAACAAGGTAGTTTTATTATATTAAGTTTGGGAATCACATCGAAAAACAGTCCTGCCTTTTCTCGTGACAGGCACTGTGCCAGCCCCAGCAAACCTACAGATTACTGAAGTAACACCAGAGAGCTTCAGAGGGACTTGGGATCACGGAGCTTCGGATGTGTCTCTCTACAGAATCACCTGGGCACCTTCCGGAAGCACAGATAAGATGGAGGTAGTGTTAACTCTCTTTTGCTCTCTCTCTTTTTTGAGATCACATTTCATTATAGGGACTCTTGTTTGAAATGTGTATTACCTCTGTTGACTGAAAAGCGCCCTTCCCTACTAGTGGCTTTTGAGCTCATGGCGTGCCTCAAAGCAGGAGGAATATCTGGCTAAATGATGTCAACCAACTGCCATGGAGTGCATGATGTAGCCGGTGACTTAACCTTGTGTGGGTTTGTTGTTTCTTCCTCTTTCCCTAAGACCATCCTAAATGGAGATGAGAATACTTTGGTGTTTGAAAACCTGAACCCGAACACTCTCTATGAAGTTTCTATTACTGCCATTTATCCCGATGAGTCAGAAAGCGATGACCTGACTGGCAGCGAGCGCACAAGTAGGTGTTCAGCCTTCAGTAGGACATTGTTATCTTAAAATGAACAGAATAGAGCTATGCCTATATTCGTAATATTTCCCCATATTCTGTTTTTTGTAGTGCGTTTGATACCCTTAACAACACAAGGTAAGAATTTGCTGATTGTACGGATGACCAAATAATGAATGAATGAATGAAAAATAACACAAAATCCATTGCAAACAGGCCTTCTGCTTTTAAATCGTAAGGTGTTGATTGGGGCCTCTTTTAAACAGGTCTTTCTCAAAAATCTTTGCTCTTTGCTACCATTTGTTGAGGAGTCATTTGAGAGTCAATGACCATCATTTACCGTCAGGTCAAATTTAGTTCTAAACCTAGGGGCGAGAGGGGAATAAAGACACAGACCTACTAGAGAATGGACTTGAGGATATGGGGAGGGGGAAGGGTAAGCTGGGATGAAGTGAGAGAGTGGCATGGACATATATACACTACCAAACGTAAAACAGATAGCTAGTGGGAAGCAGCTGCATAGCACAGGGAGATCAGCTTGGTGCTTTGTGACCACCTAGAGGGGTGGGATAAGGAGGGTGGGAGGGAGATGCAAGAGGGAGGAGACATGGGGATACATGTATAGTATAGCTGATTCACTTTGTTATAAAGCAGAAACTAACACACCACTGTAAAGCAATTATACTCCAATAGAGATGTTAAAAAAAATTTTAGTTCTAAGCCTAGAAGTATACAGCTCTCTTGATTTCCTGGGGAACAGTGCATATTTGTGGGAGGGGCATTCTCCAGTGTGTTTACTCTGTTTCTCAACAATCCTTTTTCAGCTCCAAAAAGTGGCCCACGGAACCTTCAGGTGTACAATGCAACTTCTAACAGCTTGACTGTTAAGTGGGATCCTGCTAGCGGTCGTGTGCAGAAATACAGAATCACCTATCAGCCTTCCGCAGGGGAAGACAATGAACAAACGGTAATTCATTTTGAAAAAACGTGACTTGGATAAGTTCTACCCTCTCCGTCTCAAAGCCCTCTCACTCCCAGTGTTTAGTTAGTCACACTTACTGTTTTGAGAGTTGCAAGATTTACTGTATTGCATGGAATTTTTTGGCTTCACCCCTGATGGAGCCTCACAGCATCAGGCATGTGCTTCCATGCATTCATGTTTTCCTTAAAAACTATTAGGCACGGGTCATCCATGAAAATAACTAGATTTCTGACTCTATTTGTATTTTCATTTCTTACATCTCTAACTTGATCAAGTGTTGAGAGTTTGCTAAACTTCCATCATTCTAATTTTTCTGTTTTTTGCATGTCATAAGGTACCTTCTAGATCTGATGTTTCTACATCTGGGTATCTGTTCAACCTAACCCATACTATTTATCACTTTTACATTTATCCAAATGGAGGTTCCTGAGAAGGACTGTAGGACTACTGTAAACTCGACTTTCATCTTCTTTTTCTTCCCAGCCTTCCCCTATTTAACAAGAACCCTTGTCCATTTACCTTGCTTACTTTAGTTGTCTGTCTTTGAACCTTCTTCAGCTTTGTTGTATGAGATGTGTGATCAGAGCTGCACACATTACCCTGAGTCAGGAAGCAGCATGATTTTTACACAGATAGGGCGATGCTTTCTGATTTATTTCAAATACCTCTTTTGGTGAGGTCTAGCATTCTGTTGACTGTTGGGGGCTGTGATTTTTCCTCATGTTGCCTTAGAGAGAGTGAGTTATTAACTTTTAATTGTCTGACTCTCTGAGCTCCAGCAAATGGGTCATACCTCTTCCCAGTTTAGAGGTGTTAGCAGAGGTAGATGCTGGCAGTGGTTAAAGGTCTCTGAACCTGCGCGGGAAGTGGGTTTAGCTGAACTAATGCTCTTGTGAGCTGCTGTGTTGAGGTTTCCATAGATCTAGACTTAGGTAGTGTGATACATTTGGATTAAGAATTTCTTATAGTTTATCAATAGTGAACTAAGTACCAAGTGTCATCAACTGGCTTTTATATAAAATAAGACACATTGGATGGACTGATAATTTAATGGCAGAAACAGAACTTTCGTCTGTGCCAGGCCAGATTTAGGCAAAGCTTGTCCTTAGCATTTCTGTTCTTGGTGATACTGACCATCCAGCTGCTGCCCTGGGTCTCTCTTTCCTGTCTCTCAGCTGTTTGTTATAATTAGAAGGCGTCTCATAAACTTATCCTCTGTACAGTATTAGCTGATAAGCCCTTAAGGTCTGTTATTCTTAAGGATATTTGCATTTTAATGCTGGTCTACGAAATAGTCAAAGCAATGAATCACTGATGCTGGCATATTTTGGAGAGCTGGATGGGAGAAGCAGGCACACACCATTCTGCTTCCTCCTGAGGCTAGTTCTACTAAGTGGATGCTTTCAGATTTGTTAAGTATCAAATACATTGATACTTTGTTCTCATAACCTCAAATACTAAATTTGTTTGAATTAGCCACTGTGGTTCAATTTGCCCCTATTGAGGGGGCTTCACTGAGGTTTTCTCTGAAACGCAGACTGCTTGAGTGGATGCGTGCTAAGTGGGAAACATCTGGACCCACCATCCACATGTGGACTCGTGGGCAGCATGCCATTTTCATGCGCTTTTAATTAGTGTGGCATAAACATCTGAATTTGGTAGACCGTTAACAAATCATACAAATTTCCTTTCAGCAAGATAACTAGATGGCCTTAAGCAATGAATAAAACCCTTCAAACTCTGTAATCAGAGGATATTGAAAAAGCTTCATACCACAAGGCTGGAATCCTGAGTGTGGCCTGGCAGAGTGTCCTGTCACGTAGTTTACACAGCTCATGCTGTTAGGGGGGCAGTTTTTGAGGGGGAGAAAACCAAACGCTTTAGATCTTTTGCTGAATCATTTAAATATGTTTCTAAAGCAAATAAAAAACATCTGTAAAAAGGTAAGAATAATACTTAATGGTGCAGAGCCTCTACTATTGTGCAATTCTTTGCTATCTCAAAGTTCCTTTGCAGCTCACTTATGATAAATGCCTTTTTGGGGAGGAGATCTGTGAAATGTGTTTTGGATGAAATTTCACAGTGCTGGCGGCTAGCAAGTTGAAATATCTTTGTAAGGTCACCAGTTTCAGGCTTAAAATCCTTTTTATGATTGAAAGTGCATATTTTACATTTAAAATTATACCCTAAGATACATTTTCAGGTTTCACTCCGGGACCTGTTTCCAGATCTTGGCAAAGGTCTCAAACAGCTCCCCTGTAGAAAGAGCTTTTTCTAACAGATTAGTGAGATGGAGCGAGCAAGGCTTACACTTATCCCTGTTTTACTCAAGACCATGGTAGGAGGACGGCAAAACAGTGTGCTCCTACAGAAGCTGAAGCCCGACACTCCTTACACAATCACTGTGTCCTCCCTGTATCCAGATGGTGAAGGCGGTCGCATGACAGGAAGGGGCAAGACCAGTAAGTGAACCCAGTCTCCCACGGCTTTTTTTTGTTTTTTGTTTTTTTCCTGTACGCGGGCCTCTCACTGTCGCGGCCCCTCCCATCGCGGAGCACAGGCTCCGGACGCGCAGGCCCAGCGGCCATGGCTCACGGGACCAGCCGCTCCGCGGCATGTGGGATCCTCCCCGACTGGGGCACGAACCCGTGTCCCCTGCATCGGCAGGCGGACTCCCAACCACTGCGCCACCAGGGAAGCCCTCCCACGGCTTTTTAAATAACGTTCACGGGGATGGAATCACATCTTTCTCTGGAAACCCTGGGGTGACGCAGCCTTTTGCTAATCTTTTAAAATGCATGTTAATAATGATCTTAATTGTTTTTTAATATCCTTACTTGGAGTCATCTGTCTCTGTTCAAGGAAGACGTTTATTACTTTCTAGGATAAAACAAACAAAAACCGCTCAGGGGCCAAAATCTCTCTGGAGAGATGAGACATGTGTCAGATGATCGCAGACATTCTTTCCCTTATTCAGGACTGCAGCAAATATTTGTGGGGTGGGGAGACATCAGTGAACCTGTGTTTTGTGAGCGCTGCGTTGTTAGGACCACACTGTGATGTGCTTTCCGTGCATTTCAGAACCTTTGAATACCGTGAGGAACCTCAGAGTGTACGACCCTTCCACCAGCACTTTGAACGTTCGCTGGGACCACGCAGAGGGCAGTCCTCGCCAGTACAAGCTCTTCTACGCACCCACAGCAGGCGGTCCGGAGGAACTGGTACTTATTTCCTGTAGGGAAAAAAAGCACGTTTGTTTTAGCTGTAGCCGAACGATTGCAAAGTGGAGCTAAAGAGTTAACCAATTTACCTTAGTGCTGAAGAAGTTCATATTCATTCGGTAGGACTTGACAGAGGGTGGTAGGTTGGTGTCTTGTGCCTGGGTGATCAGGGAGTTTTTGCGGGGCGTTGGGGCTAGGGGAAATAATCATTTCAGGGAGTTCTGAGAGGGAGCCTGGGGTGAGTGCAGAGAAGTCTTCAGAAACTCTTATAACAGTCCGTCTGGGGGCGCATCATTACATCCCAATATTATAGAACTTGCTTCTTGGTTTGGTCTTGAGTTAATATTTTGAGTATTATATTATTCGAAGTATTATTTCTTTTACAAGTTTTTCAAATCAGATACTTTACATTTTATTAAAATCTTTAGGTTCCAATCCCTGGGAATACCAATTATGCCATTCTTAGGAATCTGCAGCCAGATACCGCATACACTGTTACAGTAGTTCCCGTGTATTCTGAAGGTGATGGAGGACGCACATCAGATACTGGAAGGACATGTAAGTAAGAAGGCAGAAAAATATTGCTTTTTCATGATACGTTTTGCTTTTCCGTGTAAAGGCCATATAGGCCCATTGAAGACAATTTGGAAAATTCATGATAGAGCAAAAACATAAAAATTACCCATAGTTTACCATCCAAATGCCACCAACTGTTAATATTTTAGTGTATGAAATAAAAGGTTATAATGGCATTCTTCTTCTGAAATGATAATTTCAGGATTTATAAGTGTGTGTGTAATCACCAGTATTCCGTTTCACTCACAAAAGTTCATGAGCTTTGCTTTGTGCCTTATAAATTCGTGTGAAGCAGTGTTTTGTAATTGGCTTTCGTAGTGTCAATTGTTGAAATCTGTTCGTCACATTACTTGATCGCACATTTCTCTGGTTTGCTGATGAAGTGCTTTCTGGCGCTGAAAATCTGTGTGCTTTCATTTGCCATTAACATCTTGAGAAAGCAGCGTATAGTGGTTTTACAATTCTTTCTAGTACTGCTTAAAGGCTTTGGGGCATACCTATAAATATTTCTTTGGCTTTAAAAATACACTTGCTGATGGCTAAAAGAGAGCAAATACAGATGACTTCTTTTGGCAAAAGATTAGCGGTCTGGAAAGATGATGTTATTGGCTAAACTAGAGTTTGGGGTTAATACATGGATTTAATTTGCATGTTTTCTAAGTCCCTATTGGGGCAGTTAACTGAGAACTGAGTGTATCTTTTCTCCCTCCTTTTGCCTTTTCTTTTAATCACAGAAGACATTCGGTATCTATTTGTTGAATGAGCAGGAATGAATGGGTGAATGTAGCTGATGGAATTAGATGGCTTCATCGGTGTTGTCAGTTTTCACCTAGAAGGCAGAGCTATGAAATCCTCTTCTCTATCTCTCCATTACCTGTGTTGGAAAACTGAAGCTTCTTGTCCCTTGCCCCTTGTTTTTTTATGGCCAACCCAGTGCTATTATCGTACGTTCACTAGCTTGTTTTTATTGGCAACAACTTTGCTTCCATATAGACCAAGGACATAGTTGGCTAATTTTGACTACATTTGGATTTGCAGAATTTTCATCTGCTTTTGTGTGTAGATAATTAGAAGTTTAAGGAGGACAGTATTTTATCCTGTTAACAGAGTAGAAGTTTTGGAGAAGTGATAGCAAAAGCTTGACATATATAAACAGATGTAAGAAATATGTGTTGGCTTTTCTTTCCTCAGTGGTGAGAGGGCTGGCAAGAAACGTCCAAGTGTACAATCCAACGCCAAACAGCCTGGACGTTCGCTGGGGCTCGGCGCCGGGGCCGGTGCAGCAGTACCGCATCGTGTATTCGCCCCTGGCTGGCCAGAGACCCTCGGAATCTGTAAGTCATGCTGTCGTCCTAGAGCTCGACAGAAGAATGCTGTAGATTTTCTGTAAGTCATGCTGTCGTCGTAGAGCTCGACAGAAGAATGCTGTCGATTTTACTGTGCCTCCTGCTTTAGTTGCTGGCCCGGAACAATAAGTCAGTTGGTGTGGTACCTACCGGGTCTCCTGGAAACTTCCTTTCCTGATGAGCTAAGGCTCAAGTTTGTGTCCTGTTTGGTTGCCTGTGAGGATGCAAGCCACGGGCCTGCCCATGTGTAATGCTTAAATGATTGCTTTTGATGAACTAAAGTAAGTGTATTAACTAGAGGGTCAGTTAGCAAAAATGAATTTTGGAAAAATGCAAATTAGCTATATAAGTTGAAAGCCCCAGCAGTGAATGCAACTCATTGCTAGACCTTGTCAGTCTGGGCTTTTGTTGTAACATACACGTCTTTGTTATGAAAATACCTTAAAGTTTGCCTTCATCGGCTCTTAACAAGTTGCCCAGTCTATCTTCAATCCACAGTACTATGCAGTTTTCTAAGTAGATTAATAATTTTGAGATCAGAAATTTCTAATTGGACAAGGGATAGAACACCTATGGGGAAGTACATTTATAGACTAATTTAATTTACAAGTCTTTACCAAAATAAACAATGACAATGAACAAAGGTAAACAAGTGAGGAGCGATGATGTGTTCTGTAAGAATATTGATTTGTATGTCCCTGTGTATGGTACGACACATTCAGACAGTACTGCCCTTATCCATTGCATGGAGTAGCTCTCTATTTTACCAGTGTGTGTGTGTGTGTGTGTGTGTGTGTGTGTGTGTGTGTGTGTGGTCCCTTTTCTTATGTGTATCTAACATTCGGGATGCTTTTGGGTAGCTATCATGAGCCCTGGATGTTGTATGTGAGAACCTTTATCGTGAACACAAATGGGAGATAGTTGAAGTTACTAAGCATCAAGTATGAACTAACTTTTTTGGAGAGGAAATTTCTGAGGATAAATTGCCCTTAACAGTGTGGCTTGGACAGACCTTATGAGGTAGCACAGAAGGTGGTTTCTGCTGTGCTGGGCTCAGCCTTTTACAGTAAACATTATGATGCTGACTAATAAAAGACGCGGTAAGCATTTGGGCTGTGGTCAAGCAGAATCTGGTGTGTCCTCCCCTCCAGATCGTGGTGCCGGGAAATACCCGCACGGTGCACTTGGAGCGGCTGATTCCGGACACACCCTATTCCGTGAACATCGTTGCCCTCTACTCGGATGCAGAGGGGACTCCCAGCCCCGCCCAGGGCCGCACGTGTGAGGCGGAAATCCTTTCTCCACCGGGTTCCCTTGTGACTTGGGGCAGGAGGCCTGGGGGGTGGTGGTGGTGAGTGAGGAGTGTGGGGAATCGCCTCTACCTTGTGCAGGTGAGGGGAGCGCTGGGTTGCCCACAGTCACGTTCAGCCTGGAACCCTGGGCCCACGACTGCCCTCCCAGCTGAGTGACGCCGTTTGGCCGTTTTCTCATCTGGTACCCCAGTTAAGGAGGGGTTTCTTCCCTTCTTCTGCCTGCGATGGGTCTTCTCACCAACTGGGCACTTTGGAAGTGTTAGGGCGCGGCCTCTCTGTTTCATTAAACAGGAGGTGCTTATAGCAGTTAAAATAATCCCTTTCTCTCCCAGTTTGTGCTTTCACATTCAAACCTAGCTCTCTGTCACCGGAAGTTCAGCATGTAATCGTAGCTCTGAATGCAGCACTTTCTACTGGTTATGGTTTCACATTAGAGCCGTAGATGTGTATTTCATCATAAGGGAGTGAGCAACCCAGAGAGTCGTGAAGTACCGGGGTACAGTTACTCTGCCCTGGGTCCCGTTCTTTCATGCCCCTCCCTCCACCCCTGTGTCCACTATGGTCACAGACAGGAAACTAACTCTGTTGTATTTATTTATTTAGTACCACGAAGTGGACCAAGAAATCTGAGAGTCTTTGGGGAGACAACCAACAGCCTCTCGGTAGCCTGGGACCACGCTGATGGGCCGGTTCAGCAATACAGGATCATTTATTCTCCCACCGTTGGTGACCCAATTGATGAATATGTGAGTTGGTTACTCATTCATTTGAGCATTTTGAAATCTCTTACCCGGTTGGAGGGTGAAAGGAAGCTTCCTTCTTTAGGAAGTGCTGTGATTACAGTTGAGTCTTTCTCTGAGGTGATATTGGGGCCACCTGCACGATCAGTACCTTTGGGCTCATTTCTCTTCTAAACACAGGTTGAAAAATTATCTTATCTCATAAAAATGTGTATTTCTAACTATCTAATTATACCATAGGAACTGAGTCGGTGAAACATGATACCTATTATTCTGAGCTACCTAACTTCATGTTCGAGTTATGTGACTCTAAATCTTAACTTTTTTTTTTTTTGAGGTACGCGGGCCTCTCACTGTCGTGGCCTCTCCCGTTGCGGAGCACAGGCTCCGGACGTGCAGGCCCAGCGGCCATGGCTCACGGGCCCAGCCGCTCCGCGGCATGTGGGATCTTCCCAGACCGGGGCACGAACCCGTGTCCCCTGCATCGGCAGGCGGACTCTCAACCACTGTGCCACCAGGGAAGCCCCAAGCTCCTATTTTTATTAATCAGAAACCCATGTAACTGCCATTTAAGAGTTTCTGATCAAGATGGGATAAGCGGTATTACCACACTTAGTTTGCCAAAGCAGAGAAGCTCCTGCTTTAGTGTTTATTCAGCCTTGCCATGGACAAATACACAATTTCCCATCACTTTCTGGAAACATTAAAGATGTAATTTCCCTCCCAATTCACCATTTGGAATTAGGGGACTCCACGCTGGAATTCATGGTTTAAGTGATCCCTGCTTTTTGTAGAAGCAAAGCATAGAGTTGGAAAAAAGACTGAGAGGTCTGTCTGGTTCATTTGCTCTTCGTGGGGGCAGCTGAATGTATTTTCCATTTCTTCTTTTTCCCCTAATTAATATTAGCAAAACTGATACTTTTTTTAATATAAATTTATTTATTTTACGTTTGGCTGCGCTGGGTCTTCGTTGCTGCACGCGGGCTTTCTTTAGTTGCGGCGAGCTGGGACTACTCTTCGTTGCGGTGCGCGGGCTTCTCATTGTGGTGATTTCTCGTTGTGGAGCGCAGTCTCAGTAGTTGTGGCTCACGGGCTTAGTTGCTCCGCGGCGTGTGAGATCTTCCCGGACCAGGGTTCGAACCTGTGTCCCCTGCATTGGCAGGCAGATTCTTAACCACTGCACCACCAGGGAAGCCAAAACTGATGCTCTCGAGTACAGAAACTGAGTCCGCTTTTGCTCCCCAGTGGGCTCCCAGTGGCTGGTACCACACCTGGCCCACGGTGGGCACAGGGTGCCCATTTGTGGAAGGAGTCCCACGAAACTGACACACATGGAGGAGTGGGGAAGGAAGGGAGCGCAGTGGTGCTCAGTCACGTGTGTGGAGGTGCTGTACGAGATACTGCCTTTCATCCTCACGGCTTCCATCCTTCCTTCTGAGATGCTGAGCCACAAGACTGGGAGGTGGCTGATGCGGGATTTGAGCTGAGACCTGCCCGACTCTAAAACCATTTCCCTTGCTGCACAGTGGTAGACAGTTTGCCTCGCCCTGAGCATTGTGCAAGAAAAAGAAACGATGAAGAAAACACTCCTGTTTATGGGAATACATACAAAAGTATTGATCTGGAAGTCCTCTAGCTGATGATAACTCATAATTTAACTTCCCCTGCAGACCACTGTCCCAGGCAGAAGAAACAACGTAATGCTACAGCCCCTGCAATCTGATACCCCATATAAAATTACTGTTATTGCTGTTTATGAAGATGGAGATGGTACCCATTTGACAGGAAATGGAAGAACTGGTAAATGTCTTAAACCTTTTATAATCTTTAAATTTGGTCATATTTGAGTATACACATCTCAGACACTCCATTAATACTGCATTAACATTTGTATTAGGTATTGAATGTTGTCAGAATGATATGACAACGGAATGTGTTATTAACTTTTTAAAGGTCCACTGAAAGAAGGAAAATGAGACACAAATCTGCATATTTTGCTTTGCTTGAGATAGTTTTATTCTTTGGAAAACAACTGCTTAGTCACTGAATAATGTTTTAGTTTGTGTGGTATTAGTTAAGGCTGTAGCTGTTAACTCAGTCAATTAAGTGTTCAGCAAAAAAGACCCCATCACCATAGAATCTTAAGTCATGAAAAAGAAGCAGGATGATTGGGAATCATCTTCTGTCTTTACAAATTTAGCTTTTTTTAAAAATTATTTTTTCTATTGTACTAATGGATTACCAGGGTTCAGGCCCCTTTTCTAGCCTGCGTGGGTAGCAGTTTCTTATGGTTTAGATCAAAAGTTCTCTAATTTGGTTGCTGGAATCATCTGAGGACCTTTAAAAAGGCTTATGCCTGTACGCCACCCCGAGAGATACTGATGTTAATGGTCTAGACATGGTCCAGACCTGCTGAAGTTCTAGTGCGCAGCCAAAGTTGAGAGTCCCTGGCTGAGCGTGAAGGTGGGTTGGGCCATGGGTCCGCTGGGTTCCGTTACTGGGAGACATGGGTAAGACACTTTTCCACTTCGTTCAGCAAAAATCCACTTAAGTAAGATGATTTCAGTCTCCTTGCTACACTTAGTTGCCCAAACTCTTTTTCTACTTAAATGATCTTGACAACATTACAGGATTTGGGAGAGGTAACATTTGAAAACTCCTGAGAGAAAAGCAGGACCAGAGTGTTTCAGCTCAGTCTTTGGAGGCTGAGGAATTTGTATATTTATTGACACCTGTTGTCTACAGGACTGAGTCAACACAGACTCCATCTAGCGGCTCAAGATGATTTTAATTTAACAGCTTCCCATTTTCACTCTTCCCTTAGGTTTCAGAATATATTTTGGTATTTTTCTGGAGGAAATGCTGTATTTCAGAATTCTGTGCTTAATCAAGAACATACAAAAATCTCTACTAGATCTTTAGTTTTCTAGGAAGGGCCAAAGCCGCTTCTGGCTTCTCTTGTAAAAAAGTTTTTGAAGTTAAGTCCTTATTTGTGTAATGCTGTGAATAAAAACTCAGTGGCTGACTAACAGGCTACCGCACAGCATTGATCTAATAGGGGATAGAGTCGGGTAGTACTCTGGAGGTGTGAGGATTTACTCTAGGTTATGTTGGTAGAGGTTATAGTGGTGCTGGGGAAGAACCTCGTTTTGGTCACTAGCTAGCTGTGTGGTCTTGGGCAAATCATATCTTATTTTTGTGATAAGATGGTTGGATTAAATAGTCTATAAATCATTTTTTTGGCTCTAACAATCTGTGATCTATAACATTCAAAAAAATGGTATGAGATCTCTTTTACTTTTTATAATTCTGAATCCAATTCTAGAAATCACCGGTTCCTGAGTCCATTTGATTTGCTGTTTGAATTTGGAAAACTACTAAGCTTTCTGTTGAACATTTCAAGACCTTTTAATTGTTTTCTGGAGCGGGACAATATGGGATATTATTAATTTGCTCTCATGAGACTGCACTGTCAATATTCATGGTCAATACTCATAAAGTTCTGTGCTCTCTCCTCGTTTGTCAATAAAAGGTCAGTAACGTGTGCCAATATTTGTTTTCAGTGGGATTACTTCCTCCTCAGAACATACACATCTCAGATGAATGGTATACGAGATTCAGAGTGTCCTGGGATCCTTCACCATCTCCCGTTCTTGGATATAAAATTGTGTATAAGCCAGTGGGTAAGGAAGCACCTTTATCATCTTAGAAATGCATTGGAGGGTTATTTGTGCATGATGGTGTTCTTTGTTGCATCCCCCACGATTAGATTCTCCTGATAGCTCAGTTATCACATCAAGTCCTCTCCTACCAGAGGTAACGTTTCTGGAAATAGTATTTAAGCCAATGGTCTAAAGTATCATTGTAACTATGGGTTTAGATGCAACTCCCATTAATCTGCATGGCAAAAACGTCTGATCTGGTTCATAAAATTGCACAAATTGAAGCTGTGATCAGACAACCTATATGTTATTATGATTGTGAAAGAATGAGTACTTAATTAGTATAAACTTGTGTATTTTTCCCAATAGGTCAAGGTATTATTCCATTTGGGGCATGTGCATTTTAGTTTATTCACGACAGGCTTTCTTTTGGCTTCCCACGGACACTTTCACCTAAATGGACATCCCCTCTATTAAATTATTCGCCATCTGTGTTTCCATCTTCTGTCTATATGTTTAGCAAAATGGAAGCAAAATACTTTTATAGTAAATTTGCTGGGGTATCTTCCATGCACCCAGGAAGGATGTGAACTAGAAAAAAATAAAGGAGAGAAGGCAAGTGTAAGGATATGTGAGCCTGTGTAAGAAATGGAGAGGGAACTTCAAGGTGGAGGACTTTCAGTAACCACACTGCATGGAACGGGGTGGGAGATAGACGTTCTTAAATCATCTCTACAACAGAAAAATGTTCATTGAGCACCCAGTATGTACAAAGCACTATGCTGCAAACTGCAGCTTAAAGAAGAGGCTTGAGAGTCTAGAGTAGTTGACGGTGTGATGATTTATTCGTTAAAGGAACAGTAATTACAAACCTGCTACATTCATTAGTACACATGCTACCTACTGTGCTATGCTTTGAGAATAACAAGGAAAAGGATTCGGTCTCCGCTTCCAGTTTCGTATTCACCATGTAATGCAGCGGGTGTTACGGGGAGCACGTGCATGAGGGCTATGGAATTAATGGTGTTCATACTATCATTTGAGTATAAGTTATTTGATTTTAAGAAAAATTTGAGACTAGGAATGACATATGTCTATGTATTTTTGTGATTGTTATTAAAGGTTCCAATGAGCCCATGGAGGTCTTTGTTGGAGAAATGACATCGTACACGTTGCACAATCTCAGCCCCAGCACCACCTATGACGTGAACGTTTACGCGCAGTATGATTCTGGTCTCAGTGTCCCTCTGACGGACCAAGGCACTACCTGTGAGTCACGTAGCTTTTTGTGGTTGTAAGAAAAAGTGTAGTGTAAATGACCAGGTCCTTCTGTTTTAATTTTCTTTCTTTCTTTTTCTTACGCATGTTTCCTCGGCCTTGAGTAGGTAACTCTTTTGTGTCCAGCTAAACAAATACTTACGTCATATAATCAAGGGTACAAAATGTATAATGATGAGATATGTTTGTTTCATAGAAAATACATTTTGAATTTTAAAAGATAAAAATTATAAAAATTATGGTTTTATCCATGTGGGATGGTATGTGGTTTTTTCCTGACATTGGATGTTAAACATATATTCCCTAAATGTATTGATCTAATTGAAAGTTTTCCCATAAATGCCATGATGACTGATTCAGCTTGCAGGTAGATTTTGTTATCATCAGTGCTTTAATGGCTATTTGAGGACTTAGCAGATAGCCTTTCAGAAAATTTTTTTTTATTATTTTTCATGAGGTGTCGTTGACATTCATGGCGTGGAGAGGGGCTATAGGCAGACCTCGTTTCATTGCACTTGGCGGATGCTGTGTTTTTTTTATAAATTGAAGGTTTGCGGCAACCCGGCACGGAGCAAGGCCATTTTTCCATCAGTATTTGCTCACTTCATGTCTCTGTGTCACATTTGGTAGTTCTTGCAATATTTCAAACTTTTTCATTGTTATTATGTTCGTTATGGTGATCGGAGATCAGTAATCTTTGATGTTACTATTGCAAAAAGATTGCAATTCGTTGGAGGCTCAAATGATGGTTAACAGTTTTTAGCAATAAAGTGTTTTTAATGAGGGTATGAACATTATTTTTTTAGACATAACACTATTGCACACTTAATAAACTACGGTATAGTGTAAACATAACTTTTATGCACTGGGAAATCAAAATATTTGTGTCACTCGCTTTATTGTACCAATATTTGTTTTATTCTGGTGGTCTGAAACTGAACCTGCAGTATCTCAGAGGTACGTCTGAATGTGGATTTTCCTTCCCTTGAAAATCAGTCATAGAAAGGGAGGTCGGTTTTGACAATACCATGTTTTCGTGTTTGTTTCACGTCTGTTTCTTATGAAGAAACAATGTGAGACTTTATTTTTTTCAGCCACAGTGGAAGTTTTAAAATTGTGCTGTGATTAAAAGTATGCTTTTTTTTGCCTTTATTTATGAAGTAAATCTATTTATTTCTGTCCTTCTTTTGTAGTATATTTGAATGTGACAGATCTGAAAACTCACCAGGTCGGGTGGGATACATTCTGTGTTAGATGGTCAGCTCACCGGGCAGCCACTTCCTACAGGCTAAAACTAAGCCCTGCAGATGGTACGTGTGCAAAAAAATGACCTGGAGCACATAGTAGCTACATTTAAAACTTCAGTAAAGGTGTCATTCTATTTATAAAATGATGTATCAGAATGTCTTTAAAGATAATTGCTGGTGACACTGGCATTTTTCCTCTGCTGTCCTAATCAGGAACAAGAGGACAGGAAATTACAGTGCGTGGATCAGAAACCAGTCACTGTTTCACCGGCCTGTCACCAGACACTGATTATGGCGTCACTGTCTTTGTGCAGACACCAAATCTTGAGGGACCAGGTGTCTCTGTCAAAGAACATACTAGTAAGTGTTTGAGTAATCCGGGGAGTCTCTGTAAGGCTTCAGAGTAGGATGCTCTGGGTGTGGGAGACATAAGTGACTCCTGTGTGACACTTCTCCTTACGAGCGGCAATAGTGACATGATGGCAGGTCCTTGAGGTGGCGTCTGCAGCTGGTTCAGCACCTTTATCTGCAGCAGATCTGTGCTGCCCTGTTAGAGCTGGCGTAATTGTAAGGAATGACCTAAAGGAGGGAGAGCTGGCTCTAGCTGACAGTGAAAGGTGCACATGGATCCGTGTTGGTGATCTCTGCTCATCTGACTGTATCTGAAGGTCTTATGCTCTCCCTTTGCATCTGGGCTTTGCTTCGTGCTGCTGTAGTCAATGTTGAGTGACTACCAATGGTACCAATTTTGGATAAGATAGGATTCCCAGTATGTCAGTGCCCATGACACTTGATTCGTTATCGAGGACTGAAATGGCTCTAAAAATTTACTTTCTGAGATATGAAATGTGCACATGTTGCGTTTTTCTAATTATTCTTTTTAATTCTAGCTGTAAAACCAACAGAAGCTCCTACAGAGCCGCCTACACCTCCTCCCCCTCCCACGATTCCACCAGCCCGGGAAGGTAAGTACAGCCATTAGGCAATGCATTCAGCTGATCGGGATTGATAGCCTTCTTACTTACGCAGTTGATATAGAACATTTCTGACCTATTATTCCTGCTAAAGAGTTTTTCAATTAAAGGCAAAGATTACCAGGCATTTGCTCTTCTGCTCCAGGCCCATTTTAGTGTGAATAAAACCAGTCATAGGGCTTCCCTGGTGGCGCAGTGGTTGAGAATCTGCCTGCCGATGCAGGGGACACGGGTTCGAGCCCTGGTCTGGGAAGATCCCACATGCCGTGGAGCAACTAGGTCCATGAGCCACAACTACTGAGCCTGCGCTCTAGAGCCTGTGAACCACAACTACTGAGCCTGCGTGTCCAGAGCCTGTGCTCCGCAACAAGAGAGGCCGCGACAGTGAGAGGCCCACGCACCGCGATGAAGAGTGACCCCCGCTCGCCACAACTAGAGAAAGCCCTCGCACAGAAACGAAGACCCAACACAGCCAAAAATAAATTAGTAAACAAACCAATGAACCGACATTAAAAAAAAAAAAACAAAAAAACCCAGTGATAAACCACTCTGCCTCTTCAGCTGGGACTCCGTTTCCTCGATTTTGCAGATGAAGGTCTAGGGATGCCTTAAATAATCCATTGTCACACGGAGGGCATTTCTGTCTTGTGGCTGCTGGCATCAACAGGCACTGGGGACCTTTTGGGCTAAATTTGCAGCATAACCCCTGGACCTTTGGCTTTGGAATTCCTGGCTTCTGACCTAAGAAGGGCCCTGGATTACACAAAGCTAAAATATTTCCATTCACCAAGGTTGGAGACATATTTGTCCCTTGTAGTAAACTGGTAAAAAGACATAGACTGAGCTATTAAGATTGGTCTCTCACTAATTTGGGGCAATGCTCAGTGCTTCATCAAATTAAGTTTTAGCTAATTAACTACCGGTTTATTCTTTTCCCACATTCTGTTTCCAACATTTAATTGAAAGTATTTTTCTTTTCTCTTAGAAGGCTCTAGAACGTTATGGTTATTAAGCCTATTAAAGAAGTAAAATTAAAAGTGTATTATTATGGGATAAAATAGTAGTGTGTTTCTTTAGACTGTTGAAAGGAATTCAGTAAATATTTTTGGCTTAAAGACATGTTAAGCAAGACGAAAAGACAACCCTCAGAACGGGAGAAAATATTTGCAAACGAAGCAACTGACAAAGGATTAATCTCCAAAATATACAAGCAGCTCATGCAGCTCAATATCAAAAAAAACAAACAGCCCAATCCAAAAATGGGCAGAAGACCTAAATAGACATTTCTCCAAAGAAGACATGCAGATGGCCAAGAGGCACATGAAAAGATGCTCAACATCACTAATTATTAGAGAAATGCTAATCAAAACTACAGTGAGGTATCACCTCACACTGGTCAGAATGGCCATCATCCAAAAATCTACAAACAGTAAATGCTGGAGAGGGTGTGGAGAAAAGGGAACCCTCTTGCACTGTCGGTGGGAATGTAAATTGATACAGCCACTACGGAGACCAGTATGGAAGTTCCTTAAAAAACTAAAAATAGAACTACCATATGACCCAGCAATGCCACTCCTGGGCATATACCCAGAGAAAACCATAATTCAAAAAGAGACATGTACCACAATGTTCATTGCAGCTATTTACAATACTGTTTACAATAGCCAGGACATGGAAGTAACCTAAATGTCCATCAACAGAGGAATGGATAAAGAAGATGTGGTACGTATATACAATGGAATGTTACTCAGCCACAAAAAGGAAATTGTGCCATTTGCAGAGGCGTGGATGGACCTAGAGACTGTCATACAGAGTGAAGTAAGTCAGAAAGAGAAAAACAAATATCATATATTAACGCATCTATGTGGAATCTAGAAAAATAGTACAGATGAACCTATTTACAAAGCAGAAATTGAGACACAGACATAGAGAACAAACGTGTGGACACCAAGGTGGGGAAAGGGGGTGGGATAAATTGGGAGATTGGGATTTAACATATATACACTACTATGTATACAATAGATAACTAATTGAGAACCTACTGTATAGCACAGGGGAAAAAAAAAAAGAAGGTACAATCTGTTTGTAGGGCATATATTAAGTTTACCTTAAAAATGCATTCCACTATACAGTAGGTGCAGAAAAATACTGTTTGATTCCACTTAAATGAAGTACCTAGAACAGTCAGATTCGTAGAGTCAGAAAGTACTTTGGTAGATGCCGGGGCAGGAGGGCAATGGGGGGTGGGGAGGGGGAATGGGGAGTTAGTGTTCAGTGGGGACAGAGTTTCAGTTGAGGAAGGTAAAAAATTAGGGAGCTGGATGATGGTAAGAGTTTCACAGTAATGTGAAGGTATTTAGTGCCACTGAACTGTATAGTTAAATGTGGTTAAAATAGTTTGTTTTATATTATGTGGCTTTTACCACGATAAAAAAACATCTTAAAAAATGGATCATAAACCCACATATAATAATTAATCTATAAACCTTTGTGACCTGAAATTAGGCCAAGATTTCTTCCATATCACACCAAAAATGTGAGCAAAGAAATAACTGATAAATTGTACTTCATCAAAATTAAGAACTTCTCTTTGAACAACATTGTTAAGAGAATGAGAAGACAAGTCGCAGATTAGGAGAAAATATTTACAAATCACATAATCTGCTAAAATACTTATATCCATATTACATAAATAATTCTCAAATCACAGTAATAAAAATACAAACAACCCAATTTTAATAAGTGAGGAAAAAATCTGAAAAGACATTTTACCAAAGAAGATGTGTGAATACTCAGTATCAGTCATTAGAGACATGCAAGCCAAAACCACAATGAGACACCACTACACCTATTAGGATGTCTAAGATTAAAATGACCACGTGTTGGCAAAGACGTAGAGTACCTAGAACCGTCATACGCCGCTGGTGGGAATGTAAAATGTATAACTACACTGGAAACAGCTTGACAGTTTCTTAAAGTTGAACATAAACCTACGGTACCACTCAGTCATTTCATTACAAGGTGCTAAACCAAGAGAAATGAAAGCATATGTTCCCACAAAGACTTCTACATGAATATTCATAGCAGTTTTATTTGTAAGAAAAAAAAAACCAGGTAATTGGAAAAAAACAGGAAATGACCCAAATGTTCATGAAAAAGTGAAATAATAAGCAATAATGGAATAAATGGAATTCTTCTCAGCAAGAGAAAGGAACAAGCTATTGTTAAACACAACAGCATAGATGAATCTGCAAATGATGGTGCTGGGTGCAAGATGCCTGAGGAAAAAAAAAAAGATACTGTCTGATTCCATTTATATAAAATTCTGGAAAACTCAAATTAATCTATCGTGTCAAAAGGAGATCAGTGATTTTCTGGGGATGGGAAGGGGTGTGGAGAGGACTGACAGGGAGAGACTATTATAAAAGGACACCAGTGAACTTTTGGGGGGCATGGATATGTTTGTTACCTTTTTGGTGGTAATGACTTACTTCTCTGGTGTATTCGTATTCCACAACATATAAGATTGTGAATTTTGAAAAAAAAAAAGACATGTTAAGGTTTTTTTCTTCATAGGCTTTATTTTTTAGAGCAGTTTCAGGTTCACAGCAAATTTGAGCTGAAAGTACACAGAAGTCCCGACATGCCCTGCCCCCTCACCTGCACAGCCTCCCTCCACTCTCAACATCCCCCCTGCCAACCCGGAGTGGGACGTTTGATACATCCTGTGAACCTATATTGCCACATCTTTATCACCAAAGTCCATATTTACATTAGGGTTTATTCTTGGTGTTATACATTCTACACGGTAAGCTTTTATCACTAAAATGTTAAATTTTTATTTTCAGAATTTTTAGCTTTCAAGTCTGAAGATTCTAATTAAAGGTGTTTCTTTATTTTATTCCATCCCTTCCCTCCCTCCATATGATTCTAGTGGCCTAATTTAAAATGAAAAGACACCTTATCTACACCAAGTCTTTGATAATTATATACAAAAATCTCCAAACCCACTGAGGGCTCTTCTTAAGTTCTGAGCATGGTTGTTTTTTCACTTGATTTCCTCCTTAGTTATTGTTTGAAGCTCCTTGAAGAATCCCACGAGGAGGGAGCGTATGTTTGCAGAATGACCAGATGGAGTAATTCCAGAGCAGAAATTGAGGGCCAGTTAGACTAGCGCTTTTCAGACTTCACTGGGCCCATGAATCATCTGGCACCTTGCTACTGTTGATTCGGTTGCAGGACATTTGGGGTGGGCCCCAGGACTCTGCATTTCTATCAGGCTCCCAGGCGATGCCGTTGCTGCTGAACCACGCTTGGAGGAGTAGCAGGGTGTTAGATTACGTGTCTCAGTTGTGTAACTTCACTTAAATGAAAGAATTCATGAGATTTGGGGCTTCCTCTGTGTTTTTCCCCCAGTGTGCAAAGGGGCCAAGGCAGATATTGTATTCTTGACTGATGCCTCCTGGAGTATCGGGGATGATAATTTTAACAAAGTTGTAAAATTCATCTTCAATACTGTGGGAGCCTTTGATGAAATCAGTCCTGCTGGAATTCAGGTGGGTGTCGTTTCAAAGGTTATTCATCTGTAATGTCTTGCTCTTTCCTTTAAACTTTTAAGTAGAAAGACTTTTCAGTATAAACTCCATTTTGACTTTGTTATTTTCTCTTTCCTTTACACATAGACTTTTGGGAAGGACTTGGGTGCATATGATAAATAAAGAGAAAAATAAATATTCCTCTAGGTATTCTCTTGGCGAGATGATATTCCTGTTGCAGAATTTAGGGGAGTCTAACTCTAACTTCCTGCTTAAATCTTTTGACAATGATACAGTTTCCTGAAAGGTCATTTTATGTTCTGGAAGTTAAATGCATTGTGATTGTTGTACCCGTTAAGTCAGGAGATTCAGTGATGGATAGTGACTGGAGGGGCTGTGTGGAACCCTACTGCCCCCTCTATCATGACACTGCAGATATTACCTGAACCAGAAGAAGAAAGGCCATTGTTAACTCAAAGGGAAATTAATTTGTTTTCCTACAATGATAACTACCAATTATCTTGCTTTGGAATCACTCCAAATTTATTGCTTTCACTAGAGTGGGAACTTAGAAAAATTAATCCTTCCATGACACACCTCAAAGAATAATTCCTCGCTTAGCTCTGACCCACCAGTAAAGCTGAGAATCTCCTCCACTCCCAACATACCCCTGGACTCAGGGCCGGTGGCTCTGTTACTTACTACCTGGATTCTGCAACCTCGAAGACCCACTTCAATTCCACCCTTTCTGGAGAGGCTTCCTTGATAGTTTTAGGCATTTCAGACTCCTGAAGGGTTTTGTTTATGTTGCCGTTACGGCACGTATCTCTTTATATTGTCACTATTTGTGTGATTCTCTTCTGTCTAAATCATTGACTCCTTAAGGCAAGAGACTGTATTGTGTTATTATTTTTCTGAATTCTCTTTCCCTTCCCATTTCTCTTGGTGAAGTTTCTTCTTTATTTAGGCAGGTACATCTTAGAGATGTTATGAAAATAAGAGATTTTTGACATAAATCACAAATAATTTCATAAACAAATCATGTCTTCTTTTATGCAATAATGCTTTGTGGAATATGTTGAATTTCAAATCCCCAAATAATTCTGTAGATGTTATTCCAACCCAAGAAGAGTAAAATGTCAGGCTAGTTACAGTCTTAAAGTGTGAGCAAGTAAGCCTTTTTTGAAATCCTTTTAGAAATTAAGATTTCTGATAAAAAATAAGAAAAAAAGCTACCATATTTTATTAACTTCTATGTGCCAGCTACTTTGTATACATGATTCTCATTCCTTAAACTGGCCATAGAAGTAAGTATAATTATCTCCATTTTACTGATAAAAAACAAAGGCCCAGAGATGTTGGGAACCTACCCAATGTCACAAAGCTATTAACTGGCAGCGCTAGGATTTGAGCCCATTGAATCCTGACTATAAAGCTTTTATTCTTTCCACTAAATCACACTGTCACTGAATTGGTGACGAGTGCTGATTGTTATCACTCATGTGCCATTTTTATATTACAATGAAGAATAGATGTGGTCAGTGAGAAGGGTCAGTTGTCTGAGAAGCAATTGCTTAGCCAGTATTTGAGCTCAAGATGGTATGTTCTCATTTCTGATCTTGGAATCTCATTGCTCTCCAGCTTTACCCATCCCTTCTTACATCCTAGAGAATAAATACAGTGCATGTACATTATTCATATCAATTACTGACACTTTCATTGAAGATCAGAAATCAGAGAATTTAGTGAGACAACAGTAGTCAGTGTTATAATATTAGCTATAAAGAGCATACCATATTCTGTCAGGTCTAATAGACTTCTTTTTCCCATTATGCAGCTAGAAGAATCACTTGACAATTGAAACATTAAAAGAGGCGACTTACCCTCACCACCAAACCGCCTTTCCTTTCAGGTCTCATTTGTGCAGTACAGCGACGAGGTCAAGTCTGAGTTTAAGCTGAACACGTACAACGACAAGGCCCTGGCCCTCGGGGCCCTCCAGAATATCCGGTACAGAGGAGGAAACACAAGAACAGGTACAGTT
This sequence comes from Grampus griseus, assembly GCF_964374135.1. Lineage (NCBI taxonomy): Eukaryota > Metazoa > Chordata > Mammalia > Artiodactyla > Delphinidae > Grampus > Grampus griseus. The sequence continues at coordinate 11,230,398 of NC_139007.1, read as the reverse complement.
CATCAGCGTGTACATAGACCTTTACTCTCCAAAGCCTTTGGAGTGATAGGCGGAGTGTAACTCTAACATTCAATTGCTTCTCGGTTGGGCGTGGCTAAGGGCACTTGGAGAGCTTCCACTGAGATGACACTAAAATGTTCCATGCCACATTCTATAGGCAAAGCTCTCACGTTTATCAAGGAGAAGGTCTTGACCTGGGAGAGTGGTATGAGGAAGAATGTCCCCAAGGTGCTGGTCGTGGTCACAGACGGTCGGTCACAGGACGAGGTCAAGAAGGCAGCTTTGGTCATCCAACAGTCAGGTAAGCACAAGCATACATTTAAAAAAAAATTTTATTAGAGTCTAGTTGATTTACAATGTTGCGTTAGTTTCAGGTGTACAGCAAAGTGATTCAGTTGTACATATACATATATCCACTCTTTTTCAGATTCTTTTCCCATATAGGCCATTACTGAGTATTGAGTAGAGTTCCCTGTGCTATACAGCAGGTTCTTATTAGTTATCTGTTTTATATATAGTAATGTGTATGTGTCAATCCCAATCTCCCAGTTTGTCCCCCACCTCCTTACCCCCGGGTGACCGTAAGTTTGTTTTCCACATCACACGAGCTTAAGTCTGATGCCTCGTGATGGCACTCATTATTTTCACAGTTTCAAACGTCCAGGAATGATTGCAAAAGACCAAAATTACTGATTTTACTTTAGTTTCTGTTTTAGTCTGTATTCCATACCCTTCTAATGTTAGTTTACATTTCATCATGGAATGGTTTGATAATTGCTCAGAAATGACATGGTGTATTCTTTGTATAAGACGTGCCTCAGGGTCAGTCCCCCATAGTGGCTGGAAGCCTACACAACAGCAGTAATGGGATGATCCTCGAGCAGGCTTCCTGCCATAGCATAAATGAGTCTCGATGCTGGTTCAGTCCTATGCAAGGAGAGGCATCGGTTTAGCACGTCCTGGCAGATGCAGATCCCAAACAGATTGCTGGAAGGTTCACTGCAAAGGAGCAGAGAGACCTCAGGGAGATATTGCTGGTGTAAATCTTGTCAATCAAACATGCTGAAAGCCTCCTTGTTACACTGCCCTTTGGATTAGGTATTCAGGATGATTAGAGATGAAACTAAGTCTCTATAGTTGCATGAACACCCCCAATCCTTCAGGCAGCGTCCAAGGTGGACATATTTTAGAGAGAATTCTATGCTATGCATGATTTATTGTGGTGTAAATCGTAAAGTCCTTCGTTACATGGAATTTGTCATCTGCACATACATGGGTCTTTGGCTAAAAGTGAGTCATGACTAGTGCTAAGTCATACTGTGTCTTCTTACAACAGAGATTGTTCTATGCACTGATCTTTTTATAAGTTGTTGCTGTTACGTTATGCACTTTGAGCAGATTCCTGTATATTTTAGGCTCCTTTGTGATTTAACTTTGGGGTTATGAATGCTTGCTTCTCAAGTTACCTTATTTATATCTAATTATGTAACTAATTCTACTGTTGAATTAAGCTTTCGGAGTGAAAACTTTGTTTATTTGTATTAGCCTAAATAAGTGAAAGTTTATTGCCAGTGGGACTTGTAGATTCCATTTTGAAAGTGGTCACAGTGCTGACTTTGAGCCTGAGTTTATTGAGTAAATCAGTTTCAGGAATTCAGAGTTTAAAATGAGCCCATTGTTGGTTTCTGAGGCACATGAGCTTGAAATGTTAATGTTGCCTAAGACAGCTGCAGAATGAATGGGTATATTAGGACTGTGGATGTGTGGAAGGAAATGAGTACCACATTAAGTCATTCTGCTATTAAAATGTTCATCTTTTAATTGTTAAGACTTTATTTTAGGAAATCCAATTAATTGAATTTTATAAGCCAGAAAGTAGGAAGACCTGGAAAAAGTACATGTTCATTAAAGAGAGTTTATGTCAATTAAAAGAACTTGTTGCATTAGCTGAGAAAATATGGCATCATTTCTGATAAGATTTTGTTTTGAATTGTTTAAACCATAAAGGATGGAAAAAAGGATGTGTAATTCTCTCTATAAACACTGCTCTGCAGGGTTCAGTGTCTTTGTAGTTGGCGTGGCTGACGTCGACTACAACGAACTTGCCAACATAGCCAGCAAACCTAGCGAGCGGCACGTGTTCATTGTGGACGACTTTGAATCTTTTGAGAAGATAGAGGACAACCTCATCACATTCGTCTGTGAAACTGCCACTTCAAGTAAGTCATGACCCACATGGGTCCATAGTCTCAGTTGTTTTGCAAAAGTAACTACTGAGCAGACCAGGGGTCCCCAACCCCTGGGCCGCGGACTGGGACTGGTCCACAGCCTGTTAGGAACTGGACCGCACAGCAGGAGGTGAGCGGCGGGTGAGTGAGCGAAACTTCGTCTGTATTTACAGCCGCTCCCCATTGCTTGCATCACCACCTGAACCGCCACCGCCCGCCGTCCGTGGAAAAATTGTCTTTCACGAAACCAATCCCCGGTACCGAAAAGGTTGGGGACCGCTGGGGTAGACCGTTCCCTATCCTATACGAGATCAAGTCCGTGCATAAACAGATCCTGGGAAACCACTTGAGAACCTGATGAATCACTGTTCCTATTGAGATCATGCTAACTGTGTGCTTGTCAGAGGTCCATTTTTAGCCTTGAAGACGTAATGTTCCTTGTATGGAAATAAAGTGTTTGAATATATCCTTTTCCCACCGTCCCAATGCCTGTGACATTTGAGAAAATTAATCTTCAACTTAGAAATGCATTTATAGAAGCATTCCGTGGGATGAAGGTTTTTCCCTGTTAGCAATCAATTGGTATTTGTTCCGTCAACATCCGTGTTTCAGGAGAGCCACGAGAAAACTGACTTGTGTGAGTGTGCACTGTAGAAATTCACTTGGTTCCCACTTGTTTACTTGGGTGTAGACTTTTCATATTATACCGAGACCTCAAGCTCAACTCTTAAAATACAGTGAAGGACAAAAGATTGATTACCGAAGTTGGTTTGTTCCTCTTCTCCATCCATGAACTCTGAGTCTTGGGGTCTTAGATTATGGAGACAGTTGCGTGGCTGGTCTAGACCCCTGATCCCAGGCAGGGCTGTGCTTTTTAAGTGTTATGTTTTCCCCTATGAAACATTATATTGAGATCTCAGAACTCGGGTTGGAGGCGGCAGTAGTAAACAAACGTCGGTGGTTTACCGTAAAACTTCGCCGAAGCTCAGAATGGAATCACACTAGTGCAAGTGAGCAGGGAGCAGCAGCTGCCCCCTCCATTCCACGAGGTCCCGGATGCAGCCCTGTGCTGCCCCAGCTCCAGGGCCCAGGGTGAGACCCGCTGTACACCTGCCACTGTGAGGTTTGGTGGCCAGTGTGAGCCTCCATGGCTTGGCAGAGAAGACTGGGTGGCGACAAACGCCTCCTGCCCTTGCACAAATCTGAAGTTTCCTGGGAGAAAAGTTCTTTTTTTTTTAGATTTCTATTTTTTTTTCCACAACTGACACTGTATTTTATTTTTACAAGAGATAAATCAACTGACACCAAGTATTGTAAATGGATGACCACAACAAAAGCAACAATGACTGCAATTACCAAACACGAAGCACACTCACCCTATGTCATAATATTGACATTCAGTCCAGGAATCCTCCACTGTAACAGCTCCTTTACTTTGCAGTGAAAATTGATTTGTATATTTTTCACCTCTGAGTCCTTGTGGGATTTTTTTTTTTATTCAAACAGAAAGTCACAAAAATTATAATCATCCTCATCAGTAAAAGTTCTTTAATCTATTGAAAAACATCTATAAATTTCCCCCCTCTAATTCAATCTTACCATTCTTTTTTTTTTTTTTTTTAATTTATTTTTGGCTGCGGTGGGTCTTTGTTGCTGTGTGCAGGCTTTCTCTAGTTGCGGCGAGCCGGGGCCACTCCTCGTTGCAGTGTGCGGCTTCTCATTGCGGTGGCTTCTCTTGTTGCGGAGCACGCGCTCTAGGCGCATGGGCTTCGGTAGTTGTAGCACGCGAGCTCAGTAGCTGTGGCTCGCAGGCTGCAGAGCGCAGGCTCAGCAGTTGTGGCTCACGGGCCCAGTTGCTCCGCGGCATGTGGGATCCTCCCGGACCAGGGCTCGAACCTGTGTCCCCCACATTGGCAGACGGATTCTTAACCACTGCACCACCAGGGAAGCCCCAATCTTACCATTCTTAAGAACATTGTAAAATTCCAGCTGGACTGGAGAATGTTCAGAAAACATGGCCACACTGGTCAGTAGTATAATTTCACGTACACGTGGAAAGTCTACACAAAATAACTCAGAAGAGGTTAGATTGATAATGTTTTATAAATGAATGAACAGGTTTGTTACTTGATGTATGTACGCAGGTGCTTTCTGTGCGTGTATAATGTTTGTATACCTTGTTGGTGAATCGTACTTAAAGAACACTGTGCTTTGCAGGTTGTCCTCTCATTTATTTGGATGGCTACACCTCACCAGGTAAGCGTTCATACTTGGGCTAATTTATTTCAGGATTTCAAGCAATAAGATAATTAAAATGACCTCATTTCAATATATTTTTTTTTTCTGATGTACAGGTTTTAAGATGCTTGAAGCATACAACCTGACAGAAAAGAATTTTGCTTTTGTGCAAGGAGTCTCTTTGGAGTCAGGGTCTTTTCCCAGCCACTCGTCTTACAGGCTTCAGAAGAATGCCTTTGTGAATCAGCCTACAGCGTGAGTGTGACAACAGGAGTTCCCTTTCTTACCACAGGCCAGATGCTTTTTTGAGGCTTGGAATCTTTGCTGATGTCTTAGAACCCTGGTATTTTAGAATTGAGTCCTATGGATGACCTGGTTTAGTTTCCTTAAGTACGGTTGGGTTAACTGCGTTCCATTGGGTCACACGGGAGACTAGGACTCAAGCTTGCTACTCTGAGACCCAAGAATCTCATCCTGTGTCTGCCATATGATGGATTACTGATCCTTTTGAATTTAAGTCTAGGATTATAGTTACGCTGCTAAGAGAGGTCGTTTAAACAGGGAGGCAACTTCTTCTTTTGAACGTTTCTCCCTTGGTGCAGAGGGACTGCATGGAATCAACGCAGAATGAGAAGAGGAATTCTCCCCAGTGTTTCCGACTCCACAAGATGAAAGACTGCAGTGGCCTTGCTTGTCCATGATCTGTGATCTGACAGGCAGCAGTTAGTTTTATTAAAATTATTTTATTTCATATATTTTTTGCGGTACGTGGGCCTCACACTGCTGTGGCCTCTCCCGTCGCGGAGCACAGGCTCCGGACGTGCAGGCTCAGCGGCCATGGCTCACGGGCCCAGCCGCTCTGCGGCATGTGGGATCTTCCCGGACTGGGGCACAAACCCGTGTCCCCTGCATTGGCAGGCGGACTCTCAACCACTGCGCCACCAGGGAAGCCCTTGACAGATCTCTTTTTTAAAAGGCTGAGCAAAAGAAGCTAAACACAAAATAGTATATTCCATGGTTGCTACTATATAGAGTTCAAAATCAGGCAAACTAACCTATGGTGTTAGAAGTTAGGATAGTATAGTTACCTTTGTAGGGAATGGGGGAAACTGGACAAGGGTACATAGGAAGCTACTAGGCTACTACAACAGGTTATGTCCTATTTCTTAATCTGAATGCTGGTTAGATGGTTTTTTTTTTTTTTTTTTTTCGCGGTACGCGGGCCTCTCACTGTTGTGGCCTCTCCCATTGCGGAGCACAGGCTCCGGACGCTCAGGCTCAGCGGCCATGGCTCACGGGCCCAGCCGCTCCGCGACATGTGGGATCTTCCCGGACCGGGGCACGAACCCGTGTCCCCTGCATCGGCAGGCGGACTCTCACCCACTGCACCACCAGGGAAGCCCAACAGTTAGTTTTTATTGGCTGGTGCTCTGGCAATCTGTTGGGTAGCTCTAGATGTTGGTTATTTTACTTGATGAAAGTTTGTACCTGGGTCCAATAACCAAAATATGTACTTTTTATTTATTAGAATGAAAACACTTGAATGTCAAAAAATATGTGTTTGGCATCTTATGGAGGGAAAAGAACAAGAAGAAATAAAGTTTTCCGAAACTTAGGACAGGGTCAGCCAATGATGCCTGAAATTTGAAATGCTCTGAGAAAGCTGACGGAAAATTCAGAGTAAAACCAAAGTTCATTTCTTTTAAGGAAGCACAGATTGTATTGTAGTGTGACCACACTGTGAGTTCCTAACTCTTTTATGGTTAACCACACTGGTTCGCAGTTTTAGGTTTATCAATGAACCTAAGTACCCAGCATGTAACTCTGTCACCTCAAGATGTGATTCCTACATTTTAACTTATGACAGACCACTGTCCTCTTAAGATTCAGAACTTGTGGCTGAAAGAGGCATAAATGCAATTAAATAACTTTTTTCCTAATCACTCATTAACTAAAAAAGGAGAAAAATGGGCTAGGTGAGAAATGAATTAATATGGAGAAATTATTTTTAATGTGGAATATTATGAAGATGGTCAGTTTATGGACATACAAAAGGCATCGTGTCAGCTTGCCCAGAACATATGCTTTAAGAAGTAGGGCATTACAGAGTATTGAGTAGAGTTCCCTGTGCTATACATATGGGAAAAGAATCTAAAAAAGAGTGGATATGTATATGTATAACTGATTCACTTTGCTGTACAGCAGAAAGTAGCACAACATTGTAAATCAACTCTACTCCAATAAAAATTAAAAAAAGAAAAAGTAGGGCAGCGTTATATTCCAGAAGTACTAGCAGTGTGGTACTAGGACACGAAACCTCAAGAGACAGTCTATGCCCTCTGTCAAAATCCATGGAGGAGTTGCTTCTCGTCTGTCCAAGAGCTGATTTTTTTTGTTAAACCTCTTTATTGGAGTATAATTGCTTTACAATGGTGTGTTGGTTTCTGCTGTATAACAAAGTGAAGCAGCTATACATATACATATATCCCCATATCCCCTCCCTCTTGCGTCTGCCTCCCACCCTCCCTATCCCACCCCTCTAGGTGGTCACAAAGCACCGAGCTGATCTCCCTGTGCTATGTGGCTGCTTCCCACTAGCTATCTATTTTACATTTGGTAGTGTATATATGTCCCTGCCACTCTCTCACTCCCAGCTTACCCTTCCCCCTCCCCGTGTCCTCTAGTCCATTCCAAGAGCTGATTATTAAGCCCCTTTTCCTACCTTCAGGAAGATAGTGCTATTAAATGGTCTCAGACAAAAAACCATTAATTCTGCTTCAGAGATTCCCCCAGAACAATGACTAACTCAACCCTAGAAGGACACATGGGGCCACATTTTACGTCTAACAGCCTTAGAGCCAAGAAACATTTCCTTTTAATTGAATCACAATGTACGTGGCCATAAAATCTATTATTGGTTTTGTTTTGGGGAACATGTGACCTTCTGGAGATTATTTGATTTACTTGATTTTAAGGGAGAACTAGGGAAGTGTAAAAACTATTAGATACAGGGAGGGCGCAATTAAAGCCTTAAGCCATCTTGCTTATGACCTCATACTCCTGATGTTGGAAATTAAATATATTTAGTAAGATTTACTCTCTTTAAATTACATCCCTAGATACAAGTTTTATCACCCTAAAATCATTATATAGTTTTATAATTATCTATGTGCTTAGAAAAAATGATTTATTACCAGTAGGATGAAAGACCACTTGGCAATTTCCCAGACTTTTGTGACTTGATCCGATTATAAATCATCTATTACTGCTTACATAATGGGTCTTCAGTGTTTGCTATTTTGAGGTCATTCTTAAATTTTTCCCCTTCTAATATGTAGCCAGATTATTATAAATGGCTTCTAATACTACTCATGATGAGATTCTAGCCCAAAGATTTAAAATATCCTCTATTTCTGGTGAGAAATCCTTATTAATTAATTAATTTTGTTTCATCCAACAGAGATCTACATCCCAATGGCCTCCCCACTTCGTATACGATTATATTACTATTCAGACTTCTCCCAGAAACTCCCAATGACCCTTTCGCAATTTGGCAGATCACAGACAGAGACTACAAACCACAAGTTGGGGTGATTGCCGATCGTAAGGATTATAATTTATCTTATTTTAAGGCACATGCATGCATATTTTTGATTATGTTTTTCCTTTTCTCTTTCTTTAAGAACCTTCTGGATATATATATATATATATATATATTTACTTGATTATGCTTTTATGTTTAAAGTTTTAAAAATATATCAGTAAATATTTGAATTACATTTTATCTTAACTGAAATTATTAATTGTTTTAGAGAATTCTCCAACAAGAATTAGTACTTTCAATATAGAGTGTCCATGCGTTTGATTTAATAACAATTATGTGTTGATTACAGCTTCTAGCAAGACATTATCATTCTTTAACAAGGATACAAGGGGTGAGGTACAAACTATTACATTTGACACAGAGGAAGTGAAGACATTATTCTATGGAAGTTTTCATAAGGTAAAAACATAAGATTATAGAAAAATAAATATAGAAAAAAGTTATTTGTAGAAAAAGGTATATGACTTAAAATTTAAACTAATTTAATTTATTATTTATTAAAATGTCATGTTAAACTGGTGGAAACATAGCCATGTCTTTTAAAAATAATACCTTATTTCAAAGAATTTGATTAATTCAGAGAAGGAAATTTAAAACGATAGTTCTACTAACCATGAGATAACTACTATTAACATTTCAATGTATTTTCAATGCTAATGTCTTTTCAGAATATGAGTCGTGTAGTATATACAATATTGTATGCCCATTTTTCTACCTACCATTTTACTTTGAACCTTTATGTCATTTTGTTTCAAAAGCTTAATTTTTGTGGATTGTATTTAATTGATCAAATTATTTATTCTTTTATAGAGAATAGTAAGCTGCTTCTGCCTGCTTGTTTATTGAAAAGTTACAAACATGCCAGTCCAAAAGTTATCATTAACTATCAAAATAATTAAGATAACTGTTTACTAAATTAACTTCTGCATGAACACATTTACAACTTCTCTAAAAAAATCTTATTAAAAGTTCTAAGATAAATTCTTAGGGGATTATCTATTCTTGATGATCTTAATTTTTTAAATCTCAACATCGAGGATAAATAGAAACTTGCTGTCAGGAAAATTAACTTACAGATAAGAGTGCTGAAGTTGGCAGCGTTAGAAATGAAAAGCACCGTCTAGGTTAGGAGTGGATTTTTTTTTTTTTTTTTTGCGGAACGCGGGTCTCTCACTGTTGTGGCCTCTCCCCTTGCGGAGCACAGGCTCCGGACGCGCAGGCTCAGCGGCCATGGCTCATGGGCCCAGCCGCTCCGCGACATGTGGGATCTTCCCAGACCGGGGCACGAACCCGTGTCCCCTGCATCGGCAGGCGGACTCTCAACCACTGCGCCACCAGGGAAGCCCAGGAGTGGACTTTTTAATGGAATTTCTTCATCCACTGGATCAAGTTAGCAGGAGGAAGACTACTTGTCGTGCAAGTGGTCTAAAATTTCCCCAGTGTAGCTCTCAGAAAGTTAGTCCCCATACACAGAAGACAAATATTTCTAGTTCAATGTGATTCTCAGGTGAAAATTGAAGAACGACCCTGTACTTGGGTAGATTTAGCTGAATTTCTTGCTGATTCCCTTCCTGAGAATCTTGGCTTCTTTCCAGAATGTTCTTCTTATTCATGAATCAGATTCTTGGTGAGGATGACAAGGGACTCTCTTCATGGGGCTTGGAGAGGCCTCAGCAGGCACATTAGTGAGGAGCAAAAAGCAATGATGGAAACACAGAGATCTCTGAGAATAAAGGCCTATTTGCTTAACAGTTTACAGACTTTCCTGGTAAGGTGCAGCAAAATAAATGCCTCATTGGGAAAGCAGATTCTAGACAAATATTACTGGCTTCAACTTCTCCTTGTCCGATAATAGATGTTGAATCTGGCAAAGTTCTTAGGAACTTTTTTTTGGCTCATTGATACACCTATTAAACTTACGCTTGAATAACTTGCCCAAAAAGACTATTTTATTTTTCTTCCATACCCACTGAAGATATTAGAAATTCAGCCCTCTGTTAACCAATGGATAACCATTTAGGAGCTATTATTAATAATATAACTATTATTAATTTCCAACTTTCATTGAGTGCTTCATTTTACTGAGCAAAATAAGGCAGTATTTTGAAGAGGTCAAGAGTGACAGTCATTAATTATTGCAAATCAAGATAATTATTTTTTGACATTCCCTTCTTAATTTGGCTTTATAGAGAGAGGTATTTGTATTCTTAGGTTTTACATAATGCCTCTTCTTTCCTGTTCTCACAAGTGTTCTTTTCTCCTCAAATTCTCTACCTTCTTTTTGCATAATGTCTTTCTTTGTTTTTACTTCCTCCTCTACTTTTTCATTATACTGTTTTCCCTCCTTCATTACCCCACACTGTTCTTCTGACCTACTCTCATTTATCCTATCTATTCAAGTACCAAGTGCGATCACTATTGGCTGCTTACATTCCACTGATCCAAGGATTCGAACACTCTTCTCTCATTTTCCATGTAATTCGGGAACTGAAGTTCTTCAATCCTTGAGATAAGAACAAGTAGTTCTCTGATAGCAGCAAATTAGTGAGAATAACATACAGGGGGCTCTTGGGAGAGATGGGGATAGCTTAAGTAAGGAATGGCAGACAACTACTGCTTCTGGAGAATTCTCTTGAAGCGTTTTCTATGTCTCCATCCTGTTGTAACAGATGACATAGATTCAAGAGAGAGATTTCTAATGAGACAAAGAAGTGGAATAGATGACAAATAAGGTTTTAGGGAATGGGAGACCTTGGGAAGGGTGATGAGTTTACAAGGGTGTTCCTATTTCTTTCTACTGGTCTGTGACCAACAATGCTTCCCAGTTGGGAAAGAGTCCCTAAATACTTGGGACAATTGTAACAGATGACATAGATTCAAAGAGAGAAATTTGTAATGCGACAAAGAGGCGGAATAGATGAAAAATAAGGCTTTAGGGAATGGCAGACCTTGGGAAGGGTGATGAGTTGACAAAAGTGTTCCTATTTCTTTCTACTGGTCTGTGACCAACAATCCTTCCCAGTTGGGAAAGAGTCCCTAAATACTTGGGACAATGGTCTCCAGATAAAAGCCGCTCTGAAATGTAATTATGCATGTGTTTAAAATGCAATGAAACACACTGAAGAGATTGTAGCAAAGTATATTTTTAGCATGTGTTTCTTTCTGGTTAGCATTGAATGACAAGTGTATTTGGAATAACTTTGTTTCAAAAATTGAAAGTTTTGATTTTGAAATAGTTTTTCTGGATACTATGATTTTTCAAATAGTTTGTGAATGTTTGCTTCTGAGATTGTTCATATAAGAGCCAACAAATAAGTTTTAGTTCTTATTAGATAATAAATATCTTGGGAATGTTTGTATGGTATTCTTCTTGAATTTAGTATTAGATGATTGCCCTAGGGGTATTTAAAATTATTTTTAGTAAGCCATATATCACTTTTATATAAAAGCAATATATAATTCATACTTACCACTTATAGATGCACTAAATTAGTGTTTTGGTGGTGATTCTATGTGGAAAAAAATATTTACTGCTTAAAAAAATCTCTAGAGATTGTCTTATGCTTATTTACTCAAAGCATTTAAGGGAATTTCTGTTCCTTAACTTGGAGCCAAACTTTTCAAAGTAATCATCATGGGCTTACTTGAGTATTTGGGCTGTAATAAGTGGAAACTATGAGTATAACTATAAAGTCAAAGATTACCCACAGCCATTCTTTACATGACTGAAATACAGATGTTTTCTTAATTATCTGTACTAATGGATTTTTTGAGATTCTGAGTGTCTTCAATATCAGATAAAAAACTAAATCAACAAGATTATTTTCTTATAAGGAAATTGAATCTTGAATCTATTGATTTCCAGAGCTGAATCTCTATAAAAGACACGTGCCAGCTCTTTCCTATGTTAGGTATCTACATGGTGTGTAAGATCTGTTTGGCAGGGATTAGCGACTAACAAATTAAAAATGGAATTTAGCGAAATCAGTGGAAGACATTCGAGGCTCCTTTGTCCTGAGTATAATAATATATTAATGATTTATTTACTTGTATTTGAATAGCTCATTTTTTGTAATTTATTCTTAAATACTTACTATAAAATATTGTCTCTGTTCCCTGTGTTGTACAATATATCCTTGTAGCTTATTTTATACATAATAGTTTATACCCCTTAGTCCCCTACCCCTATTTTGCTGTATCCCTATCCTGCCCCTCCACTTGCCTCTCCCCACTGGTAACCACTAGTTTGTTCTCTACATCTGTTGAGTCTGCTTCTTTTCTGAATAGCTCTTTATAGTTTACAGAAGCATCTCATCTACTTCAATATCTCTGGCCATCTCAGGAAGAGTACAGAGTGGGGAAAATAAGAAATTATGCAACTGTATAATAGCTGAAGGAAACTGAGACCCAGAAAGGTTAAGTGGTTCATTTAATTTGACGCTGTTAATAAATGACATTGACACGGCAACCTGGTGCTTGGATTTTTAGTCCAAGCCTCTTGACTTGGGACGAGAATAGCTTTAAGAACACATTTTTTTAAAACTGTGATCTGAAATATGTAGGAGCCAGGTTGTTCTGGGTAGAAATTTTGTAATGGAAACAAATGATCTTTTTAGGTTCATATCGTAGTGACCTCCAAAAGTGTTAAGATTTACATTGACTGCTATGAAATTATAGAGAAGGACATCAGGGAAGCTGGAAATATCACAACTGATGGTTATGAAATTCTTGGAAAACTACTTAAAGGGGAGAGGAAATCAGCCACGGTAAGTAACACATTTTTATTTTTCTTGGTATCTTGTATTAAGATTGAAATGACATTTTTAAAAGTAATCAGTGAAGTTTTCTTCCTCGGTGAGTTTTAAATTGTTTTATTTCTTGGTTAGATTGAAAGGCTGGAAAAGTTACACTGAGAAAATATGCTACTGACAAAACATGATAATGGGCTTTACTGCTAGAAACAAATTAAGTTGTCAAGGCACCAGAGAACATCATGTAGTCGACTTGAAACTGAATCAAACTGGAGAGTACAACACAGATAGTTGCCAGGATAATCAGTGAAATCTAAACCAATTCATTTTTTGTTCTTCAAAGGTAGTAACTGTTAATAAAAATGTGTGCACTCAGGACACTATGCATTTGTGGACACTGGCTGTGACCATCACAGACTTGCTGTCCCCTCACTGGGGGGGTCACATCTGCCTCAGAAGGAAGATGAGTGTAGTCGGTCAGCCACCCCTCACTCACAAGTGTCACTGGCTCAAGTTGGAGGCGGGGGCTTGCCAACCCTTTTACAATGCTACTTAGTAGTAAGATTTTCAACCTAAGGTTTTCACTGTACCAGGTTAATTAAGTTCATATTAAATGTTGACCAATAATAACATTGTTCTAAAAGCAAGACTAATAGCCTTGGCTTCTGTTATTTTTAAAATTGCATTTACTGAATGTAGCTTTCTTCCACGGATAGGATTTTCTTCTTCTTGATTCAAAAGTGAAATTTTTATTCCACAATGTAGAACCAAAGAGTGCAAATTTAATAGAATTGTGATTAAAATCATTTATTGAATATTGGATTTGATATTTAAATAGAACAATTACATTAGTTTATAAAAGAATGGCTGCAGCTAAACAATCTTTATCAAAAGAGCTCTATTTTTTTAAATGTAGAAAGATAGAAAATATATATTATATTGAAATAGTTAAGCTGAAGGTAATCATAAAATTATCAGTTAGTCCCTAGGTAAGAATTTATGAAAAGAAGGGCATCAATTTTAGAATAAGTGAGGAATATTTTTTTTTAATGTTACTTTTCTGCAAGGGTGGACTTTTAAAAGTTGATTTAAATGTGTGTAGTCTTCAAATTCAGAATTAAATACATTCTTAATTTTTAAGTAAATGTTTTCTTAAAAAAACCCAAAACTCAATCAAACATTTCATTTTAGCCAAGGAAGGGGATCAGAAGTGGGAATATCACGTGTGCATTTTGCTTTACTATCGCTTTCTCTCAGGCATAGGTTTTTCTGTTCTTATGAAGTAAGGATCCCATTGCTTTCATTGCCTGTTCCCTCAAGAGCGTCTCTGTGAGAAGTTGGCAGAGGTTAAAATGTGGAAACGTTAATATGAAATGTTTTCACGCATCTTTAGCTCATGTTGCTGTTGGTTGTTTGCAGTTCCAAATCCAGAATTTTGATATTGTCTGCAGTCCAGTGTGGACCAGTAGAGACAGATGCTGTGATATTCCTTCCAGGGTAAGTAAAAGAGAACGGAATTCTGTGGCGGTGTTAAGAGTCCCCGAGGAATAAGGGATGTGGGCGTGGATGGCTTGGGAGAGCAAGTAGCCCTCTGCAGCTGCATCTCCAGGATGGAGCCAGGGACACGCAAAGTGTGTGTGCTCATCAGCGACCACAGCTCAGGCTGGGGATCCCTCCCTCAAAATCAAGAATGTAGAGAACCACATCTGGAAATCCTCCCTGCCAGCCAGGGTGGTTATGCCTAGTCAGAAAAGTCCAGCTGAATCAGTGTGTCTGATAAACCCACTTATTGCAGAGTCCTTTCTATTGCTTGTAAAATACCAGCATTTTACAGGATAAGCCATCACCTCTCTGGATATCTAAGTAGAAATAACCATGTTTCTTTTCAAGATGATGGCTTTTACCCATAGTATCTGTGTAGGTTGTAATAATTACAAAGGTGAATGCTGATGATGGATTTGAAGCTTTAGGCGAACAGTGAGCTGCACGTACCCACGGGATGAGTATGCGTTATTTATTCAACAGATACTTACCGAGCACCTGTTGTAAGCCAGGCACTATCCTATGTGCCGGGGTTACAGCGGTGAAAGGGAATATTCTAGTGAAAGGCAGGGGGAGAGGAGGAATGAACAAGTAGGTATACAGTACGTTATAGAGTGAAAAGTCCTTGCGTGAAAACACGCCAGGGTACAGGGAGAGATAGCCAGGTGAGTACCCTCAGCCGTCAGTGATAAGGGGAGATTTAAACAGAGACCTGAGTGAAGTGAGAGGACACACTATGTGGATAATGGAGATAGAGACTTCCAGCCAGAGGGGACTGTAAGTGCAAAGGCCCTAAGGCGGCAAGGTGCCCTAAACATCTGAGAGGCATGAAGGGGATGAGGGAGCGCTGGGGCAGAGTGAAGGGCAGTGGGAGGGGCACGGTGGTGTGCTGCTGCTTGGCAGTGCATGTAAGCCCTTGTAGGCCTGGAAAGGAGTTTAGATTTTGTTCTGAAGGAAATGGGCCTCCATATCTGAGATACTCAGCCTTTCCCTAACGCCAGACTAGAGAAAATTGGATTAAATAACCAATGGTCTTGATGATAGTTTTGTAAACATATTTTTGTTGTGTGAGGTTTCCTAAAGCAAAACATAAAATAGAGACATCAGGAGCAAAGCAAGATTCAACGTAAGACTGTTTGTAATCATAGCTAAAAATTATTTCTTCAAGTTGGGAAATAGATTCCCTTGTGTATATAAGATTAGTGAGCATGGGGGATGGGAAGCTGTTTTTACCATCAATTCATAGATAAATATTCTTTTCAAAATTTCAGAGAGATGAAGCAAAATGCCCCAGTCTTCCAAATGCTTGCACGTGTACGCAGGACAGCATTGGACCTCCAGGACCACCAGGCCCTGCGGTAAGGAAACAAAGAGTTCCTCTAGTTTTTCCTGGTAAATCTTGGGCATGATCACCCTTTGGCCGGTATGTCATGCGTAAGAAGCTCCCAGCCACTGGTGTGTTCTAGGGCAGAACAAGCTGCATTGCACACCATGTTTGTAGCGTGTTTTGAGATCTGAAGTGGAGTAAATCAAGAAGAAAATTTGAACACATCTGAACACATTTCTCTAGCCACACAAGAATGAATGATATCGACTAGCATTCAAGAGCTTTTCTCTTAAAGATATGAATTTGGGTTTCTCTCTGTAATCACTTGATTTTGAAAATTCCTTTGTTTGCTGACGCTTCTCGTACGTATGTTATGGAGCCGTGGTTGAGAGGCTGGCCCAACAACAACTTGTTTAGAACCTAGCATATGTGTTTGTTATTAGCAAACATATCATAGAATAACATAGAGGATAATATACATATGTGATGATATCATAAACTCTGGGTGAAAGTGTTGGTGTTAGCAATAACTTGAGTGGGAAGACTGACCAGGTCTATTCATGGGTGGAGGGGAGACCAAGAAAATGCAATGCAAAACATTGAAGAGTACACTCATGTGTCTCATTAATCAATGTGGACTCCCCGATTTAGTCAATCTAACATCTGACCTGGGCTGGTTTTTCAGAATAGAAGTGATACCTTTAAGCTCTATTGAACTCTTTTAAGAAAATGGTTAATTAACATACGAACAGTTCAGAGAGCCTCGGAACACCAGATTTTACTATACATGGGTCATAGCAAATAATGTAAATTGATTTTAAGTTAATTACAAACTAGCTCCACATATACGGAATCAAAATGTCTCTGGAATTACCAGTGGTCCTGATGATTTTGTAAACATATTTTTGTGATGTGAGTTTTCCTAAAGCAAAACATAAAATAAAGATATTAAAGAGCAAAGCAAGATTCAACATAAGACTATTTGCAATTACCAGTGACTTACCTGATTTATATTTGTAATCATAAAATTATATGCTGGATGTGACTCAGATGTTCTTGAGAAGTAGGGATTTTTTTCCCTCTAATTGTATGATAACATTGTTGTATCTCACTATCATGTTTATTTCATCTTTGTTCAGCGGTCTCTGAATTCCTGTTACTAAACTACATGTTCTGAGATTTTGAGAGATTCTTTTTGCATATTATTTTCCCTGAAGAATGCATTCATATAATTCCAAAACAGATTTTTCTCCTTAAAAATACTTAACTATAGTATTTAAGTAATGCTTGTTTTTTTCCCAGTAAACCTCAAATTTTCAAATAACTTCAAAATTTGCTAACAATTAAGAAAAGTTCAGAATGTAAAAATGAGATCCTTAGAATGTACAAAGTTTCGAAATTCTCTTTCCCCACACATTTGTAGGATATAAAGTATTTACTTCCATATTTTATAAATAACTGTATTGTCTGGAGAATGCACTGCTTCCCGAAGCAACTTTTATATATCAACTTCTTCCTACTTTCCTGTGTTCACTCTAAAATGTACTCTTACTATGTATTTTAGGGAGGACCTGGTGCTAAAGGTCCCAGAGGTGAAAGAGGTATCAGTGGGGCAATTGTAAGTATATTTTAGAGTGCATTTTTATTTTCACCTGTATGTTAAAATCTGGTTATTCAAATTTCTACAACTTGAGCAAGTTGATTCAAGTTTAGTGTGCCTTAGGCAATATAATTATCTCTGTCTTGTCTCTGGGTGTCAAAATGATGGATTAGGCTAGCCAGATAAAGAATGTACCGGGCATCTCACTGATGTAGGAATTGCACATGGGAAACCTGCAGAAGCACCTAAGGGCTCTGCTGTCACTTGGGGAAGCAGAGGGGGTGACCTGGCCATCAGTTGGAAGACCCCACAGGGAGCAGGGTCCTGCTGGGGACGGTTCACCTGTCTCAGAGAAATAGCTCAGCAGCCACATGTATGTTCATGGCAGGTCACTAGCCCCTTCTACCGGTTCCATACTGGTCTCCATAAGACAACTGAAGCTTCTTAGGGGAATATATTATGAAGATGATGTGTAGTTTTTGTCATACTATCACTAATGATAAGCTAACCCAGTTAGGAAAGTGAGGCTGGGGTGCTGACTGACCCAGGTCTGTCCGACTCCAAGTTTGTGCCTTTTCCACCTAGACACACTGCAAAGAAGCTCCAGCATAGAGTGAACATATCTGCTCTTTCCTTGCTTGACTTATACATACGTTAGTCCCAGAAATAAGCCCAAGTCTAAGAGAAATCAGGACGAGCTTAAAAGAAATCAAATCCAGTGAATTTTTTTTTTTTTTTTTTTGCTATACTCGGGCCTCTCACCGTTGTGGCCTCTCCCGTTGCGGAGCACAGGCTCCGGACGCGCAGGCTCAGCGGCCGTGGCTCACGGGCCCAGCCGCTCCGCGGCATGTGGGAATCTTCCCGGACCGGCGCACGAACCCGTGTCCCCTGCATCGGCAGGTGGACTCTCAACCACTGCGCCACCAGGGAAGCCCAAATCCAGTGAATTTTGAGCTTTGATCTCTGAATGAATCTAGGACTATAAATATATGAATATATTATATTCAATGTATTTTACTTCTTTTAGAAACCTACTTTTAATAGGAATTTTGGAAATATAAGTGCTCTTGTGAATTTATTGTACTTTCCAGTTGTTCTTTTAATGAGTAGCAAAGGGAAGAAAGGAATGGCATTACATGTTTTTATAGATGGATAGATTTGTAAAATGTTTGCAAAGATTATATGATTGGTGTCTTAGAGTTATGAAGACAGGCACTGGAAGGGCATTCCATGACTTTGTGCTTGTTTCTCTTCCGTGTATTTAGGGCCCCCCTGGTCCTCGTGGAGATTCAGGTCCTCCCGGTCCCCAGGGTCCGCCAGGCCCCCAGGGACCCAACGGCCTCTCTATTCCAGGAGAACAAGTAAGCACAAAGCTTTCTGTATGAAATGAGGGTGGTGGATTAACGTTGAGTTTAACTGGAACATTTTTTTATTCTATTTCACCAAACTCAAATGTTTTCTCAGAGAACTCAACAAATTTTAGTCATTGAGAAGACTCCCTATGACTGTAATTTCAGATATGTAAATACTGTATGTAATAATACGTAACTGTGTAGGGAAAATTGTTGCCAATTATTTGACCTTTAAAAAAATTTTTTACTAAGTAATGCAAATATCCTTCAACATCCTGAAAGCTTTGATACTGCTTTGAGTCTGTGGCAGCCCCGGGGTCCTTTTCTAATGTTTATGACTTCAAGGCAAGCTTGCATTATTTATCTACATCATTACTTCTATAAAAATTTTTAATAACATGTTTACCTTTTGTTCCAAATGCTAATCTGAACTTATAAAGAGGTGTTTTATCTTTAAAGGCTCATATTTTATTTAACTACCTTTTTCTATACTTTAAAACATAACAGTAAATGAATAAGAATACAGATAATTTCATAGTTTTAAGTTTAGTTCTAAACTCCTTTTTAAAGATGCCATAATAGAAGACACATACATCCTTTTGGCATTTAGAGGAAAAACAATCTGTATCAGATATCACTAGAAATGAAACATTTGAAGGGCTAGGACTTTTTCACTCAAAAGGGTTGAATGCATCTAACTTTTAGCTTCTTATGTCCAAAAGGGAGATTTAGGGGCTTTTAACTTTTCTTATTATTGCTACTAAATGAAGTTTATCAGCTTTAATTAATTCAGATTTGCCTGTGTAACAAGTGTCTTCTAGCATGTAGTTATAAAGACCAAAATTATGTTACAGTGTTTCATTGAATATCTATTAAAATGAGCACCAAATTAAATATATTAAATAAAACAGTTTTCCCTTCAACTTCTATTTCTATGAAAATCCCTATGTTCAATTAGGTTCTTTCAAAGGAGACATATTCTCCCATGATTATATAAAATTATCCCATCACATGATAAGTGGAAATTACAACAGCATTTGTAGTTTAAAAAGTGAACATCAGTCCCTCCAATAATTGATTCACCTCCCATCACAAATATGCTTCACTGGATTTATGAAGTGACAGAAATTTCAGGAATGGCTCACGTCTTTCCTTTTCACTTAATTTCTGTAAAACACCTGAGACCTGTTTTCCCTCTGTTTGCTCCAGGGTCGCCAGGGCATGAAGGGCGATGCTGGAGAGCCGGGACTTCCAGGCCGGACGGTGAGCTGTTCTTCACGCTGCCTTTTCTTTGCTGGTCAAGTGTTATTTGCATAGTTGCCCTTGTGGTGCCTCAAAAGGTGAGCCAAGGTTAAGCAGCAAAGCAGAAGCCTGGCCGTGTGCTGCACGTCATTTCCATTCCGTTGCCTGGTTAGTCTTCAAGCTTGTGCTGTTCAGTCAGGTCTGGGCTTGATGACTGAGCGAGCATCTTCCTCTTGGGCTGGCACTGGGCTTGCTTCTGAGTGTCTGTTTCCTTTCAGAGCCCCCTGCATTTTTCCCCCAAACATCTTAGAGAATAACACAAATCCCTTTTCTCACACAAGAAGTTAATTACAGTGTTTCACTTGTTTGTTTCCTTTTGTGTAGGGAACCCCAGGATTACCTGGCCCACCAGGACCAATGGGCCCTCCAGGAGATAGAGTAAGTTTTCTTGGGCAGGCTGTAAGGATGTTGGAAATGATATCACATTGTTGCCTATTAATTAAGAACCCCCCATAATTCAATTTGCATGGCTGGAAATGCAGAGTTCACACATCTCACGGGAGGCAGAAAAGCTAATATCAGCGGACCAACCGATACCAGGTCAATCTCAAGGTCTATGAAACAAAATGGTGGGACTTCAAATGAGTTGTCAGAATTTTAATTTTGGAAAAATGTTTTCTTTGATCATATTTGGAAAACCAAGTCCCTAAAAGGAATTTTGGTTCATTGGAAAGAGATTCAAGAATCCTAGCAAATTGCTTTGAATCCTAAAATTAAAATCTTTGTTATGAGGCATCTTTTACGTAACTCTAAGAATAGTCTTGATTTCCGTGGCACTTTCTATGCCGTCAGGGACATCTCTTCTACACCTTCAGAACTCAGATACCCCCTGTAGGCCTCTGTGATGGAAAGCCGACTGGAACCTAGTAGGCATCTTGCTCATTTGTGGCAGATTTCAGTTTTGCTCTTGACTTATGATGAAATCAGTGCAGGAGACCCAATCTTTTCTAGGACAAGTAAATGAGAAGCACAGTGAACATGGCTTCTGTGCTCTAATCCAATGTTACAGAAAATTTGCTTTCATAGGAGACGACGAATGCTTTAATAAACTATTTTAGAGTTGCTCAGAACCAAGGCACTAATGACTTTTCAGCATCTTCTGGTCCAGACAACAGTCTGAGAGTTGTCTAGATTCTGACTTATCAAGTTAAAACACAGGACTAGCAGCAGGGTCTCAGAGGGCCAGGGCTATAATAGCTGTCACTAAAGGCATTGATTTGTTACCCTTAACGCCTCTCTGACATCATGGGGCAGGAGAGTTGGGTCAGTCAGATGGAGCAAAGATTTTGCCCAGATAATTCCAGATTTGGATGATTTGCCAGTGACAGTTATTTGCTCCAATGCCTACTCTTGAGTTTATGAGAGAGTGAGGTCAAAGAGAAAATGGTATTCTCTGGGAGTCTGGGGCCCAGTGGTACTTCTATATACATATTCTTCTGACTCTTTTGAGACTGACACTTCAGTTTTTTGGAATTCTTATTTTACAATAAAGGACAATAGTGAGATTGCAAAGGTGACAAGTCAGTCTATTCAGTTAGTCAACAAACCCAAAAATACCGCAATCAGGAAGTAATGATACATACTGAATATAGTTCAATATCCTGTGATAAACCATAATGGGAAAGAATATGAAAGAGAATATATATATGTGTGTGTGTGTGTGTGTGTGTGTGTGTGTATAACTGAGCACTGTGCTATACAGCAGAAATTAAACACAATGTTGTAAATCAATGATAGTCCAATAAAAAAAAAAATGATGGGCTGCCTCTCTTGCTGCCGCTGCTACTGAAGCCCTGTTGGGCCCATCATGCAGTGCAGGCTTTGTGCAGACTCGCTGGGTGGCCAGCGCCATCCCATCAACACGTTCCTCCTGAACTGGCAGTCAGGCAGCCACCGCTGCCATCGCTGTGTCCCTGAAAAGTGAGGGAGTGGAAAGGACTGCGTTCTTCTAGCTCTAACCTGTGAATCCGGTCCTGGTGAGGCCACCCAGGACTCTCGTGTTGAGGCTGAGGAAAGTCTTCAGGAAATCATTTGTCTTTTTCCATCACAGTCTTGTACGCCGACCTACCACTTAGTTTCCTACTGCGAGTGCTGAGAGTAGAAGGCACAGCTGAGGGAACATAAACAGTTTTGGAAAGTTAGACTTTGGGTGCAGGCATCTCCGCTGAAAACTAAAAGAAAGAAAGAAAGTTGAACCCTGTGGTAGAAGAGAAGAGAAGACAGCTGAGGAGAGCAAACCCAAGGACCATGGTGAGGAAGACATGTTACCAAGGTGGAGGTGGTAGGAACAGCAGGCATGGGTTGCCTTCAGCACAGATGATTTTCAAATGAGGCACAGCTCTGGGGACTGTCAGAAAGTAGCAAGAGAGCCACAGGTGCAGGCATGACATGCAGTATATCTGTGAAAGCAGCCATAGGTCCTCTCAGCCACCCTCCCATTGAGGGAAGCAACAATAACTGCTACAGTTTTGAAAATGGAGAATAAAAAAAAAAATTACACTACAAAGTGCTACAGATGGCTCAGTGGTAGCCCTTCTGAGGCCATCAGAATAAAATCTGCTTCACCCCAACTTAGATATGTATTTCTTCTAAAAGAAGATGGTTGGTTACACCAAAGTGTCCATCCATGGATGAATGGATTAAAAAATGTGATATGTATATATCATGTATATAATGGAATATTACTCTGTCTTAAAGAAGAGGGAAATCCTGTCATTTGCAACGACATGGATGAACCTTGAACTTGGAGGATGTGCCAGCTGAAATAAGCCAAGCACAGAAGGATAAATACTGCATGATCTCACTTAATGTATGGAATCCTTAAAAAGTTGAGCTCACGGAAACAGAGTACAGTGGTGGTTGCCAGGGGCCTGGGAAGAGGGAGAAATGGGGAGATATTAGACAAAGGATACAAAGTTTCATGGAGATTGACGTATATACACTATTGATACTATGTATAAAATAGATAACTAATGAGAACTTACTGTATAGCACAGGGAACTCTACTCAGTACTCTGCAGTGACCTAAATGGGAAGGAAATCCAAAAACGAGGGGATATATGTATGCGTGTAGCGGATACACTTTGCTGTACAGTAGAAACTAACACAACATTGTAAAGCAACTACACCCCAATAAAAATTTTTTTAAAAAGGATACAAAGTTTCAGTTATGCAAGATAAGTTCTGGAGATCTAATGTACAGTGTGATGACTATAGTTAATACCATATTGTGTATTTGAAATTTGCTAATAGAGTATATCTTAACTATTCTCCTACCTAAGAAAATGATAACTATGTGAGGTGATACATGTGTTAATTATCTTGATTGTGGTAATCATTTCACAACATATACATATATCAAAACACCACATGTATGCCATAAATACATACAATTTTTATTTGTCAATTATACCCCAATAAAGCTAGAAAAAAAAGAGAAAATGGTTGATCAGGAAGTTCTTAGAATGACTGAAGGAGGATTATTCAGAGATATGATACTTACCTAAAAAAAGTGGAAAGAAAAGTGTATCTTCTACAGCAGCTGGAGGAAACTTAGATGGTAGAAATGCCATTTGAACTGTCCAAGCAATACTCCGAGCATTTCTGCTTCTTAAGTGGCTCTCAGAAGCAGTGTTGATGTTACATGAGATGAATTTGTAGTCTGCATTTTGTTAAGCAGGCCTAGATCTTCCAGAAGACAGTCTGAAATGTTTATAAGTTTCTGAAAAAAAATTTTTTTTTGCAGGGGGTGGAATATTTCTAACACAATTTTAAAGAAATAATTTAAACTTCCTCTTTTGTAAAATCAATGGGAGTGTGGATACTTAATGGAGGTATTGATCCAAATGTTCTTCATTTGTGCTAGAATCCAAGAATATGCATAAAATTAACACATATTCTCCAAGGAGACAAAAATCTCCTTTGACAGAGGAATGCAGCAACACAAAAAACGACCTGACTCAGAAATCCTTGGCTGGATTTCAGAGGTCTGTACTTGGGATGAATGCTAACCGGGCAGCGAGTGACTCATTCCAGGCAGAGGTCACTTGGCACCACGCAAGCTGCTCAGAGATGCCCGGTGCTTCTGTACAGACCTCTTCTCCCACTGCAACCCTGACCGGGTCTGGCCTTTCTGTGAGATGAGGAGAGACGGACCGATAAAAAAATTGAGTGAGGATTGAGGATTTCCTTTCTTTTGAGTGGAGGAGTTAAGATAGTTTTGCCTCTTTCTTGGAGGGGAGGAGAGAAATCCCTGAGGAGTGAAGCATCAGTGGCCCTGCCCTGGCTGTCTGGTGTTGCTTAGGAAACAAGGAAGGGGGTTTTCTAACCAGGTGGTTGGCCCCTCCTGCATCTTCTGTGATGCAACACTCCCTTCATCTTACTTTGATCCTTCCTGGGCCAGTTAGTCAACAATTGACTTTTTGGTAGAAAGGGCTAGTCTTCCTTTAGATTTCTTTACACTCTTATAAAAGTAAACGTGAGTATCTTCATAAAAGGAATCTGCTTTCTTCGGAGAAGACTGGATTGATTCTTAAAATTATTTTATATTTATAACTATATAAATGACTGAGTATAGAAATGAATTATTCAATAAAAAGCATAACTTCAATGGAAAACATTTTTTGGCATATTTGTCTTTATATTGAAAGGTTACCTGCAGTTGGGTTAAATCCCTCACCTGTCACTCTTATCAACCTGTCTAGTGTCTTTCCATTTTACTTGGTCATTATTTCACTAATCTATAATTAATTTCATTTTTACAATAGGGCTTTACTGGAAAAGATGGAGCAATGGGACCTAGGGGCCCCCCTGGGCCACCGGTAAGAATGGAATAGGTGACACTCTTATCTCCCCACCCTAAACCCCTAGCCCCACTTGCTAGGGAAGAGCCTAGTAACCTGACCTTTGAGGCATGTTCCATCTGTGCTGGGGGGCACACTGTCGAGGGAGCTACTTGTTTTTATTCTCCTAAATCAAAATGGGCTAGAGAAAACAGAGGTGTTAAAATAGAGTCTTTTTGTTTAATCAAGTTATATTTGAAAAACAACAAAAATATCCCTAACCAACCAGTTCCTTCCATGCCCATGTTAAGTGGTAGGTTTTATGACCTTACTGGTTACTTCCTGTTCTAGAATTTTAAGAGTCCGTAGCCTATGATATTTGAATTTTAAGGACATTAATTACCGAACAGGTTTAAGTCATTCAGAGGAAGTAAGTTTTACCCGAGTAGGTTTTCTAATTAAGATCTTTGGGGAAAATACTGAAGCCAATGATTTTGAAAGAAGCGTCTGTATACCTGCAACCAGGTGAGATCACAATTACATTGTTTGAGGTGAGGGATGCTCTTCATGGCTTCTGGCTGTATATGAGGACTGGAGAGCATATGTTAAAATAATTTTATTATTTATGTTTAATATAGATGTTCTCAAGTAGAGTTGAAAATGTATAATAAGCTTTGATTTAAAGTATTTACTACAGATATTAAAATTTACATAATTGATGAATAAAGGATTGTTTTACCAAAATCTGATGATTCTATTTTAAGGATATTTTAGCTTTAGACATAATGTATTGACTTAGCGATATTATAAATATTTTACTAAAAATGTTGCTAAAATGTCTTAAAGCTGTGCTGAAAGGAACGGGGAGAAATTCTTATGGTTTTGATGGGATAGAGGGTGCTGATATGATAGAAGAGGAGGCACCCTTTATTGAATGCACCAAAGAAAAAGTGAGTTTCTAGGCTGAGATACAACTCCCAGGAGACAAGGGGAAACTCCACCACGTGGTGCCCAGTTACCTTCTCAGTATTTTCCCCAGCCAGAGTTCACTCCTGTCTTTTGATGAGTTTTCTGGTTTGGTAATAGAAACAAACTAATAGGAATTGCTTTCTGCAAATTCACTTAGCAGCCAGTTTACTAGGATCACAGTCTGTGAATAGTGAAACCGATTAAATATAGTCCATAAAGATTGAATGGGAATTTTCAAGATTTTTTTCCTCCATGTTATCTTAAAATTTGATTTTGTTCTTCCTTAGTATGTGATTATGTGCTAAAAGCTTTTAAAACCAGCCATGCTTTGCTAGTTTACTTTAGATGAAATTCTTCTTTGATGGTAAGCTTCCCTGTGTTGTAGGGAAGCCCAGGCTCTCCAGGAGTCACAGGACCAAGTGGGAAACCAGGAAAACCCGGAGACCATGGCAGACCAGTAAGTGGACAGCTTGCATGCCTAGTCATTCCACTGTGGCCATGAATGAGGAGACTGCAAGGCTGTGGCATATTTATGTTATCTCTGCTGTAATGTGTGTGAAGCATTTGCTGAAGCTATGCTAAATCCATGGATTTAACTTGGTACTAGTTCTAAAAATTTTCTCTCTAAGTTATTATAACATTCTGGGATGAAAATTGTGGTCATAGGGTTTCTTTAAAAGGAGAATGGGATTATAAGCCAAGACACATATTTCTGCACTGAATAAACACTCAGAGCTGGGTCAGCAAAATCATTCTTTTTGTTTAGGAGCGGTATGCAGCTTAAGATAGAAAAGTACATGATGGTGCATAGCGCCTCCATGGGTGCTCTGCAGAAGTTAACCCTTTGTCAGTATCCTGTAGCCACAGTGCTGGCTCTTTTCTCTTGCGCTGAGGTTGCTAGAACATTAGTCCCAGAATTAAAAGGATTTATCTCACCCACCATTATACTTTTTTATTTATTTATTTTTTGCGGTACGCGGGCCTCTCACTGTCGTGGCCTCTCCCGTGGCGGAGCACAGGCTCCGGATGCGCAGGCTCAGCGGCCATGGCTCACGGGCCCAGTGGCTCCGCGGCATGTGGGATCTTCCCGGACAGGGGCAAGAACCCGCGTCCCCTGCATCGGCAGGCGGACTCTCAACCACTGCGCCACCAGGGAAGCCCCATTATACTTTTTTATGCTGCCCTGCTCCAATTTACATCCAGTTTAATTTTCTTTTCATCAGATGTTTTGATTAAAATAATAGTTGAGATGGTATCATGCATATCTTCTATTTGCAAATCAGTATTTCCAAAACTGAATTCATAGCTTCTAAAATACCCAGAAGTATTTGTAATAACTGTTGGGCTCCATATTCTTTGTTACAAGCTCTTCCTTATTTGTATGTATGAGGAATGAATTTATTTTAAGCAGTTTTTTTTTTGTCTGAATAGAATTCTGAAATATAAAAATTTATCTCAAAGACCAACAAGTCCAATTATTAGTAATGACACATCTATCAGGGCTGTTCTCTGAACAGAACTTCTCTCTTCTGAAGTATTGTCCAAAGTTATATAAACCCAAGCTTAAAAAATTTTAATGTCAAACTAACTTAGAATCTTCATGTGATATGGCCTGCCTTCTATGTTTACATAAAATTAAGCAAGAAGGATAAAGATGAAAGGACTCCTGGTGTACTTCTTACTCTGTGTGTACTCTAGTATATGACTGTATTACTTTCTTTTCCTCAATGAATCATGACAGAAACTTCACAAGAGCCCTTAAAAGTACATGGAACTTGTTAACCCTTTCAGAATTCTATTTCGTTTTACTATGACTGAAAGAGAGTCTAACGTAAGAATATCACGGATGTAATCGATGGCTGAAGTTAGAAACCTGAAAGAAACTTCTACTTCCTTTACTTGAAATGAGAGCTCTAGATACTGGCAATAAAGATGAGTTCTAAATCTTACATCCTAGAACAATCTCAGAGTGGCAGTAAATTAAAAAAGAACACATGGGAACAAAGTAGCAGTAAGTGTAAAAAATAATTTCCTGAAATTTACAAAAGGCTCCAAACTAAATAATGTTTCCATAAGAGTCCAGTACTTTTAGCAAAGGGCAAACTCCAGTTTTTCTTATGACTATAATTTGGTAACATTTATTTGGACCTTATCTACCCCCTTTTCCCCCTTTACCTTCCTCATCCTTCTAAGGTAGCAAATTACCTCTCCTTTTCTTCTCTCTTCTATCTTACCTTTAGTTTCTAAAACCAAAACTAGCAGACGGGAGTATAAAGGTCTTAGGAGAGAGCTTAGCTCAGTCACTGTTAGCTTATGTCATTAGCTCTTGGAACCAGTGGTGTCTTCTTGCTAACTTGTAACACCTGATGTTGTGTCGTGGATGTTTCCAGGAACTGCTGATGGAATATTTTTATTCATTTACTCAACACCCATTTGTTTGGTGCCTAAATGTGCCCGTCGGTGTTCTAAGGTCTGGGGATATAAACGTAAACAAGACAAAGTCCTTGCCCTCATGGAGATTCTAGTGGAGGATATAGACCCCAAAATGTAAATAAACAATACGGTTTCTGGTGATGATGAGTGATAACAAAGAAAAGAAACACAGAGTAAGGGGTTAGCGGGTAATTGTGGTGGTGGAAGGGGGCTATTTCAGATACAGCAGTCAGGGAGTCTGTCTGAGGAGGTGGAATGAAGCAAGGGAGCAGGCAGTGGGAACAGCATTCCAGGAAGTGGGAACAGCATGAACAAAGGCCGAGGGAGGACGAAGGTGGCACGTGGAAGGAACAGCAGAGAGGCCCGGGCACCGGAAGTAAAGGGAGTGAGGGGAGAGGGATGAAAGATGAGGTCAGCTAGCTGGGCACAGGTAAGCATGTGGACCACCCAGCCCATGGTGAGGATCTCTTATCTTATTCTTAGTGTGATGGGAAGCCCTTGGAGCCAGAGTGACATGCGCCAATTTTCTTTTTAAAAATATCAGTCTGGCTTCTCTGTGGAGAACAGACTCAAAAGGGGCCAAATGGGTTGCAGGAGGACCAGTTAGGAGGATATTGGAGCCGTTCAGGCAAGAGTCTTGGAGACGGTAAGAGGCAGTTTGGTTTGGGATGTTATCTGACCATCAGATTTGTCAATGGTTTGGGCGTTCCTTTCAGCTGGCAGCCTGGAGATATACTGAAAGACAAAAACTTCTTGCACTAGAAGGAAGACTTTTTCCAAGATCCTCTCATGGCCAGTGAGAGGCCTGACAGAATAGGGACAAATGTTCTGTGGTTGCGTTTGGATGTGGGAACCACCACTTGGATTGAGCCCTTTAATAAGGGAGGCACATGGTTCCTTTCATGCCCAGTGCACAAAAAAATCACTGGAAGGAGTTACAGATACATATTTAGTTAGGGAATTGACAGAAAGCTCTTACTAGAACAGGTTCTTATGGGTTCTGACTGAACCAAGATTAACCTCATGCACAACCTAAAGTAACCACCTGAGCTCCCCAGCCATGGTGACGTAAAGGAAAGTAGAATGGTAGCAAGGGCAATTTTACATGTGTTTCAGTTGCAGACCTGTATTGTGAATGGCATCATAAAATGTATGCACAGTACATAACTTCTAAATTGGTGATCATAAAATTCACAACTCAGCACTATATTGGAGGACACGTGCTTCTGAGAGAGGGAGAGAGAGAGACAGGGAGACAGATTAGATTCCTTTTGACAGACAAACAAAATGTGAGTAACATGGATGTAAATGTGATGTGTCATTTTGCTAATTTGTTAGAAAGCAGACCTTGCCCTCTTTCATCATCCTGTCCATTCATGAGTCATTTTAGACCATGTTTGTCAGTTTCTAATATCTGAAATTCCTATATTTCAGGGTCCATCGGGATTGAAAGGAGAGAAAGGTGATAGAGTATGTATTGCTTAAAATCTGACTTACAAATTTATATCGTGTGTTAAACATTGAACTCTGAAACTATGGAAATAATATGCTGATCCTACTTATTGATTTAATTAACTAGGGAGACATTGCTTCCCAGAACATGATGCGAGCAGTTGCAAGACAAGTCTGTGAACAACTGATAAGTGGTAAAATTTCTTTTCCTTTTAATGTATGAGTGTGTGTGTTGTTTTTAGTTAATTGCAGGAAAATGCAGTTTGTGTCATAAACTTTCAAAGATAGATGTTTCTATTTCCATGAGCTCTTATTTTTATACGTTGTCAGTTTTGTATCCTGTTAGATAAAGCCAATGATATTTTAATGACTAGCATTAAGATAAAACAATAAACCAAGGTAAAATAATAGCCTGTTATCCTTACATTCTGTCTGATAGAAAATTGTTTTTTTTTTTTTTTTTTTTTTGCGGTACGCGGGCCTCTCACTGCTGTGGCCTCGCCCGTTGCAGAGCACAGGCTCTGGATGCGCAGGCTCAGCGGCCATGGCTCACGGGCCCAGCCGCTCCGCGGCATGTGGGATCTTCCCGGACCGGGGCACGAACCCGTGTCCCCAGCATCAGCAAGCGGACTCTCAACCACTGCGCCACCAGGGTAGCCCCCTTATTGGGTTTCTTACTAATAAGTCTTATTTATTTTTTTTAGGTCAGATGAGCAGATTCAATCAGATGCTGAATCAGATTCCAAACGACTACCACTCTAATCGCAACCAACCAGGCCCGCCGGGTCCTCCAGGGCCCCCTGGCAGCGCAGGAGCCAGAGGAGAACCAGGGCCTGGGGGGCGGCCAGGCTTCCCGGGCACACCAGGGATGCAGGGACCCCCGGGCGAACGAGGTAGGCATTCCTGACTGCTGCACAGGGATAAAGGAAGGAATCTGCAAGCGTAGGAGCTGGGTCCGGTTGAAAAGCATGTAGAAGACTGGACTTAGCAAACTACACTGGTCTTGTTCGGACAGCCCCAGAAGAGCCGTGCATCCATGAACCTGTCTTTCTCTTTAGGCAGTTGCAGGCTGTAGAGATCCCTGTCTTAGAAAACAGGAAGATTTTGTCATGAGAGCTCAGTAAAGACAACGCTATTTTCTGATTGTTGCTGTCGTTAATGGGAAAACTGTATCCTGGCAAACTGAATCAGGCATAAAATCTTATTAATTGTTTTGACTGGCAAGAGCTGGGCAGCAACTGAATGCAAGCAGCCCTAAGATTTTGGATCTAAATTCTTCTGGTTCCTTTATTCAGGGCCTGGAAACTGGTCTTATGTGTTTATGTGGCTTTAATTTCATGGTAGATAAGTGTAACTGAAGGAAAAGAAGAAAAACAGGATTATGTGATTCCAGATGTTTCAGGATGCTGGGTACTCACTTTTGTCAAAGTGATGGCTAACATTCTGCGGAAAACGTAGATATGTCTATAATTCTGATTATTTAGATGAGGTACTGATAGGGCTACTAAAGATAAGATACCTTTAAGACGTCTTCAGTGAGTTGTAACTATTTATTCAAGATTTCTGTTCTTAATTACTGCTTCTAAAATAATATATTAGATGTGTTTGTTTTCTTCAAGTAATTTTTCCCCTGACTTGTAGCCAGATTTGTTTCTTGGCCATGAATCTGGAATTACACAAATGTCTAGAAAGAATTTGGCTTAAAGCGTGGACTTCTGTGAAAAATTGGGTTCTGCTTTCACTACGGGAAACGAATTACTTGAATCAAGTACTATCAGTTCCGATGAAGGCTACATGTTTCCGGATCATTTTCCCTCTGTGTTTTCCCATTTTGTGCTCGCTTAGGTTTGCCGGGAGAGAAAGGCGAAAGGGGTATTGGATCTCCAGGACCTCGAGGGCTGCCTGGCCCCTCAGGTAGGTTTGCTAGTACATCAAACAAGTGAACATATCATTACCGAGAGAGCATACGACCCCACGAGATGCACAAACTCATCCTGTTAGCTTCAGGCATACTGACCATCACGGAAGGTATTTTAGCAAGAAGTTATAGAGGAGGTTATACCTCATTTTTATGTTCTCTTTGTTCAAAAATGTTTCAGTGCGTTCTATTTAAGCATTTACTCTAACTTTAATATAGGAGGGTTTGAGTTTTAGTGACACAGAGGGCTGTTGTTTTCTCTTTATGGGATTCCTGTTTGTTTTGTTTGGCCTCATAGCCTTTAAGGATGCTGTCATTTCCTGTTCCTTCTGGTATTCTTTAAGAGGTCGCTAGTAGACTGAGGAAATATACTCTCATTACAAATCCTGACACGCTGCAAGATTTCATTCACAGTTTCTTTATTGATGTTTTGGAAGGAAATAATAGTTGTTCTGTGCATTTTGTTTACTAGATTGAAAATGAATTTTTTTCTTCGTTATAAGGTCCGTGAGACCCTTGCAACCATGGTCAGTCCTGGAGGTTAAATCTTTACATTTATGTTAAGCATGAGTAAGCGTCACTTGATCCAGAAATAGCACTGCTTCACATAGTCTGGAGGTGGAGCAGGCAACCCGAATGTCTGCCTTGGCTACCACAGCCATTTCCTGCAGCGAGTCTTACCTCTAAGACAGTGGGAGCAAACCAGAGAACTCACTGATATCTTTAGTTTGGCTCAATTCTTGCTAAGTCAGTTTTCTTTGAATAAAATCATTAACATAGTTGGATTTTTGGCATTAATTCTTGAATCACTGGTAAGAAAGTTCTACACTGGGTCATACTGGTGATTCCTTAAGGACATATTTTCTTACCATACACTAGTGAATCGTCTAGTCTTGAAGTAGTGGAGGTGCCGAAGTATTGTTGACTGCCTCAGGAGATGTGTTTGACAAGAGGGGAAATATTTCTTTTAAACCCATAATAGGTCCACAAGGAGAATCCAGAACGGGTCCACCAGGGTCCACAGGTTCAAGAGGTCCTCCAGGTCCCCCTGGTCGTCCTGGAAACTCAGGTATCCGAGGCCCCCCAGGTCCTCCTGGATACTGTGACTCTTCCCAGTGTGCCAGCATCCCATACAATGGACAAGGCTATCCAGGTATGTTGTTGCCATTATAGGGACCCAAACTCACCTGAATTAAAAAACCTTTATGGAAATGAAGTTCCCTAGGACGGAAGGAAAGTTGATTTGAGGATTTCTTGAAGATATCAACTCTTTCAGTTGTATGTTTTGTTATTCTCTCTCAAAAGAATTAATGTTAATTTTATAACATGATTTCACTGTTAGGAGTTGAATAATTATCTCCTCCTCCTTTCTATACTTCTGCACTTACCAAATCACATCATAAACCTCTATTTCTCTTGGGAGTTCAAAGAATGCTACCAATTGACTGGGTTTTTTTTTTTTGTTTTTTTTTTTAACCCTAAAGGCTGGGAAGAGGGATTTGTTGAATACAAGAATATATCTAAAAAACTGTTTTGAGACTCTATCGTGTAGGCAGACTATTCGATAACATGGTGCAGACAACTGAAAATATTTCACTATTTCACATGGTCCATGGAATTAATATTTATAAACTCTGGGACTTAATGTTTTTAGAGTCAGTCATGAAATTCTAGTACTCGACAATTACAGGAGGCAGAAGTCTCTTAAGCCTGACTTTGGGGACTGTGGGGATAAAGGAGATATGCTGATCTGAAAATAAATACATTAATGCTGTGGGCAGCGGTCAGCGGTGACCTTTCCATCAGCACACCCTCGAGCATCTTGCAAGTTTTAAAAATGATACTGCTGTTTGATATGGTTGGCTACTAGCAAGTAGTGCATGAGTAGTTGAATACCTAAATATCTATATATCTATATATTTATGTGCATACTTACCTATGACCAGAAGTAATCATGAATCGTAAATTTCTCAAGCAACCCATTCACAAAATTACAATTTCACTCTTTATAAAAGAAATTTAAATTACCTCTGCCTTCTGGTATGTGTGAATAACTTGAAATATATGGATATATACATATCTACTTTAACCATTACATACTTAGATGAATGTGTATAGATGTTTTTTTGCATAGTAATTCAACTTTTAAAAACTATCATCTTTGACCTGTTTCAGGTTCCGGCTAACAAATTTTCTAAGTCGCCAGCGCTGCTTACAGTTTGAATACATGAAAATCCTGTTTCTGAGATGTTTGCGCACGTGCTTATTAGGAAATGAGTCTGTATGGAAATCTCACCACAGATATGGTTAATGAACTGGGTGGACATCATAACGGAGGGTGGAGACTCTTTATACTAACTTGAATGAGACAAAAGCAGTGGTGTTAGTTTATAAGCCTGATGCATTTCAGTAATAATGTAGAAAAATATTATTTAAAAGAAAACGTTCAAACACACAGCTCATGAGGAGCCTCCGCTTTGAAAGAGGCGCATAATAAAACTACTAACCGCAGAGATGATGCCATTTTGAGAAAAACAATTAACCTGGTTCAAGAGAAATACCTTATGTAAATAATAAACTAATGACGGCTTGTAAATGATTTGTATGTGATCCTGTCCACTAAAATCACTTAACAGTCCTGTACAATCAGCTTCTGCCTGCTGCTTGCTCTCTGCCGGAATAACACCAAATAGAATCTCATCTCTCGCTTGTTAGCGATGTGTCTGATTCAGGGCATGTGTCTTACTATGATTACCTTTTGTACGTGTACTTTCATTTGGATTTTGTAATCGCAATTTTCACACCGAAGTTTGAGAGTCACTTCTTCTCTTCCTGTTTCGCTGTAGTCACTGGAGGTCCTCACCCACCAGCTGTAACTCAGGCCGTGGGAGAGACAGCCACAGAACATGTCATGTACTGTATATTACCTGGTGATAGTTGATTTTCACCTCCAGAGTTCAGTTTCTAGGAGCCAATGTCACTTCCCCATACCTCCTCATCTTTCCAAATGGTTCTCTGAACTGAGGAGTTTGAAGTCATGAACGGTTACTTGGGGATTTGCAATATCCTACCTAGGTTGGTTTACAGTTCTCCTTGGCCCAGTCTCTGACCCTTCCCAGGTATTTGTGCAATGATTGTACTTACTGCTGGATCTTTGAAGGTTAAAAACAAGTGCCATTTCATTATTGATCACCAAATTCTCTCTGCAAATGGAAGCAATGGGAACATTGTAATTTATCTATTTATAGTTATGAGATTAAGACTGGAGTGCCATCCCCTCGGGTGATGATTTAGCTTTTGCTGTGTGTGTGTGTGTGTGTGTGTGTGTGTGCGTGTGTGCCTTCCAAATCATGCCATAACTGTAATGTTGAATCGGACAGAGCCCTACGTGCCCGAGGGCGGGGCCTACCTGCCTGAGCGCGAGCCCTTCATCGTGCCGGTGGAGCCCGAGCGGACGGCGGACGAGTACGAGGACTATGGCGCCGACGAGCCCGCCGAGGAGCGTCCTCCCCATGAGCGCTGGCGGCGCGCCCTGCTCCGCGGCCCCCGGCAGTGAAGCTGACACCTGGCGCGCGCGCGCGCGCAGCACGGCCAGGCTGGGGGGAGGTGTTGGGATTCTCATTTACAGGTCAGACGGAGCAGTGTACGTGTTATCTGTCACGTTTCTTCCGGCGTTGCTTCATCCGAGAGTACCCTTTCTGGCTGTAGAGAACCTTGTTCCTGCAGGAAGCCTAGCTCGCTGCACGCAGTCTGTAGAAGTCTTTGCCTTTGCCCTTGAAGTGCTTGCGAAATACTTTGTTCACAAAAGCTGCAGGGAGAGAACGTGCCTTGTGCCTTTAGGTAGCACAGCGGGAAGCCTCAATGAAACTCTTAGGTTCAGCAGTTAAGTCCTGGAACCCAGAACGACTGTGTATTTCGAGAGGGCAGTTTATCTTTTCCAATGCTTATTTGCAGTTCAATTACATCCCGATCCAAGCAGTTCCCCTCCTAAAACCAAAAAAGAGGGAAAAGTCAACTCTGTTGCGACTGTTTATCTTCCTCTTCTATCTTCTGTTATACATTAGGGCATAGTATGCTCTTATACATCTCCTTTAACAACCACAAACCTTAAGCCATGTAGCTGAAATTATTGTATCAACTGGATACAGTTCCATATTGCCTTAAACCTCCTTGTTTTAGACACGCTAACATTTATACCAAATTGCAGATTATTCTGCAGAGATGGAATTGCATGTTTGTGTTGTACATTTAGTATGAACTTTTTTTTCCCAGAACATAATGTTTCTTAGTTATCAAAAGCAGTTGGAAAATGTTTGCAAGACTATGAACATAGAATTGCTGCTTTTATATTTTAACTGCAGATTGTGAATTTCACTGCCTTATATTATTTATTTCTGAAACAAAAGAGGCATTTTTCAATAAAACTACTGAAAATTTGACATGATATGTTTTTTCTTTAATGGCCTTTTGGACTGTCCAGGCGGTTGTTAAAACAAACAAGTTCATATCCTTGGATACAGTTACAAATCTTGCTAATACTATTAAATTATGCTAAATAACTTTAGATTTTTAATTATGTGGTGAAGTCATAGAAAGAGGGTAGTGAGAGAGCTTTAAAAAGCCCAGCAGATTCCAAAGGCTTTATTAGGAATATAGAGGAAGTGTGGGTTGGTGGAAAAAACAACTAAGTATCCTAGGAGACCCCAAACAACCAAACAACCTTTAACAAGCCACAAGATTTCATATGCATTCAGTCACTTTCCTATACCATACTTTACCCAATAGCATGTTTAACTGCAAAAAGGATAATCCTTAATGGAAATGTTTACATTTAGTGATACCTTCTTTTTTTTTACTTTTACGAACACAATAACATCATTTTAAATATCAAAGAAAACAATGTAAATGTTTGTTTGAAAGAACTGACATCAATTGAAGAGAGAAGTACTGAAAGAACATTTTCCACAGAGCAAAACATCTTGAGTTAAATGCTCCCTGGAGACTGCGATCAAGAGGGTCCCCAAGAAAAAGAGGAAATTCTCTTCCAAGGAGGAGCCTCTCAGCAGTGGACCTGAAGAGGCTGCTGTCAGCAAGAACAGCAGCTCCAAGAAAAAGAAAAAGCTCCGAAAGCTACCCCAGGAAAGTTAGAATGGACATTTCCCTAGTAGGGCATAACTTACTGAGATATTTCCCAACCCATCCCCTATAGCTCAATAAAAATAAAAAAATTCACGAGTCAAAAAAAAAAGGACTAGATAATAGGGCTTCCCTGGTGACGCAGTGGTTGAGAGTCCGCCTGCCGATGCAGGGGACACGGGTTCGTGCCCCGGTCCGGGAAGATCCCAATGCCGCGGAGCGGCTGGGCCCGTGAGCCATGGCCGCTGAGCCTGCGCGTCCGGAGCCTGTGCTCTGCAACGGGAGAGGCCACGGCAGTGAGAGGCCCACGTACCGCAAAAAAAAAAAAAAGGACTAGATAATAAATGTATTGTGATCAAGAGGTTTCAAGCAGATTGCCAAATTCATAGCATTCATCTGTAATTTCTGATACGTACATTTTAAAGCTGAAGGAGACCACTGAGATCATCCCAGTCTAATTCTTTGCTTTCTGTTAGGAAGAAACAGACTCAGCTAATCAGTTATCAGAGCAAGACTAGGACTCTAGGCCTTGTGCTTCTCACCTGGTTTTATCATCAGATACTCTCCTCTCCCTTCCTGGGAGCCCCTAGTTTCTGGGCAGGAGCTTTCATCTTTCAAGGTTCTATGAATGTATCTTCATTAATGTCTTTTTTTGTGTGTGTGTGGTACGCGGACCTCCCACTGCTGTGGCCTCTCCCGTTGCGGAGCACAGGCTCCGGACGCGCAGGCTCAGCGGCCATGGCTCACGGGCCCAGCCGCTCCGCGGCACGCGGGATCCTCCCGGACCGGGGCACGAACCCGTGTCCCCTGGATCGGCAGGCGGACTCTCAACCACTGCGCCACCAGTGAAGCCCTATCTTCATTAATTTCTGATTCATTTGGGTTTCTGATACTCCTTGATGATGAGCCTCTGTATCGGGAGCCTGAAGGTGGGTTCAGTTCCTTGTCACTGACCCAGCTGGGTCCCAGGGCCACATGGATTTGAGGCGCAAAGGAATTCCACCTTCCCTCACCAGCTGGATGTGGGTTCAATTCTTGATGTTGGTGATGCAGATTTGCTACCTTCTGGTCTGTGCTGGGAGAGGGGGGAGGGACCAAGGCAGTCTTAAGCACAAATTAATAAATAACTGAGATATATGTTGGGATTTTTACTTTCATAGTATATTTCCTCCTTGACGAAGTTAAAAATTATTTCCGTAATCCCTGAGTGCATACTGACAAGTGATAGGGAGAAGATGGTCAGATAGTCTGGGTTTAAAAACCAGTGGTAACCCACACCCCCCAAATCAAACCTGTAGGTGCTGGCTTATTTATTCACACTTCCTTTGAGGGAATGCAGAACAACTTGAAACACATTTTCTAGTTCTTTAAATCTGGAAGTATTAGGAGAAATTCATTATAACTTTTATTTGAAGTAGGGCTCTTATTTTTAAGAAATTAGACAGAAATAACGGTGGGAAGAGGTGGCAGCTTCTAGTGAGGTCTACAGTGGGAAAGTTTTCAAACTTTAAAAACAGCGCTTACACAGATCCTAGCTGCTGAGTATTTTTTTTTATAGAATATTTGTACAATGGGGTTAGCAATTTAGCAAGTTGAATAGGTGGCTGCATGTATATTTTCTCATATTTGTGAGTATCTGTTTTTGAGTCTGTAAAGAATTACGCTGCCTATTCACTTGGTCAAACTTACATTTTATTTTTTCTACAAATCACATCAATGTAATTGTTCCTAAGTATTTATTATTATATCCATTGCACTGTATTTGGCACATAAGATTATTCATTATTTGGTTTTAGCCATAATTACTCTATAATAAGAGGAGACTTGACTGTACTCTCCTCATGGGGTCTGAGTGCCTTATAAAGGGCAGCCAATTATACAAAACACAGCGGTGGTGAATCTTTTATTTTCAAAGGCAATCTTTTAGATACACATTAATATTGATCCCTAATTCACCTTATACTTGTGGTTAGAAAATGAATTTACACGTGAATGTCTAAGTGAACATTTATTAACTTTTTCATCTCAAAATGAGGCTGCTGAAGGCTATTGGGAAAAATCACATGGGTTTGCTTTCAGGAAATGACCTGTGTGCTGGTCACTCATGGATTTTGTCTCCAACTCATCTCTTGCCTGCTTCCATATCAGTATATCCAACTGTATATCCTTCCTTGAAGTCCCGCAGATACTTCAGGATAAACACGCGATATGTATTAGGATTAGATTCAGCTGTGACTAACAGAAAGTCACAAAATAACAGTGGTTTAAACAAGCAGAAATTTATTTTTCATGTTTACGAAGTCAAAGCCCAGGCCCCTTCCGTTTTTCTGCTCTGCTTTTTTGTGGCTTCTGTGGCCAAGTTACACTTCTAGACCAAGATGGTTAGTAGACCTCTAGCTATTATGTCCATAGTCCCCTGCAGGAAAGAGGAAGGAGTGAAGAAAAACTCACCCCTCCTTTTAAGGATGCTTCCTGGAAGTTGCAAGCACAGCTTACAACACCAAACTTATGTTACATGCCAATTGCCAGAGCGTTGTCACGTGGCTACATGCAGCTATTGGTGTGAAATGCTGTCATTATTTTGGGTGGCCATGTACCAAACCAAAATCAGCTACCTATAACGATATGAGGGGAAATGAATACTGGGCGTCAACTCGAGACTTTAGTCTTTGACACAATGCCCCAATCCGAACATATCTCCTCATAAATCTGATTTTCCTCCATCGTCCCCACCAACCACCAGTTCCTGAGGCTAGAAATTTGAGAGTCATTGTAAACTCTTTCTTCTTTCACTTCTCACATCCAATTCATCAAGTCTAGCTGACTGAGCTCCTACATACATATCTTAATCACCCTGTTGTTACTACTTGATTTTAGACCCTTGGGATTTCTTATCAGGAGTATAATCACAGTCACTTTGTGTGTGTGTGTGTGTGTTTGATTCATTGACAGTTTATTTATACAAATCAACCATTTATCCAATTTCCTTTTAAATGAAACGGGGAGTCGCTGTGCAGACCCGAAGTAATGCTTAGATAATGTCATACAGGTGATTCCTGCTCCCCTTCTCTGGATTATGACTATTAAGAAGAGCTCAAGGGCTTCCCTGGTGGCGCAGTGGTTGGGAGTCCGCCTGCCGATGCAGGGGACACGGGTTCGTGCCCCGGTCCGGGAAGATCCCACATGCCGCGGAGCGGCTGGGCCCGTGAGCCATGGCCGCTGAGCCTGCGCGTCCGGAGCCTGTGCTCCGCAACGGGAGAGGCCACAGCTGTGAGAAGCCCGTGTACCGCAAAAAAAAAAAGAAGAGCTCAAGTTAGTAAAGAGAGGAGAAATGCAAGAAATTTACCTTCATTTTTCCTACATTTTGACACAAAAACCTTATACGTTGCTACAAGATAAAGGACTTTGGTTCTGTTACATTTATAGTCACATCCAGTTCCAAACAAAAGAAGTTGTTTGGGGGCACAAACTAGTGTTTAAGAAGGAGATACTGAGCATCTAACAAGTTCGAGGCAGTTTCTAGCCACAAATCACAGTCTCTCAAGTGGTCCTTTTTCATATAGCCTTGGAGCCCTCCAAGAAGTCTTTCACACATGCCAGTGTGATTTACCTAAAATGCAAACCTGACCATGTCATGTCTTCCGCTCAACATTCTTCAAGAGGTTTACAGATTTCTCTACAAATCTTGACTCTGCCAACTCCCTATTCCTCCTTTATCATCAGCCTTTCCACTGGAACATCTGGAATTCCCATTCCATTCTCAACAAACTCCCCCAAAACCTTAGCCTCTTCAGTGAGCAATCCCAGCACCTCCTGGCTTGACCCTGAAGACACCACAGAGATGGTTGATACCTCCCAGAGTTGGTGGGTGGGGATGTGTCCTCCTAACTCCTCAGCACTGTTTCCAGACCAACAATCCTTCCTTCTGAAAAACACCTTCATCATTTGAGGCTCATACTCAACTCCCCATAACTGTCGTCTGTTTACTTCATGGTCACTCCACCCCATTCAGTAGGGGCTTGTACAGGGCCATCAGTGCTTTTATCCACCCCAATATCTTCTGGGTGTCTTAAGCATCCATGTTGGGTGACAAATGCGCAATTATCTCAGTTATCTTCTTCTCTTCAAAATCATTTTCTTTTACTTAATCTCAGCTACTCAGTCTCTTGAAGGTCTTGGACTTGTATCAAACTGCCACTACTTTGAAATCACTGTCTTTTTTTGTTTTTTGATTAGTTAATTAATTAACTTATATTTGGCCGCGTTGGGTCCTCGTTGCTGTGCGTGGGCTTTCTCTAGTTGCGGCGAGTGGGGGCTACTCTTCGTTGCAGTACGAGGGCTTCTCATTGCAGGGGCTTCTCTTACTGCGGAGCACGGGCTCTAGGCTCATGGGCTTCAGTAGTTGTAGCACATGGGCTCAATAGTTGTGGCTTGCGGGTTCTAGAGCGCAGGCTCAGTAGTTGTGGCGCATGGGCTTAGTTGCTCCGCGGCATGTGGGATCTTCCCAGACCAGGGCTCGAACCATGTCCGCTGCATTGGCAGGTGGACTCCTAACCACCGCGCCACCAGGGAAGTCCTGTAATCACTGATTTAGACAGACCAATCTTCTTGGGTTTCCAGCTCACCTACTCAAGTACCCCCACTGCAGCTCTTTCAGCTTCGTCATGACACTCAATGTGAGGAAGCGTCTATGCTCTTCCTATCCATCACCTCCTGCTTATCTTCACTCCTTTCCTATCCACCTTGGATTTCATGTCTTGGTAACATACCCAGTTTAATGAACCACCTGAACTCCAAGGAGTACAAAGCTAGTTTTTATTTTCATTTTTATTTAGGCACTGCCTTCAGTTACGCTCTGTTGGATAATCTTTTTCTGTCCCTTCGAATACCTCAGACAGAGCCCATTGCGTTTAGATTATTTCAAGTGTGAATACTCCAGTCCAATCCAGTGCAATTTAATCCACTTGAAAATGTTAATCTCAAATCTAATTTAGTATTCCTTTTCCCTTCTACCTTAAAGTCAAAATTTAGGACTTGGACTGTAGAGATGGTATGTCAGCTCTTTCCTCCAGCTTCTTCAGAATTCAGCTAGGGGATGAGGGCTAGAGAAAAAGGAGGTTAAGGTTTTCTCCACTTAATGTGTGCTACTAGAATCCTCTCCTGAATGTCAATGCTCACTGCGTGATGTGTACCCAAGTACTACTCCTCTTGTTGGGTACATATGTGTGTTCTTCAGAGGAGCCTTCAGGGGCCCCGTCCAC
Organism: Grampus griseus; assembly: GCF_964374135.1. Taxonomy (NCBI): domain Eukaryota; kingdom Metazoa; phylum Chordata; class Mammalia; order Artiodactyla; family Delphinidae; genus Grampus; species Grampus griseus. The sequence continues at coordinate 11,188,504 of NC_139007.1, read as the reverse complement.
TACCCAGTTATGTCCAGAATGACCTCTCCCAACCCCCAGTCAGCTTTTGTCCCCATGGAATACCTCACAGCTACTTGCTACTCAGGTCCTCTCCCCGAACCTAAAGTCCTGCTAGGGGGGATTCCAGTAAGATGGCCCAAGTCTGGTGACTTTCTAAGTGCCCATTTGACCACAGGAGACTGAAGCATCCTTGTCAAGCCAAATGAAAAATGAAAGCCTGCTCCCACAAATGCGACCTCTCTTTGCCTTGCTGCCTCGCATTCATTCTTCCCCATTCAAGCACGTAGGCATGTAAGTTAGGTCAGCAAGTCTACTGTGTAATACATACCCATGCATGGAATAATATGCTCTTCTTGAAGACACCATTCAATCTCTGTAAATGGTTTTCCTTAGAGCTTCTCTCATGTGGCTCACTGGGTGAAGGTTTGAAGCACTCTTTTTTTTTTTTTTTAACATCTTTATTGGAGTATAATTGCTTTACAATGGTGTGTTAGTTTCTGCTTTATAACAAAGTGAATCAGCTATACATATACATATATCCCCATATCTCCTCCCTCTTGTGTCTCCCTCCCACCCTCCCTATCCCACTCCTCTAGGTGGTCACAAAGCACCGAGCTGATCTCCCTGTGAAGCACTCTTTCTATAATAGAAAGTAAAAAACACAACTCTCTGCCCTACACCAATGATCACCTGCTTCCAAGGATTCTTCTTGATTCTTTCTTTTGCAAATATAGGCTGCTTTGGTGTGATGGAGTCAGTTTGGATGGCAGAGCCAGTTCTACCAATTCTTGGAAGTTCTAATGGAATGTGCTTTATGGCTCTCTTTAGAATGTGCGTGGTACTTAATGGTTTTCTTTTATCTTTATGGCCATTTGTCAACTTCTGAGTCAAAAGGAAAAGCCCCATTTAATAGCTCAATTATCCAGATGAGCCAAACTCCCTTGCTCCTTTATTCTTCTGTCACATCTATGTATTAAAACCCTAACTCCAGATTATCCCAACTGTTTGTAATATCCATGACTATACCCAGGGTACTTGGCACAGTAGGAGAAAATCAACCATTGGGGCAGAGGGTTAAGTCTATAAATCCATTATGATCAACCTCAGTGATCAACACAGTAATTTGACTAACCATATTCTCAACTCTTTACAAAATTTTCCAAACTCCAAACCTATACCTCATCCTGATCACGAGATTTCTCGTTACTTCTCACAGAAGTTATTTCATATTGAAATAAGAAGCCAAACTGGAAACTCACCTTTCTATCACCAGGGCTACAAAACCACCTGCATCTGGACCCACCCTTTCCTCCTGTGTCAACAAAAGGAGCATCTCTACTCCTTGAATTCTGAACCCTTTTTTATTCCTTCCACAAATATTGGACTAAGCACCTACTCAGTGGTAGGTGCTGTTAGAAATGATGCTAGGATTCTACAACGAACATAGAAGGACGTAGACAAAGTCCTTTCCTTCACGGGGCTTACATTTTTGGAGTGAGAACAGACACTAATAAGTAAACAGGTAAAGCATATATAGTCAGAGGGTGTTAGGTACTATGAAGGAAGATATAGCAGGCCTAAAGGATAGACAGTGCTGGGTATGCGTTCTAGTTTAGGTAGGGTGGTAGGAAATGCCTGTTTGAACAGACACCTGAATGAAGGGTGACTGAAAGCATAAGCTGGAATCTGGCTGATAACTGTATAATCGGATGCTTTTGTAATTATGTAGATTACCAGCCATATCCCTAGAGCGGTAGTTCTTGACTTTTGCCTACACACCTGGGGAACTTAAAAAAAAATCCTCATGTCTGAATCCCACCCTCATAAATTCTGGTTAATTGGGTAAGGGTGAGGTCTGATGATAAGGATTTTTAAAAGTTCCCAGTTAATTAAAGAGTACAGCTAAGGAGTCAAGCTGTGACCTAGAGATTCTGATTCAGCATGTTGGAGACGGAGGTTCAAGAATCTGTATAATTTAAATAGATTCTTCAGGTGAGTCACATGATCAGCAAGGATGGGAAATTTTACACCCTCTCTCTTTGGCTTTGGATATTGTTTTTATGCCCAAACTGTATTTTAGTCTTTTCTTCTGATCCTTGAGGCATGTATCTCCACCTGCCTTGGTGTGTCTCTAGTTGGATGTTTTAGAGGCATTTCGAACTTAATATGAACAAAGTGAAAGCCCTCATCCTCCTTTCCACACCAGTTTCTTTCTACAAGTTTCTTGCCTTGGTGAGTGGTTCCACCACCCTCTCAACTGCTTCATCCAGAACCCGGGAATTGACATGATTTCTCTTTCTCTCACCTCCTACGTCATATCTATCACTAAATCCTCTGGTTTCTGTTTTCTAACCATCTTTCAATTGGTCACCTCCCTGTATCCCTACTGTCATTCTCTTCCTCTAGGCCCCAGCGTCTCGTCTGGATTCCTCCAAAGTCTTCCATCTGATCTTTTTCCAACCACTCTTACCTCTCTCCAATCCATTTTTCTCACAGCTTAGCAGCCAAAATGATTGTGAAGAATGCAAATCTGGTCATATCATGGCATTTCCTAAATTTTTGGGTGGTATCAAATTCAGAAACCTCATCAAGACTCAGGTGTCATCAAGGATCTGGGCTCTTCCTACTTTTGCCATCATGATACCTCACTTATCTCAATTGATTTTCCCCAACCGCCCTGGAATTCCTGCTCTACACCTCCTTAATCCTGAGCCTTCCTGGGTGCTATTTCCTTTATCTGGAACATGCTCTCTTCATTTGGTCACATCCTGTTCATCCTTTAATTTGATGCTCAAATAATCACTTCATTTGGGACACCCGTTTGTCACTTTCAAAGTTCAAGATCCCTGCAGCGTGCATGAATATCACTTATGTTCCCTTTGATAACTTCTATCATACCAGCAATTTCTTACCCAATTTGCCTTCCCCACTGGATAGCAAGTTTATATAAGGGCAGGAATCATATTTCTTTTGTTTACTTTTATGTTTCCAGCAGCCACCAGAGTACTGGTGTTTAGGTGGTGTTTAATAAATATTTGTCATTCAGTGGAACAAACTCTCTTCCTTGATACACGAAATTTTATTTGAAACATCGAAATACTGTATGAAGATTGAATAATGCACATGTAATTGAACTTCTTCATGCCCACTTTGTTGCAGAGCAGGGGAGGATACCACTGTTTTTATTTTTAAATATTTATTTATTTATTTCCCTCCGTAAGAGCCACTAGTGACAGGAAGGCTTGTTTATTCTTTACTCTGGGCTATTATACAATTGTGCTTCTTTTCATGGTGCTGTTCTACCGTTGGAGGAGATCATCGAGAGAACTTGACTGCCTGTTGACCCTCCAGCTAGATCTGGGCAGCTGGAGGCTTCTCACCCCTCTGCTCTAACTGTGGGTTATACGTTCCACCCACTGTTCTTACATTAGGAGCTGTTTTCAAGGATGCAGACTTGAGGGAGTAATGTGGTCTTGAACCATCTGGACTGAATATATGTCTGCACCCAGTTAAGGCCTCCGTATAAACTCATGACTCTGGTAGGTGGATGTGGAGATCTTCTGGTCTTGGGGCTGCCCAAGACAAGCTCTCTAAGTTAAGTCCCCTTGCTTATTAAACCTGCTGCCTACCAATCCGGAGTGTTCTGCCTCTTTCTTTGGTCTCTCCTTGCCCTCTGTGTACAGGGGCTGGTGTCAGCTTTCACCCAGGAAGCTCCTGAGCTTTCGAACCTACACCTATACCTTTGAATTCAAGGCAACGTGAGCAATGAAGGGAAGATAATTGGCTAGATTATAGGAAACATTTCACGTTCTTTTCTTTTTCAGGGTTCATAACTGGAAAATAAGATAAAGAGTTTGCCCCAAAATCCCATTGAATTATTAATGAAAAAAAGCCTAAGGTGTTCAAGAAATGACACAGAGAAGAAAGTATGCCTTATTCCATTAGAAAGAACTATTTTGCCCAAGCCATGCCCCCAAGAGCCAGCGTATGACTGGATGGTTAGACAATGGAATTTGTTATAAAATTAATTTGTTTGTTATAACAATTAATTTGTTATAAAATTAATTGTTGAGACAGGTCCTGGCGAGAAGTGTTGTCAATCACTGGAACTTTTTTTTTTTTTGGTACGCGGGCATCTCACTGTTGTGGCCTCTCCCGTTGCGGAGCACAGGCTCCGGATGTGCAGGCTGAGTGGCCATGGCTCACGGGCCCAGCCGCTCCGCGGCATGTGGGATCTTCCCGGACCGGGGCATGAACCCACGTCCCCTGCATCGGCAGCCGGACTCTCAACCACTGCGCCACCAGGGAAACCCCACTGGAGCTTTTGATTGTAGTTCAAGTTACCCGAAATGGGATAAGCCAAGTGTGTCAAATGGGAAATACCTTTAATCAGAATATCTCCCACGGTTGCCAAATCAAAGCAGATGTGAGATATTTATCAGTTTAAATTTCTGCTTTTTAGATCCCTCAAAGCAAATGCCACTGGAATACATTGTTTAAGGTCAATTTATTCAAGTTGAACTATGCTAACCATTTACACATTTTTTCTTCTATATATACCTTTTAACTTTAGATTTTCTTATAATAATATATATATATCTTTCTTGACCTCTCAGTTTCTTAGTTTCTCATTTAGCAATATTAATTTCAGAACAGAATGCAAAATGTAATTGATGCAAAGACATTAAGTTAGATATTAGGAGAACTTCTAATGAAGTTATAAAATATTTTTCATAGATATTTTAAAGACATGAAATAAAACTCACATGTAAGTTATCTTGTGCCTGACATGGTGCTAAGTGCCTTTACTTAGCTATTCTTATAGGTATTATTATCTTCATTGTACAGATTAGAAAAAAATTTCAAAAAATTAAACTATTATTGAAGCTCATACAGTTAAGAGAGGTTTTCAGTCTGTGCCTTTCTCCTACACTCTGCTGTCCTTACTGTTTACCTGTGGTGATGAAGGCGTAATCCTGTGTATAAATCATGATGGCGTTAAGAGTGCTAACTTTGCTCTCAGATAAACCTGGGTTTGTACCCTGACTCAGGTGCTTTCTGTGTTATGAAGAATTTTCTTAACCTCTTTGATTCCAAAGTTCTGAATAGTTGGGCCTCATACCTACCTCTAGAGTTGTGGGAACATTCATGCCACTATTTGTAGTACTTTTGACCATATTAAAAAATTAAGCTGGATACAAATCTCATGAAGAGGCATTAGAAACGTCTCCAGTAGCTATTCCAGCTTATGCTAGGGTTTTTCCCGTTCACATTCCATCTGAAGCTTTCTTACTTTCTCTTCAGTTTTCGTTCCATCACTTTAAGTTCTAACATCTGTTTCTCCTTTTACATTTTGATAGCGGATCATCCTTAGCTTCTTCCCTCTTATCAATAGAATCAGAGAAGATAATGATGTGATGCCGAGTGCTGGTCCCTGAATAGATACTCCCTCTCCACTTTAGCCATCCAGTAGATCCAGTAAATTTGTCTTGACATGTGACTGGATTTCTCAGTGCTTCTTGGGGATTATGATGAAGACTTTGCACAAGGTTTTAGTAAGGATCTTATACCACAGGAATTTAACATTCCTTGTCTTGACTTAACCAGATGGAAGAATGTGGAGGAGGAAAGTGGAAAGGATGTATGAAACAGGAACATTCTGGGAGTATGTAAACCTTTATCAGAATTTGTTAATGAGAATAGCTTCACAATTTTTGAAGGCATTAGTATTATATCTTTCTTAAATAACATTGTGTTCTTAGGTTGTGGAGTAGGGTTACATTTTTAACAACAAAATACCAAGAGAAAGCAGCCCATCTGGGGACTGGCAGTGCAGTAGGGGAAAAAGAAAGGCTCTGGAGCCAGGAAAACCTGGATGTAAGTCTCGACTTTGCCACTTAGTAGCTGCTTTGGGAAAGTAATGCAACTTCTCTGAGCTTTACTTTTCTGATCTATAAAATGGGTATAAATATCTCTTTTGCAATGTTGTATTAGAGGTAATTAGAGTTAATACATGTATAAACACTTGATAGATAGTAATTGATTTTTAATTTAGTGGAAATTTCTAAATGAGTAGAATTGGGTTTTTTTCTATATTTGATATAGGGATAATTTCCATGTTGATGTTCTGTGGTTCATTATAATGAGTAGGATACGAGCAAGCTGTTATGAGAGAGAAAGTGCCAGAGAAAAAATGTAGCTTTCCTCAAAAACATTCTACGTCTAAGTTATGGCTGATGGGAAATTCCTCCTCAGTCCTCAAGTTAACTTGCTGTTTATCCGGATTGTATTTGTCATGGCATATTTTTTAGCAGAGATCTATCTAGAATTTAGAGGACTCTTAGTGAAGCTATTAACCAGCTTTAGAATTGATGTAAGGATCAGATGCTGTCATGTTAGTAAAATGTGTTCAAGAAATGATAGGTATTGTTACTAGTGGGAATAGCTTATGAGACCTATGAATTGGGTAATGGCTCCAAGGTGTTAATTACATGTACTCTCCAAACTGGATGCAATCCAATTTTTACTATGACTTTATCTTGAGTATTTTGAGAGCTTCCTCAAATTGGGCTAGCCAATAAGATAATTACTGACTGAATTATTCCTTGGATTTCTAGCCTATCCATTCTGTAAATATTCTGACCTGCAGATGAATAAAATATATATATCTAGAAAATGACATCAACAAATTTAGAGCTCAATAATCTATTTATGAACAAAATGAAAGAGTCTGGGCCATTTCCTCAACCACTCTACCCTTTCAGAATTGAATAAAAATAATAGCACATGTCAACCAGGAGTCAAAACACCCTTTGATATACTGTGGTATGTGGTTTGGTAAGGGGAGGTGGGGACTCCGCCGTCTTGGGACGCAAGAGCCTCAAATGGATTTTGTTTGGGGTTTTGATTTTGTAGGCAGGCAGCCATAACCACTCAGTACTTTCCATGTGAAATCCAAAGACCCTTCCTGGAACTTGTGGGTAGGGAGAAACTTCCTAAAAAATCTGCCTCAAATTCTCATTAGATCTTTGGTCACTAGTGCACTGAAAGTGGACATTCATATGCTGAGTCTTCAGTGAAATCCTATTAAAGAGATTATTAAAATCGAATGTGATACTATGAGAAGAGTCGTAGAAGATAAGGGAAAACCTGAGCCATGTTGGCAGGGTATGTGAGGGGTGTGGAGGATTTCCTAGGAAGGAGTCTTCTTGGAGACGCTTATGGCTGAGCTAAGTCAACAATGAGAAGAAGACTTCCCTTTTATCATTGTCAAGGATGGTGCTAATCTGAATCTCTTTGGTAAAAATGTTGCCTCATTATTGCTACAACATCCTTGAAAACAAATATAGAAAGATTATATTCTACAAAGACTAAGCTGGTTTTTATTGTTGAAAAAGGGTAGACCCTTGTTTTATTTCTGATTTTTAGGCGGTAGTCAACATTTAAGTTGATTCATTAACATTATTAATAATAGCAGACATTTGTTAAGCTCTTTATCATGTGTCACCAAGATGACAAACATACAATATGCATTAAATGGGTTAATACATGGAAAGCACTTAGATCAGTTCCTGGCACATAGTAAATGCTCAAAAGCATTTTTAGCAATTATTATTGATCACAAATCTACTGTTATATACAATCTATTATAAAATGAATATGGGGCCAGAAGTTTGAAGAGATTTAGTAATTTACTCAAGGTCACAGACCTAGTAAATAACAAATTTGGTATTGGAATTCAGGAAACTCTAACTCAGAGCCCAAGCTCTGAATTATTATAATACTCAGTTTATTAAAATTATTCTCCAACAATCTTTAAGCTTCATATCAAGTAATAGTAAGGAGAACATGAATTAATCCACATGGCTTTAGTCAAGACTATTGCTAGTCAGTTTTTTTTAAGGTCTATAAGTGTTGTACATTGTAATGAATAAGAATTTATTCATTAGTGAGATTCAAAATCTCTGAAGATAAAGTGGATAAGCATTTACAGGGGCTACAGATGTACCAGGAGTCTGATAATACTGGTAAAAAAAAGTCTCACTAAGCATAAGAAATGAATTTGTGTCGGTTTAAGGAATCATCTGGGGGAGGAGACAGGTCAACTTGGGAGTCAATAAAGGCAAGTGGCAGCCCCCGGGAAACCTAAGAAGCAAACCTGGTAGTCCTTAAATTATATTGGGGATTTATATGGATTTTGTGTTCTACCATTAGATCTGCATAAAGCAATGTGCCAATCAGCTACATTTACAAACTCCAGCAAAATAGAAGCCCTTGGTTTTGATTTGCTTATTTATTTGCTCTCTCCTCTTTCTACCAATTGTTTTTGTTTTCCTCTATTCTCTATAAGGACAGTTCAACATCCACAAATCAATCAACATGATACACCAAATTAATAAAATGAAGGATTAAAATCATATTATAACCTCAATAGATGCAGAAAAAGCATTTGACAAAATTCAACATCCACTTATGATAAAAATTCTCAGTGAAGTGGGTATAGAGGGGACATACCTCAACATAATAAAGACCATCAGTGACAAACCCATAGCTTACGTCATACTCAATGGTGAAAAGCCTAAAGCATTTCCTCTAAAATCAGGAGCAAGACAAGGATGCTCACTCTCACCACTTTTATTCAACATAGTATTGAAAGTCCTAGCTGAACAATCTGACAATAAAAAGAGATAAAAACATACAAATTGAAAAGGAAGAAGTAAAACTGTCACTGTTTGCAGGTGACATAATATTATATATAGAAAACCCTAAAGACTTCTCCAAAAAACTATTAGAATAAATGAATTCAGTAAAGTTGTAGGATACTTAGTTAATAAAAGCAGCCTGTTGCATTTCTACACACTAATAATGAACTATCAGAAAGAGAAATTAAGAAAACAATCCCATTTACATTTACCTGAAAAAGGTTAAAATGCCTAGAAATAAATTTAACCAAGGAGGTGAGAGACTACCTGAAAACTATGACACTGATGAAAGAAATTGAAGATAGCACAAAGAAATGGAAAGAAATATAGTGCTCATGGATTGTAATAATTAATATTGTTACAATGTCCGTACTACTCAAAGCAATCTACTTATTTAATGCAATCACTATCAAAATATCAATGGCATTATTTATAGAACCAGAACAAACAATTTAAAAATTTGTATGGAAACACATAAGACTCTGAATAGTCAAAATGTTCTTAAGAAAGAAGAACAAAGCTGGAGATATCATGTTCCCTGGTTTCAAACTATACTACAAATGATACTAATCAAAACTGTATGGTACTGGCACAAAAACAGACACATAGATCATTGGAACAGAATAGAGAGCCTAGAAATAAACCCATGCTTATCTGGTCAATTAATTTATGATAAAGGAGGCAAAAATATAGAGTGGGGAAAAGATAGTCTCTTCAATAAATGGTGTTGGGGAAACCAGACAACTACATGCAAAGAATGAAACTGGACCATTTTCTTACACCATATACAAAAAATAAACTCAAAATTGTTTAAAGACTTAAACGTATGGTCTGATACCAGAAAACTCCTAGAAGAAAACATAAGCCATACACTCTTTGACATCAGTCTCAGCAATATTTTTTGGATCTGTCTCCTCAGGCAAAGGCAACAAAATCTAAAACAAATGGGATTACCTCAAACCAAAAAGCTTTTGCACAACAAAAGAAACCATCAACAAAACAGAACGGAAACCTACTGAATGGCAGAAAATATTTGCAAATGATATATCTGATAAGGGGTTAATATTCAAACTATATACAGACTTCACACATCTCAATATTAAAAAAATCTTATTAAAAAATGAGCAGAGGACCTGAAAAGACATTTCTCAAAAGCAGGCATATAGATGGCCAACAGACACATGAAACAATGCTCTTCATTATGAATCGTCAGGGGAATGCATGTCAAAACCACAACAATATATCACCTCATCTCTGTCAGAATGGCTATTATTAAAAAGGCAAAAATTTACAAGCATTGGCAAGGATGTGGAGAAATGGGAGCCTCTGTGCACTGATGGTGGGAATATAAATTTGTACAGCCACTATAGAAAATGTTATGGACTTTCCTCAAAAAATTAAAAAAACTCCCATATGATCCAACAATTCCACTTCTGGGTATTTATCCTAAGAAATGAAAACACTCATTTGAAAAGATATATGAACCTCTGTGTTCATTGCAGCATTACTTACAATAGCCAAGATATGGAATATGGAAACAACCTAAGTGTCCCTCATTAGATGAATGGATAAAAAGATTACATATATCTTGTATATGTATAATTATATATATTCCATATATATAATGGAATATTACTTAGCCATAAAAAAGAATGAAATGTTGCCATTTGCAACAACACGGATGGACCTACTGGGTATTATGCTAAGTGAAATAAATCAGAGAGAGAAAGATAAATACTGTATAATTTCACTTATATGTAAATCTAAAAATCAAAACAAATAAAACAGAAACAGAGTCATAGATATAGAGAACAAACTGGTGGTTGCCAGAGGGGAGGATGGTAGCCAGTTCGGTGAAATAGGTGAAGGGGATTTAGAGGTACAAACTTCCAGTTATGAAATAAATCATTGATGTAATGAACAACAAAGGGAATATAGTCAATAATATTATAATAACTCTGGTGTGGTGACAGATGGTTACTGGACTTAACATGGTGATCAACTTGTAACATATATAAATGTTGAATTACTGTGTTATACACCTGAAACTAAAATAATATTGTATTCAGTTATATTTCAAAAAGAGATGCACAATTAAAAAAAAATTAAAAATAAGAAAAAGGAGGTCCACCATCTGGGTCAGGTAAAGACACAGAGACATCCCAGAATTCTAAAATGGGATAGTAAAAGTTGGATTAGAACTGAGTAGAAGTCAGAAATTCAGGGAATTCAATGTTAAAGACATTTTTCTTTTGAAGATCTTATCAGTCTCCATGGTGTTTGGCTTGCTCCTTTCTTGTCTGACTTTGATCATTGCTTATAATCAAGTCCATTGTGTGTGTGTATGTGGTGGAGTGTGCAGTGGATAACACTTTAAGATATTTGTGGTCTATATTCCAGGGCAAATGAATTTTGGAAAAAGGTTTGATTAGGGGAAAGGGGAGGAACCTATGAAGACACCAGATGTCATGTAAAGATATCTGGTGAATGGAATTTGAAAGGCTAAGAAAAGGAAGAACCAGAAGCCTGCCTCGTTAAGATCACAGCTCAACCTAGAGCTCTCCTTTGCTTGTCACAGTTTGTAGACATGAATTCTACAGTTAAAGGTCCCACACCATACGGGTCAGACTGGCCAAGAAGGTCTTTGTCCCACTTTTATGTGGACTCTTGGGGCCAATATCTGTACCAGATATACGTGTGTGTGACAAGCCCAGTCTAGACCAAATCATGGAAAGCCAGGGGGAAACTTCTTCTGTCTGGGATGTTGGGAATACTTCCAGGAGAAAATTGGGCTATCAAAATATAATCTAGATAACTTCATTATGAATGCTCTCCACCTGCGTGGCCCAAGGGCTCTAGGTTAGTGATTCTCAATTATTGTGGGAAACATTTTCCCTGGGGAGGGGTAAGGATGATATCAGAATCTGAAGGATGAGAGTATGTGTGTATCTGAAGATGCATGTTCACTATGCTTATTCAGTGAGTAACACAAATTGCAGAGAATGAAGTTCCATAGCCCTTTTGGTTGGTGGAAATACGTAGAAAATGAAATGAGAAAGCACTGTTAGTGACATGGAATAGAAAGTGTTGATAGCGTTGTAGACCAGTGGGATATATGGGAACAAGGGACATTTTTCTTTGATGAGATGCAAGGGCACTTTCCGTTTTTGGAGCAGTGGAGCTAGGGCTGCATTTGACTCAGTGACTGTGAGTGTTGAGGGAGTGTTAGTTCACCAATTGAGATGTTTTATCTTGATCAGATGTTCAGACCTCTCTCCAGCTTTTTCCATGGAGCCTCTCATGAGAAACAGCATTGAAAATTCTCCTGTGGTCTACGTAGACTCTCCTAGGGAGGCTCATACTGCATTCCAGACAGCTCGTGGCCTGGTAACATGAGTTTTCTGATGCTGGATGATTGGTTAACCAGAAAACAAGAGTCTTGTAGTTTTTAGGAGTATTTGAGGTCATAGGCTTTTTTTATATGTAAGATTACACAAGGATGAAATGTCAATTAAGTATTAAGCAGACTCTTTCAGATGGGAATGATTCATATCTCTAGTGGTATGAATGATACCTTGAAAAATAGAATCATCCATTCACAAATACGGCCTAAATAAAGTGTGCCGGTTATTGGTTATTTTCCTCACCCTCTAGCCCTAACCTCTAAATCTATCTTGCACCCTTGGCCTGTGAAAGCTGACTCCTTGGGAAGAAATCACTTGGGATCTTCTCCCATCTGGCTTTGGGTGGGGCTCGGGCAACAGGAAGCCCCAGCAGGAGGCGAGAGGGAGAAGGGGACAAGTCTTTGCTGTCCCATCTCTGTCAGTAGCCGTGTCCCACCACACTCTGCCTGTCGCTGGGTGTCTTTTTCTCCTCACCCTCAGCTTCCACTGAACTCTGACAACAACAGCATAGATGTTTCTACCTGCATGCCTCCAGCATTGGGAATGGTAATGCCTTCCCATTAGCAAGTTCCCATTGCTAGTTTCTGAATGCTTTACCGTTCTTAGTTTATGTTCTGAACTTGCTCACACCTATGTAATCATCTTTTTACTAAAGCCTTATAGCATTTGCACCCTTTGGGAGAAATTTCTTTCCTTCTGTAACTCTGACTGATACACAAGGGGTCAAGGCTTCAGAGAAGAGCACTGGATTGGAATTAGAAGTAGACTGGCCACTAATTGGTTCAGGGATCTCTGGAGAAAATGCTTTAGCTTTTCTGAACCTCTGTTTCACCTCATGTAGAAAGGGCAAGACATTAACCTCTGACTCCAAACCATACATGGCGTACGTGATTGAAAGAGAAAGTGGCAGTTTGGATTGGATGACAAGCCTTGTCATTTTTAGATAGTGGAAGCAGATACAAGTTCAAACAGGGTGAACTGGAAACTATCTCAGGCACTGTAAAGAAATGTTTATCTTTGTAAGAGAAAAGTACTAAGAAAATTCTCAAGCCACACATAGTCTCAGGCTGGATTTCCTCTAGATAAGGAAAACTGATGCAAGGGCACAGGAAGCTGGGCAGAAGTGGATTATAAGGACTTCCTGTGGGAGAAGGCAGCTGTTTCCTTGATTCCCAAATGCTGTAGTTAAGGAGGATTAAGTTAGTGCGGAGATATGGGTGGGTTGCCGTCATTGCCTAACAGCGCGTGTGCGGAGCTGCAGCCTGCAGATGTGGGCATCCCCTGGACTCTAGTTTTAGATCCTTCTAGGTGCCCTTCTAGGGCCAGTGTCTTCATTCATTCAGTTCCTAGACTTTGTCAGGTTCTGCTTGCCACTCCCAATGAGGTTTTTTTTTAACATACTTTTCCATTCCCAGGTCTTAGAAAATACAAAATTGGAGGGTTTAAATTTATATTTTATTGAAAAACCACGTAAATTTTAAATAAAACCAGAGTTATTCATTCAGCTTACAGAGTTCCTCTCTCCTGGAGGGTCCTAATGTGCTGTTGAACTGTAGCAGGTGAGCTACTGAAATGTTGAATGTGGGGATGAGTAAGAGATTACGGAGGAAAAGTAAGCAGAGGAAAACAAATGATGAAATTGATGGAGAGAAGAAATATATTTGTAAAGAGACAGAGAGCGAGAGGGACCGAGAGTTAAATTTTACTCCACAAATGAGCAAATGAAGAGGAATGGCTTCATTATGTTCGCTCCTTGACTAAATGTAGGAGAAAAGAAAACGACCTCAGTGATATTCTGAGGAGTTTTCATTGAATATTTAATTTGGAAGTAATTTTTCCAGAAGGAATGCTGAAGGTGATGACTCACAAAAATACTATATTCATATGATATTGGAATGAATGATTTTTTGAAAAGGCTCAAGGATAGCTGTCTAACGTAATTTAATACATTTTGAAAATAAGAACAAATGGAATAACAACCACCACTTGATTTTGCTCATTGTTTTTCACTCATCATAAGAAAGGAAAGGTCCATTGAAATGAGCATAGACATTCTTATTAAAAGCGAGAGCAATCATTTAATTGATGTCTGTGATGGGAATAGCTTTTCTAGGTGTAAGAATCAGCTTCCGAAGCCAAGGAACACTCCCTATTATATTAATGCTATATGGATACCTTTTGGAAGTTCTTCCAGCTTTTATCAGTTTTGTTTGATTTTATTTGGGGTATTTTTTACCCAGCCAGCATCATTTGCACATGAAGGTTCCAAGGAATCCTTATTCCAAGAGCAGCTTGAATCAATTCAGCTTTGGCACATCAGAGCAAGACCTAAATGTCTCATTCTATTAGTATGTCATCTTGTTGGCATGTACACTGTCGTTATTCACGGCACTTAATTCTGTGGTCATCTTCTTTTTCCTTGTTGCCTTATCCATAGCTCATGTTCCTCAGATCCAAAAACACCAAGAAATTATCTTGGGAAAAGCAATAGAAGGCCTAATTTTTAGTGTAGAAGCCATCAAAACCTGGGGCTGTAGGGAAGAAAAGTATACGGGAGAAACACCAAAGAGGAGACTGGTGACCAATTCTCTAAATTCTGATGAATATCATTAAGATATTCCCTCTTGATATTTATCACAGATTATAAGAAACTCCTAGTGACTCTTTATCTCCATAAAACACTAGAATACATAACTCTATGAAATTGTAGACTATAATATCCAGTTATTCTGGTACTATAGCTTTTATAGAAATGATACATCATAGTCATGAGAGTTGATCTGAAATTAACTTCTTGAATCCCCAAGGCCCTTGGAAGCTTAAACTATTGTTTCCAAAAACCTTTTAAATGATGGGCTTTAATTATGATTTTCAAATGACTTTTTACTTAAACATTTTTGTTGACACCCTTAAGTCCTTCAGCATTTCAGCTGTGAGCAAAGGTAGCCAGCAATAGTGGCTGCAAATATAATACACAATAGAGTCCAGTCCATACCGTTAAGGTGAAAGTCAAATTGCACCTATCATATATATGATGGTGAGTATTTCTCTTGAGCTTTCATCGGTGTTATTCTTCTTTCATTAGAATTCTAATGATTTATCAATTCAAAGTGGATTACCAAAAACAGAGTTTAGGCTTCCCTAGAAAAGACCAAAAGTAAAACTTTAGACTGAAACATAGGCTCATTTTGTAGGTGGCAAGAGGTACCAGTGAGGCACTACCTTTGGGATTTTACTATTTTCTCAGACAAGAACATTGCAATATAACTAAGCAATTTTTGTTTCCTAGAGGAAAGGCATTTCTGGCAGATGAAGCCACTTTTAAAAAGGTGTGAAGGAGCGTGGAGGGGGAAGGGAGACCGGGTGGGCACAGGGATATGTCGGGAGAGGGAAATGGGAACCAGATGGTGGAGAAAGGGCCTTGCAATCAAGCTGAGAAGGCCAACTTTTATCTTGAGGATGAGTGTGGAGGTGATGGAGAGACGGGGAGGGAGATATTCACTCCGAGTGTGACATGATCAGAAGTGCCTGGATTTGTTTAATTTACTTAATCCAGGCTTTCCCCTGGCATGGCTGGGTCTCAGAGTCACTCTGGAATTCTCCCCTCCAGTCACTGGCTGAGAAACAGAGAGGCAGCCGTGAGCCAGAGCGGGGAGAACCAGACCCGGGGCACCGTGTTACTTAAGAGGTCCTTTCTTTGGTAGTGTATATATGTCCATGCCACTCTCTAATATATACACTACCAAACGTAAAATAGATAGCTAGTGGGAAGCAGCCACATGGCACAGGGAGATCAGCTCGGTGCTTTGTGACCACCTAGAGGGGTGGGATAGGGAGGATGGGAGGGAGGGAGATGCAAGAGGGAGGTGATATGGGAACATATGTATATGTATAGCTGATTCACTTTGTTATAAAGCAGAAATTAACACACCATTGTAAAGCAATTATATTCCAATAAGGATGTTATAAAAAAAGAAAAAAGAGCTCCTTTCTTGCCTAGGGTATGACTGCTTTGCTTAATTCCGAGGGAAACTGAACTTGCTTATAAAATTACTGTTAGATGACCTGTCAACATATTTGTTTGCATAGAGTCAGGGAACCAGAAGAGCAATACCTCCTTCTCATCATGCATCTGTTTTGTGTCCTTTGCTGCGCTGAAGACACATTTGAATTTCCTAGCCAATTCTGACTGAATGGAAACTCAAATCCTACAGATATGGACAGAGGTATTATGTCGTTATTAAGGGACTTTTCTTCACTCATTCCTCATTCTCATTTTTCATTAGGATTATGCAGATGTGGACTTAAGAACTCTCTCAAGCAGGCAGCTATGTTCACTGTTCAAACAGGCAGATTATTCTTCTAAACCAGGCTTACTCTCAAGGAAGGAGAAAAGAGCAAAGAGATTCAGTTCCTGCCCAAGGCACAGTGTGTTCTCATTCGAGAATGCATCAAGATTTCCAAACTGGAGGGCTGTCCCCGTGACTGATATTTTTAGATTATACTGAAAAACTCAGAGAAGTTATCTGGAAAACAGTCAAACAAAACAGCTTCTCAATCTACACTAATGGAAACCCACATTATAGACGTGTGTTATTATTAAACACATAATAGGCAATCAAATATTTTTAAAATAAATACTGAGCAAAGATTCTCCGGGAAATTGAATGACTTATAGATGTAGGATATTCCAGTGTAAGGCTAAACTACTTGGACACGTCTCCCTCTGTGGGAATTTCGCAGCTTTGGCCGGGTTTTGTTTTGTTTTGCCTGCTTCTGTTTGCTTGGTATCGAAGATTTGAAATCTGAGGCTTTCCAAGTGCAATTTGTTCATTTTGAGCACTCTAATTCAACAGAGCACACTTAAAACATGTTTTATATTGTTAATTAATTTATTCAGAGGCACTGTGTCAGCCTTTTTTGGTAAACTGAAGAAGTAAGATACCTTCTGGTCTTCACAAATTTTTAGTTTATAGCAAAGGATCATTTCTTAGACAGTATGAAAGTGACATCATTTGGAGCACAGCTCAAATAGTAGCCCACTAGCTATCTACTCCTTTATCTCAGTACATTTCCAGTGTTCTCAAACGTGGCACAATTTATGCATTTCCTCCTGTCTGCCTCTAAATATATTCAGGTTTTCCCCTTCAGAAAAATCATGTTAGGGTTAGGGTTAGGGTTAGATGGTCGGGGTTAGGGTTACGCACTGAATCTCGTCCTGTCCTTTGTCAGAGAAACTTCTGGAAAGATGAGTCTCTGCCTTTTGCTTCCACCTCCGCACTATCGACTTAAACCATCGTTCTGTGAACTATTCAACTATGACTAACACCCCCTCTCCGACTCTGCTCCAGTAGCCCTCACAGTGTTACTAATGATTGCTGGATACAAAGCCTTTTTTCTTTTTACACTGTTTTTTGATGTTTGCTGAATAGAACACTTTTGCGTCCTCCCCCCTTTATGACTCTCTTCCCTGTTTCCCACGAAATTCGTGCCTTCTAGTTCCCTGAAGGGCTGCTCTCTCCCTTGCCTGATGGGTCCACTTTGTTTCCCGTAGATGTGGGTACTTTGTTTCCCGTAGATGTGGGTACCTGCAGGGTTTTCTTGCCTGCCCCGCTTCTATTCTTCTTTCTTCTGGTTCTAGCTCTCAGTTTTCCTTCAGAGAATCAACCTCCCTGGCGTCCGCAGCCCACGTGGTCCCAGAGGGGCTGGCCCAGCTCCTTGGTTCCAGGGCCAGGCACCTGGACCTGGCCTCTACAGTCAGCATATTCCACCCAGGTCCTTAGCGCCTCCCCTACCACAGGGACTGATCGAGGGGTGGCTGTGTGACCCGAATCAAGCCAGTCCGTGGCAGGTTGGAACATTTGCTAGAACTATTGGGAAGGAAAGCTTCTTGTCTCCGGCATCGCTGACCTGTTAATATAGAAGTCTAGACCTGCAGGTGACAATTTTACTTCTGCCAAAGGAAGTGAGGAGAGAGGGAGGCAGGACGGGACGGTGTAGCCTGAGTCAGATGAAGGGGCCTCCATGCAGCAGGCAGGGCCGAAGCAGATGAGCTTGTCCTCAGAGCTGCCATGGCCTGGGGAGAGGTCTTTGCGCCCAAGGGGTGAGATTTGAGTGCTTGCTACCTTTATTTATACGTAACTGAGTTAATTGCACATTCAAATAATTTACGTTTTAATAATTTTAACAACGGATTCACAAAGTTCCTGAAGATTTAACCACTGACTCCAACATGCCAGTGCCTCTGTTTGAACATCCATGGGTGTTTCTTGGCTGAATTAATTATTACTAGGATGGCTGCCAAAAGGTTAAGTTTTTATAATTTAGCTGTTCCTTCCACACTTATTAGTTGGCCTTCTAACCGTAAAGAACAGCTTCTTTCTTTATTTATAAGTATGAACTCATCCATACCTATTTTGATTCAATAAATTATAATCCATTAATATCATAATTGTCCACAGTTGGGCAGGTAGGAGGCCCTTTAAACTGGCATCTTTTACCTTCTGACATACCCTCATGATTCTTTTAGGACTTTCGGGATTTTTAGTTCCGGTGCAGGAAGATTGTTCTCTGCATGCTTCCATATTGTCTACATCCCCTGTGTAGGGAATTATTGTCCTACTGCCATTGCTGCCGGCAGCATGGATGCCTTCTCATTTTACTTGGGTCCCCGAGCTCACTTTGCAGACGCTGTCTGTCTGCTTGGGCTGCTGGCCCTGTGCCCATGCATAGACGCCCTCCTCACCCCTTTGGCTCTGGGATCTACCCCACCCTGCCTTGCCCTTGGTCCCGAGGTATTTTATGCTTTCACATATTTCTCAACTCAACTTTGCTGCTCTTTTGTTGAGGAATTTTGCGTCAGGGGTTGGCAAACTTTGTGAACGGTCGTATAGTAAACATCGTTGACTTTCGGACCGCGTATTTTCTGTTGCATCTGCGACTGTTCAGCTCTGTCATAGCAAATGAATGGATGTGGCTGTGTTCCAATAAAGCTTTATTTACAGCCTGCCCGCCCACAGACTGCAGTTTGCTGACCCTTGGTCTGTGTTCATGAGAGTTCATAGCTTTGTTCATGGTTTTCCTGTCATGTCTCTGGCTATTTTGGTATCAGGGCGAGGCTGGCTTCACAATATGAATGGAGAAGTGTTCCCTCCTCTTATGTTCTGGAAGAGATTTTGTCAAATTGTTATTACTTGTTCCTTAAATGTTTAGTAGAATTCACTATGAAACCCTCTGGGCCTGGAGTTCTCCATCAGCCCACTCTCTTTCATAAACTGGGCCCTAGAGACTAGGAGTCCATCTCACAACAAGCAGGAGGGATGCTTGGAGAGACCTTGGGAGCGAATCCTTCTCTGACCAACAATTTTCTTTTTTTAAACCAAAGTAATTGACTACTGAAAGAGAACTTTTCTCTGAAATTCCTAGATGGAAGTTTGATCCATTTTGCGTAAGAAATGAGCCAAGTTTTATTTTTCTAAGTTGAAAAAAAATATAGAAAAGGAGAGTAAAGAATCTATTATCTATCTATCTATCTATCCATCTATCTATTATCTATCTATCTAAATGTTACAAACCCACCAAGCAGGCAAAATAAAAGATATTCTGGCATACTTTTCATTATAGAGGTATTAATGGATGTGACACTCTTAGGTTAACATCTGAACTTACCATATGTTAAAATCTTATAGTGACATATCATCTTATGGTCATGAATCCTGGATGTCAGCTGAAATTACTCTTGAAATATTCCAATGAGAGGGAAGGGAGTCCAAGCGCTTCATACAATTCTGATAATTTGCCAGTAGCATACACTGAAAAATGACCTTTCCTGGACACATGGAATGATTATTGGCTCAAGTGGAGACCATCACAATTCCTACAGGTAGCTTTGACCTTTGACCTGCTGGAAACAAGTAATGTTTAAAATATGTGCATGTGGCCTGTAATAAACTTAAGAACATTCATCTTCCTTGCTTTCTGTCTCTTCCCAGTTAATTTTCTCTCTATGTCAGGTGCTGTAATGAAAGCAGCCAAGGAAATGTGGTTACAGCTTGATACTGTATTGATACAGATACTGATACTGTGGATAAGTATGCTTGTAGTATATTTTGGTTCTACAAATGGAATAGGAGAAGCCAAGTCTAAAATTAATGATCTTTTTGTTCTTGCAGTGAAGGAACCCCTGACCTCTGACCAAACTGCCTAAGGCATGTTTGTGCCATTCAGTTTGTGCTCTGAATGAGATGTTTCTGTTCCATGGACTACGCCAAAATATACTGTGTTCTTCTTAGTTTTAAACTGTCAGCAGCCTAGCCTGCTACAGGCGTTGAGTGGAAAGACAGATGCTGTCCTGGGTATCTTCCTTTTGTCGCTTCAGTCACTCTTTCTTATTCTCCACCCTGCTGTATGGCAAGCAGGCTGACCTTTGGGGATTACATCAGTAACGTCTCTTGCTCTCTGGTTATGAGTTGGATTTGGCCCATGGGGAGGCACCCCTTCCTGTGGGTTCTCAACTTGCTGATTTTTTGCCTCAGCTGAGGGTCACAGCTCTTCGAAGATGGTCTTCTCCACACAGCTCTCTTGGTAACTTGCCTCCCCTTCCCTCTTCAGGCACAGGAGTGGTAACTAGAACGACTATTCCTGAGGCCCTTGGGGTTTCCCTATACCCTACCCACACCTCTGTCAACAATCCTTTCTTAAAGTTTTCATATTTTCTTTATTTGAGCATACCATCTGTCTCTTGTTGGTATCTAGACTGACTACAGCAAACCTCTTCAATCTTTTAATCTCTCTGATACCATGCCATAATACTTTTTAGCTTGTCTTCCATAGATTGAAATTAATTCATCAGAAAATCCCTGCAGGCAATAAAAAACTGGAAGGTCAACCTTGTATTTCCAGTAGGCACCTAGTTTTGTGTATCTGAAAAGTTAAGTGAATACAAGCTGGTTAAATCTTGTTGCCCTACGATTCTGTTCTGTAAGTTTATGGAGTTCACTTTCCATATGACTCTATATACCTTAATGTCATGTTTGACCCTCACATTCTAAATAGAATGAGCTCTCCTTAAAGGCTATTCCCCCCAAAACTGAAAGATGAGGTAGAGTTCTCCAAAGTTCTTTGTGTGGGAAAATATAGGTCAGATCTAGGGAAGTTTCTGCAAGGATGGTGCATGTTTTTAAAAACAGGGTAAATATAGCAGTTACAGTGAAACATTTCTCTGCATCTTCCCCATCGGATGGGAGTTCTTGTCCACCTCACAGTCCTGCTGCATGTTGGTCTGCTCAGAGCCACATGGTGCTGGCTCTTTCCCCATCCTGTTGTGCTGGTATGTAGGGTAATATCTCTCACCACTGCAAACAGCCTCTAAATGTGTCTGTTGCTGGTTTGTTCCTGGGGAGTGGATGCAAAGTGAGTGGCACTGCTGTGCAGATCCAAGGTCTGTTGATGCCTCATATTCCCAGTGTCCTATGGGATTATTACTGTTCCTATTCTTAGAGTGTTTACCTGCTCACTTATCACAGCCCTGTTGCTGTAGGATTTAGATAATGAAGTCAAAGCTCATTGGCTGACGGTTCATTGTCCTTGAACCACCCTAAGAATGAATGGATCTTTGGGAACACCTATGGTCCTGTCTACGAGGGGACCCCTGGCTGACCTGTTTCACCAGCCCTTAGAACATTCTGAGGGAAACCTCTTTTACTCTGTAGGAGCCTCTGATATTCTATAGGGAGGCAGAGTGGCTTCCCTAATGGCCAAGCCAATTCCTGGCTGCGTACCTTTGTGTAGATTACATACAGTCCCTAACCTCAGCTTCTTCATTTGTAAAACAGAGTGTATAGTAATATCTACCTAATGGAATTGTTGTCATAGTGGGATAAAATATGTATATGAAGCGCTTAGCACAGCGCCTGATACAAAGTAAGCTTTCTAAAAATGTTAGTAACTTTTTTATTATTACAAAAGTGCTTAAAAAGTGTTCCCATTCTTCAGAAAGTAAAACTTTATGAGTATTTGCGTACAAAAATACTCATGTGTCAATGGATAAGCTTTCAGAGAATAATTGGATAAATAACTGAGCTGGTTTGAGATACGTTCCTCCTAGGCCCAAATTTTTATTAAAAAAAGAAAGCTCAGACCACAGAGTGTTTCACACAATTTCTAAGAGGTAAGATATCAGAGGTCTGGCTTACTTTTCTTCCCCTCTTTGTTTACTACTCACAGGGAAAATTAGGTTGAAATTTCCTTTTCACTATAATTATTGGAGAGCCTCTGTTAGGTCATTTTGGGCAATGTTTTAGTAAATAAAATGCTTTATGTCTCACATGAATTCTTAGATCAGTCAGTTTATCCGTGAGCCACCTGTTTTGAAGGCCAGATGACAGCAGTGGGAACATGCGTAGGCCAAAGGAGCAGGTGGAGTTTAGGCGAAAAAAGTATCCGTGAACAATGGCAACATATTGCCTTACAATGTATTTGTATCTTTAAATTCCTCAGGTAATAAGATAGCAAATGAAATATTAGCCTTCTCCTTTCTCTTTCTCATCTACAGAGTCTCTCTTCCTACTCTTTGAATTTAATGTTAGCCATTTGGTATGTGTCATTCCATGCTTTTTTTTTCCTGTTTATCTACAAATATTCCCAGACACAAAGAGTTTTTAAAATTTCACAATTATACTATACACATTGTTTGGTAATTTTTTTTTTTACGTGAAGAGTATATGATGGATATATTTTCAGGTAACTACATATCGATAAACCTACTCTTTTCAATAGCAATATTCTATGGATCCTCTAAGTGTGATTTTATGTTAATTTATCCCGCTCTTCCTCTACTGATGGAGATGGAGGTTAACAGTTTTTACTACTACAAACAGTGCTGCAGAAAGCATTCATGAACATTCATCTTTAGGTATTGGTGGTCTTATTTCTGTGAATGTAACGTTAGATGTGGAATTGCTGGATCAAAGGTTACACACATCTGTAGTTTTAATAGATATGCCAAATCAGTTGCTGGAAATATATTTACTCATATTCTCATCACCAGTATAGGAGAGCCCCTGCCGATACCAGGCATTAGTGAGTGCTAATATTTGCCCATCTGGTGAGTAAAAAATAGCCTCTCATCGTTGTCATTTTTTTTCCTTTGCATTTTGAAGACAACCAATGAACTTGAGCTCATTTTATATGCTTATTAGCCATTCAAATTTTCTATTCTGCTTCTGTCAGTTATCCTTTGCCCATTTTTCTGATGGGCAGATTGAGGGGCTCTTTGTCTACAGATATTTACCAACGGTTAATTACAAGGGCTGCAAATGTCTTCTCTGAGGAAATACAATCTTTATCAAAGAGGCATTTTACATTAAAAAAATTTTTTTTAAGTCTTTACTGAATTTATTGCTTCTCTTTTATGTTTTTTGGTTTTTTGGCTGCGAGGCATGTGGGATCTTAGCTCCCCAACCAGGGATCAAACTCACACCCCCTGCGTCGGAAGGCGAAGTCTCAACAACTGGACCACCAGGGAAGTCCCATTTTACATTTTAAAGAAGTCAAATTTGCCAGTCTTCTCTTCTGGGGAATTCTGGATTTCCTATCTTTCTGATGAAGGTCTATACGTATCCTGTGTTATATGTATATAAAATTAGATCCTGCAATATGTGAAAACATGGGTCACCTTGAGAACATTATGCTCCATTAAATAAGCCAGCCACAGAAGGACAAATACTGCATGATTGCACTTCTACGAGGTATTTAAAACAGCCAAACTCATAGAAGAGGATGGTAGTTGCCAGGGGCTGGGAGGAGGGGGAAATGGAGAGTCACTAATCAAAGTGTGTGAAATTTCTGTTATGGAAGATGAACAAGCTCTAGAGATTTGATGATGAATAAAATCTAGAGGTACCACTGTGCTTATAGTTTGCAGTACCATAGTGTACCCTTAAAAATCTGTTAATGTCTCATGTTAAGTGTTCTTACCAAAATGAAATTTAAAAAAACTTAAGACACACACCCACACACAATTAGGTCTTTAACCCATCTGAAATTTATTCATGTAAATGGCATGACATTTTTTCTAGATGGATTGTGGTTCTGCCAATACCATTAAATAACCCATCCATTAACAACTGAAACGTCACTCTTTTCATATATTAAGATTTCTTTGGGCTTTCTACTTAATTCCATTTGTCTACTTGTCTATTTTCATGTCAATAAAATTGTTTCGGTGATAGTGATTTTAAAGTCAGTTTTAATATCTAGTGAGCCACATTTCTCTAATAAGTCTCTTACCCCTTAACCTTCCTTTTTTCTTTTAAACACTTCTTGGCAGTTTTCATTTATTAATTCATTCATACACATTTTATTCACATGAAATATATAGTTATTTGAATCTCTTCCAAATAACACCACATTGGGATTCTAATTGGAATTTTCTTAAATTTGTATTTTATTTTGAGATCAAATTGCCCCTTTAATGGTAGTAAATTTTCCCATTTATCAATATGGTATGTCCTTCCCTCTGTTATTCACTCAGATTTTGTTTTAGAACCTTCAAATACTCCCTATGAAGTTATTGTAGTCTGTTGTTATGACTTGGAAATATAGAGAGAAAATTCATATCTTTTTTATTAATTATAGATGTTAGAAAGGAGAACTGATATGATTCTTCCAGGATGTTGTGGCTTGGAGAGTGTTGGATGAGGGTGTGCCATATACTTAACTAAGTTGTCAGCCTTTTCAAAGTAATAGACTAGAAATGGAATTCATTTATCTGGAAGAATGCTTGCATCTCTGATACTTAATGGAATGCTAGTTTTGCCTAAGGATTACAGAATGCCAACTTTTGATGTGTGCTTGTTGGAACAAGATTGAATTTCTTCCACATTAATTTCTTTTCAATAGGATTTTTTCCTATCTGGTTGAAATAATTTGGGGGGGAACATTTATTAAAAAACAGCATATTCTATTTATTTACCCATTAATATTACTTTGGATACAAAGATTTTTCCTGCAACTAATTATAGTCCTTTTTTTTTAAGTTTGGATTTAAAAATAAAAAGTGATATTAATTACTTCATGTAACTTTTATACTTCTGGTCCCATGCATTTCCTTATCAGATTCATTAAGAGGGAACAGGAAAGGAAATTCTCCTGGGAGAGTCATTATTGTGCATAAATTTTCTCTTTTATTTTCTTTCCACAGTTGTAAGATGCAGAGAGATGTTTGAACACTCAGGTTTATGGAGCAGCATCTATGATGTTTCTTTTTATCTCAATTTACGGACCTTAACCTTAACTGTGCACATCCCAGGCCTTTCCAAAGTGTTCCCGAGTGAGCCTTCCTTACTAGCAGTAGACATATGGACTTTTCGTTGCCTTCTGCAGTCACATTTTTTCAGGGTGAGTGTGGAACAAGCTGCACATGTAGAGTTTTATGGATTAATTTAAACAGCATGAGGGCAGCGCCCAGACCTTCCTAATTATAGTACCTCATTTATTAAAATAGCAGCAATAACCACCGCTTTCATTGGAAACTCATTTTCTGCTCTCCATGGTCATGAGTTTGTCAGTATCTTTATTAAAGCCATTTTAATGCCTTTTAAAAAAGTCTTAAATAATTGAGGATTGAAGTTGGTGGGGGAATCTCTGTATTTAATTAAAATAGTTGTTCTATGAGACTGAGAACTTAAAGTTAGACTGTCGTCTGGAGTCCTTAAGGGATTCTTTATTGATTTGTGCAAGGCAAAAACCAGCTCAAGACATTTGTTTCTGTGTTCTTGGGGGAGAGTATTTACTTTATCTTTTTATGTTTATTTATTTATTTATTTTTAAAATTAATGTATTTAATTAATTTATTTATTTTTGGCTGCATTGGGTCTTCATTGCTGCATGTGGGCTTTCTCTAGTTGCGGCGAGCGGGGGCTACTCTTTGTTGCGGTGCGCGGGCTTCTCACTGCGGTGGCTTCTCTTGTTGCAGAGCATGGGCTCCAGGCACGTGGGCTTCAGTAGTTGCAGCACGCGGGCTCAGTAGTTGTGGCTTGCTGGCTCTAGAGCGCAGGCACAGTAGTTGTGGTGCACGGGCTTAGTTGCTCCGCAGCATGTGGGATCTTCCAGGACCAGGGATCGAACCTGTGTCCCCTGCATTGGCAGCCGGATTCTTAACCACTGCGCCACCAGGGAAGTCCTGCTTTAGCTTTTTAAAATTAATGATATCCATGAATTGGAGTACCAACGCTCCTTTTCATAGACAAGTACCTTTCTGAAAAGCATTTCTTGTATTTGTATTTTTTTTGTCATATAACACTTAAGAAAGTATGGGTCTGATTATAGTCAGGAAACTTGGAGATTTCAGAGGCTCAAGTCATTAGCAATCTGAACAAGAGCCAGATAAAGAGGTGTTAAAAAAGTTCACTAAAATAAATTAGAAACATGGTATCAGTTAACTCAAGTTTCCACTGCTACTTACATAATTGATGAAATACCAGTTGTCTTGATCCAGCGAATAGAGACAGTGCCCCTAGTAGAAATTTAAACACTTTTCACCCATACGTCTCCATCTCTGTTAAAAATCTGTGCAAACTTCATGGAACAATTCCAAGCCACTCTACCAAGAGACAAGAGAGTTTCCTCTTCCAAAGTTGTCAGGCATAGTCAGCTGCTACTCTGAAACCAAATAATATGTGGCATAAGGCTATTTCCCAAGAAGACTGACTTGTTTTATTATCTAAAGTTAAACCCTTTCAAATGCCTACTAAGATGCTGACTGGCTCAGAAGCACATAAAGTAAATGCATGTAATAAATCCCTTATTTTGAACATGAACAGAGAACATAAAATTTTTATTAGCAGAAAAATCCGGTTCTTTTTATCTGACTAAACAAAGGTTCAAAGGGATTTATATATTTGTGGTTTGAAGGAGTACTAAATGTTTAATCTTCTCAGGGCATCCTCTAGTCTCTGGCCCTGAGGGTCGGGTAATCCACTGGTTCCTGGTCTCTGACCTGAGGGTCCGTCTTACTAGGCTGCAGTGAATTGAGCCTACTCAGTCTTTCAGCATACAAATGTAAATTTGGGCAAATGCAGAAACTAATCTTTGAAGAAGATTTGGTCTCCAAATCTAAAAGGGAAAAATGTGTCAAGTAAAAGTTGTTCTAGGAATATAAATCAATATTCCTGTTGTATCCATCTTTCCTCTGTAGCTTAACCAAGCAGATGTGGCCACTGAACCAGAAGTGACCACTGGACTCCTGTGTGTTCCTAGAGGAAAAAGCTATGCCCAAATATAACTGATCTTCTCTGATCAGATTTCACTTTGTAAAACTTAGAAATAAGGGGCACAAAAGGAAGCAGACAGTTGGGGTTGAGGAGATTGGAGGTGGTGACCTTGTACCATGTGCTTGACTGGAGTATGAGTAAGTGAAGGAAGCCGATGTAGGGAGGGGCATTAGAGGGGATCAGAGGGAGGGACCATTAGCCTCACAAGAGCCGGAAGGTTTTCAGGCCCTCCCTCCCAGGTTCCCATGATGCTGGGAAGTGTCTGCCATGCCCTAGATTTGTGAGAGCCCCTCATCCTTTTAACCTGACTTAGTTTGAGCAATTTCTGTTTCTTGTAGCCAAAGGATCCTTGACTGAAACAAAGATAAAGGCATTATTATAAAATCCAAAAGATTTGGAGGACTGACTGATAAAAGCATCATGCTTTACAAAGAACCCTGCCCCATACCTGGGTTCAAGCTCTGGCACTCTTGTCAACAGAATGCCCTCTAGAAAGGACTTTAAACTTCTGGTCACAGTTTGTTTATTTGAAAAATCAGGGAGAGGAAAGAGGATTGAATTACACCATCTGTGAATTCCCCTTGAGAGTCTACATTCTTGGAATCTACTGATTTTGTTGAATTTCAACTGGATATAATTATTTGGTTTCTGTAAGTGCTAGAGAGTAGAGAGATGAAAGTAAAGGTCAGGGAATCATGGAGGCCCAGGAGTAGAGGCTTCTGGATTGAAGATCAAAGGACCCTCAGTCAATGTTAAATATGACATCTGAAAGATTCTCAAGACCTCTGATTTAAAATTAAAACTCTCCCTGGGGATAGACTAGTAACAAGTTTTCCCCTTCCTCCAGGGGAAATTATTCTGGATTATTCAGATGGGACCAATCTAATCACAAGAATCAAACATAGAGAATCATTCCTTGCTATGGTCAGAATAAGAGGGAGATGTGACCATGGAAGAATGGCCAGAGAGATGCAGTGTTGTGGGCTTTGGAAATGGAGAAGGGGACCACGAGCCAATACATGGAGTCAATCTCTAAGGGCTGGAAAGGGCAAGAAAACAGACTGTCCCCTAGAAACTCCAGAAAGTTATGCAGCCCTGCTGACACCTTGCTTTTAGCCCAGTGAGACCTGTGTTGGACTTCTAACCTACAGAACTGTATGATAATAAATTTGTGTCTTAAACCACTCAGTTTGTGGTAATTTCTTACAACAGCAATAGAAGCCAATATAGTGAACATGACTGTGAGTGTGGCTGTGTCTTACCTTATCTCTAGAATTATATTCTTCACTCCTGATGATCAAAGTAAAGTTGGCAACAATTTGTGATTTGTAGTCTGGAGCTGTTTCCACTGAACCAGAACTCAGAAGGCCAGTGTGGAAAGAAGACCAGAGTTGAAATTGAGATATATGGGTTCAGGCTCTGTACTTGGTGATTATGTAACCTGGGATGAGTCACTTAAACTCTACAGTTCCGGTGTCCTCAACTCTACCATGAGGGCTTTGGTCTAAGATAACCTCTAATTCCTTTGAGTGTTGCTCCTTGATGATTTCTCTGAGTGCCTGCCTCACCCTGAGAGCCAATGTTCATGGGAGACTCTAACATGGCCATCTCCGCTAAGAGGTGGAGTTTTACAGAAGGTTCCATGAGTAAGAGTTCTGTGTGTCATGCTTAATTTTCAAATGTAGTTTTGCTTGCCTTGGTGACAGATGGATGTTTAAATGTATTTGTCAAAGGGAAATATTTTATCCTAACTTTTATGATTTCTCAACATGGAGTGAGATTTGAGGACTTGTATTTAGGATGTGAGACACAGTAGCTCAAATTCAGGACCAAACACTTCCAGTTTCATTTCCAGCAGAATATTAATTATCTATTCTACAGTTATTAGAGGGCAGAATTAATTGATCTCACAACTTCTTTTCATTATGAAATACAGATATTTTGTAATATAACTTTCCCTTATTTTACCCCAAGAGTTTTGCCTGTCTCGTTTGCATAGTAATTCTTCTTTTCCTTTAGAACATTCTGTACTATGTTTTTGATGTGATATTTACTTTAATCTACCTCAATATATGTACGTTCTTGACTCATTTGATTACTTTCATTAACTTTTTTTACTCATGGATTTTAAAAAACCTATCAACAAAACCTAAACCTTCCTCAAGTTCTTTTTAGTTATTTTGCCAAAAATAATAATTAAATGGTTGCTTGTTTATTATATGTTGGATGGCTTTGGTCACTGAGGTAGAGAAAGTTATCTGTTATAGTTTTGGAGTTATTTAGATACCAATTACAAAAATTTACTTTGGAAATTCTTATTCTCCTTTGTTGTCAGGCAAATGAACATCAGGAGACTTGAATGCATTTTAGAAAAAACCTCACTTTAATTATGGTTTGATCTGAAAACCTGAAATTTGTATGAAATATACAAAACACACCTAATAGTTGTGTTGAGATTTATGTAAACTGTTTTATAATATTCAGGGACATGTAATTATAGAATGTCAATGTTGGAAAGGACTCTAAACTATAGTTATGATCATTATTACTATAGACATTCATTCCATGTCCTTTTAAGTAAAATGTTTACTAAGCATACTAAAGTAATTGGATTAGAAAATTAAACCCAAGTATAAAATAAGCTTAGAATAGACAATCCATTGTATCCAAACAATAGACACAATTATAGGGGACTTTATATTTAATTAACAGCCCTGTTTGAACTTAGACTTTGGATTGCTAGTAGTTCATGGTGACCCCAAGTCTAAACAAGCCATTAACTTGACTATTCTGAGGTTGACACAGCAGTGGAAGGAGCATTGGTGCTGGGCTCTAAAGTTAATTCTTTCTAGCTGTGCAATCTTGTGTGAGCTCTTTCATTTTGGCAGTCTTTAGTTTTCTCATAGTCCAAATAAGTCCATTGATAACTGGCTTAGATCCTCATCAGCAATAAATTATTTAGATGAAAAGTGCCTAGAATATAGCAAGCATTCAGTAAGTCATTATGATTTTGTGTATATTCCCTTTGGTTCCTAAAACATGATGCTTCCACAGCACTCTTTAAGAAAAATCTGAAGGCTGTTCATGGCATACACTCTATTTTGTGAGGCTTAAAGCTTTATGCCCCATAATGTCCTGCATGTTAGAATCTACATTTGAGTAGTGGATTATCTCACCTGCATTGCAGGCACAAGGCCATTAGTGAGATAATCTACATAAAAGTACTACAGATATGAAGTAGTAGTATTATTTTCAAGAAATCTTAGTGCACATTCATTGTCCATTGGTACCACGTGACTACAAATTTGTGACGTGAAGTTTTGTATTTGCTGGATTCCTACGTTTATTTTTTCTTTCTCATTTATTTCCAATTTACGCTCTCTTGCTTTATTTTCTATAACTTTGTTTAATGCCGTCGCTCCACTTCAGAACAAGGTAGGATGCTAACACACAGATATATATGTATATGTGTATATACATGCACATTAGTATCATTATTACCGTTTTTAAAATTCTACACTACGAAGGAAGAAGTGGGTGAGCTCTGGAATTCTGTCTAATTTGTATGTGGTGTACTTCTGATCGTCTGACAAGCTGGATGTAAGAGCTTTGTGTTGAAGAAGAATTTAATTTGGGCATCAGGCTGGAAAATTTCCCCTTTTGAAACACTGCATGCCTAAATTGTGAAAATAGAGACAATATTATCAAAGTTTATGTAGGCTTATAACAAAGTGTTTGAAACACATAGTACTTTAGATCAAACCAATTACCATTTAATTGCTTTGATGACAATTTTCTAACTACATGAATGTGGAAATTTGACTGAACCGACTTATCTCTCCCAGGCAGAGCATAATTCTAGAACTTGTCACGCATTTCCATCTGGAATATATTGCTACAGGAGAGCAGGGGGCTTTCTGAGGCTTGGGTTTCTTCAGGCCCACTGTTTTAGGAAATATGACGCCTGAGGAAGCAGTATCTCAGTTTAATGTGGGACAGAATTATTGTCAGAGCATTAGTACTTATGCTGTATTAGAATCTTAGTTCTTAGGACTCAAAGTGTAGATTAGAATCATAAAGTAAAGTCTGGGGTTGAAAGCAGAGAGACTTGTATCTACCTTAAATACTTTTGCATTTAAGGTATTGCCAGGTACCTAGCTTGGGTATTCTATTTTTTTGAAACTAATGTTCTGATTGGCATTGGTTTGTAAAAAATGAGTTTAGTTATTGACTTTTCCATGTGTGGAATCACTGAAGAATACATAAGCTATACCAAAGCAACCAATGTTTGTATCTGATATGGAGAGAAAAATATAGAAAAATGTTTCTTTAAATTTAAATATTTACTTGTTTTCCTTAGATGTAACTAACATGTTAAAAATCTCTGTGATAGTAAGCTGTGACAAAGCGAGAGGGAGGCATGGACGTATATACACTACCAAACGTAAGGTAGATAGCTAGTGGGAAGCAGCCGCATAGCACAGGGAGATCAGCTCGGTGCTTTGTGACCACCTAGAAGGGTGGGATAGGGAGGGTGGGAGGGAGGGAGACGCAAGAGGAAAGAGATATGGGAACATATGTATATGTATAACTGCTTCACTTTGTTATAAAGCAGAGACTCACACACCATTGTAAAGCAATTATACGCCAATAAAAACGTTAAAAAAATCTCTGTGATCAAATCAATAAAATATTAATATAAGAAGAGACTATAACTAGAAGGTATATAATAGATACAGCAGAAATGTTTCCCATTATGTACAAGAAGTTAATATGTGTTAAAATCGGTATTTCAGTTCAGTGGGAAATGAGTACTTAGTTACTCAATGGTGCCATAATTGGCTGCTCACGGGAGATACAAGAAAATTGAGCCCTTACCTTGCAGCACACACAAACGTAAATTCCGCATAGATTAGCAACTAAAACATGCAAAATAAGAATTTGCAGGAAAATCTGGGAGACTAGATGTGTTAATTTAGGGGCAAGGCAGACCTTCTCAACCAAAACTGGTTGAGAAAATACAAAATAAAATCAAATATGGAGACCTCTTCTAGAAATATGTTGCTGTTCTTCATTTTTACTCTTGAATTTAATCCAGGATCGTTCAACTGAACTCCCTGGCAAACACACCACATTTGAAATTTTGCTCTACCCCCTGTAGAGCAAAACTGGTGGCTAAATGCCCAAGAAAAATGCTCCAAAATAATGACATATAGAAATGGACGCAACTTTAGTTTAGGTGGAAAGGAAAAGTCATTGATGCACAATTGCTTTATTGTCAAAGGAATATTAAACTACCTCCCTGACCAGTTGCTACGATTGATGTTAACGTATATGAAATATAGAGGTTGATGAATCGTGTGCCCTGAGTAACTGTGCTCCTTTCTGCTGATCCCTATGAGGAGATAGGCAGAGAGTACAACTTCCTCGTGTCCCCCCAAGTTGTGCCACTTAAAACCTGTTGGTGAAAAGAGGACTCACGTAAACAATAAACGTACACCTTTGGATCCAAAAATATTTAAGCAAGATTCTCTTATACTGTGTTTTGAAGGAATACCCAGATTCATTGTGTGATAAAAAATCCTGGGCAGGTTTCATAGGCTGTTGTATGTGGGGCAAATGTAGTGAGTGTGAGAGGCAGAAGCGACTTAAAGATCAGTGTTGAGGATTTGCCATCGCTGGCTCTTTGATTCTCTCCCGCTGTTATCTAAACTCCCCTGCCTTCCTCAACAACTCCTTTCATAAAAACAGCTCCCCACCTGGGTCCACATTTATCTTCATCCAGCTGGGGCATCAATATCTGGACACATGCACACTATGTAAGTAAGTATATATACAATTTAAAGCATTTATATTTCTTTTAAATTTCAAAAATGATATTTATAAAAGTAAAATGACAACTGAGAAGTATTTTGTTTTGTCTTGCTTTCCTTAAAACTAAACCACTTAAACAAACAGAAGACACCTTATAAGAGAAATATATGTATATGTAAGCACATTTTTGTGGCAGAAAATCCTTTAAAAACTACTGCTTTGTTTTCTTTCCTTTTTCCCTGTTTTCATGCCACCTATTACACTATCCCATTGACTGTGCACTGATTAACCTGGAGGCTGCATTAAAATGGCATATGCTGAATGTTTATGGGACCCTGAGAGCTTTATGAACAGTTTCAATCTACGGGTTGGAAAAATGGTCTGATGGCCGTAAATGCTTAGTCAATTTAATGAATTCCAAGAAATTCAGCATCGAGAGAGAAGAGCAGAATTCATAAAATATATTTTCTTTAAAATCTCTGATCGACTTTGACCTGATATGGAAAATTTCAAAGATTAAGTTCCTCAGTTTTCCCCTCCACAAAAGAATGAGCTTGACATCACTAGATGCAGAGAACAGATAGTGATGTTAGGAATATAAAGATCTCTTGAAATATGTGTGTAAAAGTACTTTGAATCTGTCAATCATTAAGCGAAGAAGTTATTAAGAGCATGAGCTTAACTTCACGGTCCTACTTTGTCTACCATGGTCCTTACTCGACCATGAGTCAATACTTGAGACTTTAGCCTTTTTTTCCCCTTCTTAATATGGCTGCTAAAAGTACTTTCTACCCATAAAGTCAGCCAACTCTATTTCCTAACTAGATCTTATGCCTCAGATTTTAAAATATCAAAATATGTGTGTCAAGATCCAATAAAAATACTTGAAATTTTAAGAAGGAGTTATTGGAAGTCCTTTGGGATGTATAAATGAACAGGATGATTAAGTTTATGCGTAACTTCCAATTTGATTGAATGTCTGGGCAAATTCAACTTTTGTTTTGTATCAAGTGAAATTCTGGGAGATGAATCTGCCTCTTATTGTGTCTATTGTTTATGCAAACTTCTTTTATTGCATATTAGAAATAATAAGAGAAATATTTTCATGGAAGTAGATAATGCAATAATAATAGTTAATATTTAGTGAAAGCTTACTATTTGCAAAGCACTGATCTTAAGTACTTTGCAGGTCTCACTTCATTAATTTCTACAATGTTCCTGTGAGATTATTAATTTTATCAACTCCATTTTATTGATGAGAAAATTAAAGCACAGAGAATTGAAACAACTTACTTAAGGTCATTTAGAAAAGATAGAATTAGAATTCAAACATAGGCAATCTTGATCTAGAATCTGTGATTTTTACCACATACCATGCTCTCTCCCACATAATTCAAACTCAAAAAGGCTTAGGTTCAAATCCTGGCTAGAGCTCATGTTAACTGAGTAACCCTAGAAACTAGATCTCAGTTTTGTCCTCTGTAAAAGAGGCAGACTAACACCTATTCTACTGGGTTGCTGTAAATATTAAATGAGATAATCTATACAAGGGAACAGCAAAGTTCCTGGCACAAAGTTGATAGCAAACAAATGCCAGATGCTTCTCCTTCCCCTAATGTGCTGGAGTTTAAAAATTTATGGAAAAAAACCCCATTTTTTCTCCCCAAATATGATCTTCATAAAATCTAGTTAAAATATTTAACAGCAGATAGCCTATTCATTCTCCATATCCTTTAAGATGACTTTATTGTGAGCATGGAAAATTATGTAATCTTTTTCTCTTGTTTCCTTTCTCTTAGCTAGCTACTGCTTACTGTGATGTTTTTATGAAAGGATGAGGTGGGACTGGGGCTGAGGCAGAAACAGCAGAATTTGTGGTTCTTTTTGGAATTTTAATTATAAGTCCAAGAATGCTCCTTTGATCAAATTTTTGTATAAATTTTCTTGAAAAGATCTTTGTTTACTGACCCTTAAATGAGGAGTTATATAATACAGATTCCACATCTTGTAATAAGCTAAACCCCTTCCATAAGAAGAGGGTCCCATATACAGGAATTCATGGTGAAATTGGTATGTGGAGGGGGATCTATTTCTTAGACATCACTCAGAGGTATTCCTCCAGCGAGAACTGGGTCTGTTTATTTAGATGAAGGGTTCAGGCATCTCTGACATCGAACGCTGAGGGTCACGAGTAGAGAAAAGTACAATTCACTGGGTAAACTTAAAACCACATTCCTCCAGCTGTGGAGCGCCTCAGTGTCAGGCTCTGAAGAAGCCAAGGTTGCGGTGAATTTCGGGGCAAAAACAAATCGTTGAAAAATGTGCCCTTCTCCATCCTCCTCTGTCCCTTACAACAGTTGAACTTGAACATCTTTAACGTATCCTACACTTATCTGGTACCGGATATGTGGAAAAAAGTCAGCCTTGTGCACTGTTGCATGTAGACTGTGGTTTGGCAGGACCCTTGCGTGGGTTCCCCGGCCACTTCTACCCAAGTGAATAATGGTAAAAGAACCCCCTTTCCATTTCCCTCCCATACACATGTCTGAAGAAAAAAAAAGACTAAACAAAACGTTCTTCTTCTTTTTTTATCTGAAATGAAAACAAATAGAAGAATGAGTGGGAGAAAGTTCTGGTCAAATTTACTGTAAATGCCTCTGGAAAGAGGCTCTATCACAGTAAGGAAGAAATCCTTGTTCTAGTTTGTGAAATACCAGTACACTTTCTGTGAATATTTAACCTGTAAGCTCCTCTCAAAATAAATGGAGTTCTTACTAACTCCTGTCTTCCCCTTCCTGCAATAGGTGTTGTGGGTCAACTGTCCCCAAAGAGCTTGCGATTTGCTTTTTTAATAGTTTTATTTAAAAATTTGTATTTGTCTCCTGGGTAAACAAAGCAGAAGTAACACAAATGTTTGTATCTGAGCTTTTTCAAAATCCTACTAAACCAATGGCACGGGAATAAAACAGAGAGAATAAACCAAAAAGATGAATAAACCAAAATGATGAAGAGGCAGAGAGAGGAGGTAATAGCAGGTGAGAGATGACAAGTTTTGGAAGGTCCAAATTAGAGGATTTCTAACTGGTTTGAAAGAAAGTTGCAGCTGAAAGGGTCTACAGGAGAGACCGCATAGGCGAGGAAGCTGAGTTTTTCCTGCAGAACCCAGCAAAGGCTCGCGAGATGGAGACACCAAGTGCTGCAAAAGTCATGGGGCTAAAACTGGGAGGGTGAATTGGGATTTTGTGTAGTTCTCTCCTGGAGGGCAGGTGAGTACTTCTCCTCCACAAGTGCAGAGCCCTGGGGATTTATGACTACGGGGATGTTACACCAGATTAGTTCTTGTCTTAGAGAGATATGGAGCTGGAGTGAGCTGCTGGGCTGAAAAAAAGGGAATCAAGTGAAGTCTTTACATGGATGGTGAGTCACACAACCCCCAACTGTCTGCTCCCAGAACTCTGGTTCTCAGGCATCTACTTCCCAGGCAGGAGATGGGAGAATCTTTCTCCTGAGAAACTGAAAGGACCCGGGCATTCTGATATTTGGAGGAATCCCAGTAAGAAATCTGTCTTCTTGCCTAGTCACTCTCTGGTGAAAACCATTAACTGACAGCTCCTTTCCTCCTCGCACCTCATATTCTCTCCTCTTCACCTCTCCGTGCATGGAGAACTTCCAATCATCCTTGTTTATAGCCTCCCCTTAAACATGAACTGATAGCCAAGGATCGCCAAGAAATATGCAGTAAAAGCCTCCTTCATTGACTAGAGACTATAACAAGTAAACAGGAAAAGGGAAATAAAAACAATGAAGGGAAAAGGAAAAAAATCTTAAAAAAAACAAAACCAAACAAACTCCTAGAGTTAATATCCTCAGAGAGACAAAATTCACTGCATCCATAGTATTAGAATAGGATGCTGGAAAGAATAATATTGAGGAGCAGAAAACTCATGAGTGTTAAAAATATAATACTCCAAATTAAAATTAAATAGAAGACAAAGTTGAAGAAATGCCTAAGAAAGCAGAATGACACACAGAGAAATAGACAAGGAAAGAAGATATGAAAACTTGTAGCTCAATCTAGGTTCTAAGAAGTCCTTGGAAGGCAACATTCACTCAAGAGAAATTTATTAGGAAATAGAAGATTCTGAAAAAATCTAGGTTGATGATATGTCATATTTTCAACCTAGGGCTAAGAATACCATGGGTTGCTCAAAGAAACTGAACTGAAGAAAAATGAAGCAATACTTTCAAGATTATGAGGGAAATAATATTCTTCCTAGAAATTATAGTACTATTTAGATTATTCAAGCTCTTGAAAAATCATCTGTTCTGCATGATTTTTCACTGAAGGATATAAGAGATAGAGAAGTATAGGACCCGGAAAATTAAGAGACAGACGATTCTCAAGATGATGGCCAAGGGAAGTCTGGCAGTGAAGTTTATTCCAGTGAAGAGTCAGCTAGTATAGACTTCCCCCACAAAAAGTGACATGATAGAAAGAAGTGCTCAAAAGAGCACTTTTGGCAGAAGGCTACAGGTAGCCTACTTTTGCTAGCTGTAAACTTGTTCTCAAAATAGAAAAACAAAAAGTCATATGTACGCTAGGTGAGAAGTAGAAAAGATTTTAAAAGCAATTAATAGTAGACATTTAAAATTGTTTCTCTTGTGGGCATTTTGGTAGTTCCTTCTGAGGACCCACTTTAAATGTTTATCTGCCCTTCTTATATTGTAGTCAGTGCATCTTCCTCTACTGAGCACTCTCCTCTCATCCTCTGATTTTCTAGTGGTCTCCTGGATGGTCTCTCTCTCTCTTTTTTTTTTTTTTGCGCGGGCCTCTCACCGTCACAGCCTCCCTGCTCTGGAGCACAGGCTCTGGACGCGCAGGCTCAGCAGCTGTGGCCCACGGGCCCAGCCGCTCCGCGGCATGTGGGATCTTCCCGGACCAGGGCACAAACCCACGTCCCCTGCATTGGCAGGTGGATTCCCAACCACTGCGCCACCAGGGAAGCCCCGGGAATCCCCTGGATGGTCTCTTTCTAATTGGATTCCATTGCTTTTCCAGGCATCTATCTTTGGCAAAACTTCAGATCACCTTTCTCTCCCTTGTATCCCTATCTTGTTCATGAGAGACATTCAGAATCCTTGCCTCTGATGTCAGTGAAAGTGCAACTAGTTTTTAATATATTCTGGTCTGTCTGCCTTACTACCTTGGGCTGATAGTTACAGCCATTTGACTTTAGATTCTTTAAGTGTTTTTATGTATCATACAGCAATCCATTGTGATCCTTTCATACCCCAGGAAAGACACACTAAGCCTTCTGATTGGGCTCTTTGAAGTGCCTCTATCCTTGGAGAAAATGCACACCCTTGCTAACTCATGGTACACTAGCAGCTTTCTTGAAAGGAATTTCTATCTTAAAAAAAACCCTCTAACTCCATCTCTTAACCATTTAAACCCTTGCATTAGTGTCCTAGGGCTGTTGTAACAAAGTACAACAAAGTGGGAGCTTAAACCAATAGAATTTTATTGTCCCACAGTTCTACAGACTAGAAGTCTGAAATCAAGGAGGTGGTAGGGCCATGCTCCCTCTGAAACCTTTAGGGGAGTCCTTTCTTGCCTCTGCTTGGTTTCTGGTGGTTTGCCGGCAATCTTCAGCATTTCTTGGCTTCTAGATGCATCACTCTGATCTTCTTTCTCCACAAGGCATTCTCCCTGTATGTATGTCTGTGCTCACATAGCCATCTTCTTATAAGGACACCGGTCACATTGAATTAGTGGGCCCCCTACTGCAGTATGGCTTCAACTTAACTAATTACATCTGCAATAGTCTTATTCCCAGATAAGGTCTTATTCAGAGGTGGTGAGGTTAGAACTTCAACATATCTTTTTTAGTGGGACACAATTCAACTTATAACATCCCTAGATACATTTGATATCTAACTGATTTTCAAAAACCTACTGTGAATTCCTCCAAGCTAGTTTAATAACTCATTTTGGTATCTGATGTCCATTGACCTTGGTGCCTTGGTTGAAACTTCCAATTTAGCACTCTGTTAGAATTGAATACATGTTGCGTTATGTATTTAGTTGTAAAAATACTACTGGTGAACGGTACTGGTTAATATGGGCTTAGGCAGTGTATGAACAACTGAAGAATTGTAAAAAATTTCAGGAGACACTTAGGTGATTTTTTAAAAAGCACAACTTTATACTTAAAATTTTAATCATGTAACTTCTTCAATGAAGCTTTCTGGATAAATTCAAATATGTTATTGCTCGTATAGCAAAAATTTAACTATTTCAATGAGAAATTGATAAAAGATCAGAAAATACATTTGCGCAAATATTTTAAAAAGCATTTAGAAAAAAATTCCAAGTTTACAAACTGGACTTCTGTGGCCAGTGAGAAAACCAAGACTTCAGTGTTTATCTGGCAAAAGTTGAAAAGGGAATTTAAAAATTAGTTATTAGTAAATCTAGTCATACCATTGGAAGGGAGAATTACTGGTTATGCTGCCATTTGTGGAGGAAGACTTTAGAAACAATGAAGGCTTCAAATATTGAAGATAATTTAAACGTTTAAATAGTGCTAGAAAGCTCTTAATAAAAAAATGTAGAACCCCTATTGGATTACTTTTTCAACCCATTACACTTCTAAGAGATAGCTACTTCTAATTTTTAGTTATTTCTTCAAGAAATTATCTTCATAATTCTAAATAATGTGCATGTATAATGCTTTCTCTTGATTAAGCATTTTTATGCATTTTCTATTGACTTCCTATTTTGGTACATAAAGATTGAAACTCTGTTGCTTCTCACTTTTTCCATATCTTTTAATTATAGCTGTACTACAGTTTTTTATTAAATGTTTTCCTTATTATGATATTAAATATTGTTCACTGCTCAGACAACTAATATATGTAATTATGTTCTCTTTCTTTTACTGCTGTTTGCTTTTCCTGGAGTTAGTAATTTACTCAATTAAAAACAATTTTTTTAATTTGTTGATTCTTTGAACCTAAGACTGAGTCTCCATACATTTTCCAATTGCTCTGTAGGCTACTTCCCTTTACAACTTCCTAGATGGTCAAATTGGCCAGGTAATCTGTAATTCCCAATTTTTCTTCCTGGGACTTCCCTTCTGGTGCCATCTATATTCCTGATTCAGTCTAGATTTGCTCTACAGGAGCATAGTTGTCATCCTGGGACTCTCCTTTGCAGAAGTTCCAGGAATTCTTTACATCTTGTCCCTGTATTAGATTCTGATTCCCTGTTTCATATCTTTTTTTTCTTTTTTTCCCTTCAGTTTGTTGAAGTACATTGTCCAATAGCTTCCTGAGAAGGGATACCCAGGAAATAAATAGAGACCATGAATGTCTGAAATTGTCTCCATTCTATTCTTGCACTTTCTTTACAGCTTAGTGAGACATAAACTTCTAAGTAGAAAATAATTTTCCTAAGAATTTTGAAGATGTTACTCCATTATTTTGTTTCCATCATTGCTGTTGAGAAGCCCAGTAACTGATTCTCAATTCTTTGCTTCTGACTTATTTTTTCTAGGATTTTCTCTTTTACCCTAAAAATCCATGGTGAGGTGTCTTAGAATGAATATTTTTTTTATGTTCATTGTCCTGAATGTTTTCAATTGGGAACCTTATGCTTTCCAGCTCTGAAAAATTTTCTTGTATTATTTTTTCCCGTCAGTTCTGAAAATCTTAATAGATTTGACATCCCAGCTCCCTAGTCTTCTCTTCATTTTTGTCTACCTCTGTGTTTTACTTTTAGGAAGATTTCTTTATTTCATCTTCCCACTTGTGCACATAATTTTTACTTTGGCTATCATATTTTTAATTTCTAAGAGCTCTTTTATAGTTTTAAATATCCCTTAAAAATAATACCCTCTTCTTCCTTCATGCATAGAATATACTCTCTTATCCCTGAGGGTGGATGATATAGATTTTTCTTTTCTTTCTGTTGTTTTATTTTCTTCTACTCCTTGAAGTCTCACTTTCTTCTGATTCTCTTGCATGATTTACCTTCTTCACGTAAGAGAATTTACTCAAATATCTGTTGGTGATCCCTGGTGTTCATTCACATTTGAAAGTGAGAACTTGAAGAATCAGTTATGAACCCTTTGTACATAGTTTATTTCATTGGCAGGGAGAACTTCTTGCAAGAAAATGGGCAGTCATCCAGTTTTGGGGTTGCAACCTACTTATTAGGCATTTTTTTCTGAGTATGTTACATTTTTCCAGAGAAGGGTAGATTCTCCAATCTGGCAGAACTCCAGAGACAGTATAAGATTGGGAGGTGGCACTCTGGATCTGTGCAGGTGAAGGTTCCCAAGGACAGTTTTCATCTTGCTAATCAATGTGTACATTTTCACTGAGTACACTAGTTTTCAGCCTAGCACCTCATTCCAGTCCTCCTTTCTACCCCTGTTCCTGAGTCCAGAATGTCTCTGATCTCAGATTAAATTCATCTAGGAAACATACTTCCTTCTCCTATAATGATGGGGGAGTAGTTGTTGCTAGATGGGGGTTACAGTAGAGATAGGAATGTGGGGCTCTAACTGCTCCTTATACAGACTTTAAATCTACACTTATGGTTTGTGGCCTTATTTCACTCTTTCCTTCTGCCATAACTGACGTCTCCAAAAGCAGGGCTGTTGGAGTCCTGCAGCCTATTTCTAGTGAGTATCTCTCATTCCAGCCCTTTGGTTTAGAACTCCCTTTCCTCTGTTCAGGCGTTTACCAGTCCCATGTCTTTTTTCGATTTTTATGTGTTGTGGTTATTACTTTGTTTAATTGAAAGTGGGAGTTGGCTTTTCTTTTTGTTTTGGGAAGATCTTCAGAAAGACCTTAAATCTGAAAGGCCAGGGGACTATTTGAAGCAGAACATTAATTTGAATGATACAAATACACGGTTAATTTTACAAATCATATATAGAAGTAAGAACTAGTCAACTCTCTAGTTGCTGGACTCCCCGGTAAACAGGGAGCCTCTCATTCCTAGACTTGTTAGTTTGCCAGTGAATAAGATTAACTGCCTTTCACTAACACTTTTGATTCATTATTAAGGACTCAGACATTTAACTGGGACCTCACTATACTGTGTAACTCCTCATTGTTACTTTGTTTTGGAGTGAAGTTTTTGAAAGAATTGGTCATTCACATAATTAATTAAAATATTGATAATAGTTCCATTTATTAAACTAAATGGACTCTGAACTAGAAAAGGATTTTTCCCCCCAGAATTTTCTGGGGGTACACACCAATCCAATGGCCTCTCTCACTATAGTTTTTCTCAAACAGAATTTTCAATTTTGTCTGTCAAGTCAGTTACAAAGTTTGAAACTCTATATATACATTAAAAAAATTATTTCACTACGATATCTGTTGATTTGGATATGATCCTTCCTGGCAGGATATGAGATCTCATTGCTCAGAAAATACTCTGGCCATTTTAGTCTCCCAATGATACTATAAACTTCTCAAGACACTTTATGCATATTTGGCAGCTGTGAGTTAAAAAAGTGGAGTGGCTAGCAATAAAATAGGAATTCAGAGCAACAGAGCTCTTGGGTGATCCTAAAAATAATGAATATAGAGAATATTCTATATGAGACAATGATTTGAGAGTAAATCCTCTTCCTGAGAAGTTAGAAAAAGCCTTTCCCTCACAAACCTACCAGTGAATTCTCATCTAAGCTACTCTAAGATAAACCACACTAGTGAACATCCAGATCACTACTGAATGAATGAAAGCATTTCTATGGAGCTAAACCAATTAATACTACCTGGTCCCAAATCAACTCCTTGGAATAATTTCTGCCAAAATATCCTCAAATTGATCACGCAGACCCTTCTCCTCTCTCACCCCGTCTGTTTTTGCAAAGGCAGTTATCTTTATCCTCTTTTTGCAAATCACACAGGCACCATTCTAGTTCAACTTTTAATTTCATTAACCAGGTTAATATGGTAGCTTCTGAAATAATCTTCACACTTTAAAAGACTTCTCTATACATCTCAAAACACTACGGCCAAATTTAGCTTCATCAAGTGTAACTCCGAGCATATAATCTTTTGAAAAAAACCCCCAAAACAACCCCAAAACCCTTTGTAGCCTACTCATTTTCTACCCAATTAAAATGCTATTTATTAAGGACATCCACATATCTTTCCTTTCCACTTGTCCGCTGCTAGTTTTCGGAATATACTCTGTATTCCATTAAGCAAAATTTTATGTTCTTCTTTTGCAAGCTCACATAACTATAGGATCCTAGCAGGGAAGGGTTTTAGTGAAGCAGGTCTATACATTTTATTTAAACAGCATTATTGAGCTATAATTGATATACACTCAACTGTAGGTACTTAAAGTATAGAATTCAAAGCTTTGACATATGTATACACCCGAGAAACCATGACTACTAGTCAAAATAATAAACATGTCCATCACCCCCAAAAGTGTCCTTGTGCC
Source organism: Grampus griseus (assembly GCF_964374135.1). Lineage (NCBI taxonomy): Eukaryota > Metazoa > Chordata > Mammalia > Artiodactyla > Delphinidae > Grampus > Grampus griseus. Next base: position 11,144,835 of record NC_139007.1, on the reverse strand, counting down.
AGTTTATAATCCCTTCATCGCCTTCCTTCTCACTTCTCTTTCCCAAGCAAGCACTGGTCTGCTTTCTGTCACTATCTATTAGTTTGCTTCTTCTAGAGTTATACACATGGAATCATTCAGTATCTACTATCTATTCTTTTTTTTTTTTTGGTGTGGCTTTTTAAAATTCAGAATATTTTGAAATTTTACCTTCTTGGGTGTTGGATATTTTTGTACATCTATAAATATTCTTGAACTTGGTTCTGGGATGCAGTTAAAACACTTGAAGGCAGTTTGATTCTTTTATGCTTTGCTTTTAATTTTTATTAGATGGGACCAGTCTAGAGCTAATTATTCCCCAACACTGAGGCAAGACCCTTCTGAGCACTCTACCCAAAGTCCTGAGTACTCTACCCAAAGCCCCATGAATTACGTGATTTTTCTATCTTCCTGGTAGGACCAGGCACTATTCCCCTTCTATGTGAGCGCTGGCCCTGTTTTCCCCTAATCCTTAGATGGCTCTTCCCCTGGCCTAGGGTAGATTCTTCATATGCATGTGATGATTGGAAGTCTGCTAAATACTCAAGGGGGGTGCCTCTGAAGATCTTCAGAGCTCTTTTTCTCCAAAGCTCTCCCATTGTCAGCACTCTAACCTGCAAACTCTACCCACTTTGGGCTATCAGACTTTCAGTTCCGTCGCCTCAATCAGAGAATCCACTGGTTCCCATCCGGGTTCCCTCTGCCTGCACTGCCGCCTGGAAACTCAAGGAAGTCAGCTCAGCATCTGGCTTGCCTTGGTTATTTCTGGTTTCTCATGGATTACTGTTCTTTGTCGCCTGATAGACAGTGTCTTGAAAACCGTGGCTTCCAATATTTTGTTTGGGCATTTTGTTAGTCTTAGGCAGGAGAGTAAGTTCAATCCCTTTACATTTTCTAAATATCTCAATCAGATATGATCTCTTTAGTACTGGAACCCTCACAGCACCTTGTATCTCTCCGTAGCGCTGTGTCCTGCTTTTCATTATAATTATGCTTGTAATTATTTTATTCCTCCTCTTAGCTTTCAAGCTCCTCTGTGATGCTTGTTTTTTTCTCCAAACGCCCAATAAACAGATGTTGAATTCAAGTAAGGTAAAAGATAAGAGGCCTTAGCCTGTTACTTCAGCAAATGACTTTTTTTGTTTAAACTCAATAATCCCAGGTATGTGCTTAAATTATCAGCACCAAAATTTTCCTCTTTTGTGAAGTGGTGAAATAATGAAAGCTATTATATTTATTATATATGAAAAAATAATTTTTCCTATATTAAACGATCCATAGAGCTAAGTTCTGGGCAGCTTCTAGAACTGTCATGGTTGTTAGCACTTAACCTGCTTTAAAAAATTATTACAGATATCAGTCAGATTTGCCATAATGGGCCTTACGTGTCTGATAAGTATACTGACATTATTTTTCACTGCTGTGCAACTTGGAAGGTGACAGAGTTATGTCTCGTGGTTCTATCACAAGGCTACAAGGCTCCGTTTATTGATGGAATTTTTTGGAAGTGCTTGACTGTCCTTTACCAAACTCTGTGCGTGATTTAAAAAATATCTTTATTAAATGTATGTATCTCTGATCTATTCCCCAGGATGTGTATTATTGTTATAGGAGAGGCTGGGGATGACAGAAAAATCAAGAACTGGATGAAAACCCATTTTCAAGTCCTGACTCTGTCATTAGTCACAAAGAGACTTTGGAAAATTAAATTAGAATATATGACTCTTAGTGCTTTATTTAAAAATAAGGATAATATCGTATTCTTCAAAAGGTTCCTTTGAAGGTCCAATGAGAAAGTGTTTTGTAATTTGTAAGGCATTCAACAAAGACTAGTTCCTACTGTTTTCTCCAAATCTCTGTATCCTGTCTAGAGCTTGAGTCCCAAAGTCTGCAAATCTGGCTCTACTTGTCAGGGTCCCTGTGACTCAATCCACTGGGAAGTGGGGGAAATGGCTTTGAAACTTGGTGCTACTATTCTAGCAACTGTCAGGTTTCTGAATTCAGAGGAGATGTTTGTATTCCAGTAATTCACTTATTCAAAAATATTTATTGCACAACTACCATGGCGAAGGCCCTGTTCTGGTGTTGAGGATAAATCAAACAGTAATTCCTGCCTGCACAGGACTCCCATTGCAGAGGGGAGGGAACAACAACAAACAACTTACATAAATAAGTAAATTAGACATCTTTTGGAGGTAACGATTGCTATAAGAAAAGATAAAATCACAGAGGATAAGGGGGAATCAGGAGTGTAAGGTGAGGGTAGGTGTTGAAACTTTGAATAAGGCCTCATAGAGCTGACAACTAAGTAAAAGCACGGAGAGGATATATGGGGAGAGCACGACAGGCATAGAGAATGGCTGGTGCCAGCAGCTGAGGTGGGAGCACCCAGAGGGCGGGGCGGGGGGAGGTTAGGAAGTGATGAGGGCCCAGGCGCATCTCACTGGCCTGCAGCCATGGTGGGGACTGGCTTTCACTCAAGCAAGGAGGAAGCAAGGGAGGACTTTGAGCAGAGGAGGGATGTGACCTGATGTTTTAAAGGAAGTTCTGGCCTTGACTGCAATATCTACAATAAGCATATGCAAAGGCTTATTAAATTGAAACCATTTTAAAATTCCAATTTGCAACATAGCAGCTTGGTTAAATAATGTTGAATGATTGATTCTCAGAGTTTTTCAAACTGAAGGTTTTTATCTTTGTGTTTAGCCACACATCAGTGATGTCTTATGGGAAACCCTTGTGGTTGGTGTTATTATTCTAGCCAGATTTCAGGCATGGAAGCAGGCCTGGGATTGGACTAGAGGACCAGAAGATGCCCAGAGCATGGTGCCCACCTCCAAACCTGTTTGGTAGGTTTATCAGCCTCTGATGCTGCCTACACAACATCGCCTGTGAGATGGAGCCCCAGCCAGAAGATGTCAAGTGAATGTGGCCAAGAGTTTGGCTCTCTCCTGACCTGATGCTGGAAAAAGATTTTTTTTCTTCAACTTACTTACTCTCCTGCAAGAGTATGAACTTGTTTTCTGATATATATTATACCCAGCCACAAAAGGAGGGAGATTATCTGAGGCAGAAAAAAAGGATTTGCTGTGGCCCCTGGTTCCTGCCTGTACAACACACCTGATTAACTACAAAGATAGTCCTACGAACCATGGACCTCTCTGTCTGTCTGTCTCTCTCTCTCCTTTTTTTTTTCTCCTCCCAGTATGAATTTGGGTGTGGACAAAATAATTCCAATGGAAGACCCAAATAAAGGGCCTGCATGAGGAGAGATTACAGGGGCCTGCGTTTACACGCACAGCCCTGGGGTGTGAGGAACACCCTATCTCCGGCAGACGGAACATAAATCCTGCGGTGAGTGAACAATAACTTATCTTGGCATGAATATCAGCCACATCCATGCGCAGTGAGTGTTAGTGATACCCACTGACATCCTATATCCTCCTAAAGGCGATGTACATAAATACAGAGCCCTATTTCACAGTTTTAATCAGAAAGATGATTTCTTTTCCCCTGTAATGGAGTGTAATCAAGATGAATAGATTTTCCATCAGAAGGTTAAGGAAAGTCACACTTTAGATATTTTTGAAATAAAAATACCTTGAGCAGGGCTGAATCTGATCCCTGAAGAAGGCGAAGAGGGGGCATTTTACCCTCAAGCAGGCATTTGAAGTAGAGGTCAAGATCTAACTGTCTCAGACCACTCAAGGGCCACTTGTAAGCTTGATAACAAAGGGTTAATATAGCAACACCACTTAAGGGTTTGCAAGGACCATTGGAAATCTTTTTTTTATATATATAAATTTTATTTATTTATTTTTGGCTGTGTTGGGTCTTCGTTGCTGTGCGCGGGCTTTCTCTAGTTGCGGCGAGCGGACGCTGCTCTTTGTTGCGGTGCGCGGGCTTCTCATTGCGGTGGCTTCTCCTGTTGCGGAGCACGGGCTCTAGGCGTGCGAGCTCAGTAGTTGTGGCTCACTGACTCTAGAGCGCAGGCTCAGTAGCTGTGGCGCACGGGCTTAGTTTCTCCGCGGCACGTGGGATCTTCCCGGACCAGGGCTCGAACCCGTGTCCCCTGCATTGGCAGGCGGATTCGCCACCACTGCACCACCAGGGAAGCCCGGAAATCTTATATTTGTAAAATTGTGAAGTGAATAATGTATCATTGCAAATAACCACCATGCTGGCATTTTTTTAACTGTTGATTGAAGCATAACATACAGAAATAAAAGTGTACAGTTTTTTAGAGTATAGCTGAAAGAATTTTCACATGGTACATATATCCATATAATTACTTCCTGTATCAAGATGCTAACCACCGCAACCTCCCTTTTGTCTACTTCCAATGAGTTAACCGCTATTCTGATATGTAACAGCATTGATTAGTCTTATTTGTTTTGGAGGTTTTATTAAATGGAGACACAGAGCATGTACTTTTTTATGTTTTACAGATTCATCGATGTTATTGTGCTGATTTTTCTCATTGCTGAGTGGTATTCCATCGTATGATATCCCATATTTTATTGATCTGTTCTCCTGCCGATGGACATTGGATTTTTTCCCAGTATTTGCCTGTTTTTAATAATGCTACTCTTCACATTTTCATACATGATTTTTGATGCAGATAAACATGCATTTCTGAGAGGCATTATACCGAGGGGGTAGAATTACTAGTTCATAGGATATTCTCATGGAAAAATATCCATCTGTCTCTTCAATCTGACTAAGTCTCTGTGTTTATTTCTACATATTAGGTAGGTCGGTTTTGTTTTCCAATCTTAGTGACACTGCCTTATGTGGGAGATGTCCTATGGGGCTCAGAAATATACTACTCTCTGGTCATCAGAGCTATTGCTCTAGGGTTGCTCCCTCTGGGAAGTGTAGTGCTGGGGCTGACTACTGTGGGTACACTGGTAGGTGGGGCTAGACTCTGGTCCAGTTTGGCTGTCAGGCACTGTCTCATGCAGTGGTTATGTCCTGCTGATGGTCAAGGCCAGTTCTTGGAGCAACTCGCTGCATGTGCTGTTAGGCCCAAGGCTGAGGCAGGTCTGCTGGGAGGCAGTAAGCCCCTGGCACTAATAGGCTAGAGGTAGGACTCCAGAATGTTGCTTACAAGCACTAGTGTCCTTGTGGTAAAACAAGCTCCCCCAAATGGCTGCCAGTGTCTGTGTCTTCAGGGGGAGTCCTAGTGGCCTTTTGCTTTTCTGGTAGGCTCTCCAAGATCAGCAAGTGGGTCTCACCCAGGCTCCTTTCAAATTCTTGCCTCTGCTGAGTCTTGGAATGTATGAGATTTTGTGTGCGCCCTTTAAGAGTGGAGTTCCTACAGTCCTCAAGCTTTCTTGTATGCAAGTCCCACAGATCTTCAAAGCAAGAAGTTCTGGAGGATCATCTTCCCTGTGCAGAACACCTGGGCTGGGGACCCTGATGTGAGGTTTGGACCTCTCACTCTTTGGGGAGAACCTCTGCAATGGTGATCATCTTCTGTTTGGGGTCACTTATCAAGGGTGTGTGTCTGGCCTATACCATGTCTCCTCCTCTTGTACCCATCCTGTTGTGATTCCTTCTTTATAACTTTAGTTGTAAAGACTAACACTTTTGCTAGTCTTCAGTTCTCATAGAAATTTGCTCTGTAATTCAGGTACTGGGCATATACCCTGAGAAAACCATAATTCAAAAAGAGACATGTACCACAATGTTCATTGCAGCTCTATTTACAATAGCCAGGTCATGGAAGCAACCTAAATGTCCATCGACAGATGAATGGATAAAGAAGACGTGGCACATATATACAATGGAATATTACTCAGCCATAAAAAGAAACGAAATGGAGTTATTTGTAGTGAGGTGGATGGACCTAGAGTCTGTCATACAGAGTGAAGTAAGTCAGAAAGAGAAAAACAAATACCGTATGCTAACACATGGAATCTCAAAAAAAAAAAGTTCTGAAGAACCTAGGGGCAAGACAGGAATAAAGATGCAGATGTAGAAAATGGACTTGAGGACATGGGGAGGGGGAAGGGGAAGCTGGGATGAAGTGAGAGAGTGGCATGGACATCTATACACTACCAAATGTAAAATAGATAGCTAGTGGGAAGCAGCCACATAGCACAGGGAGATCAGCTCAGTGCTTTGTGACCACCTAGAGGGTTGGGATAGGGAGGGTGGGAGGGAGATGCAAGAGGGAGGGGGTATGGGGATGTATGTATATGTTTAGCTGATTCACTTTGTTATACAGCAGAAACTAACACAACAATGTAAAGCAATTATACTCCAATAAAGATGTTAAAAAAAAAAAAGAAAAAGAAATTTGCTCTGTAAGTAGTAGTAATTTGGGTGTGCCCATTGGAGGAGTGAGCTCAGGGTCTTCCTACTGCCATCTTGATCACACCTTCTTCACAGTAATTGGATTTTGAATATTACACCTACCTTGAATTCTTGGAATAAATCCCACCTGATGACAGTGTATAATCTTTTTATGGTTTGCTGGATTCAGTTTGATAGGATGTTTCCATATATTCATAAGAGCTATTGGTTTGTAGTTTTTTTTTTTTTTCCTTGTTATAGCTCTGACTGGTTTTGGCACAGGGTAATACATTGTTTTCATGCAAATGAGCTTGGAATTGTTCCTTTCTCTTCTGTTTCATGGAAAGTTTTTCTGAAGAATTGTGTTAATTCTTCTTTAAATGTTTGGAAAGGAAACTATTAGGGTCTGGGAGGAAACTATTAGGGTCTGGGAGAGTTTTAAAATTATTAATGGAGTCTCTCTAATTATTATAGGTCTATTCAGACTTTCTATTTATTCCTCAGTCATTATTGGTAATTATACATTTCTAGAAACTCTTACATTTCATCTGTTATCTAATTTGTTGTACACTTATTCTTAATATTCTCTTATACTTTTTTTCTGAATGTCTATAGTAATTTCCTTCTTTCATTCATTATTTTAGTAATTTGAATCTTCTCTCTTTTTCACCTAGTCAGTCCAAATAAGGATTATTACTCTTTAAATATTATTCATTCTCTCTCTCTCTCTCAAGACTCAAATTATACGTATGCAGACATTTTCACTATGGCCCATATGTTTTGCATTCTATTCTGTATTTTCTATTTTTTTCTCTGTGTTTTTAAGTTTGTAAATATTCTACGGATCTGTCTTCTAGTTCACTTGTTCCTTCTCCAGCTATGTTCTACAAGTTAAATTCGTTTACTGTGTTCCTAATTTAGTTATTGTTAAGTTCCAGAATTTCAATTTTGGTGACTAAACGCTCCATTTTCACCTCTTTTCTGTTTTTCACCTCTTAAAAATATTAACCACAATTATTTTAAAGTCCATGATTGATAATTCAAAAATCTGGATCACCTGTGAATTTTTTAGTCTGTTTATTCTCTGATCTTATTTATTGAGAATACTGATAAGTTTTGATTGAATGCCAGAAACTATAAATATCATAGTGGTTTGGGTGATATTACCTTATAGCTCACAGGAAGTCTTACTTTATCTTTTGACGAGCAGTCAGAGTTGGGGCAGACCTCCTTGGTGCAACCCAGGAGTGTGCTCTCTTCATTTTAGGGCATTAAGTATAACAATACATTTAAGAAATAGAATCTCTTCATTTTAAATTTTGTAGGTTTTGAATGTTAAGATACAATATAGGAAATGAATCTTTAAAGATTTTACTTCAATATCTGTGGCTGTATAAAAGTCAACACAATGCTTGATTAGGAAAGATAAATAGGAAAGATCGTTATATGTATTTTAAGCCACGGGGTACTAAATACTGGAATACTGCAGAGCGTTTGATGCATTATCCCTTGGAGAGGTGGTACTTAGCAGCTAGCTTCACATAGAGTAGATGCTAAATAATGTTTGGCCATTAGATTGAACATCAATCATGCTTGCTTTGAGGGGAATATCTAATTTCCAGGATTGTTGTAAGGACTAATTGTGGAACTAAATAATCACTGACTACCCTAAGAAAAAATTAACTTTTATTGTATGTTTATGAGTATATGTTAATCAGTCTTTAAAAAATATTAGTTAGCATACTCTTCCCTTCCCTCATTCCTATGTTTGCCCTGCTCCCAACATACATACATACACACATCCACTCTTGCCTGTTTTCCTGTTGTTTCCTTGTTATTTGAGGGTCTGGCCACCAGATATTCCTTTATTTAACATCTGTACCCTACTGGTAGGTCAACTCATTCTAATATTTGATTATTCATTATACCTGTCCTGTGCTATACAATACTTATATTTTTCAGGTCACCATAAATCTCTTATAAGTTCCTATTTAAAATGAAAGGAAGCTTCTTGGATTCAATTAAATACTATCACATTTTTATTTTATAATTTATAAGTCTTAGGATTCTTTATTAGAGTACCTTAAAACAGAGAGGCCACAAACCTCTCAAAAAACCCAAAATCTTTGCTTCCTCCTTTCAAACACAGGGTTATTTTCAGAGTTAATCAGTGTTAATGCTTTTAGATGGAAACAGTCTCTCTGGAAAATGAATTCCTAAATTTTCCTTACAAGAAAGCCCTTTACTAAGTTGGTGGAGAAAGCTGACATTTAGATTGCACGTACAGGATTAGCAACTGATATGTTTGGACTGGATTAATTTAAGGGAAGAAAAAATTTTAATTGTGCACTAGCCAATGAATTTAAAGAAGTGACTTGGCAAGGTCTAAGCATGGAGTTATCCGATATCCAGAAGAGCATTTGTTAATGTTATTGTGATTAAAGGAATGCAGCCTTTCTGTTGTTGTTGAAATTGCTTGAGTCCCCTCTTCTGGCTGGTCACCAACCTGATAGATCTGTGCATTTTCAGTAAATAACCATTTTGTTTCATTTTATTTCCATGAAGGAACTTCTTCTGAAACACAATTTGTGAGTATCAACTTGGTTCCATTTGTGAGTATCAACTTGAGAAGTAAGTAGGAATCACCATTTTGTGCTCTCTATGCTAAAGGAGGGAACTTTACTAGTCAAGTTTAAAATAATAGTGTAAACACTCTTCAGCTTCTTATTTTCACAGGACTAATTAACTGAATATATTTTGTTAGATAGTTTGATGAAGAGAAAGAAACAGTTTTCTTATTCAATTAAGGTTTATGATGGAAGGGCTGAAAAACTAAAAAGACATCTGTTTGGTTTAATTTTTATTGAAAACTTAGATCCTCCTTTTTAAAAAATTAGTCATTCACATCTTTTCCACATATAGGTTGGGAAGCAGTGTGCTTGACATGATATTTTCCTAGTCCAGGGTGATTTGTTCTTTAACTACCCCTATTAGGAAGATATCTGGGCTCACCATGACCTTGGGCTCACCATCACCAGAGAAAGATTTTTTACTAAGAGCCAAGAGGTCACTTAGAAAAGTTTGATGGCATCACTTGGGATCAAAGGCTTGTATTTCCTACAGATGGTTTGAGAATTCAGTATTGGGATAGATTCTGTCCGTGGGAAAGCAAAGCACCAGAAGCTCTAGATTTAAAACAATGAAAAGCCTTTAATGCCTTATGAGGCACTAAAACATACTCTAAAGCTAGCCGTCAAAATATTACTTTACTAGCACCAGAATCAATAAACAGATCAACGGACAAAATAGAAAATATAAAGCAGATCTTAGTAGGCAGAAAAATTTGTCTATTACCTATAAAAGTGGCCCCAAAAAATCAGTAGTAGAAGGCAATGTTGGATTATAAGTTAATGAGATTGTGTTGTGATGATTAGGTAATATTTGGAAACTACGAAGGTAAAACTTTACCTTGTCGTATATTCCAAAGTAAACTCCAGATGGATTAAAGATTTAAATATAAAACCATTTTAAAAGAAAAATATGAATAAAACTCATCTGATTTAGATGAGGGAAGTCTTTCTAAGAATAAAAGCCATGAAGAGCCAAATATTTAAACTATGTTAGCATTTTGATGATAAAATTTACTGTACAAAATTTTAGCTATGTAAGAATGCACCATCAAAATTAAAAGACAAATCAATGTGGTCAAAGGATTAATATCTTTCTTACAAGGAATGTTATTAAGAAAAACAACAAGGCTTCAATAAAACAGTGGTCAAATAATGGGGTTTTTCCCTATAAAACAGGAAATGCAAATGTGCTATAATGGATTCTAAAAAGGTTCAGATTCATTGGTAAGTGAAAATGCAATAAAAATTGGATCCTTATGTCACATATCATATGGAAAATGCTACTAGGAATGCTGGCAAGGGTATGCACAGGGAGACTGGCTCCATCCCATGTCAGTGGTAGAAATGTCAATTGTTATTAACTCCTGGAAAATTATACAGCAATGTGTGCTCTCTGCTGAGGATCATTTTAACATTGTAATTATTCTAGGAAAACATTGTTAAGAAATTATAAGGCTTAGAGTCAAATGCTGATAAACTAGTAGAACTTTTGCCTCACTGTTCATAGTGGAAAATAAATGGAAAAGAACTCTCCAACAAAAATAAGATTATCAAGTAAAATAAGTAGAATATTATATAGTTATTATAAATTATGTTTTCAAGTAATTTTCAAGACATGGAATGTCCTGGTATGATATTGAGTGAGACATGGCCGTATAGAAAATTTATATAGAGTATGCTATCAATTTTGTAAGAATTTTCTTGTGTGTGTGTGCACACACGTACGTATAGGGAGAAAAAACTGTTCGGAAATATATTAAAGTGTCAATAGTACTTTTCTCTAGGTGGTAGGATTACAGGAGATTTTGATTTTTTTTTAATATTTTATAATTTTTACAGTTGCTACATGAAGTTTGATTTAATATGTTAATTAGGAGAAACACCATTTTGAAGTTAAAAATTTAGTATTTACTTTGGTAATAAGATTAGTTTACTTGGAAATTTTGAACTTAAAATGTTTCTTGACGAGCTATGTAAAATTGACTAATGTCTTGATGAATATCTCTGACTCAAACATTTAATTCATTCCTTGCAAGCTTCAGCAAGCAGGTGACATCCTTGCTCTTCTCTCTCATGTTTATCTCTTCAACTTTAAAGTGTGGCAAGAATTGTGGAACAATGAATTTCTTCCTGTAAATGGAGCAATACAAAAAGTAAAAAAAATAAAAATAAAAGTCAGACATTCCCACAGGATTTGTCACCATTTTTATTCTTGGCAAGACACTGATGATTAGTAAATAAAGAAGTTGGTCACAAGGTTAGAAGCAAGTTTTTCCTCTGGTTAAGGCAACATTTATCCCCTCAAGGAGGGAAACTAGTAAACTGGTGTGGTTAGGAAACTACCTCATAAGCATTCTCTTTCTCCCCTTAACCTCTATCCTACTTTTCTTCCCCTCCTGTGTGCTGTCATATCTCTTGAGCTGGTCTGCCCCTGTGTCCTGATTTCCTCACCACTCATTCACCCTCCCCACCTCCAGCAGCATGACTGTCATCAAGCCCATCCCACTGAAAGTGCCCAGGCTCAAATGGCTTGGTTCAGGTTTCTGTCTCCTGGACCTCTCTCAAACATGCCAAACCTCATCCCCTTTATTTTGAAACAGTCTCTTCCCCTGCCCTTGTGACACTGTATCACCCCTACTAACCATGGGTACTTTTCAAGGCTTCACAGGCTTTATGTACTTCTGACTTTGTAGCCTTTGGGACAGGGGAAGGCAAAATTACATCCTCTTGTTCTAGCTATCACTTCCATAAAGATTGTTAGTTTACGAATTTCTTCCACGAACAACACATCTGATGTGCTGTGTGCTTAGCTAGAAACTGGATTTGTAGAGGTGGTGATAAGGATATGATGAAGAGTATCAACCTTCAAGGTGTCTTAGATGGGTTAACTAATTTCATTTGCCCAATAATCCTGTGCAGCAGATGCTATTATTTCCCCCATTTTGCCAATGAGAAAATCGAGGCATTGGTAGTTTAAATGATCTTGCCCAGATCATGGAGTTAATAAGAGGCAAAGCCAAGATTCAAATCCAAGCAATCTGTGTTCTTAACACTTTACTGTCCATGGCCTCAAAGAGGCTCTTACTCAAGTGGGGGAGTCAGAAAACTAAGTCAAACTACAAAACAGAATGAAGGTTGTCATTACAAGGTACGGGAAAGATGCTGGAAGCACAAAAGAAGGACACATTGTGTGGGCATTCTGCAGATACAGGGGAAACCTCCTGGAGTGGAGTTTGCAACGTGAAGATGGGAAACAGCAAAGATGAGCACACCAGGCAGAGAGAAGTGCATGTGCAAAGATATGCATGAGATGTGAGAAACATCCTTTGTATTTTGGAGGAACTGCACATTATGTGGATTTTCTCTCTGTGGTGGATTCTCCAGAGCAGCAGGATATGAAATGAGAGATAAGAAATGACCAGATAATACAGAGCATGGAAGCCATGCTTAAAATGCTGGCCATAATTCTGAAAGTGATGGAGTGCCGTTGATGGATTTTAAAATGGATAGAGACATGATGAGACTTTCACTTTATAAAAATCACCCTGGAATCAGTAGAGAGGATAGAACAGGTAGGCTGTACAAAGGGTGAGTGGGTGTTCCTGGTGAGAGCAGAGAGGGCTACAACCAAGATACCGCATTTAGAGTGGAGGGGAGTGTCAGACATGTACTTTAGGAGGTAGAATTCACAGAAATGGTATTTGATTATACAGGAGAAAAGAGTAAAGAGAGGAGTACGAGTCAAGGATGACCTTTATGCTGCAGGCTTGGGGGAAAGGTGACCCTAGTTCCTAAAATGAGGAACAGAGTAGGGGAAGCAGGTCTGTGAAATGGTGAGCTACAGTAGGTGACTAAGGAGGAGACTGGGAAGGAAGCTGCAAATTAAGTCTTGGGGTAGGATGGGAGGTCAGGGAATACAGATGTGAAAGTCCTGGGTACGTGAAGAGGGGAGGCACAGAGCAAGAAGAGAAGTCAAGAAACTGATTCCCCAGAAAATATGGATATTTACAGGATGAAGAGAGGCGGAGACAGCAGCAAAGTAGTCAGAGAGAAAACTGTCAGAGAAATTTAAGTACAGTTTTATTAAGTCCTTCCAAATTCATAAGGAGCTGACTAGTCTCCTCTTACTTAAAAGAAGTCCGAATTCCATGAATTTCTAGTGGGAAAGTGTGTCAGGGGAAGAAGAGTTAGAGGTGATGAGGTTGGATTTCTTGCTTTCTTTTGTTTTCTAAGTGGCAAAGAGAAGGCCATTCTCTAAGATAGACAGATGGATCTAGTCAGTGAGGTGCAGTAGTTTTTACTGGGCTGACCATCAAAGAGAGAACTGAAAATGTAAAAACAAACAATGGGCTTTCCTGAAATGAGCATGGCAGTTTGAGAGCGAAATTTGTCTACTTTTCATTCTTTGATTCCATGTTTTGAAAATATCTTTGCTTTAATCACTTTTCAATTTAGATTTTGCCGTTAGAATCCTGGAATCACATAACAGTTCCTCTCCAAGAAATCTTGAAAGAGACTTGAAAATGTATGTCTATACAAGGGCTTGGAATATGAATGTTCAGAGCAACATTATTCACAACAGCCAAAAACTGGAAAAAAATCCAAGCGTCCATCAACTAATGAATTTTTAAGCAAAATGTCATCTATCCATACAATGCAATACTATTCAGCAATAAATAGGAACAAACCATTTGATATATACTGTAGCATGCATGGATCTCAAAAATTATATTCAGAGAAAGAAACCAGACAAAAGGGTTATATAGTGTATAATTCCAGTTATATAAAATTCTTAGAAAAGGCAGAAATCAAAGCAGTGGTTGACTTGGGCTGGGAATGGGAGCAAATGGGCTGAGAAAACTTTTTAGGGCAGTGAGAATGCTCCAAAACTCTGTAAACCCATGAAAAACAATCAATGACCTGTATACTTAAATTGGGTGAATTTTGTAGTATGTAAGTTCTACCCTAAGAAAGCTTAGTGTACCATAAAAATCATAGAATCATTCTATATGGATGAAAAAATCATCTACCCTAATCTTATTTTGTTTCAGATTCTTCCAGTTCTTTTCCCTCTTACTGTTTCTAGTTCTTTCTAGTTATCCCCCCTCTTATTTCATTGACAAGCTTCTACACATGGTGACTTTTGCTTAATCTGGAGACAGAATGAATCATAGACACTTATAGACAAGTTGAAACATTATGATACTCATCTTTTCAAATGACTAAATACATTTGTTTAAATTTCATCTCCAGTACTACCCACAGGATATTTGAAACCATAAGAATCAATTTTTGAAAGCTGAGGCAGAATTTGTTATTTGGGAAAGAGAAGATGTATGCTTTCTGTTGATTTTCTCTCTTCCTTCTCGTGTGTAAATCCCAGTATTGGAGATTCACTAGGAAACTTTAAGAATCCTTGCAGGTTGAATATGTTTATCTGTGATTTTACTTTATAGAAAACTAAATCTATTTTATTCTTGAAATGTAACTTTTTGTGTGTGTGTGTGAATCTTACAAATATAAATTGTCAAAGAGAAGGACCTTCAAAATCATATATATTGTCCCATGCTCTCATTTACCTATGAGTCTCACAGCTTATGAATGCTAGAAAAAAAAGAGTTCACGTATTAGTTTAAAATTCTTAAGTGGTTTTATGACGTTCTTCAAAAATTTCATTCTAGTTACCTAATATTCACATCTCTTGAGAGTTGGATCTGTTTATCTAAATTCCAACTAGAAATGTTCATTTGGTTGATCTATGGGTACCTCTTCCTCCAAGGGTCTAAAGTTGAAGTTATTATACATTCTTCCTCAAGGAGGGTAAGTACTGAAGATCATGTGCTCTGTTGACTTTCAAATGACAACTCATCTATGTGTTAATTTTGTGACCTTGCACGTGTAATTTAGCTTCTCGAAGACTTAGTTTACTTATCTATAAAATGAGGATTATAATAGTATCCCTTTCAGTGGTTTGTGGTAAATATCAAGTAAGATAATTCATCAAGAAAAACTGCACAAGATTTCAACAATCGTAAGTACTCAATATTATCTATTTTCTCTTTTTTTTATTCTTTGTTTCCTATTTCAGTAAATGTCATCAGATTCTTCCAAATTACACAAGCAACAACCGCCCTTTGGTCCTTCTTTACCTCCTAAATAAATAGCATCAAATCCTGCTGTAATAAAAGAGAGATATCAGAAAAAAGAGAGGTAAAATCAAGGGCAGTGAAGGAAAAATGAAGAGTTGGGGGCTATGGAAGAAAAGTCTGAGGAGTGTAGGTTGTGTGGTCACTGAGAATGTGGCCCATGAATAGTGTTGCTGGATGTTATGAACTGTATTCCTTTTTACTGCTATGAGACAGAAGTAAAGATTGGAATTCTTTTTCGTAGTAGCCATATTACCTCACATCTGAGCTCCATAAGTCCAGAACTTTATTAGGATTATAGTTGGATACATTTTAATTTAAAATTGAGTACAAAAAGAAACAGTGCTAAGAGTGGGTGGCAGGTAGTTTTCAATTTTTCAATACTTGATTTACTAACTCAAGGAGAGTTTGATCACCAAAAGCATTGGATTGTCAAACTAAACCCAGGAGGATGACATACTCTTACTTCCCACTAGGCAACCACTTTAAGATGAGAGATGACATATCGTGAGATAAAATTACTTTAAGTTTTTAAAAATAAAAACATTAAGAATTTTGGAATATATTCCTGCAGTCTGTATGCATGGATGTGTGTGTGTGTGTGTGTGTGTGTGTGTGTGTGTGTACGAGCACACACGCTAAATTAAGATCACAGTAGTCACACTATTATGACACCAGCTTTTTTCATTTAACAAGAAATCTAAGCATTTTATCATATCATTGAATATTTTCCAAAATATAATTTTGCTTGGATGCATATGGATATATGTAAACCAATTTTTTTAGATCAACTGCTTCATGTTTTCTTTCAAAATTTTGAATTGAGATGATAATGATTCAAGCACTGATTTTTAAAAACTCAAACCTTTCCTATCTTTCTGCCTTCCCTGACATTTTATAGACGCTGTGGGCTCATTCATGATAAGTTGTCTTATTTTTTCTTGATGGTAACCACATTTACTTGATTATAAGTAAAAGTAATTAATTTGGTATAAATTATAGGGGAAAAAGCCCATGTGACTCATAAGAAAGTCTGAATTGTAGATTATTTGAAAATAAATTTAGTTTTATTTCTAATGACCATATATAAGTAAAATTAGGATAATAAAAATAGTTTATAATTGTTCAAGAATCTAGTGACAAGAAGAGTAAGGGGTCATGTGGAATCCATTCTAGAGAAAGTGTGGAAGGGGTGAGTTTGCTGTGCACTGCTGTCCAGTTTTGGTGTTATCAGTGGGGTGAGCTTAGGCCCAGTGTTGGCTCTGTGTCTTCACCAGCAGAGTAGTTCTGTGCTGTGATATTAGGTATTGCTCTGGCTGTGTAGCTTCCATTCCTGATTCTGCAGCCATCTTAAGATCCTATGAGCTAGGTCCTTTTAATAAATTCCTTAAATTTTTTTCTTAGCAGGTTTCTGTGTCTTGCAATTACAAATACCAAAAGAGTTGTAGATACCATTCATCACACGAAAGTTTACCTAGAATATGGAATGTATAAAGCCAATGAGCCTTTTAAAAAATGAGGAGATCCAAGGCTTGGCAAGCGGATTAACTTACTTATGGACTTGCAGCCAGTTGATGTGAATTTTACGATGATTTTAGGGGAAGGAGGTGCAATGGTCTGGAATAATGGAAACTGCCTGGTCCATTGGGCCATAAAATTTTGACCTTGAGCGACTGAGGCAGCTCAAGTGGTAGAAAGAGACTAATTTTGCCTACCTTTTTGAATTTGCCCAGGAAGAGCCTGAAAGCCAGTTGTAGACTTCACTGGCGTACTCTGTAGGCTTCACGCATGGGGTCCATGTCTTTGTGGAAGGCACAGGGGTGGAGGTGATGAGGCTGGTCCTGCACCGTCTGCTGTAGTCAGCCTTCCCAACCAGGTCATACAAATAGAAAAGACATTCTCATGCTTTTAAAGAGAGAAGGCGGCTCCAGGCTACAGAATTGAATAGTACAATTTAGGTGCCAGGCCACTCAATCTTTGGAAGGAAAGTACATATAGGCTCTGCCTTCTATACAACCGATTGCTCAATAATTACAGCATGGAACTGGGTGCACTCTTCACCACAGAGCAAGGGGATCACTTTTTGCCAAATTGTCAAGAGAGGTTCATCACAGTCATGACAGGTGTTTTTATTTCACTTGCAGGCTTCTTTGAAAAGACGTTGGAATGAATAAGTTTCTGGCATGCCAGCTTAACCTGAAGGGAATTCCAAGCTGCAGAAAGCCTTTTCTTTGGCTACTAAAATTCCTCCACCTCTTTCATAACCAGTCTCCTCCCTCTGCTTCCAAGAATTTCTTATTTTGAGAGGTCGCAAATTGGCTCACACCAACACCTGCACGTTGAAAGCTTGATTCTGTATCTATGAAGATTTTGCAGGTTGATACCAGATAGCGTCTCTTCCTATTTCCACATCAGATCTGTGTCTTCCTCTCAGACTCTGGTTCCTCCCTGCCCTTGGTCAGCCTACTACCACATTTCTGTGTAATACAAAAATTAATAGGATTTGCTTATCACATCAGCTTTGGAGCCTTCATTATGAAGCGTTTGTTTACAAGTCACTTGCTCATCTGTTTCGGTTACTGTTCCTTTCCTGATTGGTTACTTCCTTTGCTTCCTGCTTCCTTTGTCCTCTGCATCATTATCACTCTTCACGTGGTGGTGGTGGGGGATTGTATTAACCTTGTTCTCCTTTGTCCATTATCGTGTTTCTAGTTCCTTTAAATAAAAGCACACACATGTAATAGACGTGTTTATGACCGTTAGCAGCACAACGATCTCAGTACAGCTTGCGTCCAATGGTAGGTCGTGAAATGTCTTGGTTCGGAGGGGACTTTTGGAGGGCCATTCCCTACCCCAAGGCAGACTCTCACTTCTGCCCACACAGATTCTTTGCCAATGGGAATTGTATAACCTCTTCACTAGCATCTTAATGACACCTCTTAAGAAATCCTGCCTTCTGTTTAAATGCGCACATGGATGATATGAACTGACAGGGTGTCAAATCCTTTCGTCTCTTTCATTTCAGAGGATAGTTTGACACTGAAATGTACTAGGAATTCCAGATTCAGCTCCAGGTCAAATTTCAGAAGTTGGGTTGTTAAGAACTCCTCAGGCCTACTTTGAGCAAACTGTTTTGAGCCTTAATACCAAGATAGCCTTAGAACTGGCTGGCCTACAGAGGCTTTTATGCTGGGTGCAAAGACTGGGGTTTAACTTGTGGAATTTGGCCTCAGTAAACATCCCTAAAGCTGGGATAGAGTTGAGTAATTTCTAGTGGTAGAAAAATACCTTCCTTTCCTCACAGTCACTTTGGTGTTAGATTACCATGAAAATCTCTTTTTCCCTTCTGTATTCAGGGAAAGGAGAACAACATTCTCCACTTAATAGCTATAGATATGCATAGTGGGTGGAGTCAAAGTGAGAATATAACTGATATGGAACTCTTTTTTTTTTTTTTTTTTTTTTGCGGTACGCGGACCTCTCACCGTTGTGGCCTCTCCCGTTGCGGAGCACAGGCTCCAGACGCGCAGGCCCAGCGGCCATGGCTCACGGGCCCAGCCGCTCCGCGGCATGTGGGATCTTCCCGGACCGGGGCACAAACCCGCGTCCCCTGCATCGGCAGGCGGACTCTCAACCACTGAGCCACAAAGGAAGCCCCGATATGGAACTCTTAATGTGCAAGAGCAGAGAAGGCACTGCATGCAGGGCCAAATCTAGGCAAATTCTGAGGACACAAAATATGTTTTTATATTTTTAATCTCCATATCTAGGCACTATCCTAGTATTCTCTAATACAAATTTCCAGACTGTCATGCACCCAGCACTCTAACATGTTCCCTCCACCCCCCTTTTTAAAAACTTGCATTCAGGAAGAGATGAAAAATGCATCCACATTGTGTTAGCACTACCAGGACTATTTATACCAAAGATCACTGAGTAAATCAACTGTGAAACTTTCTGTGGAATTCCAATCAATCAGTAGTATGGGAGGTAGAGTTCTATGTAGTGGACTCCACTCTGTAGAAATTATACAATATAGGAACTTGGACCATAATTTCTGACTTGAAACTATTTTAAATAGTTTTCATGTGATGACAGAGCAAAACATTTGAACTAGAGATTGTCCTGGAAAAATTAAGACAAAAGGTCATTCTACACTGGAGAGGTCACCCATTGTATCTTCATATATTCTACTTTTTTTGTGTTAATTATGAGTCAAAATCCTGCCTAACGTTACCTTCTCATTTTTTTTTTTTTAACTGCTAGTTAACAGTGGATTTAGGCTACTAACATCAACTCTGGAAATCGGTCAAACATAAGTTGGGAAAGCTAACACATTATTAGAAATTCTTTGAAGTCACTTTCACTTCAGTAAGACTCATAATATAGCCTTGTGTAAGTGGACTTGAGGATACAATTACTGAATTTACTTGAAAATCATCTCCAACAAGCACACAGAACACTAGTTCTTCATCATATATTTTATGGGCTGGGCTGCCCTCCGGCATGGAGGTGCGTGGAAAGAAGTGGAGTAAAGTCAGTGTCAGCTTCTAGCCTGAGACACATAACAACTTTTCTCAGGTGTTTATGAAAGTGACCCTTTATAAGGCTATTCTAGACAAAACATGAGAAAATAAGACTTGGAAATGTGGCCTTTTCAAAACCAATTTTAATGCAAGAACCTTTATCCTAGCTTAAATCGTTGGGATTTTTTTTTTAATACCTTCTGTTTCCCTCTACCATTCAACCCCATTTTTCATTATGTAATACCTTTTTCTTCTCAAGGAGAAAATCTGTGTTCACATAAATGGTAGGCAGATAAAAGCTCTAATACATTATCCTTGAGAGTGGGGAAGGCAAAACTCTAACTCCTTTCCCAAGGTTTGGCCTAGGGTAGATACTCTGTAAATATTAGCTTAAAGAAGAAAAGAAAAAAACAAGTGAATGGCCAATTTGAATGACAAGCACAGATATTTCATTTTGAAAAGGAGTACAAACTTATGGTTTGAAATAATATCTGCCTAAAAACTCTTTATGGAATATCTTCCAACTTCTTCTAAAATAGTTAAAGAAAATAAAAATGTAGTAAAAATCAAATCACAGCCTAACTGTAAGTCTTAGAGACAACCTACTAGAGATTCTTGGAGAAATCCCAAGATAATAAGTTTGCCAATACCTGGACTGATAACAGTACAACTAGCCTCGCTGTATTTTGCCTAATGTAACAAAACAAACCTCACATACCTGAAGTAATGGAAGACATCTCCTTGATTTACTAGTCTAGATTTAGACCCAGGTGGTGAATCAGTTAGGAAATGAGGCAAGGGATTCTTCTATTCATGCTTTTGGAAAAGCATGATACTATTTTTCTACTCCCCATTTTTTCCCTCCATATTAATAAAATGTAAGCTCATTAGGACGACAAGTATCTCCCGAAGATGTCAACTCTCCAGAAGACTACCAAAAATTCTGGTGATCGGTCAAATATGTATTTAGTCGACCTAATGCAATAAAGGAGAACACTACTTTTGTCATCTTAGAAGTGTCTCAGAAGAGGAAGGTCTGGGAAGGATATTTATAGGGTGTTAGTATCCAGGCTAAAGTGGCTTAAAGCTAGTTGTTCAGGGTGGGAAGCCTATGTATTAGGACTGAGCTAAGTTCATGACATAATAGTTTAGTGTTAGTGAATGCAGTGGAATTACGACCTTGAGGGAGTCTTACTAAGCAAGTTGTTTGCTTAGATTATAAAAAATACATTGGTTTGTAAGAATTTACTGAAGCCAGCGGTGAAATTATTTACTGACTTGCATCCCTATCTTCCTTTAATAATGTCCTGGAATAAATAAAGTCATGTTGACACATGCGGCCGGATTCCTCCATTCTAATAGTTAAGTTCTGTGGACACAAGTGGTCTTAGCTCTCACAGTTTAGGAAGCAGGGAGAGAATGAGTGGTGATGACTGCATCCTGGGACATTTAAAACTGAGGTGAAAAGGGTAGAAATAGGAAGAGTCCTGGTTTCAGTGGGTGCTGTGGCTCATAAGTGCACACAGTCTGTTAGGAATATCAGATTCTAGGGAGTGGGATATGAAGATAATCTCAACTCAGTTTAGCCTCAAAGACATTGGGGATTGGATTAGAAAGTGCACGTGTTAACATGCTCGCTCCTCTGCAGAATTTTGATGGATGGAATTTTGACCAACACCCAATCAAAGGATAAGCAGGGCCAAGGACCTGCTATTTCCCAGGATTTTTGGAGACATCAGGTCTTCATAGGGCTTATTTGAGGATAAGTAGACAGTACAAAACTTACACAGAGCCAATAGAAATACAAAAGGAGAGTGGAAAAAGAATACCATTTGTAGCATGCTGCTCTAAATGATTTTCCTTGGAAGTCAGAGAAAACTTTTATATGCTATTTGGCATCCTAGGTGGGGTGCAGAACAACCCGCCTGACCACTGTGAACAAGGAGCAGAAAATTATAGGTACTGAGAAACTCAGATAAAACAGGAAGAGCATAAATAAAGAGACAAGAAGATACGAAAAAAGGAGCGGAGAAGAAAAGAATTAAAATTAATAGTCTGATAACAAATTTTTTCTACAGGTTGACCTTGTTGAAAAATAAACAAAGTTTTGAGTTCTGCTATAGAATTTGTGACTTTAGAGGCAGTCTTTGTCTTAAACGTGTCAGAGCAGAGACAGAGTGCTGCCGTTTCAAACACTGGAACTAACACAGTAGTGTTTATGGTACTGGTGGAAACAACGACATAGCTTTGGGGAGAAAAACTGAAAATTAAAAATTACATTTTTTTGTCACCAGTTTGTGAGTTACCACAATAGCATGAAACATATTTCATGATTCTTTACATGTATAAAAGCTTTTAGAAGTTTATAGAGCTGATATCTAAAAAGAATCCTTTATGTTAAAAGAATTTAATAGCAATATAATCCTTATTTTGTTACATGGAGTAGTGTGAAAACACAACAGAAAATAATTTCAGTTGCACTAGAACATAGAAAATAGTCCTTAGTTTAGCAGCCTGGGTCATATGTATTCTGCATCCTCTAACTTCTCTCATCAGCAAAGAGAAGATATGTACATCACAGAGCTGGAATAAAATAAATTCCCTCAGTGATCGGTGAATGGCTTCACAATTTTTTAACAAAATTACAGCTGACTGGAAAAAGGAGACTAACATTTCTGGTTTCATGTTTTTTCTCTTTCAAATGAGAGCTCTTACCGCCTCCAGTTTAGTTAAGTGTAAGAAGTTCTGTGCCTAGATCTCAGCAAAGTAATTGAGTTTGAAAGAACTAGCTAATATAAAATTAAATATAAATTATTTCATAAACATAGTTACGTTTAAGAGACAGTTTCTGGATAAGATACTGAAATGAAGTATCTGCTGCCTTGTAGAATCTCCCTGCTCCAATTCGTAATGGAATAAACAACAACAAAGGAAAAACTAGGCAAAAAAGTCCGAAGCAGCGATCAAAACCAGAAAGGGACAAAACTCAGGCTTCAAAGAGTTACAGCTAAGGAAAGAAACATGATTCTGGCATGGCAAGGTTCCTAAACCCACAGCACTCCCCAGGAGCCATACTGATGAGTCCATGAAATCCTGAGAATTCACTCTAATATGCCTCAATCTGGAAGGAAGCAACCTGAGTAAGTCACCTTACATTTTCAAGTGATGATCTTTTAAATGAGAAATAGCAATCCAAGTTTGCAATGTT
Organism: Grampus griseus; assembly: GCF_964374135.1. NCBI lineage: Eukaryota > Metazoa > Chordata > Mammalia > Artiodactyla > Delphinidae > Grampus > Grampus griseus. The sequence continues at coordinate 11,122,007 of NC_139007.1, read as the reverse complement.
ATATTTTATTGCAGATTTCTTTCCTTTGTGGATACATGTTACCTAGAAAATAGCTATTATTTTGTATACCCTCTAACGCACAGCACTAGAATATACAGATTATTAAGCATATGTTTGATCTAAAAGGGCTGGAATCTGTGTTTCGAATGATTAAGAGCAAAATGGCTAATATTTCCCACACATCAGCTCAGGGAGCCTGGCTCACGCTGGGTTCTACAGGACTCTTGTCCTCCTCTAGGAGGTTGATTTCCAGCTGGGAGTGAGAGTCACTTCTAGAGATCTAAAAGATACAAATATCTTCCATTCCTTCTTCTATCCCCCCACCAACTGGAGTTGGGAGAGCTACATATGTATTTTTTAAAAAAATTCCACAGATGATTTTGATATGCATTCCCTGTTAAATACTTCTTTGAAATGATATTTATTTTGTGAAAAAGGATGGTCAAATAAAACTAAAATAATTGTTCCATGGTTAAATAAATGTGGATTATACCAGGTGAAACAAGTTTCTTTTGTGCAGAATTATACACACATTTTAATATACTAATGTGATTGTGAAATTCCAAACAGGACTATTTTGTAAGCAAAGTCTGCAAACAATGAACAAAAGGGCCATGCCAGATTCTTTAGCAAGAATATTTCAGTGCTGTCCAAACTTTTTATCCTCAGGTTCAGCATGAAAATTGTAATCTATTAAATCTGGCTACAATATGTCAAGTCATATTACATCAGAAATAGCAAATGATTAGTCACTTTGACTTTGTTACAGAAAATCTGAAGGGATATATGCATTAATATTGTGAGTACACATTTGTTTGTTCTTTGGTTTCCCAATATTCCTTTCTGTTTGCAGGAGAGTCTTGAATTCCTGGTGGGGAATTACCATCATAAGTGGCCTTGATATGATGGGGTTCCCAGTTTTCCCTCTTAGTACAACTGTCAAAGGGGCCAGATTCTTCTTCTCGCCCTGGGGACATTCAGTGTGTGAGCATGTGATCCACACACACTGTGCCAACCGGACACTTATTCCTAGGATTTAGCTAAGCGTGTTATAAGAAGTAGGGGACCGCTAGAGTTTGGATCATCTCAAGGAAACCATTTACTCTCTGAAGCGTCTAGAAAATGAGTTGATTATCACCATGGTGGAAATTTGGATTAGAGCATTATTAGTAGTATTATTCACAGTTATTTTTCCGAGATAAGGGGTGGTTACTGGTGTCACTGAAGCAACTGGGAACATTGAGTGGTTCCCACCAGCATTTACAGCCTTCTCTTGTCTACAGAAGGATGTCCCAGCCGGAAAACTGAGCCCACATAAGTAACGACTGAAAGAGGACAAGAATGTGTAAAAACAGAATATTAAAACACTGAATGTCTGGCCAAAGTTTATTTAGTGCAACAAACATTTGTCCAGCGCTTATACTCTGTGCTAGGCACTCTGTCATACAAATTATTGAAAACTAAAGGGTTTTTCATTTTTTAAAGCAATCTATCTGACTCTTTTATTTTTCATGTGAGGAATTATACCACAAGAGATTAAATCTTTTCCATAAGTTTCCAAAGCTGGTTAGTGAAGGTCCAGGACTGAAACTCAGATACACTGTCGCCTGACTCAGGCCTGCTTCTTCTGCCCCCGTTAGGCTCCCCATGAAGGGCTGCTCTGTAGAGCGTGACTGTCCTCAGTCCTTGGAGGGTGAAGGCAGTGGAGAAGCAGAGACCAGATGGGATGAAAAGAAGGATTTGCCAGTGCGGGCTGTCATACATTCCTGTCAATTATTAAATCTCTTCTTTGAAAGGTTTGTAAATAAATATCATGGTCCATCTCTGGGAATCTATTTGCAGGTAGCTGGGTGGGCTGTACTCAAATTTAGAAAACAAGAGTATTGATCTTGGGCTCAGGAATGTAGACCCTGTTCTCTGATTTTAGGAAGTCCGTGAATCACACTGAGTCTATTTGTAAACGGAGCAATTGAGCCGAAATACAGGAGGACGCTCTGGGGGGGGGGTACCGCCTGTGTGACCAGACAGCCTTACATTCCAATCCTGATTTTGTCGCTTGCTAATTACATGACTATCGGCATACTTCTTAACTCATTGTGCTTTGGTTTCTTTGCTGTAAAATGACAATAGGCTTGTCTGATTTTTATGAGGACTGCATGAATAATAACTACTAAGCTGTTAGTACAGTGTAAGTGTTGACTCATTATTATTATATGATTATATGATTATAATCATATAATATATATATAATATATATAATATATATATTATATGATTATATGATTATTATATGATATCTGCTGAAGTCTCTTCAAGCTAAAAAAATGTGTACTCTATCTATAATTCAGTTCTATACAAATGTATTACAAATATTGGTTACGATCTAAGAAAAAGCAGAACAAATACACCTGCAAAGGAGAAGAGTCACTTTAGTTGTATGTAAGGCATCTTTCTTGAGTGTCCATTATGTAGCTAACATAGTTCTGAATAGATTAGGTGACTTTCTGCCTAGAGATGGGAAGAATAACTTCAGTAACATTGTCCTCTGATTTACAATGTCTGTTGTTTCCCTTTATTTTCACTGTAAAAAAGTATATAGAGGGACAGAGATAAGAAAAATTAGATCCATGCTCTCAGATCCAAACAGAAATATCAGGAAAGTATTAAAGAGTCAAGAGAGGGATAAATAACCCTGAGGGGAGTCTGAGAAGGCTTCTTAAGGAAGGTTTGAGATGTCTTCATTGTCACAAATTACCTTTCGTTTCCACGGAAAAAATCAGACAGATGCAGCATTGGGCTTCAAGAACATACAAATTGTCTTAAATAGTAAAATGTGAACATGAATCCTTCCTGAACTCCATTCCCTAATCTGGGTTAGAAATCAGTAAATGTGAAATTCCACGATTTTCTCAGCACTGTGCTAGTTAGTCTCTGTTGGCTGAGCTGACACATTCTGCCATCTTGATGAAAATTAGTTATGGTTCCCACTGAAAACTCCTCTATGCCAGGGATGTGCGGTGATCTCCTGGTATTACTGCTGACAGTTCTGTCTCAGAGTCATGGGCTCCTGATCAATTGGACTTTCCTTAAGTGCAAGCTTAGTTTTGTTTGAAATTTGAGCTCTAGTATCTTCTTTGTCCAGAACCAATTGTTCCCCCCAGATGTTTAGATTTTTTTTGAAGTAACCTTGAAAGACTCCGACATAAGACTTTGACCAAGCTTGAGTCATGAGACTGTGGTGCACCCTGCGGTGCTTTTCTTGTGCCTAAGGCCTTAGGCAGCACCCCTTCTGATATGAATACCATTTGTAGTTTGCCTACACTTTTAATAAAACCTTTTTAGCTGGAATCAGCATGACTCCTTCCAAGCTGCTGCTTGCCCAAGAAGGCAATGCCCGTAAGTGCCACCATATGACCAAATCTGTTGCAAAATTGTGTCTTTGGTTTTGTTCATAGAAGCTGATGAAGAGACATTCTCCCTAAGAACTCAGGTTATTCAAGCTCAACTGCATTTTCATCTGAGTTGAAGTTTGTTTTAGAAAGTTTTTTGAAGGCACTTTCAGCAAATACTGGAAAAAAGTTTATGTAAATAAAAATAGTGAGACATTTTAATTTTAAGAAGAAAGTCAAAGACATGTTTTCCTTGAATAATATCCCTGCTTTCCTCCTGTCTTAAAACAACACGATCACTATGATAAGGTTATACAAACATAGTCCTTAAGGAAGTGGACAGATGCTGAACATCAACACGGGAGTAGGGACTCTGGTCCATAAAAACCCCAATCTGTTGTTATAAAGCAGAAACTAACACACCATTGTAAAGCAATTATACCCCAATAAAGATGTTAAAAAAAAAACAAAACAACCCTAATCTGCCAGCTGTCTGTCAACCCAGGCCTTCCTCATCTCTGTATCTCCTATCCCCTTGCCTAGTAGAATAACTGCTCTTTGCTGGGGAACCTCTATTTGAGGGTATCAGTACACAGATGCATACTCTCTAGTACCTGAGAAATGAGTAGGACAGAAACAGTCCAAATCCACCCATGTGACTGGAAAAACAATTCCAGATGATACTGATAGCATTTTGTTTACAAAACAAATGTCATTAAACTTCTTATGACAAATCGGTTAAACTGATGGTGATTAATTTTTAAGATCCCTAAGTTTGGTTTTCTTTTAAGGTTTTCCTTTTATTTTTCAAAATGAAAAATGTTCTATTATTTATTTTAACTGTAAAATAATACATGTAAAAAATCCCACCGTTAAAGAAAAATATTATAACAAAGTAAAAGTTACCTATATTCCAGTATCCAGCAATAACATCTCCTACCATTTTAGCGACCGTCCTTCTAAATGGTTTTCCATGCTACAGTTCTCAAACTGTGCTCTCAGAACCCTGGTTCAGTTAATATATTATGTTTTAATGAGAAAGGTTTAGTGATAAATTAAGTCTGAGAAATACTACTTTGAACAATGTTAGGCATATTTCTTTATTGTAACTTCCTCAGAACTTTTAATATCTGGTTATGCTGTGAGAACCACAAAGAAACATTTAGCGTACAGTAGTTCCCAAACTTATGACACTGGAATTCCTTTTTGGAAAACAAACCCCCAAAATATGGAAAATGCTGACCTTTGAGCACTTACTCATACATTCATACACTTAATACAAATGAGGTAACAGAACCCAAACCAGTCTTTACTGTGTTTTCATGTAAACTCAACAATGTGTAACGAACATGTGCTTGTATTCATGAATAGAGAGCTACATCATCATTTTTAATGGCTGTGTAATATTCCATGATATACAAGTACTATCCTCTACTCAGTCAAATTCTTTATTAGTGAGCACTGGGGCATAAAGCCAAAATAAAGACATATACACTAAATTCACAAAAATATCTGCAAAAACTATAATAAAATCAATAGGCAGAAAGTTAAACATATCATTAATAACATGTACAAAAACACAGACAATTCACAGAAGGAAAAACAATAGACCAATAGAGACACAAAACTATGATCAACCTTACACTATGCCATGCAAATAAGGACACTGAATTATAATGCTTTATTGATTAGATTGGCAAAGGGTAGAAAGACTAACAAAACTGAGCACTGGTGAGGATTTGAGGAAATGTACACTTTTTCCCTGTTAGTGAAAAATGTAAATTGGTACCACCTTTCTTGGGGTTAGGGTATCTATAGTTATTAAATTTTCAATGAGCATATCCTTGGAACCAGCATATCCTTGGAACCTCGATTACTTTTTGGCTGAAAAACCACTACCATCTTCTATAAATTATCCCCTATGGAGGTATTGCTGCAGGCTGCACACTGTGCTAGATTTGTGGGCAAGACAAAACTCTGTTCTTTACTTTTCCTCAAGAAGTTTATGATATGCGGACTTTGAGGAAATCAAGCTCACAAAGTCACCACTGGATTTTTCACCAAAAACTTTTGAATACCCGGTAATAATAATAATGCATTCGACTAAAATCATGATTAGAACACTGAAATTAATCAAGCTTTTTCTAAACAGAATTTTTCCTCTTTCAGTAGGGATTAAAAGAAAGTTTATATTCCCAGAAGGTCCTGACAGGGCTAGCATTTGGTACCACTGGAAATCCTTCTAGTGCGTATAGGCTAGTGAAGGGCAGGCTTCAAGTCAGTGTTTTCTGAGACACTCTGTCTTTTCCTTCTTGTACTTAGTTACACGTCTATCTCCATCATGATTCTTTACTTCAGTCACTGAATGATGACTTTTCTTTTCAGAAAAATAAATTCTGGCATAGAGGAAGACATCAACTGTATAAATAAGATAAACCCTTTCAGCTGGAAGGTTCTTGAGGGGAGGGGTTGTGTGATACTCACTGCCCTTTCCCCAGGACCCAGTGCTAAATGACCTGCCCGAGGGGTGGACTCAGTAAAGACTTGTTGACTCTAGTTGGGCAAACCTCATGAAAGGTGATGTTAATAAACTTAGACCTTTGAAGGTGCGCTTTAGGTGGAAAGCATAACCCCGATATCCACTCCACATCCGTGTTTAATAACTTTTAATAACATTTAATGACTTTAAATGTTATTTCCTAGATGTAAATTTAAAATCACTGTATATAGAGAGTAGAAACTTCATGGCCAAATGGAAATTTAGCTAAATGAGAAATATAAAGAGTAAATATTTGGAAATGCTTCTCAAAATCAGATTGGATCATTAAGATGGAGTATCAAGGGCTTCCCTGGTGGCGCAGTGGTTGAGAGTCTGCCTGCCGATGCAGGGGACACGGGTTCGTGCCCTGGTCCGGGAGGATCCCACATGCCGCGGAGCAGCTGGGCCCGTGAGCCATGGCCGCTGAGCCTGCGCGTCCAGATCCTGTGCTCCGCAACGGGAGAGACCACAACAGTGAGAGGCCCGTGTACTGCAAAAAAAACAAAAACAAAAACAAAAAAACTGAGTCAGTGACCAAGAAGTATTTATTTGAGGCCTGTGATGGGCCTAATACTACTTTAAGCACCCAGTGATGCACGGAAGATATAGAAGAATCATCTCTGCCCATAAGGATCTTTATATTTAGGTGGAGAAACACGCATAGAAAATAATTCAAGGATAGTGTAGAAAACACAAATTCCTTTTCATAGGTAAAAACGTTCAGCACAGTGCCAGCCAGACTGTAATCTCATCATAGGTTCTGTTAAGAACGTGCAGCCCCAGTGGAACTGACAAACAAACAAACAAAAATTGAAGAATAACTTTTCCACTTTACAGATACATTTGACATCTTGCTGATTCTGAATAGTCTTGAGTAAACTAAAGATACCGTTGGTAATGCTGAGAAGGAGTAACTCCCAACCTAGGCCAAATGCATGGTAGGGAAAACATTCTGTCCTGGCGGGAGAATAAGATGAAAGATGAAACAGTAAAGCACTTTCCAGGTTCAACAAAGATCTAAATAAACTGAAGAAGTGAGGGGAGAACAAGACAGAATTATGAAAAGATCAAATGGAAAAGACTCGTGGACAAGGTTGTCTCTGTGACTCACCTGGGAGCGAAACTGCTATCACACGAGACATTTCCTGAGGTCTTAGAACTCTAGTCAGTCTTCCTCCAAAGCCTGTGTCCCTACATCTTTCATCTTCCTGTGAACAGTCCCTGGAGGTGTTGTTCGGAGGGTAACTCGATGGAATTGCTCAAGGCTCTTCTGGGAGACACAAGACGTTAAGGAAGGGGAAGTAGAACAGGGAGATTCAAACTCCAATGGCTCAAAATCACTGCAGGTATAGGAGACAAGGGGGCTGGTGAGGAGCAGGGCTGGGAGGGGACCGCAGGTCTGAAAGCTCCCCCTGCCAATCAGCTGCCACCATCTGTTGTCACAGGGAGACATGGACATGCCAGAAGTCCAGTCGTTCATGTAAAGACATCTCTCACATTTGAAACATTGGAATTTAATTCAAGTTGGTTTTTAAAAAAAGTACTGTGTAGGCTAACTAAAACATATTTCTAGTTAATAACTGATGGGTTGCAAACTCTGCGATGGTATGCCATGCTGAGCACTCTTTATTACTTGAAGGTAGAATTCTGCCTTTCTTTTATTCGAGAAAGCCTTTAGGGAGAAACTGGTCATCTTCCTTTGTGCTATTGACTTCTAGAAGGAGAGTGGAACTCTTTGGGAGAGAGAATGGTAACGGGTTAAAGGCTCAGAAATTGTGTGGGTCTCAATCACAGAAGCCCTAAACAGCCATTTGACTCTGCTAATCCCCTTGCGGTCTGTCCACCTAGAGTGTCAGCGCTCGTAGGCAGAGGAGGGCTTGATATACCTTAGAACACAGTTATAACTAGTGCAGGACAGAGCAGAAAGCGAGTGCTGAAGGAATACTCAAATGTTGACTAAAACATTTGATGTAGATTGAGTTGTATGAAATGGGCAATATTTGATTGATTTTGACCCCAAAATGTCACTGTGGTGATATTGTGACTGGCTCAAAGTCACCTCCTTCCTCAGATACTAACCCAGATAAGACGGTTGGCCTTGAGCATCAGAAGATATCTGGGGGGGAATTTAACATGATGAATAAAAGTGTGGGCTATGGAGCGAGACTGCCTAGGTTTGAAAACTGGCTCTGCCATTTTCTAGCTGCTTTGCCTCTGTTTCCTCACGTGTGCAATGGGGCTAAAAGTAGAACCTACCTTCTATTGACACTGTGAGGGTGAAAGGCGTTATTGAACATGACATTTAAAAATGGTGCTGGGCACTTAATAAGCTCTTAGTAAAGGAGAACTATGGTTTCCATGTTCTCTTTCTCCACTTCTCATAATCTGTTTGCTTAGGAAAGTTCACCCTAGACACCTTACCCAGCCTAGCTTTCCCCTGACAGCACTGCAAAATGACCTATTCATTTCCTTATCCAAATTTCTTTCCCAACAGCTCTAATCTTAATTGTCATAAGAAATGCAGTTGGATAGGTTATGACTGAGACCAGTTTACGAGGTGACTTTTCCCCGTGGCATTTGCATTTTAAATAAAACTCCTGAGGAAGCAATCCTTTGTTTCCCAAACCTGCCTGATGGCAAGAAATACTCAAGGCTGTTCAACCTTCTAATCCCATCCTTGGAGATTCAGGCTTAGGTGGTCCAGGATGGGCTCTGGGAATCTATATTTTAAATAACTACCTAAGGAATTAATATTTTGGGGCAAGTTTGAAAAAAAAAACTACCTTAGGCCAAATAACTCAATTTCTGATGATTACACGCCATCCTCTACGATTGGTATCTTTTTTTCTTCTTTCTTGGGAGGAGTTTGTTCTAATGGCCCTTAAATCACAAATATGGGCCACTCTCTTGTCCATCCACACTGATAAACTGAGATCTTAATTTTGAAATTAATTGTGAAATTCGAAAATAAGTTACTCTGTCATAAAGTCTACAAGGAGAGGGTCTTGCTTGTGATCGTTGATGATAAAAATACTCTTCAGACGAGTGCTATTCAAGGTGAGAAGGAACAATAGCACTTGCTTCACCTGGAAACTTGTTATACATGTAACTTCCTTTGGCTTCACCCTGGACCTCCTGAATCAGAATCTGCATTTTAAAGTGTCCTTGGGTGATTCACATGCATATTAAAGTTTGAGGAGCATAGCCTCCGATCATGAAAAGACCTTTCTGACACATTTAATTTACTCAATAGAGTTTGATTAGCAGTGATATTTAAAAATGTTGTCTTCTATATTCTTTTTGTTTGTTTGTTTGTTAGCGGTACGCGGGCCTCTCACTGTTGTGGCCTCTCCAGTTGCGGAGCACAGGCTCCAGACACTCAGGTTCAGAGACCATGGCCCACGGTCCCAGCCGTTCTGCGGCATGTGGGATCTTCCCGGACCGGGGCACGAACCCGCGTCGCCTGCATCGGCAGGCGGACTCTCAACCACTGTACCACCAGGGAAGCCCCTCTTCTGTATTCTTGATATTCTCTTTTTAAGTAAGGTGATTTTGTGTTTTGTATTTTGACAATATCATTTTATTATTTTTTATTTTTAATTTAATTTTTATTTTATATTGGGGTATAGTTGATTTACAATGTTGTGTTAGTTTCGGGTGCACAACAAAGTACTTCAGTTATACATATAATTATATCCATTCTTTTTCATATTCTTTTCCCATGTAGGTTATTAAAGAATATTGAGTAGAGTTCCCTGTGCTATACCGTAGACAATATCATTTTAGATGAAAAGAAAAATATTTTATTATATATTTCTATCTGTAAAGAACCTCTCCTGTAGTTTAAAATGTCTTCCATATGTGTGATACTTTAAACCGTGCATTTTAATGAAAAAAAAAAAACGTGTAGATAACCACTATGAAAGTTAGTTCAACAAAATTTCTAAGCATACATTCCACATGTGGCAACTTATAGAAAAGCACACTAGCATGACCTATATTGATGTATCTGTGGTTTCCTTGCAGACTATGTCCCAGCCACTTCTCTTTTTTTTTTTTTTTTGCGGTACGCGGGCCTCTCACTGTTGTGGCCTCTCCTGTTGCGGAGCACAGGCTCCGGACGTGCAGGCTCAGCAGCCATGGCTCACGGGCCCAGCCGCTCCATGGCATGTGGGATCCTCCCGGACCGGGGCACGAACCCGCATCCCCTGCATCGGCAGGCGGACTCTCAACCACTGCGCCACCAGGGAAGCCCCACCTCTCTAAATTTTTAATGAAAAGTTACAGAGGAAAAATTAAACCTAGTTCAGATCAGTGACATTTATTTACTAGATAGTATTCATTTTTTCATGTTTAGTAGGGAGAGGTGCTTACATTTTCTTCATATAGATTTTAGCTAATACAACCAACAACCTAGAAATAGAATTGTTACTGCTTCTTAGAATTGAAACTGACTTGGGAATGTCTGTATCATCAGAATATTGTTAGCATGGCTCTATTATAAAGTTCAAAGTATGGTGAGGTGCAAAACATATAGTCAACAGAAATTGGGATGGTACATAGATGACATCATGTATATAAATATTGTCTTATTTTATGATAGCCATAAAATTTTTCATAGCTCTTCACTGATGTGTGTCTATATTTAAAAAAAAAACCCTTCTTTTAAAAATTCAAACAGTATTGAAATTATAAACATCTGGGGGAAGTGTTTTATTGAAAATTTATTAATTTCATGGTACTTTATTATATTTCCAGAATATCTTACATTTAAAAACCAAATTACCTATATATTCCAACACAAAGACAGTAGACTCAAGTTCATTATATGGTAAAGTGCCAAGACAGCTGTTTTTACAATGATCTTGGACATTTATTTTCTAAGGGAATAGAATAGTATTGGAGAAAAACATATTTAAAATGAGAAATATGATAAACAAATTGCTTCCATATTTTTCTAGTTAGGAAGAAAATGTGATACATAATTATACTATTGTGAATTGTAAGCTTAAATTTTTTTTTAAATGAAAGAATGCTATACGTGGTGATGTAAGGCTGAGAACCCCTTATGAACTCATTGTTGGAAGCGTCTTCTAGATGAAGCCTGTCTGTGCTGTCCAATAAGGAGCCACTAGACGTAGGGGACTCTTGGGCACTCAAAGTGTGACTACCAAGACTAAAACAGTGAATTTTAAATTTTATTTAATGTTGATTAAATTTAAGGCTTAAATAGTCATGTGTGGCTAGTGGCTGTAATCTTGGTCAGTGCAACTCTGCAATAAAAAAGGAAGAGAATATTAGTTCCCAGGGAACCATCTCTGGCTTTTTCTTTTGGCTGGAATTTTGTTAGTAGACTGCTATATCCCAGAAATTGGGCTTGGGCTCTCAGATTTTTCTGGACTAAACAGCTCATTTAGATCAAATTTTAAGCACAGTTTGTGAAGAGGAATGGTATGCATATTCATACCATATGCATAGCAATAAGGATTGCTAATGTTACTACATGTACATCTCTCTTCCAAATTCTCTCATTTTCGAAGAAGTTCACCCCAAAATTTTGCATGTGGGAGACAGCTTTAGTGTGAGCTTCTCATTCCTCTTGGTTCCATTCCACCCACCACTTCTCCCAAATAACATCTCCCCTGAATTACTCATTTAGGTGAAGGAAGGGATGGCCAGGATTGCCACCGTATCCCAAACCTTTTTAATCAGGTTGTTGAGAATGAAGGGCAATACAAATGTGATTTCCATTCATGCTGACAATGGCTGGGAGATAAAGCCACAGGCACACATCGCAAAGTGTAAGAACTTCAGTCTTCTAATACAAGTCAGAGAAGTTACAGAGGCCTGAAGAGCCTGCCAAGCTCTTGAATAAAATGTCTGCAGCAGTGCTGGAGAAAGACACGTTTAATGCTCTAATTTAGGTGAGAAGACATGAGGGTAAGGAATTGACCAAGCAAGGTGTGGAATGATCAGATTTTACTGGTGCAAGGGAGCTGATAAAGAGCACTTCAACATATGCTTTCAACATATCATAAGTCATAAATTTATCCAGAGAGAATAAATGTCTTGACTCAGATCACAGGTATATGGGAAGAGAACTATGGTCTATACTCTGAGTCAATTGCTAGGCCAGTGGTTTTAACTGGAGAATATGTTTTCTTACTTTCCTAATTCCTTGAGAGAAAGCCCTGACTGTTGTTTCTGGGATAGACCTAGAAGACGGCAATTGAGAGACCAACGTACAGCAGGAATGTCTCGTGTCCTTTCCCCAGTGTGATCCGCAGAAGAGACAGTCCCCAAACAAGTCTTCAAATAGGGGCTTTTAAGTACCCATAATAACCTACAATTTCAAGCCTTTTAAGGTCATTCTGGGAGAGAGGTTTAAGATGAGAGAGTTCTTTTTCCTTTTGTAAAAAGAAACCTCTAGTTTTCCAAACATTTCATAAACCTCTTGAACTCTTTGGAATGAGCCAGAAGTGGAAAAAGTAACTGGAACTTCTTGGTAAAAATTAGTGGTAGCTGTTGAAAAGAGCATTTATCAGTATTCCAGGCAGCAAGGAAGTCTGGACATTGCTGAACAGGCAGAGTGTGTTCAGTTGGGGCATTGCTGGTCAGGTAGCCTGGTCTAGAAGTGGCTGGGCTGTTTTAGTTTCCTGGGGTTACCGTAACAAAGTACCACAAACTAGGAGGCTTAAAACAATGGACATTTATTCTCTCACAGTTCTTGAGGCTAGAAGTCCAGAACCAAGGTGTTGGAGGGGCCAAGCTCTTGTTGAAGTCTCTAGGGGAGAGTTTGTTTCATACCTTTCTCTTAGCTTGTAGACGCACATGTCAATCGCTACCTCTGTCCTCTCGTGGTTTTCTCTTTTGTATGTTGTGATGTCTTTCCTCTTCTGCATGTATCAGTCTAACTCAGATGTACGCCCACACACAGTGACATCTAGTGGGTCTGGACACAGGCATCTGAATCCCCTTGCATGCTGGAATTCCCTGATGGTTTGAGTATCCCTTATTCCTAGGACTGCAAGCTTATGTGTTTCCAAGGAACTTTGCTGACACTGTAGAGCTATCAACATGGAAGAAGGCTCAAATCTATTCACAGCTCTGTAAACCTGATAGATACAAAGTATGTTTGATTTTCTTTTCTTTTCTTTTTTTGAGAACCAATAAATTTCCACAGAAGCCAACATGGAACATGAGACACAAGTTATTTCCTCTGTCTTTAGTATCTTTAAGCCATAAGAGGGGCACAGTCCCATCTGAAAGAGACTTCACATTTGTATATGAAAAGTGACTCGTAAAGGTAAAAACAGGGACTTCCCTGGTGGTGCAGTGGTTAAGAATCTGCCCGCCAATGCAGGGGACACGGGTTTGAGTCCTGGTCCAGGAAGATCCCACATGTCGTGGAGCAACTAAGCCTGTGTGGCCACAACTACTGAGCCCGTGAGCCACAACTACTGAAGCCTGTGCTCCGCAACAAGAGAAGCTACCGCAATGAGAAGCCCGTACACTGCAATGAAGAGTAGCCTCCGCTCACCGCCCGTGCACAGCAACAAAGACCCAACACAGCCAAAAATTAATAAATTAATAATTAAAAAAATGGTAAAAACAGAGATATGTTTTAGCCAGTCTCCTCATCAACTTTTCCTTGGCTCCCCTGCCCCTCTCTCATTGTGGGCTTTTGTTTTGAGAGAGGCCTCTGTTCTACTCACAGTTGAATTGATGGATCGTGTTTATCTAGAGCTTCTGTACATGATCATAATCCCAGGGGAAAGCTACTTGAGATGTTCAAGTGTGGTTCAGTTTAAATATTTATAGTGAGCCGTATAGACAGCTGATATACACGAGGAACTACATGTTAAATTTTAAACATCAGGTGAATAACGTCAAACAAGTGGAAATGTTTGTTTCTTGTGCATATAATCATTGGATCAAATTTGAGTGTTAATATATTAACAGATTACTGAGTAATGTTCTCAGAGTACACAGGAAATAGAGTAGCTATTTGTTCTAAGATGAAAGTTATTGCAACATATATGCTACCATTTGTATTTTCTTTCTAAAAACTTAGCAAAATCAAAATAACATTAGCCAACTATTTTAAATTTTTACAACGGTGTTAAGCTTTATTACATGAGAACTTTGTTAGAACATGCATCATAAGATACAGATTGTTTTAAAAATTGTCCCCTGCTGCTTCTTCCTGAGTTCCTGAGGTAGCGCTATTTTGCGCCTGTGTTTAGTCCCAGACATAGTTCAGTTCCTAAGCCAGGCATGGCCTGGTATGGTGGGTCTTCTCTTTGGCAAAAATTGAGTTTGATTGTGCTGGGAATGGCACGAGCTGAGCCGGGCCTCCTCGGCTGGGGCCTTGCGTAATGCTTGTCCTCTTCCCAGGGCGTTTGATTCTGTTCTCTGAACCTCTAATCCTGGTTGGGGCCTTGCTCTGAGTACATAATCCTCCTCCCAGTCACAAACTTTCCTGTTGCTCTGGCTGGTGCTTTTCTCCATCAGCTAGTTTGGAATTCTTGTTGCCATTGCTTCCACGAAGCCTGTTTTGATACAGCCATGAACTGCAATGCTGCCTTCCCCAATTTGTGTTTCCTTAAGTTTCCCAACTTAGCTTGCCAGATGCCAAATGCCACCCTCCTGCTCTCCAGAGCTTCCATATGTGGAGCTGTCTTTGGCTCTGCTCAGGGTCGGGAGAGGCCTGTGGTCTGGCCGATGCAGAGTTTGTGTAAGGAAATTAGGATGGGTAATCTGATTGGAAGGGAAATCTGTGAGATGTGCTGTGAAGCTACATTTGTGAACAGACACAGCATTTTCTTCAAATTGAACACATATTTGAGGTGCTTTGGGAGAGGCTGATGGAGATTATGGGCAGTGGGGTTCAGTCTTCCCGGGGGGCCCCTTTGTACTGCTGCTGAGCCCAGACATTGCTTTCTTATTTTCTAGGAAATATTATATTTCTTTCATCTTAAGGCTTTAATAAACAGTAGAAAAAAATAACTAAACATTGTTTGTTTCTTTCTTTAAAATAATATAATTATATTAAGACTAGACAAATGGCCCTAAAATATCTGAATCCAAAGAAGTGACTAGTTACTTCCAGCAATCTAGGTTGTCAAGGCTGGGGCAGCACTCTTGGCAACTTGCAGTACTTGGATCAAGATGTGGTGGCTTCTGTAACTTTTATGCCTGAGGTCATTCAATGGTCTTACTCATGTATCGCTTTTCCCTGCTAAAGTCCCAGGTGTGGTCTTTATGTAGCTAGGACAGTAAACTTCCTCTTAAGAATGAGTATTTGCTTCCTGTTTCAATTTCTCCATCAAAACATGGTCCTTAACGCTGAAAAATTTTCACAGAATACCCATTCAAGCCATTTATTCTTCTTACTCTTTTCTTAGCTGCTTTCCTGTTTGGTCTTTTTTTCTGTCTTCCTGTAATAACTCGCCCTCCTATGTGGCTACTTGCTGACAAAATGGAGTATGGGACAGAGGTGAACCAGGAGATAGTTTTTTTAGGGGGAAAACCCCCCAAATCTGAAATTAAGATAATCTTAAGCAAGATTTTCAGTAGAAGCCAGAACATCAGGATAATAGTTGAAACTGTTATTGAAGTACTATTTTCAAGTTTTGTTTTGTTTCATTGTTTTTGTTTTTCGGTTTTCTTTAGAGAGGTCACTGACTATGGCCAAGACTGGTCAGGTTGACGCACTTCCCTCAGCAGGTGTGAGGTCAGAGGAGGTTTGTAACTGGTTTGTGAGTCAAACTTGGACAAAAGAATCAGGAACAAAGATGGCAGATGATAATCTTTCTAAGTTATAACCTCATAGTGACCTGAATAATCACATTTACCTTGGCCATGAGTGATAGGACAAAGGAGTGCAGATTTACCTTATCCTTCCTTCCAAGTGGACAGTATGTCTTTCTAGACTAAATCCTTAAGGAAATAAAAAGTCTTCAAAAAAAATAAATAAATAAAAAAAATAAAAAAAAAACAAAACCAAAAAAACAAAACAAAACAAAACAAAACAAAACAAAGTCTTCAACCTAGAAAACAGAAATTTATTTTTTATATGTGGTAAAATATGGCTAAGAAAGCCTTTTATTATTCAGTTTTCCAGTTTTTTAAAATAAAAAATCATCGGTTTGCTTCCTCTGCCAGGTACCTATGAAGAAACTTAAACACATTCTTCTATTTCACATAATATCAATATATTACTAAATATGTAGAAGAAAACCAATCAGAGCCATTCCCTCAGCCTGGGTCCTGGAATGAAGACAAGGTGGAGAAGTCTTGTGATGCACAGGTAGTTTGAGTGAATATTTACTTTATGGTGCAAGCCACTGGGGTTGGTTTTTGTCACAGTATGATTTGATGTACATTGACTGCTACAAAGTTATAATTAGGTAAACAATAGCAACAACAACAGAGGCTTACAAGGGATCAGTAGGATTGTGTGTGTGTGTGTGTGTGTGTCTGTGTGTGTGTGTGTGTGTATGTGTGATCTTGTGCATGTATCCTTATTTGTGTGAGGACACTGGATGATAAAAGTTTTCCCATTCTTCAGGCTACACATTCCTCTCTCTCCCTATAATTAGAGAAGTGAGTGTACGAGGAAGAGTGGTCACGTCTGGGGTTTGTTTCCTCCATTTCTTTTTTTTTTTTTGCGGTACGCGGGCCTCTCACTGCCGTGGCCTCTCCCGTTGCAGAGCACAGGCTCCGGACGTGCAGGCCCAGTGGCCATGGCTCACAGGCCCAGCCGCTCCGCAGCATGTGGGATCTTCCCGGACCGGGGCACAAACCCGTGTCTCCTGCATGGGCAGGCAGACTCCCAACCACTGCACCACCAGGGAAGCCCTCCTCCATTTCTTATTGCGTTAGGAGGACAAGGAGAATACTGTCTTGTTTCTGTCTAATAATTAGGAAGGAATTGAATCTGGTTGCTTTTGCAGATCTGTCTAGCTTATGACTTTATGTTGTCATATGTTAATGCTATATAAGAGGCATGATTGAATCTTCACGAATAAGAGAGACATTAAACCTGTTGTCCAGGGAGCTGAGGCATGAGAGAGGGCAGAGGAAGTAAGTCTATGAGACATTGACCCTTATGCACAAACGTGTCTGCTGAGTGTGTAGATACAACACAGAGCTAACAATGACCGGATTACACATAGATTTATTTTATCAGGTAGATTGTATTATCATTCATCTTATCCCCATACACTTCCAGTAGCAGGATCCCTGAACTTCGGCCTGCACATCATGCACTGTAGTCACTTTTTATTGTGTTACCCTTTGTAGGTATTGTCATAAAAATATACTCTGTAGAATGGACAATTTTGCATTGTTAAGGGGATTTCAAGAATCAGTGATGAAAAAGCGATGTCTGGGGATGAAGAATTAAGGAGGTGTGAACAGAAAAGGGCCTGTCTGTTCTATGTATGATTGAGTTGTTCCAAATCTACTACAGACAAACTTCATGAGGGTGTCAAGTGCAATTCGGTAAAGAGAGCATGGGATTTGGAATTCAAGGATACCTCAACTTGGGTTCCCCCAGAAACAGAATCTGTGATGAAATTCGTGTGTAGGAGGTTTACTGGGGGGTGCTCTTGAGATCAACATCCATGGAAGGGAAGGAAAGAAGGGTTAGGGTTAGGGTTAGGAGAGAGGAAGAAATCGAGCTTTGATGTAGCCACAATGGAGACCTCAGCTGACAGTGACAAAGTTCTTACGATGGGATGGCCTTTCTGAGCTGTCTCGAGGTAGAGGAGAGGACCAAGCCTTTGTCTCTCCATCAATTAATCATTGGATGTGGGCCACCTTGGAAGAGGTGTGACTTTGGGTGAGGAACTGACTTCAACTTCTGTTTTTTTGTTTAGGTGTTGGGCAAGCTAGGAAGACTTAAATTCCCATGAATTATAAAGAAATACTGTATCAAATGAGCCATAGAAGAGAGAGGAACCTGTAAGCAGACAAGTGTCTTTTAACGCTATTGTTCTTATGCTACACAGACTGGAAGGCAGAGCTGCTGCCCTGCACAGTTCCTAGGGTCTTATCTCTATAATATGATTCATATGAGTATTGTCTATATGAATTGCACTCCCTAGATTTGTGCGGTGAACAACCTGTGCAGCCTTAAGCTGTGCTCTAATATAAGAAATATGGAAATAGAAATGAATGTGACTTTCTGAAATCCAAGAGAATTGTCTTTAATTTGTCAACATCTAACTAATAGTCCAGATTATAGAATTGCCTTGTTCCTTCTTTTCTTCACCTGGCATCACTCATTTTACCTAGTTGATTTTGTCTTCTTTTGAATCTGTTTGTTTTGTGGCTAACCCTAACATATCTGATGTCTGGGGATCACATTTTAAATAATAAAGACATATTCTGCTTTCCTTAGGGGACTGAAGTTCTCTAACTCCTTTTTTGTAATTATATCTAAAATCTGTGACATTTATCGAAACAGCTGGTTACATAAATGGGATGATCTCTTCAGCAGTAAATGTGGACCCAGGCTCTACACATGTACACACCTCCAGAGGGGAGAAAACTGTCCTGAGAGTCAACTTAGCAAAACATCGGTTTCCACTTGCATTCTCACTCCTACAGTATCTGAAAGCACTGAAGAAGGGCAGTTATTCCAGGCAAGTGCCCTGGTGTAGGGAGGGCATAGCCTCCATAATCCATAATTCTATCCATAAACCTTTTAACTGAAGACCCTTGAGTTCCCTACCTGTCATGCCATCTCATGAATTTCTTAGTATAATCTTCTTTTTCTGGTAAAGGGGTCTGTTTTTTGAGGAAGCTAGCTAAAAAATGCAGTATTGCTTTTGTGTAGTTTCACCTCCCCGCCTTACAGATCTGGAATTCTTCTTACGTACCAGAAGAGCTAAGTCTTAGAGTCAGTTAGAAGAATTCAATAGACCGGCTACTGAAAATGCAAGTTGTCAAAATAAGAAAACAGAATTGGGACTTCATCCACCAAAACCAACATTTTGAGTTTTGCCGAAAATCAGTTGTATAAAAGTCAAGAGTAACCAAGAAGATGTGGCTCAAAACTTGAGTGGAAAATACTGTCTTGTGGGGCACGCTACATTATAAAACCTTTTATCAAGCTTTGGAGCCTGGCGACCTGCGCTGCATCTGCCAGAGTGGGTACTCACCATGTACTATTTTCAATCTTGCTGAACTGACTACACTCATCCCCAGGCTCAGAGGCAGACCTGTGCTGCATCAGACTCAGGCTATTGACTCAAATGTGTCCAGCTGTGGCTTGGCCAGTGTCTAATGAGGTGGTTTGGCAGTTGGAGAAGCAGCTAGTTAACTAAGGTCATAGAAGAAGAAGTGAACAATGAGTGTGAGATGAGAGCTGAGCACATGTGCAGACAGAAGGATTGGCAGTCTCCTGGGGGTGGCGGTTCCAGCTGGACCAGAAGTATCTTCAGTTGAAGTGAACTGAGGGAGCCTCTGTCACAGACAACCCCCGCTTTCACACTTGACCCTACCTTTCAGCCACCATGGTGGCCTGGTTGTAAGAGAGAAGGGATCTGATCACTAAGAATGGTTTCATCACGTTCAGTTAGGAAAGACTGCAGTACCTGCCTTGTGTAAAGGCGTTAACCAGACAAAACCAATGGGAAGTAAAGAATGACTGTGGAAAAGGAAAAGATCATGTTGTGCGAACCTTGGTTAAGTGTCTCTCTCTCCACATGCTTCTTCCTTTTGGGAGATTTCTACCTTCATCCAAATTGAAACAAGGCCCTAATTAGAAAAAATGACAATGAGTTAATGCAAAAATGAATGACTGAAGTTGCTTGTGAACCGTGTCCCAAATTTTAGGCACACCCACGCTTTTAAAACCTGAACAATTACGGGAACAAGCTTATTTTAAAGTTGAACAGACAGGCTGACAGCAGAAAATCTTGAGACATTAAGCAAAGGAGCTCCTGAAATTTCTAAGTACGTCCATTTTAAGAATATGAGGGTGTGCCTGTATGCAGGTCTGGCAGCTGTGGGCTCTGCGGCTAGGTGAAAGTATTCAGACTAACCATGAATGGGAAAGAGTTGATAATTTGGGGCAGAGGACAGCGTGTTCAATTCAGCACGCAGGGAATAAGATAGTAGGCTATAATGCCAACTGTGTCCATGTGCTCCATGGATCTAGTACATCAGAGAACTGGAAAAGTTATCTCCTCTGTTTGTGTAAGCATGCCACTGATATTCCTCATCCCAGGATACATTCCAACCGTTTACATTTCATGCTTCCTGGAAAACAAAATCTCAGACTGCCTGGAAGGTTTTGCTACTTTATGACATTACTGCCAGCATTTCATTAGAACCATATTTAGTTGAATACCTTCGGAAGAATTTTATGTACAAAAAAAAAAAAAAGAGGACCCTGAACGAATTCTTTATATGTTGTTGTATTTTGACAAACAGTAATGAACTTGAAAGAGGATCAAAATTCTCCGAAGGTAACATTATTTGTTGACTCAGTATTTACATATATAACAAACTAAAAATAACTGTGTTGCAGAAAAAATGAGTGACTGAATGCTTGGTTTCTATGCTGCCACATAGACATCATTTTTAGGTGCAAGAGGAAAACTCTCAAAGCAGCATGAAATCTGATTCTTCATGCTGTCACAGGGCCAAACACTGGTGGTAAGAGGTTTGGCTTCAGCAATATCATTGTATATACATCACATTGATTGTTTAACAATGTCAATAATTTGTATTCTTATGTTGGTTTTGTGGCTGTTTGTTAGTTCCTGGGAACCCCCCCAAAATGAAGTGTTACAGAACCAAAAATGGGGGAAATTTTAATTAGGATCAATCAGTTGGTGGAAGGAAATTCATCAAACCATTTGGCTTGAAAATTCTATACTGTCCTAGCAACCGTTGATGAGGGACATTATCACAGCGTGTGCAGGAGTTAACCCTGAGTGTGGCTCAGTGCAGCAATATCAACATGCCCAATGCGTTTCCTTATGAAATAGAGAAAAAACTAAATTGGAAATTTATTTTAAATATATTTAACTCTCAGAACATTCGAGGTTCCCCAATCTTGACTAATTGTTGGGAGGATAAATACAGAACTAAGCCTATTTTGTCAAGTTGGTATAGTTAGTAAAAGTCAGGGAAAAAAAATACTGATGAGTTTGATCAGCTGCTGCTGATGTATACTAAGATTTAACCGAATTCAGCATCTTCAGTGTACATAGAGTTTTACAAATTCTTCAATAAGAGTATGTAATTTATGAAAATTAAACATGCTTCATGCAATTTTATTTACAAGATGAACTTGTCCACAAATCCCTTTTCATGGACTACTTTATGTAAATATTGCTTTGCACCAGCTTAAATTTTATATAGTTCAAAATTGTGAAGTCTAAATTAATGATATTTAAAACTGCTGAGAATATGGACCTAACAAAACAAAGACCAGGTTCATTTTAAATAATTTTAGATATTTTTATAAGAGAAATATACATCGTAAAACTCATCAAATCATTAACATGTGTATAAACAAGCACTGTAAATTGGGGACATCAATAATTAATTTATGTTTTGGGCTTCTTTTTTCAAAATTGAATCTAGTTCTGTCTTTCTGAAACCTTTTATGCCACATTTTGATGTGTGAAAAACTAAACATAAAGGGTCAGGGTTAAATCTTCCTCCGATGGTAGTTCGGGTGATTTGCAACAAGAAACACTCTTCCATACTCTGCATCTGTATCTGTGCTGTGCACCAGACACTCCACGACGATCATGCAATGTGGGTGTCCTTTGTCCTTGAATCTACACCTTCCTTCTATCTGGAGGCCTTTGGATTTTCTCTTACAATTTCCCTTCCTGCTTCTCATCTTCCTCCCATTTCTCTTCTCCTCCTCTCTCCCCTCCTCTTCCTTCTCTTATAGATTTAGATATAAATTTAATGGTAGAAGTATTTTGCATTGTTAAAAATTAGAAAATTGGATGAATAAACATCATATTGCCACCAACCATAGATCGTCATTTTAAGCTCTAATGTACATCATTTCAGGTCTCATATCTATATAGAACATATATAATATACATATGTGGTTTTTCATATATATATAGTTGTTATGTATATGTAAACACATTTGTATGTTTTGTGTACGTACATACATATAAAATACATGCATATACGTGTGTATGGTGTGTGTGGTTTTTTGCTTCGTAACCTGTTTTCTTCAGTTAACCATCTCTATTTTACTATATCAGTGCATCTCTCTTTCACGTGATAACCCAAAGTTTATTGAAATTTCTCCAGTTGACTCCAGGATGACCTCTGTGGCTGGTTTGTCCAAAAGAGTATCCAATTCACAGCCACAGTTTGCTTTGTGTAGTTATGCCCCTTAAGTCTCTTTCCATCACAGTCCCTTTGTATCGTGACACCATTTTGCTGAACAAACAGGGCCACTTGCCTGCAGGATGGGTCTCCTTCTTTTAAATATATTGCCCAACAACCATGGCAGGAACAACTTTGTGGATTATTTTAGGATGGGATTCAGTTTGTTCTCAACATTGACAACACTTGAGTTTTCTGTTCACAGGTTGAGAGTGAAATAAGCACTGATAGGTGACTTTTTCTCTATCTAGATTTTGATGTATTTTTCTTATCCATCAGAACGTGCCTAGACGTGGATTTTTTTTTCATGAAAACCATTTGAATCTCAGTGTGCAGATTCAGATCTTTTTTCAGCCCCGGGAATATTTTTCTTTCATGTATCTGGTCCACTTTTTTCTCCCCAAACACCCATGATGTGTTTGCTAGATCTTCTACCACTCTTTCACCTTTTCCCACATGACTTTTAATTCTCTCATTCTTGTGCCTTAAGATATTTCTTAAAATTAAGCTGCTGATCTGAGCATTCGGTGGTCAAACTCTCCTTTATTATCTACTGATTTGTCTAGTTTGAAAATGATTTTAATTTCTAGAAATTGTTTTTGTTTGTGTTATTCCATTTTGTTCTCCTTAAGCATTCATGATTAATTTTTATTCAGATGATCACCTGTCTCTTCTAGCAGTTCTATAGTGTGTGTTCAAATTGTTAGTTTGATCCTTTTCTTTTAGGCTTTTGGGGCTCCACAGATCAGTAGTTATTTTTTTCTGCCAGCACATTGGAGCTTGAAATACTGGTGGGACTGGTGGGAATCCTGCTGCAATTCATCCATTAGCCTATGGGCTACAGGCAGGATGTTAGCACCATGTAAAGTCTCTTTACTCTCTACCTTCCCATAGTTTCTTGGTCAAGTAAGGTAAGGAAGGCTTCTCATTTTCAGTCTCAGAGACTAGGAGACAAGCCATATAGAGAAAAGATTCGCAGTCCAAGAATCCTATACAGAGCCAACACTCATTCATATGTCGGGTAAAAGGCATGAACTCGGGAATAAGCAAGAACTCAGGCTGAATGCCACCCACCTTCCCCATATTAGGAAAATGCATGAAATAGACTATAACTAGACAACAAATTAACCGAAGTAGGGACTTCAACCTGAACAGCAATGAAGAGAGACAACCACAGTGGTGGGAGAGTGTGGTCCAGAACTTGGAAACACAAGGTCTGAGTGGCACACCTGGATTCAATTCTCGCTTGTGTCACATTTTCTGTGTGACATTAGGCATGTATTGAACATCTCTTTGCCTCAGTTTCTTCATCTGTAAAATAAAGAATGGGAATAATGGTAGAGTTTATCCCATAGTGTGGTTGCAAAGAATAAGTGGTTTAATAAATGTAAAACATTTAGAAGAGAATCTGGCATGTAATATATGCTCAGTAAATGTTATATCATTATGATTCTATACAATAGTTTAAGAAAATGCTGTGTAAGAATAGACAATATAACTGCTGGTTAAGGAGTCTTGAAATAGAGGAGACATTCCATAAGGGAAGTTTTGATACAGTGAGCACTTAAGAATCCTGGCAAACCTTTGCTCTGTAGGGGCAAGAAAGGAGAGATAAAAGTATCCCAAGGAATGGGGGGCATATGTCAGGGGGGAAGGATGGGAGGGATGATCAGTTACTTTAAAGCTCTTTTTCTATTGGAAAGGTGGGAAAGAAGGTAGGATTAGAACATCATGGTGGGGGAAACAGGAATATAGTTAGTACGTTGTTTTTAAAGCAATTGTAGTGACATATGTGTCTGATTAGGAGAGCAGGGAAAGAGATGGTAACCATTAAGGAAATGGAAAAATCCACCAGAACCTTTAAATTAACATGGGGGAAATAGGAACAAGCAGCAATTCAATCAAACTAGCAAAACCAAGGGGAAGAAAAATAGGGAAATGACAATGTAAATGAGTAGAAAACAATGAAGTAAAGTGGAAAGAATAAAATCAACAACATTAGATCTTGTGCCAAATGTGAATGGACTGAATTCATCCATTAAAATCTAGAAACTGCTACTTTGGGCTAAAAAACAAATTCCAGATATGTGAGTCTGCAATGAAGTGCATATTGAGTCAAAAATAATTGTCTCGGGCTTCCCTGGTGGCACAGTGGTTGAGAGTCCGCCTGCCGATGCAGGGGACACGGGTTCGTGCCCCAGTCCGGGAAGAACCCACATGCCGCGGAGCGGCTGGGCCCGTGAGCCATGGCCGCTGAGCCTGTGCGTCCGGAGCCTGTGCTCCGCAACGGGAGAGGCCGCAGCGGTGAGAGGCCCGCGTAGCACGAAACAAAAAAATTAAAAAAATAAATAATTGTCTCTCTCTGTCTCTTCCTTCCTCCCTCCCTCCTTCCCTCCCTCCTTCCCTCCCTTCTTTCTTCCTTCCTTCCTTCCTTCCTTCTTTCCTTCTTCCCAGTAAAGGGGTAGGGCCACATAAGGAAATGCAAACCGAAAGAAAACTGGAATGACAATATTAACATCACACAAGATGAAATTGAAGATTAAAAGCACTTAGAATAAACAGACATATTGTGTAATGATATAAATCTAAGCCAATAAATATTTGTCATAAAATGACAAAGCAAAAACTATTAGAAATGCAAAGAAAACCTCATACAAGTACAATGATGGTGAAAGATTTTTGATTATATCTCTCTCAGAAATAGATTAATTTATTAGGCAGAAAAATAAGAATTTCTTTAGCAAACGATGTATTGGATGTATGGATCTTACATTCTTCAAATAGAAAATATACTTTTTTCAAGTATCTAAGTACAAAGAAATTGATTATGTACTAGGCCACAAAGAAGTCCTTACTGAATTCAAAAAAAGGGAGACTTTAAAGGATATATACCATGTTAAAATTACAAATAAATAGTAAGATGGAGACCCCATCAAAAACTTAAAATATTTAAAAATTAAGAAATAGTGGTAGATAACATTTGAACCAAAAAGGAAATTAAAAGGAAAATCATTTTCTAGAAATCAATGGGAAAAAATACTTTATTCAAGTTCATTGAAACCTAGCAGCTATAGTTCTCATAAAAAAGTATAATATTAGATATCACCATTATTAAAAAGTAAGGATGAGACAAAATAACTAGTTACTTCTCTTACTGAAATTAAAAATAAATGAAAAGAAACTGGGAAGAGGGGATTAACTGGTATAAGACCTAAACTTAATGAAATAGAAAGCAAAAATTATTAAAAGGATAAATGAGTCCAAAAGCAGGTGTTTTGAAAGAAAACTATATATTTCTATTAAACTTCACCTAAATATGTGACACGATCAGGCTCCAACAAAAAAATAAATGGTTCACTCAAATTATTAGAATGATTCCAGGATGGTTTGAAAAAGATACTGTTCACTAAGACAAGGGTACGGGGTAGGAGAAATGAAGAAAGTAGCACAGTATCTTCAGGTATTAACAGTAGAGTTGTTATCACTATTCACTTTTGAAGGGACAAGGAGAGGAAGCTACAAGTAGAACGTGGAAGAGGAGAGTTGTGCAGGGAAGCCATCTTCCATGGCTTTCAGTGCAGAGTCAAAGCCAGCCTGCACTGACCCTGCGGAAAAGGAGGCAGGAAGTATATGCCCCAGCCTCACTCTGCTCTCTCCTTCCTGTCTCCGGATGGAATTCCCCATTGGTGAACCCAACTGGAAGCCAAAAGAGGGCCCTGGAATTCACTGATCTTGTCCATACAGGTCAGCCTCTTAGGCTACAGAGCAGAGTGGAGAAGGGTGGAGAGTTCATTGGAGGGGCACAGCACCGTACCATTTCCGAGTGTGAGTTCTCAATCTCAAGCAATACCTCTTATATATCATATGCTGGGAAATTGCAGATTGTTGGTTAAAAATGAGACATACATTGTAGATGATAGCCAATAAACTATTGATTTAAATCATAATATTGAGGGGTTTCCTTTGTAGGAAAAAAGAAATAATTGAACAATGATTTTGTTTCATCATCAAGTTGAGAAAGTTGTTAAAGTACAATTTTAATTGTCAAGAGTGTAACTTGCTTAAAGTTTTGATATAACATACAGATTTCAAGTAAAGGATCTCAATTTCCCTATCTGATGAAGAGGGGAAGGCAACAGCTTTTATGGTGACTTCTTCTATTTCAATGGTCCACTCATAGCATTGGGGCTTCCATGTGGTTTTACAGTCACACTGATGTGGCATTGAAGAAACCCAAGTGTGAAGAACCAATCAGTATTCTCACCAATATTAATCAGCACTGTGGCTTGGCATTTTAGGCTGCTATAGACATTTCAGAATGGCTTCTTCACCTATGCCAAAGAAACTCAGTTTTTCTCAGCTGCTGCAGGTACTGAGTCTTTGGGTAGAATTGAATGAAAGGAAAAGAAAAAATATGATATAGGTTTACTTCCCTTGCTCTTATTCACATGTGCACTGCATCCTCCTTTTTGATTCCATCATACCAAACAGGACCATGTGAATGATTAATTCTCAAAAAGCTATGATTTCTAAAATTAGTTGATTGGGGCACCACAGTTCTGTTTACACTTTTATATGTCAGTAATAACACATGAAACGTCAGCATTTTGAGGAGTCTGGGGTCTGCCCTATTCCTTTGATTTTCTGACCTCTCTTTTGTTTGTAATTCTTTGAAGTCTTCAAGACTTACACTGGTAGCTTGTGTAGCAACTTAATCTATGATGGCAAGTAATAGAATAATAAAAATAAGTGATGAAAGAAATCTCAGGTATAATCGAGTACAAAACTCTAATTTTAAGGATGAGGAAAATGAGATCCAGAGACTTATTAATTGGACAGAGGACACAGTCATTAGTGGCCAGAATGCTAGAATACTGGAACAAGCCACAACTGGAAACCCATCTCTCTGTATCTAATTAATAGCTTTTTTGATTATTCCCTAATGTCTGTTAAAAAAAATGTAACTTATAGAAAATTTTTATACCTACCTGAAAAAATATATCTAAGAAAGCATTTAAATAAAAATCAAAAGAGATTAATAGACAGATAGTGCTACTAAAAGTTATATGTATTCTTACTCTAATGCCCAGAGTAAACTATAATTATATGTCAAAAAAGTGATATCAATTATAATTTTTATTATAACTTTGTTAGGGTACTTATTTAATGACAACCTTCTAGTGTTTGAAAGATGTTCGATAATCTATTTCTCTCAAGATTTGCTTAGGGCCATTGAGAGTAAGGAGAAAAACTTATTTCAAATATATTTTCTTTGGGGAGAAAATAGTTAAATATTTTGCTTTTAATAAAAGAATGGTTAGACTCATGGAATCCCAGAATTGGAAGGACATATAGAGATTTCTAGTCTAACTTCCTACCCAAAATAGGAATCTCTTCTGCAGTGTCTCTGAGAAGCAGTCCTGTGGTCTCTGCTTGCATATTTCTAGTAATGAGAAACACACTATTTGTGAAGCAGCACTTTTTACCAAGATGTCATAAAATTCTTCCATATTGAGCATAAGGCAGCCACTTCACCTCAATACTATTAGTTCTTCCCTCTAAAGCAAGGGAAAAGTATTTATTTGGGTAGTCATTGCACAAATATTTGGAGATTGTTATTCTGTCTGTTCTAAGTGTTCTCTTCTGCTGCACCAGCATTTCAAGTTTCTTTAGTTGTTCCATATAAAGCATGGCTTTGAGGTACCCAGTCACTTCAGCAGTTCCACTGAATAGAGTGATTTATTAGTGTACCCCCAGAAATTGATGCTCACATAATCATTGTAGGTTCCCAACACTTTCTTGTATATTCCAGGTTCTGCTTACCAGATCAAGTATGGTTGTTTTATTACGCTCTTAGATTAGGGCATTAAGCCTCCAGTACAGTCCTGGCTCATGCTGAGCTTGGGGCTCAATAAAATATCCCAGATCTTTTCAACATGAAAATCATCTCCCTGATCCAGTCGTCTTGGTGAAATTTGGTCCATGAGACGTAAATGCAGAGCTCTGTATTTTCCCCTTCTAGTTATTTTTTTTAATGGTTTGTTTCCATTGTTCTAGCATTTTGAGCTGACATAGACAAGTGACAAAGCTTGGTGGGCATCTGGGGCTTATCCCATGTAAGGATAGATCCTGGTATTGTATCTAGTGAAAACTTTGGCCCCTAGGGAGCTTCAGTGGGAGAACATCTTAGTCTTTAAGGGACCACACTAACAGGGATAAAGAGGTATTAAAAGGGGAGTAAGGCAGAAGGGAAAAAGTGAAAGGCCTCCGAAGACAAAATTTGCAATTTTGTCTAGAGCTGGCTAGGAATAGGGCATTTTAAAAAGACACACTGATATTTTATTATATAGAACCCATCATTTATGCAAAAAAATGAAAAAGCTATAGGAGTAAATTAGGGGTAATTAGTAGAAGAATCTCTGTTATTCTGATTTAAATTTCTCTGGATCAGGGTTTTTCAGCCTCTGCACTATTGACATTTTGGGCCAAATAATTTTTTGTTGTGGGAAGATATCCATTGAATTGTATAATGTTTAAAGCATCCCTGGCTTCTACCTACTAGATGCCAGGAGAACTCCTGCCCCAGTCATGACAACCAAAAATATATAAGATGCTGCCAACTGTCTTCTGGGGAGAATTTAAGTGACCTTGGTTGAGAACAGCTGGTCTAATTCAGTACATAATTAATAAACTACATCAATCACGGTAAAACACATTCTGTTAAATTTGTTGTTAAATAGCCAACAGCAAACATTAATTGTAGGGAACATGACCAAAATAACATGTTCCATGCTCATTTCTGTACATGGTCTATATAAGGAATTGTTTATTTTTTACCCCATGCTTTTATGCTCTTAGAAAGACCTCATGGAAATTTCTTTGCAAAATCTTTGAAATATTATTAATTAGTTAAGTAAATATTTGCTGAGCTGAGAATGTGTTCTGGGTAGAATTATGCACACTGAATTACAGCAATAAATAAGACATAAAAATCCCTGCCTTCATAAAACATACATTAATGTGTGTGTGTCTGTGTGTGTGTGCATGCGTGTGAATGCAAGTGTGTGCATGTGTGCTGGAAGTGAGGGTGAAGAAACAATGAAAATTAAAAAAGAAATCATATAGCGCTACTAAAGCATTGAGGTGCCGTGAAGAAAGCTAAAGTAGGTAAGGTATAGGATGAAGAGGTCCTACGTGCTACTGTAAACTGGTATAGAAGACGGCCTGCTTGAAGAGATGATATTTAGGCAGAGGGCTGAATGATATGAAAGGAGGAACCATGAAAGTCCTTGGGAAAGAACATTTTAGGCGGAGACAAGAGCACTGTTACGGCCTCAATTGTATCCTTTCCATATTGCAGTGTTGAGGTCCTAATCCCCAGCACCTCAGAATGTGACTATGTTTGGAGATACAGCCTTTAAAGAGGCAATTAAGGTAAAATGAGCTCACATGGGTGGTCTCTAATCCAATATGACTGGTATCTTTATGAGAAGAGGGGATCTGGACACAGAAACAGACAGAGATGGTCATGTGAAGACACAGGAAAGGTAGCATCTGTGAGCCAAGGAGAGGGGCCTCAGGACAAACCAAACCTGCCGACACTCTGATCCTATACTTCCAGCCTCCAGAACTGTGAGGAATTAATTTCTATTGTTTAAGCCACCCAGACTCTGGTATCTTGTTATGGCAGCCCAAGCCGACTAATACAAGTATGTCAGCTGTCAAGAGCTCGATATGTTTGCTGAATGGCAGGTAGATCAGACTGAGAAGGGAACAGTGAGTGGTACGAGATAGGACTGGAAAGACAGACAGGGACTGGATCACGTGGTGATAAGGAAGCTGGGTTTTGTTCCTAGTAAGTGTGAACAGGTTTTTGCACGGGGGATTGACATGAGTGACTTAGCAGAGCGAAGCGGAAGCAGAAGACCAGTTCTCAGGCATGTGCTGTAGCCCACATGGACAAGAATGTGCCCTGGACATGGCCTGCTGCTGGTGAAGGAGGTAAGGTACCAACAGATCTTGCTGGAAGTACCATGTCAGGGAAAGAGAAGCACACAGGAATCCTATGTTTTGCTCCTATGTGAGACGGCGAACGCTGCCTTTCTTTTCTGAGGGGGGAAATCTTGAGGGAAGACTTATCCTAACCCTTGAATGTAGCTTGCTATGTTTTGTTACGTTAAGTGCACCAAGAAATATTTTTCCTTTACTTAAATATTTTCAAGTGTAATATTTGTGGGAAATGCAAAGAATATAAAAGTATACGAGAAAAATCTACCTTTGTAATCTCACTCCTTAGAGTTGAGCACTGTTAACAGGTCATGGTGCATCTTTCTAGATCTTTTTTAACGTACATTTAATCAATATCTATCTCTGTGTCTCGCTATCTCTCTGTACACCACACACGCACTTAGAAACTGATTTATATCATAATAAAAAAGTGACAAAATTCTCAAAAATCATAGCATTCAATGGAACATGAATTTATCTCCTTTTTTTTTTCTAATAACTTTAAGGGAGCTTGTTAAAATTGTGCACAGAAGGACAGAGAGTGGGTGGTAAAACCACCACTTTGAGGAAAAGAAGAGTGGCATTCTCAGATGGCAGTATTTGCTGTTATTCTGGGCTCCAGGTTCTGGATCTTTGCTTTCAATTGGATTTGGGTTTTATTAAGGTAAATTTTGCTCAACGTATTTAAGTGCTGTTTGTCCATAATTTTACAAAAGGATCATTTTGGGGGCCTGGTGAAAAATTATAAATACCAATCAATGGAGCACTTTCTTAATTTCTTATTTGATTATTATTATTATTTTAAACACTAGGTATTTTTACATAGTGATCTATTTTTTTATGACATTTTTATATGATTAAACCAAATGTGAACAAGGCAATTCAAAAAACCAAATGTACCTGCTGAATTCACCAAGTCTCCAGATGGGAAAAACAGAAATGAACAGATTCCATATAAAACATGCAAAGGAAAGGACAAAATAAAGTTAAATTCTTCATCTGAAATAGTTTACCAGATTAAAGTTTGTAACCCATAGAGGCACCATAAAATGAGATAAAGTAAAAAAAAAAATTATGTGTGTCATTACTATGTTATTAAGTATCATAGAAGAACATTGTAATATGTTGTGTAAATGCTGGAATAGAGGTTCTCACCATAAAACAGCTGATTCTCCATAGTCTGCGCTGTCCTGTTCTTCTCAATCCCCAAAGAACAGGATGGATATTCTAGAACAAATGAGCTACACAGTGCTTTCAAAGAGAATGAGCAAATTCAGACGACCAAATACAGCTCTTGGGGAAGGAAACATAGATAACATAACCTGTATGGGGTCTTTGGGGAGAGAAGTGATGTATCATCTATGCCAGTCACTGTGATAGCCTTTAAAGCTGACATCCCATTGAGCCCTTACATAACCCTCGATGAATGCTGTCATCCCATTTTGTAGACAGACCCAGAGACATGAAGTGACCTACCCAAGTTCTTCTATCTAGTACATTGCAGAACAGGGAGGAATACAGATCTGTTGGATCTCAAGGACCAGGTTCCTTCCTCCACAATCCAGTACCTGCTGCTCCGCACCCCACTGGGGCTCACCAGGGCACTCATCAGTGACAAGTTTCACATGTATGTCGCTTACCTTTAGCTCTTTTATATTAAAATATTTTAAAATTGTATTTCCTATTTCCATAACTGCATAATAATACTCATTGTGTCTTTTTTATTTTTAATCTCTGATTTTTCATCAACATACTTTTTAAAAAATTTTTTTAAATTTTATTTTTGGCTGTGTTGGGTCTTCATTGCTGCACGCAGACTTCCTCTAGTTGTGGTGAGCGGGGGCTACTCTTCGTTGCAGTGCATGGGCTTTTAATTGCGGTGGCTTCTCGTGTTGTGGAGCACATGCTCTAGGTGTGTGGGCTTCAGTAGTTGCAGCATGCAGGCTCAATAGTTGCGGCACATGGACCCTAGAGCGTGCGGGCTTCAATAGTTGTGGCATGCAGGCTCTAGAGCGCAGGCTCAATAGTTGTGGCGCACAGGCTTTGTTGTTCCATGACATGTGGGATCTTCCTTGACCAGGGCTCGAACCCGTGTCCCTGCATTGGCAGGCAGATTCTTAACCACTGTGCCACGAGGGAAGTCCCTCATTGTGTCTTAATCATCTTTAAGTCTACGTCCTCTAGCCCAACTCTTTACACAAAGCGGACGTGAAATAGGTCTTATTTGATGGGCTAGTGGAGATTACTCTTTTGGCATCCCAAAGAGAGATTCTCTAAGATAATAAAAGGCTATTTTTATTTGAAACTATCTTATATATACACCCTACATCTTAGTTTAATGTACACCATGAAAATAAAACAGAAAGAAAAACATGGAAAACTTTTATTTAGAAATGTAAAGGTGAAATCAATAGTTCTCATGCTGTGTAGACGAAAGTTATAATCAGTTCTTTTTTTTTTAACATCTTTATTGGAGTATAATTGCTTTACAGTGGTGTGTTAGTTTCTGCTTTACAACAAAATGAATCAGTTATATATATACATATGTTCCCATATCTCTTCCCTCTTGCGTCTCCCTCCCTCCCACCCTCCTTATATAATCAGTTCTTGAGAGTTAAATAATTTCTCTTATTGGCTTAATCTTTTCTGTGTTGAAAGAAGTTAAGAATTTTGTTATTTTAAATTATTTCTCAGTAGTAGTATAATTCATTACTCTTCCTTGAACTGCTAATGATTTATTTTGTAAATAATTACAAAATGTGATGGGTTATTGCTGCATATATATTTCTCTGTCCACGTTTAAACTGGTACATATAATAACAGATTTTGAACTTTTCTTCACTTCTTTATATTTAACTAATGGAGCTTATCTAGGACACACCAGAAGGTATTTATGCAGGCTAATTGAATAAAATATAGCCAAATTCCTAGTTTTGTGGTATTATATTAAGCAATTGAATAGTATTTGAATTATATATTACTTCTGAATCTTAAGCTTTTATGATACTTATAAATAATACATATTTATTAATATAGAGAGTATATAATTCTAAAAACAGTTACTGTGAATGTGCATCATCTCATGTAGATACAAAATAGGAAAATAATTTTTTGTGATGAGAGCTCTTAGGAATTACTCTCTTAGCGGCTCTCATCTGTGCCACACAGCAGCACTCATTATATTAATCATGTTGTACATCACATCCCTAGCGCTTATTTATTATATAGCTGGAACCCTTCATCACCATTCAAATATATTAAATTATTATCGACTATATTCCCCATTGTGAACATTTCAGCCCCATGTCTCATTTATTTTGTAACTGGAACTTTGTACCTCTTAATCTCCTCACCTATTTCACTCATCTCTCCACCTCACTGCCCTCTGGCAACCACCCGTTTTTCTTTGCATCTGTCTATGACTCTGTTTCTGTCTTGTTATGGTTGCTCTTTTGTTTTGTTTTTTAGGTCCCGTGTATAAGGGAAATCATATGGTATTTGTCTTACTCTGCCTGACTCATTTCACTTAGATTAATGCCCTCAAGGTCTGTCCATGTTGTCACAAAAGGCAAGATTTCAGTCTTTTTTATGGTTGAATAATATTCTATTATGCATTATATATATTATCTATTATATATAGGATATATATATTCTATTGTATATATATAGCTATCTATATATCTATCTATATATAGATATCTCACATATCCTTTACCCATTCATCTATCAATGAGCACTTATGTTGCTTCCATATCTTGGCTATTGTAAATAATGCTCAATGAACATAGGGGTGTACATATCTTTTGGAATTGGTGTTTTCATTTTCTTCAGGAAAAATACCTAGAAGTGGAATTGCTGGATCATATGGTAGTTCTACTTTTTAAAAATTAATTAATTAATTAATTAATTGGCTGTGTTGGGTCTTCATTACTGCACGCAGGCTTTCTCTAGTTGCGGCGAGTCAGGGCTACTCTTCGTTGCGGTGCACGGGCTTCTCATTGCGGTGGCTTCTCTTGTTGAGCAGCAGGGGCTCTAGGCACGCGGGCTTCAGTAGTTGTGGCTCGCGGGCTCTAGAACGCAGGCTCAGTAGTTGTGGCGCACGGGCTTAGTTGCTCTGCGGCATGTGGAATCTTCCCGGACCAGGGCTCGAGCCCGTGTCCCCTGCATTGGCAGGCGGATTCTTAACCACTGCGCCGCCAGGGAAGTCCCAGTAGTTCTATTTTTAAGTTTTTGAGGAACCTGCACACTGTTCTCCACAGTAGCTGCACTAATTTACATTCCCCCCAAAGGGGCACAAGGGTTCCCTTCCCTCCACATCCTTACTAACACTTATTTGTTGTCTTTTTGATACTAGCCATTCTGACAGCTAGGAAGTGGTATCTCATTGTGGTTTTGATTTGCATTTCCCTGATGATTAGTGATGTTGAGCATCTTTTCATGGACCTCTTGGCCATCTGTATGCCTTCTTTCAGAAGAATGTCTCTTCAAGTCCTCTGCCCATTTTTAATCTGTTTTTTCTTTCCATTGAGTTGTATGAATTTTTGGTATATTTTGGATATTAAGCCCTTATTTATGAATATCTTTAGTTGCCTGATTTAGATCACAAAATTTTCCCATTGTAAAGAAAGGATAACTTTTTGCCATTAAGATGGAGACCAGCAGTATTTTCTCTGAAAGAAGTAGGGTAAGATATAGACAAAGTTCCACCCAGAAAGGAAGAGGGAGTAGGAAGCCAACAGTTTCTCCCAGGGATTGTGGAAAGGGGTAGATGGAGATTAGATAAGTGACAAAACTTCTAACTCTAGGCTCAAATCTTAGGGAACAGATTGTGTCATTTAGTTTAAGGGAAAAACCCAATGCCGAGGAATGTTAGGCCACTCCCCTTTTGGAACCCTAGAAAGAGTTTGTCTTAGTGTGTGGTCTCAAAAACAACATGGCAGAGGGATAATAGTGGTTCCCATTAGAGTAGCAGTAGCAGCAAAAGATGTCTGGAAAAACAAGCTTGTTTGTATCAAGCTGACCTTGGACTGTGTTGTCATGGAAAGGGTCCAGAAATTCTGACATGCTCTCTGGATGAAGTGGAATATATTTAAGAATTTGACTGGTGAACTTGCCAGAGGGTTTATCATAGCAGAGGTGACTGGATGTTTCACGAGGATTGGAGAAAGGCAGACTTGTTGAGGCAGGATGGAATAGAAGTCACAAGCAGACCTCATAGGAGACCCAAGTGCAGGTGAAAGCTACAGTAGGCGTAGTCATCAAGATATGCAGAAAAGAGAACACTGCTGCCTGGAGGCCAGCAGGGTACAAATGACCAGGTTGACTGGGGACAGCACCATAGAGAGCAGAAATCCCCCCAGATGGAGGAGACAAGGATTGCCGCTCCTTTCCCTCAATGAAGGCATGTGGACCTCCTACACCTCCTGCTTTAACCCAGATCGATCTTGAAGGTGAGTGTGGAGAGGGGAGGAAGTGTGAATGATTAAGCCTTTATTCAAAAGAGACAGAGTCACAGAAAATTGTCCCTTGTACTGGAAGATGTTGAGATGCCACTAGTCTGCAAGGTTAGGATCTCACTCTCTTCCTAATGAGGACTTGTGAGGAAAGGTAGATGCATTTTCTTTGCTCATTTGTAAACCAGTGCAGTCCTATAATTCTGGCTGACAACTTTCTTCAGGCATCTTTTAAAAAATCAGTTATTTTTCTAGATGGTGACACCACTGAGACAGGAAGCTCCTTGGAAGCGACACTACCTTGCCACACACTCTCTGCTTCTGATGACTTTAAAGGGTCGTGAACCCACTGAATTATTCCTGGGTGGTCATAATCTGTGGGTGATAGCGCTTCTATCAGGCTCAGCATTTAAGTTTTCCCTTCAGTCTTTAAGAAACATGGACGCTGATTCTCTAAATATACCCTAAAATGTCTTTATTTGGCCAATTACATTTCCTTGTCTTTGGTTGATTGGTTGATTAATTAACTTATTCAACAAATATTTGCAGCACATGTGCCAGGCACAGTGGACAAAGCTGAAACGTCAGACAGGCTCTCTGTCCTCATGGAACTTACGTTTGAACTATTTGGATTAATGTCACTGCTCAGGCACCATGCAACTCTTGCATGCATAGTTTCTTCTTTATTCTTCACAAATATTTCCATTGTCAAACAACTCATCCTGTATGGGGTACAACATTTGTCATTTTTTCTCCACTTTCATTTTTATTTCTTCTATTTTTATTTCTCTTGTAATTTTATGCCTTTTAATAATACTTTCAACATTCTCACTGTGTGTTTGCACTTCCAGGACCTTATAAAGTCCCTAATGTTTGGAAGATAGTTAAAAATTAATCACCTATAGAGAAAACACGTCGACTAATAAAATCCACAATGGCCAGTTCTGTAACAACCTGCTACAAACACTAACACTATGTGTTGGTGATGAGCTTTTGCTCCAAGGCATAGCTTTGTTCCTATCTACAGAAATCTTTGAGTCAAAAATTTTTTAATTAAAAAAATTCTACTTTTTAGAAAAGGGACGATTTAATTATTTAATTGAAGTAAAAAGAGATGATAAAGTAGTAACTAGAAAGACAAATTTTAATAATTAGAAATTCCTGCTTTTTAGAAACTTATTGCCTGGATGAAGAGACAATTATCTAAAAATAATCAACCTCACTAATCGTCAGGGAAATGCAAAGCAAAACCGTAATGAGATATCACCTCACACCAGCTGGAATGTCTCTCATCAAAAAAGACAAGAGATAACAAGTGCCGGGGAAGCTGTGGAGAAAAAGAGACACTTGTGCACTATTGGGGGGAATGTAAGTTGGTGCAGCCACTGTGGAGAACAGTACGGAGATTCTTCAAAAAATTAAAAATAGAACTACCATACAATCCAGCAGTTCCACTTCTGGGTATATATCCAAAGGAAATGAAAGCAAGATATTAAAGAGATATCTGTACTTCCATGTTCATTGCAGCATTAATCACAATAGCCAAGATATGTCAATAACTGATGGATGAATGGATAAAGATGTGGTATTATACACACACACACACACACACACACACACACACCATGGAATGTTATTCAGCCATGACAAAGAAGAAAATCCTGCCCTTTGTTGACAACATAGATGGACCCTCCTATTTTAATTGGACAAATTATACTAAGTGAAATAAGCCAAACAGAGAAAGACAAGTCATGCACGGTATCACTTACATGTGGAATCAAAAATAAAAGTCAAAACTCATAGAAACAGAGTAGAAAAGTGGTTGCCAAGGGTTAGGGAGTGAGGAAAATAGGAAAAAGTTGGTTAAAAAGTTACTATGATTTTCACCTATAAGATGAATAAGGTCCTCAGATCTCCTATAAAATATGGTAAGTATATTTTATAACACTGTATTGTATAATCAAAATTTGCTAAGAGAGTAAAATTTAAATGTTCACACACACAGAAAGATGTGATGTGATGGACATGCTAATTAACTAGATAAGGGGAATTCTTTCACAATGTGTACTTATAGCAAATCACCACAAGGTACACTTTTTTTTTTTTTTTTGGTGGTACATTGGCCTCTCACTGTTGTGGCCTCTCCCATTGCGGAGCACAGGCTCCAGACGTGCAGGCTCAGCGGCCATGGCTCACGGGCCCAGCCGCTCCGCAGCATGTGGGATCTTCCCAGACCGGGGCACGAACCCGCGTCCCCTGCATCGGTAGGCAGACTCTCAACCACTGCACCACCAGGGAAGCCCCACAAGGTACACTTTAAATATCTTACAATCTCATAGGTCAATTATACCCCAGTAAAACTGAAAAAAAGATGATTTATAAACTCTGTACTTGTATTTTGGAATATCTTGACTCATGGGAAGAACCTTCTGGTGGAACTCCTATTTTAATTGGACAAATATTTATTATATATTGGAATTGCAGTGGAATGAGAGTGCCTACCTATAATTTTGCAGGGTCTGTGTTTGGAAAAGTATTTAAGGGGTAATAAATCAACTTATATTAAGAACTTTCCTTAAAAGGAAACATTCTTTGAATAGACAACGTTGAATGAAATTACTTGGCCTACAAAATTGATCTGTTCCCAAACAAAAAGGATGAGGAAAATAGAAATGAGGATAGACTTCCTTTAGCAGACATTTTTCTGAGTACCTCAAAACCTTTAGAAAGTATTTTTCTTAATTAATAAAAAGTATGTTTCATAGGAAAAATTCCATTGAAAGTGTTATAATTTTATATCTACTTATCAAAAATGCAATTTTGAAGATTTCAGGAAACTTTATGAAAAATGTAAAAATAATAAAACTATCATGAAAATAAAATTCCTCAAAAGATACTATAAAACAATTTTAGATATTGAAATATGTATCATAACTAATTATTAATTTATGTTATTTTTAATGTTCAGTTAGTCATGAATTTTTTAATTTGCTTTATTTTTATTTTAAAACAATTATAATTTTGAAAAATTTTGAATAAAATTATTTAGTAGGTTTACTAATGTAATAAAACCAACTCTCAATAAATATTTCAGAAAGTCCTATAACTTTAATGACTGTGCTTTTGCTCATGTTCAGATGTATCCCAGTTGACAACAGATTTTATAGACATCTTATTTTAGTAGCTGCATGACCTTAAGAAAATCACTTAACTACATTAGTCTTATTTTTCTTATGTACAAATGGGGATGATGTTACTTATGTCAAAGTTAAGTATGAGGGATAAAGAAAATAATATGTGTCAAGTGCTAATCACAGTCTAGCAATATTATTAATATTATAATGGTTCTTAAAAAAGGGCTACAATCAACTAGACAATCCCAAGTATTCAAGGAATACTTTCTACTTGCCTAATACTTTTCTTGGTATTATGACCTGCAGGAATAAGTCTCTTATAACCTACTGAAGAGATATCACAAGCAGCCATGAAAAATATGGAAAAAATGATTATATGTGGCAGATTATAGTTTTAAATGCTTATCTGTATGCTTACAGAAGTAGAAAAGGCGTTAGCGATTGGAGAGAACATGATAAGCTGGTGTTATCATTTGGTCTTTATGATATGCCTAGTATTATGTGAGGAACTGGAAATTCAAGAAGACAGAGTTCTTATTCTCAAGAAGCTCAGAATCTCCTGAATCAAGGAAGGCACCACATGTCAGGTGAGAGGCACTGTTTTGGGCAAAAGAATAGAGCATTATGGGAAGGGAGTAAGCATTTTAGGTGTGGTGAGCTTTGTTTACCTGAGGCATTGGCTTGGCTGGAGGGGAGGGGGTGTTGGAGAGTGGTGGGCGGTAGGGCTGGGTAGGCAAAGAGAGAAATTCCACAGTAAAAACACTTGGGATTGCTTTCTGAGCATGGCATCAGTGTGTTGCCTGGCAGAAGAATATTTTTCCTGAGCCCTGTTAGGTTGTTAAGTTTTCCATTATTAGCTTTATAATTCTTACATTCCTCCTGTATTATGCTGAGAACAAACAATGTGGGCTTCAATCTTTTTAACACTTGTTCCTGTATCAACCAGTTCTCAACCACATGGAAGGATGGAATTAAGAGCCACACTGGTGTGGAGTAGTTGTGTGGGTTGATTTTTTCCAGAAGTTGACAGAGAAAGACATTCTGTACCACTCATAGCATTTTAGATACCATCTCCTAATCTTATAGGCGAGAACCGAGGCTCACGGCAGTTGCCTAAGATCACTTGGATATATGTGGAGGGCTGGGACCCAGACTCCATCTCCTGATGCCAGGCAGTGGCTTATTCTGCTCGATCAGTATCCCCGGAATGGGCTGCTAGGGACACTCATTCCAGAAGGTATTAACAAAGGGTTCTAGGGAGAAAAAGAGTCTTGGAAATACTGCATGTTAAATCCTTCTCTTGGGGATCCAGGTTTCATAGTAGCACATTAGAAACTTAAAGGAGTTCCAAAGGTAAAAACAAAACAAAACAAAACCCCCCAAAACAAAAAAATTCTTTAACAGTGTTAATAGTTAAGATGACATATCTGCAGAGAAAGACTTTCTCTGTACATCTTGCTAATGGGGAATTGTTTTCCCTTAACACCAGTTTGGGATGACCTCACACCCCTCGTCCTCATTTCTCAAATTAGCGCGGCCCACAGCCTTTGCTGGGTGCAGCTGAAGTCAGAAGGACCAGGATTCTTAGCAACAAGAAAAGTCACGGTCTTCACAACAGGACTTTACACTCCCAGGAGATTGACTGGCACCTCCGTTTTACTGAGTGTCAACAGACCATTGATGCATCTACTGGGCTGAAATATGAGCTAAGTATACCTTATTTCTCGTTTATTGAAAGCAGTATGGCCAGCAGGGAAGAGTTTGTATTTGCTGTCAGCTAGCCTTGTTCTTGTCTAGCTATGGCATTTAGCAGTTCTGTGATCTTGGGGAAGTTATTTAAGCTTTTTGAGCCTCCATTTCCTTATCTGTAGAATGGGGATAATAATTCCCCACCCTCAGAATATTTGTAAGAATGAGTTGCTATAGTACAGAACATATAACATGTCACATACAGTGCATAATATATGTGTTTAAGATTCTTAGCAGTGGGGCTTCCCTGGTGGCGCAGTGGTTGAGAGTCTGCCTGCCGATGCAGGGGACGCGGGTTCGTGCCCTGGTCCGGGAGGATCCCGCATGCCGCAGAGTGGCTGGGCCCCTAAGCCATGGCCGCTGAGCCTGCGCATCGGGAGCCTGTGCTCCGCAACGAGAGAGGTCACAACAGTGAGAGGCCTGCGTACCGCAAAACAAAACAAAAACAAACAAAAAAAGATTCTTAGCAGAATTCTTGGCATATACTATGTGCTCATAGATGTAGCTATATGAGTATCATGTTATCGCTCCTTCGTACTGAGTGTATGTGACAGGCATGTGCTAAGTGCCTTTACATACATAAATATATATGTAATACAAACATGAATATAAATGAGCTTTATATTTTGTATATTCACAATAGTAGTTGTCATTTCCTACGTGCCAAGTACTCTGCTAAGTCTTTTTATGAATTATCTAATTTAGTTTTGACAATAGTCATGAGGAGTTA
Organism: Grampus griseus; assembly: GCF_964374135.1. NCBI lineage: Eukaryota > Metazoa > Chordata > Mammalia > Artiodactyla > Delphinidae > Grampus > Grampus griseus. Next base: position 11,080,623 of record NC_139007.1, on the reverse strand, counting down.
GTATTTCCATTTTGTGGAGGAGAGAATTGAGGTGCAGAAAGGTTAACTTATCTAAAGTTAACCCCCTTATCTAGGGGCCGAGCTAGGCTTTGAACCAGCTGAATGTTATGCTCTTGTACCTCTTTAATGAAGATAAAAATTGCTTAATTTCGAATTTTAAATTTCTATTTTCATATTAGACATACAGAGTATAATAAACTTGGTAGTCAGGAATTGTTTTAAAATTTATAAAACAATATTAAAATTGATCTAAAAATTTTTAAAAATCCATCACACAACCATCCAAACATAACTTTCATGTGTTATACTCCCTTCTAGCCCTTGTGCAAAAAATATTTTTCCATGATTATAATCAATGTTGTGTTCTTATCAATGACGATTAAATTATAACGGTTTTAATGTTTCATTTCCATAATTATCATCTTCAGTAGCTGCATACAACAATTAGCCCAGTCATTCTTCTACTTGTCAGACTTTGATCTTTCTCCACCCTCCCGTTATTCAGCATGATCTAGGGTTACTTTTAATGCTACAAAACAAAACAAAACAAAACAACCCCCCCTGAATCATCCATATTAACTGTCAGTTCTGAACTCAGTATTTCTTTAACAAAATGCATCTGGGATTCCAGATATAGAATACCGTTATCCTTTGGAAAGGCTACTTAGTACTTTCTGGCATTTTAAAGCCTGTGGGAAGTTGCACAGGTGTGATTCTTTCTTAGGGACATGGTACAGCCTGTTCATGCAAACGTTGCCATTGGACATTATCTCACACAACCTTTACATTCGGAAACAGACGAGGGAGAGACCGAGTGATGCCAAAGTCCCATAGAAGAGAAACCCGTCTCCAGTTATCAGTCGCCTCTTGAAATAAGTCACACAGTGTCAACCACTCTGCTACAACGGACTTCCAGGTCTGGTGATTTGTTTTCTGTCATCTTCTCTTCTGGTTATCCCTTCAGTTATGTATGCTCATTGCTACTAATAAAAGACTATCTGCCTCTTTTATTTCATTCAAAAGATACTTATTATGCCTCTGCAATTTCTGGATCCAAAAAACATTTTTTTTCCCTCATTGAATCCACCTGCACTAAAATTATAAGTTTTATTCTCCTTACTCCCTTCATTATTATAGGTTTTGACAGAATATGGGATATTCATACCCACTTCATTCACTGCACTGTTTTCTGAGGTTATGGGATCCATACAGAAATGGCTTGGCTACAGTACATTTTGCCATCTAATTTTTAGCTACTGAACAGTGCCACCTTATATACTTTGGGATCATACTCACATTAGACAAAAAAGTTTATTGTGGGTTTAAAAACTTTTTTTTCCAGACTGAGGCATACACCGAATTCAGTACTGCAATTTATCCCAACAGTGCAGAAACTGCTTTAAAAATGGTTCATTTTTCCAGAGTATCCTGAAAGGCTAGGCTTTGTGATCTTTCTTGGAGAGCCAAGTACAACTTGCCTCCATTTACAAACCTAGGGGAAATGATCATTGCACAAACTTCATATTTTTAAATGGAAACGAAAAAAGCAATAGCTCTCGAAAGACTCCTTTAAGAAAGGCAAGTTTATGGAACTCAAATATTTTCTGAAATGTTTGGCCTCATGATATATTTACAGTAGGAACCCACTATTTTCCTTGAGCCCTCAAACTTTCATTTTAAGACCTATAATCATTCTACAGCTATAAGTTAACTGCTGAAGGATGGAATTTTACAGGATGTGCTACGGACAGGGTGTGAACAGAGGAAAGCGTATGTTTTCACACTTCAGGTTGTTAGGGGAAAAACGGTATTTGAGCATAAATTGGCATTAGAAGGAAGGAAAGTCTTGGTTGGTAGGAAAAAGAAGTCTGCTCTGTTGAACTGCAATGTTTGAGGTCTTCAAAATCATGTACAATTTTTTTCATGTTTTACATTTTTAAGCAAACTTGAAAGAAACATTGGGAAGGAAGGGATCTTGTGATCCTAGATTGAGGTTGGATTTCCATGGGCATTTTCATTTTCCACGGTGTCAGTGCTGCAAGAAGAACTGAAAGAAGACCTCATGTGGCAGAAGAAAACTGGATGATGGAGACATAACATTGAGAGCAGCGGGAGAAGAAAACGAGGCAAAAGAGGAGGCTGGGCAGTGGTGGCCCAGAGGAGGGATGATGGAGGCTGGGACTAAGGATTACCGTGGGGCAGTGGAACTCATGAAAAGTGGATGAGTTCGAAATCTATTTTGTGTGTAGAACTGACAGTAATTGGGATGGATTTTTTTTAAAAAATGAAGACTGAGTGATGAGGCACTATCAAGAGTGATTCTCAGAATCCCTGCTTGAGAGACTGGGTGATGGAAGCGGCACCAGTTAAGGTGGAGAGCACGACTGGACGAGGAGATGTGCAAACCAAGTGTGATTTGCGAGCATCTGGCGGAGGTATAAAGCAGGCAGTTGAATGCATGGAGCTTAGAAGTGAGTGTAGGATGAAAATATAAACTTTGAAATCATTAGAATATATAGATGGTATTTAAATTATGGGACTGTGGTATATATATATATATATATATATATATATATATATATATATATATACACACACACACACATACACACACAATGGAATATTACTCAGCCATAAAAAAGAATGAAATGATGTCATTTGTAGCAAAATGGGTGGACCTAGTGCTTATCACACTAAGTGAAGTAAGCCAGATAGAGAAAGACAAATATCATATGATATCACTTATGTGTGGAATCTTAAAAAAAGATACAAATGAACTTATTCCCAAAACAGAAAGAGACTCACAGACACAGAAAACAAACTTATGGTTACCAAAGGGAAAAAGAAGGTGGGGGGAGAGATAACATATTCACACTACTATATATAAAATAGATAACCAACAAGGACCTGCTGTATAGCCCAGGGAACTACACTCAATACCTTGTAATAACTTATAAGGGAAAAGAATCTGAAAAAGAGTATACATTTATGTATGTATAACTGAATTGCTGTGCTGTACACCTGAAACTAACACGATATTGTACATCAACTATACTTCAATAAAAAAATTATGAGACTGGGAGTAACAACAGCAACTATATCAAACCTTGAACAACTCCAAGGCTGTTTGTTCCAAGAGGTACATAATGCTGTCTGACTCATTAGAATGACTCTTTTGGTTGAAGTCATATACCCACTAGTCACTAATGGCCTGAAGTTTTAGTGGCAAAATCATGCAGATATTCCTTCTCTTTTTTATACATGTTTTCCAATAATACAAAAAATATTTTTGTATAAAAGAGTAGCTCTTGATTGGAGTCCTATCTATCTAATATATGTATTTAGATTTGAATTTGCTCCATGAAACTCAGGTGGAAAAAAGTCACATTTTAATATATTTTGTTACTCAAATATAACCTGGCTTCCAGGCTCTGTGCTTTATTGGTGGGAAATTTAACTGTAGTTCTGCTTTTATGAGAAGATTCTATTCTTCCAGAGGCTTTGGCAAAAGTTCCAGGGTCTTAGCTGGTCAGAAAACTTGGACCAGGACCCTCTGAGCCCCTCACTTTCCCATGGTTATAGCAGTCACAGCTTCATCAGCTAGTGAGAAGCTGCCTTTGCCTTAAAGGAAGCCATGTAGGATTTAATTTTGAGCTGAAAGTTGGGCTGATCTTCCAACCAGAATCTCTAACTGAGAATCTCAAAAATTTCATGTTTCTATTTCTACGGAGGTCCCTGGGAGAGAAGGATCCAGGCTGTGGACTTTGCAGGTCCTTCCTGGGCCCAGGAGAGGCTGGCATTGCCACTTCGCAGCCCATCCCTTTTCTACTGCGTGTCCATCACCAGGTGTAATGTCAGGTTTTTTTCTCTTGCCTACCTGGGTCAGAGACCAGTTTCTTGGGGGACCAGGACGTTCTCCCTCCCCACCTGGTTTGTGGTTTTCAAGCTCCACCAGGCCTGCTTTTGCTTTCACGTGATGCCTATGCCCTTGTTTTCAGATTGGTGACTGCAGCTTGTTCCAGTCCACTCACCCTTCCCACACGTAAAGCTAACCAACGGGCAGTTGCACTTCTCAACTCCCTTGTTGTGGTTGTGCGGTGTGGTCCTTAGCCTCACTGTGGGCTCGGTCCTTCTCCTGCAAACCCTGGACCTTTGCCTGTTGCCTGACTAGTCACACTGACTAGTCACAAGCAAGCGGACTGACAGGCCTGCCCACTGGTAGGTATGAGCTATCTTATCTGCCAGTGTGTTTTGGAAGGGGCCTCAGGAAAGGTGCTGACCCCAGGCTTCCCAACAGCTGACAAAGCAACTGACTGAGCTTTCAGCTGCTCTGATAATGTCTTGTCCACTTTAGCTGGTTACAGCTTAGGCCAGTTCCCCTGAAATCATCCATTTGACGCCTGTTTCTCAAATATTGGAGGTGGGCCATCGCGGCCTTCCTCTGCTTTTTTCTATAATGGCATCGGTAGTTGAAAAAAATGAGAGATGTGTCAGGGTTTAGTCAAATTGATCTCAGAGCAAAACAAGTGGCCGAAAATTGTCCTGCTGTACTTGTTTTTAAGAGACCATCCACATTTCCTGAGTCTAAAGGGACCGTGGCTAGAACCCCTCCAATCCGTCCACATTGTAGTGTGTATCTACACACACACCTGTTCAACTGGCCTCCTGGCGTTCATTCAAACAACTGACATGCTCTGATCTCTGGTATTCAACACATCGGGGCATCTGTTTTCATTAGTGAGACAGTCATTCAAATTCACTAAAGCCCTAAAGGGTGGGAATTCTGTTTCTGGAAATAAACTCAGTTATTGATAACTTACTTTTTGCATCAGAGGGAATACAGCTGCCCCCCACTGCCTGTTTCAGTGTGTTAGCTGCTGTCTTGGGTGGTATGTTTAAGTGAGGGACCATGGGAGTGTTTTCATACCCCAGGACTCTGGCATCCAGGTCATCGTGGGCACTCCTTGTTTATGAAGACGTTTCTTGTTTGGAAATTCAGGATCTGAGACAGAGACTTCAAAAATCAATTTCTATACTCCTCTATTTTTGGTGTTTCTCTGGTAATGACAGAGAAATCCACCTCTTAGGCAAACTCTTAAGATTGTTCTCAGCTATTTTTCCTTTCTAAACTTTTTGAGTATTACTCTACACTTTCTTAGGAGATTTAAAGCATTCTGTACATGCTTTCAAACTCAGTTCTGTCACATCCACTGGTATTTCCCACATCCGTCGTTTTGAGAGTCCACGTTTATCTTTGCACAACAGGGCTCCGACGGGGTCACAGCTGTAACTGGTTTCTCAAGCAGTCTGAACTCAGTGGGGAATGAACACGAAACCATCCGGTTTTCCTGTAGTCACTGACTGGGACCAAGCTCAGATGAATTTCTCTTTGTTGTATCTTGGACAACATCTTGGCCAGATTAGAATTGGGGTCACTTTGGATGATTTAAAGTGAGTCGATTTTAAAACTCTGGTCATCTTTCTGACTGAAAACTTAGCTTGTCCTCTCTGCCAGTAGATTTGGAATGGGAGTGGGCAGGGTCTGCTCCTTTACTTCTCTTTCACTTGCAGAAAGGAGGCTGAGACTAGAATACCTCAGGGATAACTGTTCTTCTCTGAGAACAGGCAGACTCTGGTGGTCATTAGGGCTGCTCATCGGGATTTCTGTTCTCCTTCCTGACACTTGGAGGAGTTGCACTTACCCACTCCCTTATGTACTTTTATACTGACAGATGGAGGAAAAAGGGAATGTGAGGGAATCCTACATTCTTAAAGTTTCCATCTGGAAGTGGCTTATCTCACTTCTAGTCAGTTTTTATCAGCCAATGACTACCGTAGTCTACCTTTCTGGTCCTCAAATAGTTGGCTACCTCTTACCCAAAAGTTCCATCCAGGTATTGCATTCAGCCCCAAGTCCAAAATCTCTGAGTGATGCTGCAGAGTGTCTTTACCAGGTCTAGACATGGCCGCTGTTAGTCTGAAGACCTGTGAATGTGATAGACAAATTACCTACCTCCCACACACCCATTACAAAGTGGTGGGAGAGGCATAGGACAAGCAAAATCAACATTCCCATTTAGAAAGAGGGAAGAACTGGAGACATAAAGCAGCTTCAGGTCCATAACGATTCTGAAATCCAGACAGTGAGGAACATTCCTTGATTTAGACCCCAACTCTGCTCAATGGGAGAGCTTCCTGGTCCACTGTTCCCCATGGCTTTTGACTCTGTCGCTCTAGAATGTTCTTTCTTTTCCATTATTCTTTGAGATAATCAAAACAGATACTGGAAAGTTTGTCTGTCATTGAGTACTGAGCAGTTTTATCAATCTGCTTCATACCTGTGGACACCTGAGATCATTTTAAGTCTTGAACAGTCACCACCCTTTTTCAGTTCCCATATATGGTTTCTGTGGTAATATAACTGTTGAAAATAGCAAGCACCATATCTTTTAGATTCCATTCAGTTATATTTGCCAATAACCAGTTCCTTTTAGACATACTAATTCATTTTGCTGAAGTTCTCCTGTCTCCACTTGACTTAATTAAGAGTGTATGAAGCTTTTATCTTCTTTCCCTAAACCCTGTTTCCAGTTGGAAGAAATAAGCATTAAACCTTTAGCTGTACCTTGCTGTTCTGTCTCCTTAATCAATTCAGAGGTTTTAACAATGAGTTTGAAAGCCACACCCTTGATTTTATCCTCCATGCGTTCTAACTCGTCTCTATCATTCTAAGGCATCCTTAATTCTTTCTTGTACAAATTGAGAAGGGAGAAGTAGTAGCCTCTTGCAGCTTTTTGATTTGTGGATTTTATCTATTCCAGTTTATTTGCTTTTACTTCTGCATGAAGCTAGCCAATTCTTTTCTGAACTCATCTATTCCTCATAATACTTTATCAAACGAAGCTAACAGCAACCAGCACACAACAGTAACATTATTTTCTTATGTCTTTCACTAAAGCTACAGATTCTCTCTACATATTATCTTCCCTCCAAGTTATTTCAGGCAACAGTTTTACCAAAAATATCATTGGTATGCAGCATTAATCCTCATCTTTTCAGCTTCCAGTAACAGTTTCCTAGCTGCCCGTCACCTGATTACTAAGCAATGCTATGTATTTGTGGCTTTACGTTATATATCATGACTGCACGTCACACTACGTGCTAACTTCTGTATCAGTAAGAATATGCTACGTAGTGCTAGCTAGAATATGCTGTAGTAACAAACATCCCTAAAACTTCAGTGGCTTAACCCAACAAAGTTTATTTCCTCCTCCAGCTACATGTCCAACACAGGATAATAGAAGAACTTTTTTCCTTGTGGATGTTCAGGGACTCAGACTGATGGAGCCTCTAGTTGATGAAGGCTCCGTGTAACTAGCATTCATTGACTACAGCTAGTTACTTGGCTACACCTAACTTCAAATTGGATGGAGAATTGTAAGACTACCAGATGCCTGGAAAGAAAACTGGAATGTTTGTGAACAGCTCTAACGAATTTTATAATCTTTGGAGCAAAATAGTAATTGGTTCTAGCTTTTGCTATTTTAACTTGCCCATCTGTGGTGCAGATGTGGAATGCACAAGAATTCTTAACAATCCTGATACTTCCCCCAAGCCTGTTTCTTTCATACTCTTCCCAATTTACTTAATAGCAATTCCATTTGCTCTGTTTTTTGATTAAAAAATCTTATCTTCCATGTTTCTCTTTCTTTCACACTCAGCCTCCAATCTGATCGTCAATCTGATTGGTTTTACCTTCAAAATACATCCATACTATTACCACTTCTTTCCAACGTCACCTCTACCATTTAGCTCTAAGCTACCATTGTTGTTCACCTCCTAAACTGGTTGCCCTTTTCTACACCTTCAACCTGTAATTATTCTCAATACATTTCTCATCATAATTTTTTAATGCAAAAAGCATATCATATAATTCCCTTGCTCAAAACCCTCCAAAGGCTGTATCTTTAGTGCCTGAAACAGAACAATGCCTGGCACTTAGTAGATGCTCAGGAAAGTTTGAGCATCTGAATGAATAAAACAACATTGATCCATGAAAACATAAATAGATCCATGGAACCAAACTGAATATTCACGTGGGAATTTTGTATATGGTGAAGGTGGCATTTCATGTCAGTAAATAACAAATATTGGTAAAGATGTGGAGAAAAGGGAACCCTAGTACACTGTTGGTGGGATTGTTAATGGGTGCAGCCACTGTGGAAAACAGTATGGAGGTTCCTCAAAAAGTTAAAAATAGTACTACTATATGATCCAAAAATCCGACTTCTGGGTGTATATCCAAAGGAAATGAAAGCGGGATATCGAAGCGATGACTGCACTTTCACGTTTGTTGCAGCATTATTCACAACTGCCTAGATATGGAAATAACCTCAGTGTCTGTTAACACAGGAATGGATAAAAAAGATGTGGAATATTACTCAACCATTAAGAAGAAGGAAATCCTGCCTTTTGTGACAACATGGATGGCACTTGAGGGCATTATACTAAGTGAAATAAGCTGGACAGAGAAAGACAGATACTGCACAGTATTACTTATATATGGAATCTAACTAAAAAGTCAAACCCTTAGAAATAGAGAGTTGAAAGTGGTTGCCAGGGGCTGGGGGAAGGGACAAATAGGGAGAGGTTGGAAATGGGTAAAAACTTTCAGCTATAAGGTGAATAACTTCTGAGGATCTAATGTAAAAACATGGTGACTACAGTTGATAACACTGTATTATATTTAAAAATCTGAATTTCTTCTCTAAAGACAAAAAATAATGGTGCCTGAATTAATGTTTCTCCCAGAACATTATTTGAGTTCTTCATTCATGCATTCATTTGGCAAATACTTTTTGAGAACTAGAAGCAGTCTCTGGTTAGGTCCTAGGTACAAGCTAGTGAACAAAATAGACAAAACCTCTGCCATGAGGGAACTGAAACATTCATTGAGCATCCAATATGTACCAGACACTGTGTTGAGGCTGTAAAGATGAATATAGTTCCCGCCTTCAAATACTTTTTAAAGAAACAGATAAGAACATATAATCACAACCCAGAAATAGTATATACCATTATACCTCTAGAAAGAAAAGTGGTGTCAGGAAAAAAAAGATTGTACATGGCATATATACTATAAAAAGTCAAAACAGATAACATGACAGAAAAAAAGTAATTTTGTATTCATAAGACAGCTAACTGGTTAATTTCCTTGCTATATGAATAGCTTTTACAAATTGATTTTAAAAAGAAGGTCAGAGAAACCACAATAAAATGCACAAAGAATGTGACCAGAGAGAAAAAGAAATAGAAATGACTCAAACATATGAAAAGAAAAATCATGATCTCAGTGCTAATACTGAGAAAAAAAGCAAATGAGAACTTTAATGAGATACAATTTTTAAAAGCACAATATTAGCAGAAATAACTTTTTAAACATCTGGTGTTTGACAAATAGGGTCAAGTTATAACTGTAGAAGAAAGGATAAATACCAGATTTTAAAAAATCGAACATAAGCTTTATAAGCAAATAAAACTTCATCATGAATTTATTAAGTATTTTCTGTTAATACTTTATTTTCCCAAGAAACACTGATATCCTTTAAAATATTCTGAGGTTTGCATTTCATTTGGACAACAAATGATGGTGTCCATTCTCATGCCTGAAGTTGATCATAGGATTGGCAACTTAGTCCATGGAGAGTTGTCCTTGGATTCTTGATGCTATGTAGAAGGTTCATTGAGAAGACCTTCTTCTATTCCTTACTGGGGAGCTCATTTACTGAGGGAAAAATCTTTTTAGTTTGTTCTTCACAGATATAACAATGATCAGGATCATACCTTTGTGGAAACCATGGATATAAAAGTAAATAAGCTGCCTCATCCAGGGCTGGGGACCCACCCAGGGAGGGCAGCTTCTCGGTTGGCAACATGGCTGTTATACTCACTTCTGGTTCCTCACACTCTCTGTAGCAGCACCTCCCTTCTGGCAGGATTCTAGACATTGATTTATTTTACTATCTGTGGCAGCTGAGCTCTAGAGCATTTGATCAAAAGGAAAGGCAACAAATTAATACAATCCTTCCTCCTGGGGGTCTGGAGGGAGGAAGAAGGGCATTTAAAGCAACTGAAAAGGATGTTTAGCTGTTTGGATTCTCTTACATCCTCCCCTTACTCCCTGTTTTCTTCTGTTGCTTCTAATCCACCCAGGGTACCCCTGGGCCCCCCAGTCTGGCCCTGTTTTGCTCAGGCACTGGATTTGGAAGGACTCTATGTTAAGCAAGACTGGGTTTCAAGGAGGACCAGTCAGAGGATCTGTAGAGCGAACAGTCTGTGGGGCAGTTGAAGCTGTCACAGAAATCTTGCCTTGAGGCCCAGAACGTAAACCCAAACTACTGGTAGGAAGCTGTAAATTCTTCATTTCAGTGAAAGGATTGGAGTACACTTTCTCCAGCTCACATGGAGGCTAACAGAAAACATTTATCTTATCCAACCTTGTAAAGTTGGTCCAGAAGCAGACTGGTTGAAGGGGACAGAAATGATGGGAAAGCGCTAACCACCAAGAAGTCTTGGTCCTTCCAGGGAGTCCTCTGCGGGGGGTAGCATGTATCTACACAAAAATGTTTTCATGGTCTGGCTCCACTTCTCTGGCTTGCAGGGGAGACGAGATTCAAGGGCTTCCTTCGGGGAGATTTGCTGGTGATTTCAGTCACCTTGGACCCCACTTCACTAGAGTTACATTTTTCTGTCTCTGATAATGATGATCTGTAAACAGTCTCAGCCTCTGTGTTGCAACCCAGATGTGAATTATACACGCTGATGCAAAGAGAATTAAAAAAAAAATTGGTCCAGTATGTTCTTTGCAACATTTAGAATTCCTTCGAGAGGAATTTTCCAACTTAAAGGTCTTTTTTTCCTCTCATAAGCATTTTATAAGTCTTGCAGGATGATTACTCATTTTTCTAAATAAAACATTAGCTACTCAGTGTCTAAATAAGGTATTTGAAATGCAAAGAGGTTTTCCTTTGGCTCTTCTTAAAATAAAACATTTCTGAAAATTTCTTGGATGAAAGGATATTGAGGCTTAAATGTGTCAAAAGTTTGAGCAGATGGGGATGGAACCTATTTACGTGGTGACCTGGTTGCATGACTGCCCTGTGTTTGTTTTCTGTTAAATGATTTGTAGGGTATTGAACCTGGGAGGCCTTAGCACTATTCCAATGCATCCATGATGTTTTCATTGTTAATGTAATTATGGACTTTTACAGAATATCAAGTGTATATAAAAATGAATTATTCTGTTTCTGAAGGCTTAATGGGCTTCTCAGAAGGGAGAGAAAAGAGATTGTGTCTATTAAGGAGGCCCCTTTCCTTCCCTCCTTCCTGCTCGTTCTCCCTCCTGTTTCCCAGTAGAGCTTATTTCCTTAGTTACTATGTCTACTTCTTTATTTTTTCTCATTTCTAAAATTTGCCAATAGCAGACTTCCAAACTCCCTGTCTTCACAACCATGGAACATGTCTAATCGTTTCTCTTTGTGGAAGAACTCTGAACACTATAAGGTACTGTAGTAATTTTAAGTAACATTTGCTATGGAAATAAAAAGGAAAACATAATAGAAATAAACAGGAGACCAGAAGGCATAGGTATTGCTCAATTTAATCACTTAGTGATAATCAGAAGAGAGCAGAAGTATAAGTTGAATCCTGTTCAGAGGCTGGGAAATTACGATTCCGGTGATCCCTGATTCAAATATGAGTATAATTTTGTTGCATGGGTAAACACTTAGGTACTAAGAATGCAGAAAAGGCACATGGACCTTTTAACTATTGTCTTTTTTGTGTGATGTGGGAAATTGAAAGTATGGATAACTTAACCCAGTGGTTCTCAAGGGTTTTTTTTTCCCCCAGGGGTTGTTTGCACTGTCTGGAGACATTTTTGCTTGTCATAAATGAGAGTAAGGGTGCTACTGGTATGTAGTGGGTAAAGGCTAGGGCTACTGATGAACATCCTATAGCACACAGGGCAGCCCTCACAGTAAGAATTATCTGGTCCAACATTTCAATAATGCTGATTTTGAGAAACCATGGCTTAATCTAATCCATCATTATTTGAAAACGAAAACTCAAAATAAGCAAACAAACATAAAAAACTAAGCCTTATATAATCTTTAGCCATTCTTCCTTTTTTTTTTTTTGGAAACTCTGGTCTGTGTCTAGCACTATTGAACTCTAGAGAGTCTTACTATGTGGAACTTTAAACTCTGTGCTATAATACTCTCTTCTTCTTCATTTAATTTACATTTAAAGATATTCAAGACTTTTCTTATATGTCACTCTTACTATGTGAAGCTTTCTGTGACACTGTCTCCTTATGACTCTGTCTCCTAGGAAAAACAAATTATGTCCTAAACAACCACTGTAGTGTGCCTCTGTTACTTATTCTTCACACTCTACTGTTTGTTCCCATTTAAGAACCTTCCCCCCACTGTGAGCACTTGAGGGCAGAAGCTGGATTCCACTCATCTTTAAAAGCCCCAGCAGAGAGTCTATCCCTCAGCAGCCTCCAAGAGATGGGGTTGAGCAAATGCCTTCATGAGTGAAAGTCTCAGGGAAGGAGCATCCCTGGGTTAACTTCTCACTTACCTGTGCTTTGTTTATCTTTTGAATATTTTTGTGACATGTGAGCTTTGTTCAAGAGCTCATGATATCACTTTCTAGCCCAAAACTCTTTCCTGAGCTGCATTATTGGTGTATACATGTATAATTATTTCCATTTTTTCCTGGATGTCTCTCAGGCACCTCAGAGTTACCGACATCAAAACACTCCCTAACTTGCTACATCAAAACACTCCCTAACTTGCTTCTATTATTCCTCTCACATTATTTCCCTCCCTAACTTGCTTCTTTTCCCAAATACCCTGTAATCAAGAGCACTCCCAAACAGCTTCCAAATTTCTTTCTCATTTCCAGGACCACTGCTTTAGTTTACAACTCTAACTCAGCATCCTACTTTGAGAATTCTTTTAATGAAAAATCTCTTCTTTCCCCTGGTTAAATCATGCACTGATTCAATGGCTCCTCATTGCCTGTAGATAAAATCCACATTCTGTAGACTGGGAATAGAAGACCCTTCATGATACTATCTCGTGCTATTATCTCCCCAGCCCGTATCAGCTCACACCTTCTTATGTGCTCCCAGCACACCAAACAATTTGTTGTTCCTTAACGTACTGTGCTTTGTTACATGCTTTCATCTGTGTTGTTCCCCTTGCCTAAAAGCACCTCCTCTCATCTCCCACCCTTCTTGTTATCCACCCACTGTCATCTACCAGGTATCTCTCTCCAGAAACTATTCCCTTCTATCTTCAGGCTGGATTGGTGTCCCTTTGCTGAGGTCCCAACTCATTCTGGCTATATTTCCAGGTCAACCCTTTTCTAATAGAGTTGTCAGTGCCTCTCTTCCCTATTAAACTATGAGCCCATCAAGGAAGGAGGATGCATGGGACCCATTTCTTATTACAGAGTCTGACAGAGAGGAGTAGTAAACACAGAGCCTCTCCTGCAGGAAGTACTCAGTTAGCACGTACTCAGTTAAACTGAATCTCGGATGGAGAACCCATTGGGAGTACATCTGGAAATGGAGTGGCTGTAGCATATTCAGCTTATTTCTCGTGTATCAATGTTATTTAAAGGGACAAAAACTCAACTCCCCTCCCCAGAGTGTGAGGCTCCAGTCTCTTTGTTAGTCTGCTCTATTGGATTTTGTTAGTCTCCATTCCTGTGGACGTTATTTAACTATTCAAACTCACAAAGATACCATCCAATTGCTTTACTGAATGGAATTTAGTTTGGCCTTTAGAAAGCTATCTTAACTCTTTCCAGCCAGTAGGTTATCATTTAATTAGAGTATTGGGGTGGCGAGTGGTTGGGGAATGAATGAGGAAGTGATGGTGGCCTCTGACAACATTGCAGAAATGGCAGGAGAAATCTCCAAGTGACCACATGCGGGAAAGGATAAGTGGGTATTAGGTGAGGGCCAACAATGAGATAATTCAAGTCCAGTTTCCAGGTTTCAGCTACTACAAAAATGTTGAAGATTTAAAAATAGATATAATCGGTTCCCCGTCCCATTTCCAGATGTGGAAGCATCCTCTGTCCCATTCTCAGACTCTGTGGGTCCAGCAAGACATATAAAGTAGAGGAGGGGTGGTTAAGTCTGGACAAAATTGAGGCATGACCTAACGTTCCACATTCCAAAAGGAAAAAAAAGAAACCTCAAAACAAAAATCACATCACTATATTCTTGCAGACATAGCTGAGGTTAATATTAAAAGTGTCACATCAGTTTTATTTTATTTTCTCTTTCTGAGGAATGAAGCAGCGGGAAAAGGATGAAATGAAGTTGAGGAAGGTGAATACATGACTTATAATTCATATTTTCCAGAAAAATATAGCATGTAAAAGCCTTTCTGGAAAAAATGCTGAAACTGGATTGGATTATTATAAATTTTGAATTCAGGTACATCAGCTATTTTATCAAAATGAAAGTCAAGCTGTGTTCACCCAAAAAGCATTCCTCAGGGGTGTTAAGTGTGATGATGGTTACAAACTTTCTCAGTTAGATTTCAAGAAAAGAAAGAGTAAATGTAATTTGGCTTGTTATTCGTACTCTACTGAATTATGTCAGATCCAAACTGCACAAAACCTTTAGGTTAATTTTGGAAAAAAAGAAACTAAAAGTCTTTTATGTGCATTTTTGTTGATACCGTTTAACCTTCAAACATCACACAGTTTATTCAGCTGCCTGTTTCTTTCTTTCTTTTTTGGCTGTGCTGGGTCTTTGTTGCTGTGAGCAGCCTTTCTCTAGTTGCAGCGAGCAGGGTCTACTCTTTGCTGCAGTGGGCGGACTTCTCATTGCGGTGCTTCTCTTGTTGAGGAGCACGGGCTATAGGCGCGCGGGCTTCAGTAGTTGTGGTTCGCGGGCTCAGTAGTTGTGGCTCGTGGGCTCTAGAGCACGGGCTCAGTAATTGTGGCTCACGGGCTTAGTTGCCCTTTGGCATGTGGGATCTTCCCTGACCAGGGCTTGAACCTGTGTCCCCTGCATTGGCAGGTGGATTCTTAACCACTGGACCACGAGGGAAGTCCCCAGGTGCTTTTTTCTTAATTATACTTTGTTGCTAAACAGAGTGAAAGTATCACTTGAGAAATCACTTACTTTTTCAGGAAAACTATGCATATCATTAATAATTATTTTATTAAAAAGAGATGTTAAGAAAGGTTTTACTGAAGAAAAGTTTTGGAAGGAATCCCCTTTTTTTTGGTTTCTGGAAATATGTGGAAGTCAGGAACAAAGCTTCAGCTATCTTTTATTGTGAAAAGATTCATTTGGTTTACTTTAAATGGGTTTATTGAGGAAAAGAAAGTGGAGAAAATTTCTATAACAATGAAAGAAACTTCCTTGGGCAAATCTGCTAGCTGCTTTATGCTTTGGTTGCCTCATGTATAAAGTCAGTTTGGATTAACTATATAAAAATGTTCCAGGCTTTAAAATTCAATGATTCTGCTACCTTCTTAATTATCTAAAGGACAGTTGATTTAAAAAACATACAACACTATAAAATGAGTACTATACATCTTGCTTTTGAAAAATAAAAATTATTAAAGATCAAGTAATATTTCATTCATTCTTATTTTGCTTTTGTAGTCAAGATAATTTTTTTTTAATGAAGGAGTAATGGTTTTACAGATTAAACTGTTCAAAGAGGTAACACAATACACATTTTGGCCAGATGCTGGAAGTTTGGGCATTAAAATCAATGCCTAGTTTAAGTCAAGGCTGAAGATCACCATCGTAGAATGAGCTTCTGGGGCAATGGAGGAAAGCTGAAATGTTATCCAATAATTATTTATTATTAGATTGTCCTTGATAACTGTTCATAGTAAACATTTAAATGTGTTAAATAACTCAGGAGCAATAGTGTCTCAGCACTGCGGACAACAAATGGCTCTGAGCTTCCTCCAAACCACATTTGTGTTGCCAAATAAACATTCAACTGGTGGTTGAGAAGCCCCACCTTTCTCTAACACCATTGTTTTTTCTTCATATTCTTTATTACTTCTGGATAGAAGACAGTTTTCATAGCTGAATGTTGTCAACATGATTTTGGAAACTTTTTTCCCCCAAATCTTGAAATCTTGAGATGTTAAATTAATATTCTGCTTTCCATGTATCACAGCAAGATATAAAAATTACAAACTAGTACTACTTGAAGGATGTATGACTTAAAAAAAGAAATACAGTGTTTAAAGATATGTATCCATGAGGTATCACTAAGACATTAATCTTTTCTTAAAAATTATAACTTTTGTTGTATAATCATTTATTTACAAATCCAAAACACCAAAAAGCTCTGAAAATAAGGTTTTTTTTTTTGTAAATATGTGGCAAATATTTGCTGGCAAAACAGGATCTGAGCTGACATAATGTCATTCCAAGGTTTATTTACTTTACTTAGAATGACTGTTGCAGTGGGAAAATATTACACTTCTTGATTACATTTGCTTCCCTAACGCTGGGGATTTTATATAGGAAGCATTCAGATACCATGTTACCTTTCTAAAAGGTACAAAATTCTGAATTTTTAAACACACACAGCCCCAAAGCTTTCAGATAAGATTTTCCATATTCTTAGGGATATGCTGTGGAAGATTGTTTCCCAAAAATGTCCTCAACAAAATTCCTTATTCCACATGTTCTTTTCGAAACTTAACATGATCTCATCAAGAGGTAGAACCTAATTCCTTTCTTTTGAATTTTGGCATGTTTGGGGCTTGCTTATAATTAGTAGAATGTGGCATTATTAACATTATGTGTTTCTAAGGCTGGATTTAAAAATGCCACAAATGCCCTTGTTCTTGTGGGACACTTGCTCTTGGAGTCCAGACACCACACTCTGAGGAAGCCCAAGAAACCTATGAAAAAGCCAACATGGGGCTTCGTTCCGTACTCGTAGGTGAGTTATCCACCAATAGTCTAGACCAGTGTGTCAGTCATGTGAATAAGCCATCTTGAGAGTTAACTATCTAGTCCCCAGTTGAATGACTTTAGGTGATACTGTGCTTAGTCCTGCTCACCTTTCAGACTCATGAAATTTGAAGCCATTCATGAATAAATTAATGATTTTTTGTTGTCACTAAGTTTTGGGGTAGTTTGTTATGCAACAATAGTACTGGAGGCTTAAACTGCCTTGTAAGCCGCTCAGTTGCCCCAGAGAAGCCATTCATCAGGGAAGCCCAAGCTACCCCACATGGAGAGACCTTACGGAGAAGCTCTTAGACTGCATTTAGAAAAATAGATCCCAGCCAGTCACCTGCTCCAGCTGCAGCCAACATTTGACCAACTCAGAGAGAGACTGACTCAGAACACCCCATCCATGCTCTTCCAGAATTCCTGATCCAAGAAGCCAAAAAGGAAGAGCTATGAACTTAAGAAATGGAAGAGGCAGCTAGGTGAAACCATTTTTAGGAAAGATCAAACTGGTTCTGAGTGGTTTCTGTAGTCATGTGTTCTGAGGTTTTCACTCTGATCACCTTTAAAGAGATCAGACCTGCACAGAGTATTACATATGTATGTATGTATAAGAATACAGTGTGTACGGGAATATAGAAAGGAGAGTAGTTAATTCTGCTCTGGGGCATTTGTGAAAAATTTGTAGAACAAATCAAATTTAAACTGGTGCCTGACAGTTGGTTAGGAGATTTTTCCAGGTTGTAAAGTGTGGGTTTGTATGTGTTATGGCTATGTGAGGAGAAAAGAAAAGAGGAGGAGAGAGACAGCTGGGAGAATGGCTACTGAGACTTCCAGAGGCTAGGTCTTGATTTTTGTCCTTTCTTCCTTCCTAAGAAATTTCTTCTTTTGATTTCCTTGAGATAATCCCATTTAAGGTAGTACCCTTTTTTTTTCCTCTGAAACTTGCCCTCAAAAAAGCCTTGACTACGACAATTCTTTTGGTTTATGACTACCCTATTCTAGGTACTGTGATAGTCATGGTGCATATGTTAATCAATTTAATTCTTACAACTACTTTTTGAATTTCAAAAATTCAAAATGGGGATATCATCATCCCCATTTTAAAGATAAGGAAGCTGAGACTAAATACCTATTAAAGTTACAAAGCAGGAAAATGAAAATGCTGGATTCAAAATCTAGACTTTCACCCTTCACGGTACAATGGCTCTCGTGTTTGATCTTATTCTCTTTAGAGCTCATCTGGTATTTATATATTTGTGGTGCCCATATATTTTATATGTAGACCTGCTTTATCCCCACAAATTCAGAGTATAGTAGAATTTGTATTTTAATTTTATTTTTTCCTTTGAGTTGGCCTTGTATTTTGTCTAGAATAGATGCTTTAATATTTAGTTGACTCAATTAGTGAAAAATAATGAAAAAACTAATGGCAGATAAAAGCTTTGGATTATGATTAAGACTTGAATGAAAATGAGAAAGAGACGTGTTTCTTCTGTTTCCTTCTGTGGGAAGGAGGAAAGAGGCTGCGACCTCGGGTGTGTGGGACTTTGCAGGGTATTTATACAAGGCTGGAGGTCTGCAAGGCTCTGCTACAAGAGCTGTTCATCTTTGTTTTATAGCTGTTTTCTATGATGAAATAGACATTTGAAAGCAATTCTTGAATTCTTTGCAGATGACCAGACTTAATATTATTTTCTTTAAGAGATTCTTCCCTTTGTACAGTGAGATTTTCCTTAAATACTACTTCTTTAAAAAAAATATTCTGCACTGGTATTTATTTACATACTATGTAATTTTTCTCTTGCCTCAGATATTTTTGTTCCTTTCCTGCTATTATAGTAAAAGATAACAACCACAGTGAATCTGACATTTAACTGACTAGCTTCTTTTGGAATACTGAAAAATTAGATTAGATTTATATTCTATTATATAATGTCAATTTTTTCTTAAACCTTTCAACACCAAAAATATCTCTCAGATTAGCCTAACGTATTGTATAAATGTTCAAGTTGAATCATAGACTAATAAATTTTAATATTTGAAGAAGAAAAGGAAAGTATGCAGAGTGGGGTCTGGACATTAAACACATACACACACAAACCCTCCAGGTGACTCTCAATGCCCAGCCAGGGTTGAAAAACCAGTGTCCAACATTTTATCTTACAGATGAAATAATTGAATCAGAGGAAATATTGATAAAATGTCATTTGGGTTCCAGAAGAATGCATAAAACTAAAAATAAACTTAAAAATTCACCTAACAGGAATGATTTATTACCGTAATATATTTAGTAATAACACTTATTGGCAAACGACTGAAAGCCAACCCCAAATGGCATATGAAAAAAGGCAAATGGGTTGGCTTATAGAATTCAGGAAAATGTTGACTACCAAACCCTGGGAAGGGCAAGGATGCAGTTGGGCGTGAGGCACATTCCATGCCAGGTACTCAGATGCCACCATTCCTGTCTGTTGTTGAACTTTATTCTCTTCCATTGAAGAACACACTTCTCCACATGGCAGAACATGTGGTTGCCAATGGCTTTCCATCTTTATATTTCATCCTTTAAGACACCAGAAAGAGAATGACCTCAAGATATCACCCTAGGGCTGAATTAAAATATCCTAGAAAAGGATTCAACTTGAGTTGAGCACAAAACATAAATCAAATTGGTCCAAGGGACAAGGTCACACTGTACTGAAAGAAGCATTTCCATCTAAACATAATGATGGGGGAAGAGGCAGTTTGTAGACAGGAGATCCTTAGCAAACCAGCTCAGGTGTCTACTAAAGTAACTTAGTCAGTTAATTGAGAGAAATGCATTTAAATATCTCTAAAATTCTTTCATTGGAAAATCTTTACCTGAAGTACAGGATAATTTTCTTGGGAAATCATTCTCTAGACTAGAATCTTCCAACCTTCTAGCAGTGGTGGCCCAAGAACTCCATAGCTCAATGCACAGACTTTTACCTACTCTCCTTGCATTTCATCCTGTGCCTCATTTTTTGTGCTACATGAGGTCTGCATCCCCAGTTTAAAACAGCCTGGTTCAATTTCTCCAGGGAATAAGTCTCTCTTCTCTGGCAAAGGAGTGGAGGAAGAGGAAGTCATTTTGTAAAAGTTGAGATGGGCCTGGGGAGACATTGCACAGCAGGCTGAAGCTCCTGTCTTTAGAAGGGCCTGCTTGCAAGGTTGGCCGTTGGCTGGCTTCTGGTACCTTGGCTTTTCAAAACGTTCCCTTTGTCCCTAAGTGGTAAGGTTAGTTGCTGTGCCTCGTCTGTTTATACAACACTGTGATTTATGATGAATACTTGCTTTCCTGCTGGGAACGTAGATTTTGGTAGGTGCGAGGCAAAAGGTGCTTACATGATCAGCCACCAGTAAAAACCCTAAACTTTTAGTCTCAAACAGGCTTCCCTGGGCAGCAACATCACACATGTTGCTGCATTTTCCTCAATGGCAGGAATGTGTGCTCTGTATGACAGAGGATGGAGTGTAGGAAGTCCTCGCATTGATTCCTCTAGGCTCCACCTATGTCTTTCCTACTGATCCTTCTTGTATCACTGTAATAAATATTCGCTGTGAGTACAACTATATGTTGAATCCTGTGATTCCTTCTAGTGAATCATCAAAATTGTGGGTGGTCTTGGGATGCCTGAAACAAGGACCTCACTTTCCAACTTCACGGTTTGCCCCAGTTCTGAACCTCTCTTCGATATTACTTTCCATGGCCAAAACATTGTAATTCATCGGCTTTCCTTCTTCCCAAACCTGGTTGGAGTCTTATCTCACTGGTGTCCCCTTTCAAATTCTTTTGTCCGTATGGACTTTCATTACCACTTTTCATTACTGTAAGGTGTTTTGAGTGCAGATTTATGTAAGGGAGGATAGAAACATGTGGCTAGCTTGTCATATTTATGTGAAAGCCCTCTATTATATCTGTGAAGGTTTTTTCCCTGTTCCATTTATCCTAGTCATTTTTCAAAAAACACCATATTTTGGGTCCCCAATATCTGTCTTCATATCTATCTATAATTATTTTTATCTCTTTGTCCATTTCTTCATTTTGTGTAATTTTTCTGAAGTTACTTTTCCATACCATCATTAAAGTCTTCTGTGTATTAATGGTTTTAATTACATTATAAATCCTTCATTCGTATTATTTTTCTCTGTAGTTTTTTTTTGTGCCTATTTGATTTTAAAAATAAAATATCCCCCTAATGCCTTATTAACTCATGTTTCAGCATGTTTCATAGAGTTAGTGTTCTCAACATTCCTTGAAAGTACAGACACATGTTATTTAATTCTTTGTGATATATTTCAATTTTCTAAAATTGTTTCTCATTTCTGACATCCTCTATACCTTTTGTAATATATACCTGAAGTCTTTTTGACAAAGTTTCAGGTTGCAATATTTTTCTATCTACACATCTTGGAATAAATGGTTATTTCTCCACCTATTATTTGTTCCAGAATAGTGTAGTTGTAACTTCCTTGACTTTGTTATTTGCAGCTACAATCTGAGTTTTTGTTTTTCTCTGTTTTGTTTCTTTGTTTGTGTGATTTTTCTTTAATTGCTTGAGACTATTGTGTTGGCAAATTGTGACACAACTTTTGCTTCTGGGTGTGCCAACACTTTGGTGAGAATACAGTTTAGAAAATGTACTGACTTCTTAAGTATATTTTTTCCCCCAAAGTTACCTTTGTTCTGAAACTGCAGAGTTGGCTTTGGGGATATTCTTTTCCATGTCACACAACCCACTCTTACCTCCACACCTAACACCTGACAGTTAAGAAGTGAGGTTAGAGGAAAAGTACTGGTAATGCATTGGCTCCTGGTCTCTCCTCCAGCCCCACCCCCACTGATGATCTGTAGAAGTGGGGAAATGTGCTCCAACTTAGAGAATCCCCATCTTTTCTTGTCTGTATAATCTCCAGTGCTTGTGCACATGGGCTTCAGTAGTTGTGGCACGTGGGCTCAGTAGTTGTGGTGCAAGGACTTAGCTGCTCTGTGGCATATGGGATCTTCCCGGACCAGGGCTTGAACCTGTGTCTCTTGCATTGATAGGCAGATTCTATTTTTTTTTTTAAATAGGTCTTTACTGGGGTATAATTGCTTCACAATAATGTGTTAGCTTCTGTTGTACAACAAAGTGAATCAGCCATATGCATATGTATATTCCCATACCCCCTCCCTCTTGGGCCTCCCTCCCATCCTCCCTATCCCACCCCTCTAGGTTGTCGCAAAGCACCGAGCTGATCTCCCTGTGCTATGCTGCTGCATCAAAATATATACACTATGAAATGCAAAACAGTTAGCTAGTGGGCAGGATCCTTAACCACTGTGCCACCAGGGAAGTCCCCACTAGAAGGCTTTTAAATGACAAACCTCTCAGATTGATATTATATGAACTTCCTAGCCTTAAAGGAAACTTTGGATAGTTTTAACTGAAAATAAAATGACCCCAAAGATGGGGCTACCCCATCATCACATACAGTTATTTAGAAAAGGTACAGTCTGAATTGACAAGCTAGAAAAAAGACTCACCCTCTGAGTTGATAAGAACTGAAGCCAAAGAGCAATGTTTGGTAAGTGGAGCAATAAAGATTTTGGTTGTCACTCAAGCTTTTTGGCTGGGCATAAACTATACAGCATAACAAGTCACCCTTCAAAAAAACATGGTAGGTATCTAGTAAAATCAGTAGTGTTTAATTTCTATGCAAAAGAAATTGATAGTCCACAGCTAACATCATAGTCAATTGTGAAAAGCTGATAATTTTCCTCTAAGATCAGAAACAAGACAAGGATACCCAGTCTTGCCACTTTTATTTGACGTAGTACTGGAAGTACTACTCAGAGAAATTAGGAAAGAAAAAGAAATGAAGAGCATCCAAATAAGAAAAGTAGTAAAACCATCACTATTTGCAGATAACATGATACTATATTATAGAAAACCCTAAAGAATCCACCAAAAACTGTTAGAACTAATACATGAATTTGGTAAGGTTGCAGGATACAAAATCAACATATTAAGTTTTCTTTGCATTTCTATACACTAATAATGACCTGTACACTGAAAACTATATGACATTGATGAAAGAAATTAAAGATGATACAAATGAATGGAAAGATGTCCCATGCTCATGGATTGGAAGAATTAACATTGTGAAAATGTCCATACTGCCCAAAATAATCTTAAGATTCAATACAATTGTTATCAAAATTCCAATGGCATTTTTCACAGAAATAGAACAAATAATCCTAAAGTTTGTATGGAACCACAAAAGACCCTGAATAGCCAAAACAATCTTGAGGAAGAAGAACAAAGTTGGAGGCATCATGCTTCCTGATTTCAAACTATACAACAAAGCTATCGCAGTCCAAGGAGTATGGTATTGGCATAAAACAGACACATATATCATTGGAACCAAAAAAAGAGGACAGCAGTAAACCCACACATATATGGTCGATTAATTTATGATAAAGAAGTCAAAACTGTACAACGAATGGTGTTGGGCAAACTAGACAGTCACGTGTAAAAGAATGAAACTGGATCACTATCTTACACTATACACAAAAATCAACTCAAAACGGATTAAAGACTTGAATGTAAGACCTGAAACATAAAACTCCTGGAAGAAAACAGGTGGTAGGCTTTTTGATATAAATCTTAGCTACGATTTTTTGCAAAACAACAAAAGCAAAAATAAGTAGGACTGCGTCAAACTAAAAAGCTTCTGAACAGCAAAGGAAAACATTAACAAAATGAAAAAGCAACCTACCAAATGGGAGATAATAGTTGCAAATCATATATCTAATAAGGGGTTAATATCCAAAACATATAATGAATTCACAAAACACAATAACAAGAAAACAATCTAATCTTAAAAAGGATAGAAGATCTAAATAGACATTTTTCCAAAGAAGACATCCAGATAGCCAACAGGTACAAAAAATACTCAAAATCACTAATCATTAGGGAACTGCAAATCAAAACCACACTGAGATATCATCTCATGATAGCCATTCTAACTTATTGAGTTATAGGACCCATGATGGCATCTTAGTATAATTTCTAACAGGTAATAAGTTTAAAAATTTTATAAATGTAGGCTATTTGATAAATGGAAACTTGACTGCAAATTACTGTAGCATGTTATCAATCCTATAAATTTATGTTACTTGAAGAATAAAAAATCTGTATTTTAATAATAATATTCATGAGGTAAATTAACAACTTATTATTTTCTGTACATCTTCACACTCTGTGTTTCGCTGCCTGGAAACTATTCAACATCTACTTATGATTGTTTTTTAGCACCTTTTAATGCAAACATTACATAGAGTAACTGTTAAATTTCTTTGGAGAGCAGAACTGACATTCTGGGTGGATAAAATAAGATTAAAGTACTTTAAAAAATACCCTAAATCTGTCATGTAAAGACGTTTCCTGTTAGTACCAAGAGCTGCAGATGGTCTCATCACCAAATATATCTACAATGTATGTTATGGGATTATGAAGTTGAATTTGTAAAGCTCTGACAATGTTCTCTGGTTACTACCACTTATAATATCTTAAGGTTGTTTACTTCTTTTTCTTAACACATTAGTACCAGGTTTCTCCTGGAATAAGAGAAGAGAAATGAGAGGTTTTTCATAGCTACTATAGATATAGAGAAGATGAACTTTGCAATTTAGTTAAAAACCGTAGTTGAAAAGTAACATTGAATTATCATCCAGCTATCTATTTAGACAAAATCTCTAGTATTAAGTCCCACAAATACTGAAACATACTTTAAAAATAAACATGGATAATTTTATTCCTTTGATTACAAGTGTAAAGATATTTGTTCTATGGAAATGTATACATATAAAATGGTATACATAATTTATGACATTATTTATAGTAAGTATATGAAAATATGATAATATATGCATATAAAGAAACTATTGTGTGTATGGAATAAGGTGTGGCATTGCCATTCAGCAACCCAATAAGCTTCCTCCAATTTTGACAAATTGAAACTTCTGAACTGGAGATAAGATGATATATTAACTTCTAAAAATTCAGATATTTAGTTCATGGATCTTGGTTACTTTTTCCTCTACAATTTGGAATAGATATTTTGTTCTAGAAGGCTCTGATGTAAGCAACACATTTCATTTTGGTACAAACTGTTATGAATGGCTTGGGAAAATACGTTATTCTATAACTTGAAGAGTGGAAAGTTTCACACTCTAATTTAGACTTTCAGACTTTGTATTGAAACTTAGAATATTACATCTATTTTTAGAAAAGAACATTGTGGAATCCACAAAGAATTCATTAATATATTTTGTTGAAAGTATGGGTGTCTCCTCCCTGCATACACTTGTCTGCCTCATTTCTAGGCATCACAATCCCATCTGATCACTCTACTTGGATTAAATACTCATAGGCTGCCCCCTGGAAAGTGAACAGGCGATTCAGAGGACAAGACAGGCAGTGGTCTGGAACCACATTATAATGAAAAATAAAAACATACTCCTCATCATGAGCAAAAAATGCTGCTGAATTATCGAAACACAGGCCCAGAAGATAGAATGGTATTAAGACCAATTAGTGGGAGGAGTTGTTGGATAATGGGGTTTTCTCGTGAAATGAAGGAACTTTTCAGGTAAGCAAGGACTCTGAATTAATAGTCTGTTACACAAAACTCTTACAGACAAGATAGAAAGCGGCACTTGATCTAGAAAATCTGTGAATTAAAATAATACTTTGATTGATCCTACCAGCTATATAATAAAAAAATACCCTAGATACCAAACAGTTTCTTAGAAGTGGAGAAATAAGAATCCCATGGTCATTATCCAATTGGCAATTTAATATCTCTAAGAGTCATGTAACAATTATTGAGATGGGATATACAACTCAATAATGAAACAACCCTGATGCGAACGTGTAATGATCTGATATGAGAGATCTTGATAGAGAAATTAAAGAATTTGTTCAAGTGTTACCCAACTTATAAATGTACACGCCTAGGATGTTGTTTAGTCTCAATTGTTCACCAGATTTTGGTGATATCACAGGTCAAAGCAAACAAAATTAACTTTATAAAACATATTAAAGAAGAAATATGATTTAAATTTGCTGCCCCTGAATTTGTTTGTAGAATTGATGTAGAATGCTCTTATAGCTATGAGTAATTTATAAATTAACACAAATGTCCAGGCATTGGAGAAGTGTAACCTCAACTTTAAATCTACTGAAAGTACTATTAGAGACTTAATTTTATTTAAGTCCTTGATGAATCATATGGTACTAAGGCAACAGGTGATATTTAATGGTTCAGTAGCAGGAGCTAAGATTCCTGAAATATTTCAGTTGTGACATCTGCTTAAACCATTCAGTGTTTGCATATTAATCACGTGATGCAGTTAGAATAACTGACATTTATAGACTCTAAGAACCATTCTGCTTTCGGACAGATAAAATTGGCTTAATTCTCCTTAGTTACTGAGAGTAACTGTGTCATCACAGGTGGTCGTGTAGATTAATAGACAGTATAAGAAACAAGAAGGTAGTTTGGTTTTTTCTTGTGATATTAAATTTTAAGTTATTGACTCACTTTCCCCTCATGTATTTACAAAATTTTTAAGGAAAAACTTGCCAAAGAAGAGACACACACACACATGCATGGGTAAATGTGCACACACACACACACACACACACACAGAGACAGATTAAATGTGGAATATTTTTGAAAGATAATAATGCATCTAAGAGGAGAAAAACAATTATGTTCCATAATTCCTCTGACAGCATCAATTCTGATAACAGTCACAAAGGCCAAAATGATAGCATTTTAAATTACATATTTTCATAATCAGAGAAGGGAGAACAGGCTGGCTATTGAGAAAGACAATTCTGTTCCTAATTAACAAACAAAAAAAATGGACAACAGTAGTTTTACAGTAAATGTAGAATCAGAATTCAAAAGTTTATTTCCAACATTCACCTTGATAAACTCCAAGGGCTAAAACTACATTGTAAGTCTGTGATCAACCCCCTGCAAGGAGTTAGTGTAACAAATGTTAAGGTATTTATTTGGTATGGAGAGCTCTCAGGTAGACCTTTAATGACTCATTTGATTCAAGAGTAGCATTAGAATCCTTAAATGAATGTTCACAAAGCACTCATTCTGGATTGCAGACATCATATATCACTTATTGTCAAACAACACGTTCGCTTTGGGAAGCCAGCAAAGCAGGAGTTGTGACTACTTTGTGCTAGTGAAAACTGAGAAGGCTGCCAGTGCTCTCCCCTGGATGGAAAGACCCTCTGCTACCACAAGAGTTGGAAAGATGATATATATATATATATATATATATATATATATATATATATATATATATATATATATATATATATATATATATATATATATATACCTGCCTCAATCATATATCCTCCGATACCTGCACTCATGATTACTGAGATTTACAGTTGTGATGGGCTGAATTGTGCTCCCCCATTCATATGCTGAAGTCCTAACCCTAGTACCTCAGAATGTGACCTTATTTAGAGATAGGGTTTTTACCAAGTTAAAATGAGGTGATTATGGGTCCTAATCCAATATAACTGTTTTCCTTATAAAGAGAAATTTGGAGATGGACTCACATACAGGGGAAAAGCCATAGGAACATGAAAATGGCCATCTACAAGCCAAGGAGAGAGGCATGGAATAGGTCCTTCCCTCACAGCCCTCAGAAGAAACCAACCCTGCCTACACCTTCATCTTGGACTTCTAGCCTCCAGGCTGTGTGGCTGTAAATGTCTGTTTAATCCACCCAGTTTGTGGTATTTTGTTATAGCAGCTCTGGGGACCTAATACCCCAGCAATGATTTAGGACATTTGACCATGCACCAGAATAAATCCAAAAACTAAAAGAAGCTGGTGGAAAAATATAGCTTTCTTTTTATGACTCTTCATATTTAGTTGCCATTTTCTGCTGAATATGACTATACAGTTGTAAACAAACATGTACTTCTAAGCTGTTAACCAGACATAAATTCTTGCATTTAAAATAATTTAAAAATATCCATAGGGAATATGTAAGAAAATTTTATTTTCATAACGGTATTTTCTAAAAAAAAAAACTTGATTTTTATTCTAAAGTTTTATTACGATTGTGTGTAAAAATATTTTTCAAGCTAATTTGCTTATCCTTTTGAATTTCCACTTTTTTTCTCATCAGAAAACAACCTTTACCTAAAGATCTTGATCTGTGGTGTATTTTGTACTGTCATTAGGTAGAATGCTGAAATGCGATCACTGCTTTTAGTCTGATTTATGTGGAATTTACCAAACACTGAAGATTTAATAAAGTTATAGTAGGCTTTTTTATTCAGTGAATTTACTGACCTTTCTGACAATAAAAATATTTAAATTTGAATTCAAAACTTTTTTATAGATGCCAAAATATATTCCTAGACTGAATTAAAAAATATACAATAAATTTAAAGTTAACCTTTATATATATCGATGTATTACAAAATACTTATTGATAGTAGAAGCAAAAGGTTCTTATTAAAATAATCGTTTTTACTGAAGTATAATCTGAAATCCTGAACCGAGGTTAAATATTTTAAAATAACTTTTTAGCTCATTTTTTGGCTCAGCAAATCTATTGCTGTTTGATAGCTTATGCCTCTGTATTCAGAGTAGGACACACAAGCTGAATTCACATTGTAAGCAAAATGTTGTGTCTTTTTCTTTCGTAACAGTAATAATCATAGACTCATGAACATAAGAGATATTCTATATGTGTTTCTTTACATAGACGTGCCAGCCCCTGCTCTCATTCAGATGTTCATCCTCTGGCCTCTGTTACCTGGATTACTAACATCTCATCCCCTTTTTAAAATTCAAAACTTCACCGAACATGAGAGTAAGTTACAAGCTTTATTTTCCTAATCCATATATAAATTATCTTCATGTTTAGAATTCTATTTAGCCAAAAAAGGGACACATAGGAAAATGAGTATATGTCCTTCTTTGACTTATTCTTTCCTTATCACTTATGGGTTTTCAGCGTATATATAAACTCTTCCATTTGTCATTTAAGTGAAAGCTGAGTGATTTTACTGTATGATGTTTTTAGGCTTAAGTGGTTTGATGATAGGGCTATTAGTGGTAATAGTAACTAAAACCAACCATGCAAAATCTGTCATACCATTCTAAAACATCTGGATTCTGCCCCACCTCAAATTCCCCCAATTTGTATACATTTTATGATTTTTAATCTACGGGGAGTCTTGTTTTCTTAGGCAGTAGTAATCTTGCTCACTAGGTAGCAAAAGGAAAGTCTTTCAATAGAGGAAAATTATTGGACAAGTGAGATTGGTGATTGTCATAAGAACTCATTGACCACAAAAGGAGAGTCAGCAACTTGGGACACGGCCGAGACCAAAGACCAAGCAATCTCAGCTGGCTTACAAAGACAGCTCTTCCTCAAAAACCGTTCGTAATGCAATACTCCCTAAATTAATAATTTCACTTTGATTAACAATGTAATCAAAGATTATATTGGAAGCTGGGATCTACCCTTCATCCATTTAAAATGAAATCTCAACTTTAGATTTATCATAAAAATCACTCAAGGAAATAATAATGTTCAAGATTTCATACACAGCTCAGTTTGAAAATTGTATGCAAATTATTTACCCAAACGTTTTAAAGCCAAAGGTTTAGCTGTGGCAGAGATGACTAGCGCTCCTCAAACATGTACTTCTCCTTTCTTGGTATAGAATTATCTCTGGGAAACAGCTGCTCAACCAGCAACCAAATTCCCCAAGTCCTCACGGCCTTGACATTTTGGTAAAGGCTCTGGGTAGAGGGACTGCCATGAATTTCTGAAACCACCTGTGACTTTTAGAATGCCATTATTTTCAATATAGTCTATCTCTCCCTCTTGGAATCTTTAAGCAAAAATAATGCTAGTCCTGAATACTTTGTCTTCCTCAGTCGTCTAGCAGACACAAGAGCTACTCATCCATATGGTCAGGCTCTCTGAAGTCACCTGACCCACAGGTGCTGGCATGGATTCCCCTTTCTTGGCGACCATGCCCACTTTACAACGGAGGTGGCCAGATATGATTTTCTATTTTTATCATAACTGAGTATGCCTTTGGGTTCTTTATAAGATTGGCAAACTGTTTGTAAATTTAAAAAATCAGAGTTACAACTTAGGTTAAATACAGGAGAAGAGGTTGCTTCCCACACAGAACGCTTACCCTTTGTCCCCACTACTCACTCTTCCATGCTCAGCCATGTCTCACATTTGCAGTTAGCTATGTGGCCTTTGTGTTTCTAGCTCACACTGTACAACAGATTTTAAACCTCTCATAAAATTCCCCTTTCTATTAAGTGTAAAAATAATTCTCTGACAGAGGGGCTATAACAAAATTCACTTTATGTTTACCTCCCATGTGTAGCCAATGTGACAGTTTAAAAAATCCAATGTTTGCTTTGTTGTATGAAATAAAAATGCGATATGCCTCCAGTCACTTCATGTCATATACTGGGGAAAGTGTATTTGAAAGAGAATTGAACACGTGGAGGTGGGATAATGACGCTAGGTTTCTTCAGTATAGAAGATGGTCCAAGAAGTTCAGCTTAACAGGAGAAAAATGAGGAAACAGCCAGTTATCAGGGCCAACTTCTTAAGAATTCTGCTGTAGGTACTTTCTCTTTAGTGTAAACAGTGAATCCAAGTGAACCAAAGATAATTGGTTTAAGCACCGTTGTCCCTAAAAGTAAGAAAATTTCATGCATTGGATTTTAAAAGCCAGTGGAAACAAAATGAAAAATAAGACCTCACATTTGTGTTACCTTCTCACCTGCCTCTCACAGCAGCCTTTTGGAAAAGATGAGGTCATACTCTTTGATTCTATTTTAGAGGTAAGGAGGCTTTCACTTACAGAGGTGATGTGTGCAAGTTCTCAGAACTGAGACTTGGGTTAAGTCTCTCCTTCATTATTGCAGTCCCTGCTTCGTGTATAATGATGCTGCTCGGATTAGGCAGGGCTGTTTAGTAGCGTGAAGAGATGGCGCTCTTTGTAGGGCATACGACATCCAAGAACAGGGTCAGTTGGCTTCCTATTGGCTTATTTTGTCTACTTTGGAGTTGTAAAATCTGTCAAATGATATTCAGAATTTTTATATTTTACTATAAAGTGAAATCAAGTGTATGCACACACACATGTATCAATGAAATAATATCATTTGAAAATTTAAGCTGAATACTTGCTATAACATTATCATCAGGGAGATATTCAGAATATTTAGGCACCTTTTATGGCACAGACAGTAGCGCATCAAAATAGAACACTGGCCAATCAGAATGGAAGTTGATCATAAACAGCCCGTTTGCATGTGTCTCAGTGGACAATCAACTCTAACTCTGAAGTATCCATAGACTGGGATACATGGGGGCAAAGATAATAAATGTCAGCTTCTTCCTGTTCTGTGAAATCTGTGAAAAATGATTCATAGACCATGCTTATGTTCAGTCTCTTATTTTTCAAAGTAAATAGTTCAAACTTTCACAAATTACTATATTCATCAAAACGTTATCTTATGTTAAAAATCACACGCTGAGGTTCAGACTCTTGCAAAACTGTGAATAAACTGGATCTCTCTCCTGGGCATTTTTTTTTTTAACATCTGTATTGGAGTATAATTGCTTTACAATGGTGTGTTAGCTTCTGCTGTATAACAAAATGAATCAGCTATACATATATATATATTCCCATATCCTCTCCCTCTTGCATCTCCCTCCCACCCTCCCTATCCCAACCCTCTAGGTGGTCACAAAGCACCGAGTTGATCTCACTGTGCTATGTGGCTGCTTCCCACTTGCTAACTATTTTACGTTTGGTAGTGTATATAAGTCCATGGCACTCTCTCACTTCATCCCAGCTTACCCTTCCCCCTCCCCGTGTCCTCAAGTCCATTCTCTATGTCTGCATCTTTATTCCTGTCCTGCCCCTAGGTTCTTCAGAACCATTTTCTTTATTTTTTTTTTAGATTCCATATATATGTATTAGCATACGATATTTGTTTTTCTCTTTCTGACTTACTTCACTCTGTATGACATTCCATCCACCTCACTACAAATAACTCAATTTCATTTCTTCTTATGGCTGAGTAATATTCCATTGTATATATGTGCCACATCTTCTTTATCCATTCATCTGTCAATGGACACTTAGGTTGCTTCCATGTCCTGGCTATTGTAAATAGTGCTGCAATGAACATTGTGGTACATGTCTATTTTTGAATTATGGTTTTCTCAGGGTATATGCCCAGTATTCTCTATCCTGGAAAATGTTCCATGAGCACTTGAGAAGAAAGTGTATTCTGTTGTTTTTGGATGGAATGTCCTATAAATATCAGTTAAGTCCATCGTGTTTAATGTATCATTTAAAGCTTGTGTTTCCTTATTTATTTTCATTTTGGATGATCTGTCCACTGGTGAAAGCGAGTGTTAAAGTCCCCTACTATGATTGTGTTACTGTTGATTTCCCCTTTTATGGCTGTTAGCATTTGCTTTATGTATTGAGGTTCTCTTATGTTGGTGCATAAATATTTACAATTGTTATATCTTATTCTTGGATTGATCCCTTGATCATTATGTAGTGTCCTTCTTTGTCTCTTGCAATAGTCTTTATTTTAAAGTCCATTTTGTCTGATATGAGAATTGCTACTCCAGCTTTCTTTTGATTTCCATTTGCATAGAATATCTTTTCCATCCCCTCACTTTCAGTCTGTATGTGTCCCTAGGTCTGAAGTGGGTCTCTTGTAGACAGCATATATATGTGTCTTGTTTTTGTATCCATTCAGCCAGTCTATGTCTTTTGGTGGGAGCATTTAATCCATTCAAAGTTAAGGTAGTTATCAATATGTGTGTTCCTATTACCATATTAAAAATTATTTTGGGTTTGTTATTGTAAGTGTTTTCCTTCTATTGTGTTTCCTGCCTAGAGAAGTTTCTTTAGGATTTGTTGTAAAGCTGGTTTGGTGGTGCTGAATTCTCTTAGCTTTTGCTTCTCTGTAAAGGTTTTAATTTCTCTATCATATCTGAATGAGCTCCTTGCTGGGTAGAGTAATCTCTGTTGTAGGTGTTTCTCTTTCATCACTTTAATTATGTCCTGTCACTCCCTTCTGGCTTGCAGAGTTTCTGCTGAAAGATCAGCTGTTAAACTTATGGGGATTCCCTTGTATGTGATTTGTTGTTTTTCCCTTGCTGCTTTTAATATTTTTTCTTTGTATTTAACTTTTGATAGTTTGATTAATATGTGTCTTGGCGTGTTTCTCATTGGATTTATCCTATATGGGACTCTGTGCTTCCTGGACTTGATTGACTATTTCCTTTCCCATATTAGGGAAGTTTTCAACTATAAGCTCTTCAAATATTTTCTCAGTCCCTTTCTTTTTCTCTTCTTCTTCTGGGACCCCTATAATTTGAATGTTGGTGCATTTAATGTTGTCCCAGAGGTCTCTGAGACTTTTCAATTCTTTTCATCCTTTTTTCTTTATTCCACTCTGCAGTAGTTATTTCCACTCTTTTATCTTCCAGGTCACTTATCCGTTCTTCTGCATCATTTATTCTGCTACTGATTACTTCTAGAGAATTTTTAATTTCATTTATTGTGTTGTTCATCATTGTTTGTTTGCTCTTTATTTCTTCTAGGTCCTTGTTCAACGTTTCTTGTATTTTCTCCATTCTCTTTCCAAGATTTTGGATCATCTTTACTATGATTATTCTGAATTCTTTTTCAGGTAGACTGCCTATTTCTTCTTCATTTGTTTGGTCTGGTGGGTTTTTACCTTGCTCCTTTATCTGTTGTGTATTTCTCTATCTTCTCATTTTGCTTAACTTACTGTGTTTGGGGTCTTCTTTCTGCAGGCTGCAGGTTGGTAGTTCCCATTGTTTTTGGTGTCTTCCCCCAGTGTCTAAGTTTGGTTCAGTGGGTTGTGTAGGCTTCCTGATGGAGGGGACTGGTGCCAGTGTCTGGTGGATGAGGCTGGATCTTGTCTTTCTGGTGGGCAGGACTGCATCCAGTGGTGTGTTTTCTGGTGTCTGTGAACTTATTATGATTTTAGTCAGCCTCTCTGCTAATGGGTGGGGTTGTGTTCCTGTCTTGCTAGTTTTTTGGCCTAGGGTGTCCAGCACTGTAGTTTGCTGGTTGTTGAGTGGAGCTGGGTCTTAGCGTGCGATGGAGATCTCTGGGTGAGCTTTTGCCGTTTGATATTACGTGGGGCCAGGAGGTCTCTGATGGTCCAATTTCCTGAACTCGGCTCTCCCACCTAAGAGGCTCAGGCCAGACACCTGCTGGAGTACCAAGACTTTGTCAGCCACCTGGCTCAGAAGAAAAGGGGAAAAAAAGAAAGAAAAAAAAATGAAATAAAATAAAGTTATTAAAATAAAAAATAAAAGAATTATTAAAAATAAAAAAATAAAAAGAAAGAGAGAGCAACAAAACCAAAAAACAAATCCACCAATGATAACAAGCGCTAAAAATTATACTAAAACAAACAAACAAAAAATGGACAGACAGAACCCTAGAACAAATGGTAAAAGCAAAGCTATACAGACAAAATCACACAAAGGAGCATACACATACACACAAAAGGAGAAAAAGGAAAAAAAAAAAATATATATATATATACAGTAAAAAAACAAAAAGGGAAGACAGCAACCAAATCAATAAACAAATCTACCAATGATAATAAGCTCTAAATACTAAACTAAGATAAACATAAAACCAGAAACAAATTAGATGCAGAAAGCAAACCCCAAGTCTACAGTTGCTTCCAAAGTCCACCGCGTCAATTTTGGGATGATTCATTGTCTGTTCAGGTATTCCAGAGATGCAGCGTACATGAAGTTGATTGTGGGGATTTAATCTGCTGCTCCTGGAGCTACATGGAGAGATTTCCCTTTCTCTTCTTTGTTCGCACAGCTGCTGGGGTTCAGCTTTGGATTTGGCCCCACCTCTGCATGTAGGTCTCCTGAGGGCATCTGTTCTTTGCTCAGACAAGAGGCGGTTAAGGTAGCAGCTGATTAGGGGGCTCTGGTTCACTCCAGCCGGGGGGAGGGAGGGGTACAGAATGTCGAGCCAGCCTGCAGCAGCAGAGACCAGTGTGACATTGCATCAGCCTGAGGCGTGCCATGCGTTCTCCCGGGGAAGTTGTCCCTGGATCACGGGACACTGTCAGTGGCAGGCTGCACAGGGTCCCAGGAGGGGACGTGTGGATAATGACCTGTGCTTGCACACAGGCTTCTTGGTGGCTGCAGCAGCAGCCTTAGCGTTTCATGCCCGTCTCTGGGGTCCGCGCTGATAGTCGCGGCTCGTGCCCTTCTCTGGAGCTCATTTAGGCAGTGCTCTGAATCCCCTCTCCTCGTGCACCCTGAAACAATGGTGTCTTGCCTCTTAGGCAGTTCCAGACATTTTCCCGGACTCCCTCCTGGCTAGCTGTGGTGCATTAGCCCCCTTCAGGCTGTGTTCTCGCAGCCAACCCCAGTCCTCTCCTTGGATCTCTCCTGGGCAATTTGAATAACATGAGTCTGTTACTGGAGATTGATCTCTTCTCTGCTTAGCAAATCAGCAGCAGGCCCCACTGGACCCTGTTCCTGCCGTACACCATTCAAATCCCTCAGCCACCCTCTGGACCCACTTTCTCTGCTTATGAATGACTCCATATGGTCACATGTTTCATACTTATGTAATATAATGATATAATTATTTTATGAGCTTTTTGTCATAATTTCAAAAGAAACACTTTTCCCCCATATTATTTCTAGACTGAATTCTGTTTAAAAGTATCCTGAAACTTAATGATAAATCTGGTCCTTTCCATGCAACAAAACTTCCACCATTACAGATAAGTGCAGAAAAGCACTTCCCTGGTGGTCTAGTGGTTAAGACTCTGCGCTCACACTGTAGAGGATGCAGGTTTGATCCCTGGTCAGGGAACTAAGATCCCACATGCTGCAGACAAAAACAACAACAACAACAAAAACCAAACAAATAAGTGCAAAAGTTATTTTTATTCTTTTCATCAGTATGACAACCTGCACAAATAGGAAGTACAGTAATAAACTGACGCAGACTTTAAGAGAAATTAACAGCCATGGAAATAGTTGAGATAATTCCACGAGGTTTGTCAATAAATATTTTCTGAAAAAAATTTGGGGAAAGCTATTTGCATAATTTCCAGTAATATAATAAATTCCTAAGGGAAGTAGGCTTACTGTTAACATTTTATTCAAGTTTTGTACATTCAGAGTTGCAATTAATCTGTGGGGAGAGGGTGCTGAGATTATATAATCTCCAGGTTCAAATAATTGTCTGACCTATTTTTAGTAAATTTCTATAAACTAGATAGCAACTGATAAGGATACCTCCTTTTAGAAGAGGTATTTACTAACTGAAATGTAATATCCAGATTTATAGAGCTGGTTCTCCTGCCTTGCAATGACATATTTAAAGTCATGCTTTTATTTTCAAGTGAAATTGAGGGAAAACTGAAAATTTGTCTTTGTTTAACTCCTGCTTTCAACTTTCCCAGACTTTCCCCCTGGGCATTAAATATACTTTTTAATATACATAACATGTAACCACTGAATATTTATTTAGATGATTTTTGTTTGTTATGAACTGAATTGTGCCCATCCCTATTCATATGTTGAAGTCCTTAACCCCCAATTTGACCGTATTTTGAGATAGGGCTTTATATGGAGGTATTTACGATTAAATGAGGTCATTTAAATGAGGTTAAATGTGGCCCTAATTCCACAGGAATTGTGTCCTCATAAGAAGTTTTCATAAGAAGAGGAAAAGACATCAGAAATCGCTCTCTCCATGAGCACACAGAGGAAAGACCTTGTGACTCTATTGCTTAGTAAAAGAGAGAGACATGGCATTGAAAAATTGGCAGTGGCCACCGATTTCATGCATGTGCTCTGATGCTCTTGTGGATCTCCGAATAATTTTGGAGACTATTTACACATGGTTGAAGAACTACAAGAACACTGATGTGCAGCAGATCCAGACCACAGGTATTTGGTCATCACTAAAAACAGATTTACCAATGGGAATTTGCCAGTTTCTGTTTTTCAGAGCAGCTGTTTCCTTCTATGTGCTCAGTAACATTCAGTTTTGTTTACTGATTTGTCCTTTTGGATAGATCACTGTGTTAGCCACCGTGAAGAATTATAAAGAAAATCAGACTTCCAGACTTCGTATTGAAGACACACATATTTATCTGAAGATCTTCCACAAACCCCACTTGAATGAGTGTAGAAGAACAGAAAAGGTAGAAACTTGTAATCAGAATAGAAGCAAATGGCAAAGAAAAGGTCTCAGTTAAATTTTAGGTAGTGGGGGTCTGGATGAGGAACTGTAAAGCAAGGTATTGCTATTTTTTCTTTTAAATAAGATTTTAGGACTATTTACTTTTTCTCGTTAAAAATAGGGATATTATTTTGATAAGATAATTCTTTTTTTTTTTACATAAAGAAATTATGAACACAAGTCTTGCTATCCCTGGCTCTTCTGGGGAAGAGGTGGGTTAGTATCCAGGGAACTGCAGTGGTCACTGTCACAGAAACAAAGGCACTATCCTTTGCTGTGTGAGGGGTGCCCCTGCTCCCATTCTCTTGCTATATGCAACCCTGATAATATATCTTGGCACTGGCAACACGTCTCAAAGAGGCAACTGTCACAGGTTAAAATTTACAGTCACAAACTCATATTTTTTGAAATGTAACTTAAACTTTCCCAAGAGTGTTTATTTCTGTTCAGGGGAAAACACTTAATATTGCCACTTCCAGGAACACTGTTTCAAAATAGTTGCTTTCAGGATACATAGTTCAGTATACAAAAATACCTTTTTTTCCAGGTGATTTTCCCTTATCTAGGGGTTTCAAGGGGAACCGAACCCTGGGTACCACCAGCATGCAGGGGTCTTGGTTATATCTCCCTACAAACAAGACCCTCCTCTTAGCTCCTTCTAGTAATGCCGATCTGCTAAGTCTTGACTATGTCTTTCATCCTTTCCCTGGAATATCTCACAGCTCAGTATAGGGTTGCCAGATTTAGTAACTAAAAAATATAAAATGCCCTTGTAGTTACAAGATGGCAGCCCAGAGCTTGGCACTGTTACTACAGTGGTCTTTAGTGAAGTGGGAGATGGTCTCCTCTTCACTCTGGAACATAGCGATGAGGCCCCTGGGAAAAGCAGTGTTTGAGACTCTGGGCTTAATAACCATGAAGTTTTCGGATTAGCATGAGCCCTAGAAATTCACTGGGAACAACGAAGCGCTCTTCCAGGAGACCAGCATCTACCTCAGACTCAAGCTCCTCTATTGTGACCTTGGACGTGCCAAAAGAATCACAGAGAAGGAATAAACAGAAATTGGGATCAAGATGACAAAGCAGAAGATGTGGCAGCATCCTCTGTGGTCAGTGAGGAAGCCTTGAGGAATAGAGTCATGAAAAAAAGCAAAGTGTAGGAAGGTTAAATTTCAATCTGATAGTGAAGGGGCTTTTAAATGTTTCAACGGTTTGGTTGTACTTTCTGGAGGAGGACAGTTTTCTGGATTTGGTAAAGGCACTGGAGTTCAACCTTCACAAGGACTGTCAAATGGAAAGAGCAGTAATTAGTGCCCCCTCCCTCAATAGTCCAAAGACTGGGACATGGACCAAGGTAGCCTTTGATTCTATTACTTCAAAAGGTGAGAAAAAGTGTTCAAATCCCAAAACTAATGGCCTTTTTCCTGTCTTTATTGGGATAAAGCATACCAATGGAATGCTAGTAATAAGAAGCCGGCTGTGTTAAACTTTTTCTTCATGATTGGATAGTGAAGCATGTGACACAAACCCACTCTGATCTAGCACCTATCTTTAAAGACTGTAAGAAATATTTAGCAGACATTAAACATGGGAACAGGGGCAGTAATAATGATCAAAATGGAACTAACAAAATGTTGGTTGAAACACAGTCTCTTTCCCTATTTGGTTCAAACAAATTACAGCAAGAACCATCATTTTTGTTTCATGACAGCAAAACTAAAGCTACATCTGAAAAGAAAGTGAAGTCTGTGTCTGAAAAGAAAATGGACCCATTGCTAGGAGCAATAGATGCTTTTGCAAGAAGATTGATGCCTCTGTTTTAGGCTTGTTAAGCTTTGGCCCCCTGACTGGATTTTTATTTTCCCTTGGCAAACCAGCTTTTTTGGCAAAAATATTCCACAAAGTAAACCAGTTTCTTCACCATTTTTTCACGAAAACATTGGTGAGCCAAGCAGAAAATGGCAGAAATGAATGCAAAGGCAAAGATAAAGGAAGGGATGATGAACTGCCCAAAATAGTAATTACTCAAGTAAAAGGAGATGCTTTTTACTCCAAAAACTATAAACTATTTTATAAGAAAATGAATTTAAAAGAGAAGGGTATAGGTACCCTGCATTAAAACCTATAGCAAATCAGAAGCACAGCTGCAGACACCAATTTAGGAAATATACTGCTGAATGTTTTTTTTTTCTTTTTTCTCGGTACGTGGGTCTCTCACCGTCGTGGCCTCTCCCGTTGTGGAGCACAGGCTCCGGACGTGCAGGCTCAGCGGCCATGGCTCACGGGCGCAGCCGCTCCGTGGCATGTGGGATCTTCCCGGACTGGGGCACGAACCCGCGTCCCCTGCCCTGCCTCGGCAGGCAGACTCTCAACCACTGCGCCACCAGGGAAGCCCCCTTTAGTACTTTTTGAAACCCTACTTAGAGAATTCAACTTACCCAGCAAAGTAGACTAATGACCAATTGCAGCTAAATATAGCAAATAAATTGCAAAGTAATAGGAAATGTGATCCAGTTGATAATGTGCAATAATAGAGCAGAAGTCATCCAAAAAACATTTCCTTTATTACTTTCAAATGGGAACTTGCAGAGGAAAATAGCTTCTCATTTCTACCTTCTATTTTGGCTCAGTAGCGAAAGGTAATCAGAACACATAGGGATGGATCCTTTAAAGCTATGATTTCTTTAGATATTCATCAATAAATATTTATAATATTTATTTCAGTTAAGATCATGGGCTTTGGAGCCAGACTGCTTGGTTTTCAATCTCAAATCTGCAGTTTACTAGCTGTGTTACCATGGGCAGGTTAAGTTTGCTTTCATTCATATGTAACAATAGCACTCCTCTTCTAGGTATGTTTGTGTGATCATATAGAGAGCACTTAGTACAATGCCAGGCATTTAATAAACATAAATTTAATAAATGCTGCCATAGACATTTAGCTTAAGCAACCCCATAGACACAGTTTATTAATAGAAGTAAATTTGGCCCTTAGTATAGTGTATATCCTATAAGCATTTAAAAATTCAAAAGCAAAGACTGTATGGTATATAAGTTGATTTTAGAAAACACTCCTAATATTAAGACTCTCAATTTAGCTGTAAAGTCACTTCCAACACGAGACATCAGTGGTTATTGTGCCTGAATAATTAGAGAGCTGCTTTTGTAAACTCTAATCTGAATTGTGGCTTTGAAATTCTAACAATCAAATTTAGTTCTAATGATTAAAATAAGTGTGCTTTAGAGAAACAGAACCCAGTGTAGGCTCTTAGAACAAAATATTAGCAATTGTGTTAGTGGTCATAGATGTGCCTGCCATCTGTGGTTAAGTGTTTTGATTAAGTCTATAATCTGAAAATGTGTTGTTTTACTCAGCTTGAGGCTTGTAGAGGAAGGAGTCCTATTGTATTCTGACTGCACGATGCCATTTGGTGGGGATGCATGCACCCTGTTTACTCCCAGAATCATTAGACCACGGGAAAGTTTGCCAAGTTCCATCTATGCATGTGTAGCTTGAGGTCAAATCTGTTTTTCCTTAAAGTTCAATTTCCTTATAAAGACAACCCTGGCCTCCAGGCATCCCCATGCAGTTTTCTTTGTGAAAAAGTAAAATTAAAAAAAAAAATCTAGCACATTCTGAAGTTCACCTGGGCTTCATTTCCATTGTTTTTTTTTTTTTTTTGAGTTGTTCACATTGCAGAAGAAACACGTTTATATTCTTCCAAATGAGCAGAGACCATAGTAAATAGATTATTACAGTGACTTTATAGATAGGTATCAGGATTCAAGGATATGAAAATTAATGCTAATTTATTTTCATTTTTGAACAAGCAAGATTTGTTACCAGAAACACATAGTTTAGATAAAATAAGCAGAAATTGGAGATTGTATTTATGCATACTTAAGGCTAAATGAAAACATTATGGATATAATGAATGAATTATTATTCTCTAATACAAAGGTGGTTTATTTTGAAAATTAATGTCAATTCTGCTGAAACTTAATGCATCAAAAATTGCCGAATGTTTTCCTACTTTGTTAGGAATAAAATGGATTATTATTTTCAAGGGACAGAATGAGGTTTCGCAGGGGACAGCATTGTTATTAAATCTCAGGGACAGCATAATATGCTGAATTCCGATCGGAACAAAATATTAGCCGTTCTTTTAGTGGTCATGGATGTACCTGATATATGTGGTTAAACATTCTGATTAAGTCTATCATCTGAAAATTTATTACTTTACTTAACTTGATATTTTATGTAAAAATCAAGACACTCTCAGTGTGCAAAATTTGCTCTTCCTCTGCAATAAGCCAGGTCTTTTA
The DNA here is from genome assembly GCF_964374135.1 of Grampus griseus. Taxonomy (NCBI): domain Eukaryota; kingdom Metazoa; phylum Chordata; class Mammalia; order Artiodactyla; family Delphinidae; genus Grampus; species Grampus griseus. The sequence continues at coordinate 11,038,857 of NC_139007.1, read as the reverse complement.
ACTCATACTTAGATATTCAACATGCTTATGACCAATTTTCCACTTTCAATTTATCTTTCTTTTAATACCAACATCAAATTAATCATTGTAGGTGGTGTCTCTCAGTTCCATAAAAATTATTCTCTATGGCTTTGAGGTAAGGTGCACACTCTTTAAATCGAAATACCCAGCCCTTTACAACACGGCTCAATCTGGCTTTCTAGCTTGTTCTTCTAAAATTTTCCTTTATGGATCCTCACTTTATTTCAGTCAAACTGTCCTAAATGACCTCTTGTAAATTTCGTTTCTCTAAGCTAGCAGGGTGTTTGGAGCCCATGAATCAGAATCCCAGGGAGTGTTTTTATGGAGCAGGTGCTTATTAAAAATGCAGATTTCTTGGTCACACTCCAGATCTATTGAATCAGAATATCTGGGTGCAAGGCCCCCAAATCTGCATTTTGACAAGCGTCTAGATGATTCTGATTCACATGAAGCATTTGTCTTCATCTTTCCAGCCACCCTATAGTAAGTATCATTTTCCTAGTATGTCGACCTATTGGGATTCTTGTATGTAATTATGAGTTCTTCAGAATTCTGTTCAAATCTCACCTCCTTCAAAAAGCCTTTTCCGATTCCCCAAGGAAGATGTTTTTTATTTTCTTTACCTTCATGTTGCTTATTGTTAAGACTCCTCTTATAAGACCTATATGCTATGTCTCTGGTCCTGGAACAACACTGAAAAAAGCATAAGAGCAGAAGATTTGAACTGTTTTTTCTTGATCCATATATAAGAAATATATTTTACATCCGGACATAACACACACACACACACACACACACACACACCCCACACATACATCTAAGTTAAAACAAATTTTACAAAACAATCTTTATTGTATTAAATGCCATTTGGTTATTCCCATTTTGTATTATATTGTATTGTACTCTATTATATTCTATCTATTTCATTATGAAATACTTAAAAATATTATGGCTCACCCATAGGCCACTATAAATGTTTTGAAAAATACAGATTTAAAGGGCTAGTTTGCACCCAGCAAAACACGTTGTAATGTTTTCCCAAGTGTTTAATTCCTTGAGAAATCATTAGGCTTGGTAAAAAACAGATTATTTTGAAACGATTAGATTATGGATTGGCAGAAATTAATATTCAAATGCAATGAGTTTAACTGGTTACATGATAATTTTGATTTGAGCTAGTTTCTGACAGTAATATTTGCCTGATCAAATAATTTTAAAAGGCTAGAGTAGTTTGAATTCATCAATAAAAAGATCATATTAAAAGACATAAAAATAGTTGGATTTCTCTGAAGACTCAGGTATTGCATCTGTCTCTTAGAGTCAGTTTTTCCCTTACATTTTCAAAAATAATCCCGTCCCTAATTAAACCTCAAAAGTTTATTTGACAGAATCTGAGCATATCTATTAAGGATGATGAGTTGCCTTGAGGATTTTAACTTGGTCATTTTACAATCCATAACCTAGCACAATGCTATTCATACACTAAATTATCAATACATATTTATGAATAAATAACGTAATGAAGAAACTATGGATTAATATCTGAATTTCCATTGGCTGAATTCACAAAGCTATATTTTACTTAAGCCATTGCAACCCATTCTAGATATAAAATTTTTACTTAGAAATAATTTTAGATATAAAGAAAAGTTACAGTGATAACATAGACAGCTTTCATATACTTTTTACTTTGTTTCCTCTAGTGTTAATATCGGTGATAGACTGAATGTATCCCCTCATAATTCATTATGTTGAAATCCTAACTCCTAATATGATGGAATTAGGAGGCAGGTCTTTGGGAGGTTATTAGGTCATGAGGGTGGAACCCTCATGAATGGGGTTAGTGCCCTTATTAAAAAAACCCAGAGAACTCCTTCACCCTTTTGCCATGCGAGCACACAGTGAGAAGACTACAGTCTGTGAGCCAGGAAGGGAGCTCTCACCAGGCACAGAATCTGCTGACACCTCGATCTTGAACTTCCTAGTCTCCAGAACTGAGAGAACTAAATTTCTATTGTTTATAAGCCACTGAGTCTATCGTATTCATCTTATGTATCATAGTACTTTTGGTCCAAATTAAGGAATCAACATTGGTACATTACTATTAACCAATTAGTTAATCATTTTTCCACTAATTTCCAGAATCCAATCCAGGATAATACATTTCCTTTAGCTGTGATGTCTCCTTAGTCTCCTTCAGTCTGTGACAACTTCTCAGTCTTCCTTTATTTTTTATGATCTGACATTTTTGAACAGTACTAGTCAGGTATTTTATATAATGTTTCTCGTTAGGGTTTGTCTAATGTTCTTCTCATGAGGACTGGGTTTGTGGATTTTGGAAGAATACCACAGAAAAGAAGCACCCATCTCATCACATATATATATTTAGGAGTATATGGTATCAACATGATATTGATAATATTAACCTTGACCACTCGGTTAAGGTTGTGTTTGTCAGATTTCTCCACTGCATGGCTACTATTTTTTCCTGCCTGTATCCTGTGGAAGTGCATGACTAGGTCCATTTCACATTCCAGGGGGTCATTATTAAGCTCCACTCCTAGAGAGAGTAATATCTATATACAGTATTTGGAATTCTTTTGTAAAAAAAAACTATCCCTTTCTCCTCATTTATTAAAATTATTTATTTATACCAGTATGTACTCATATATATTTATTTTATACTTTGGGTTATAAAACAATGCTATTGTTATTTATTTTATTGCTCAAATTCTTTGGCCACTAGAATCTCATTCAGATTGGCTCTTGTATCTATTTGACACCACCCCATCATTTTTTCTTTTGAATACTTCATTCCTTTGTGGCACTACGAGATACTCCAGGCTCATCTCATAGCTTCACTGCCTCAGTTCTAGAATCAGCAATATATTCAAGTAACTATTATATACTATAATAAAATTAATGACTTAACAAATTAAAGTAGGAAGAGAACAATTAAAAACCAGAAGAAATTAGTAAGTATAAACATAGAAATTAATGAATTTGGAAATAGAAAAATAGTAGATCTAATAAATAAATCTAAATGGAAATTATTTGAAAGACATCCATTTTGTTTATGGAAATACTTCGCTGAAAGAAAATTCATTTTGGAGGCTACCAATGAAACAAACAAACCACTAGCTATCCTACCAACATAAAACTAAGACACAAATACACAAAATTAGAAATGACAAGTGGAAAATAACTATCAAAAAAAAGAAAATTTTTAAAATGATGAGACTAATTTGCACAACTTTGCAAGTAAATTTGAAACTCTAGATGAAATGGAGAAATTCCCAGAAAAGTACAACTTATCAAAATTGGCCTTGGGAAAGACAGAAAATCTAAACAGATTAATTACCGCAGAAAATATAGAGAAAGAAAAGCTCACCCACCCAATGAACGTTCAACACATACTAGGTCGAGGTGGTTCTGTAGGGAAATTCTATCAGCTTGTTAATGATCAGATACTTTCAATACTGTTTGAATGATTTCAAATCAAGTAAAGGAAGGAAAACATTCAAATCATGTTTTTAAAAAATCCTGAGATAACTCATATATATTATGCACATTTTGTTGCAACTTATGCTTTTGATTTAACAATATTTTTGGATATTCCATGGGTTAGAGTGTATGAGTTCTAAATTATTCTTCTAATGTCTAGTTTCATACTTAGTAGAGATATAAAATAATTTATTCAACTATTTCCATACTGAAGGGTATTCACATTGTTTCCAGTTTTTTGCCCTTGCAAGTAATGTTATATTAAGTATCCTTGTACACATATTGTTGGAGGCCACAGCTTAGGTTTTTGTAGCACTAAGCAGCAGATCAAGGTGATGAGATATAGAAATTATTTTAGGGAATAAATATGACACAAAACTGAATTCAAACACATATTCATGACAATTTCCTGGAAAATCAGTTTGTGCATTAATACTATACTACTGATAATGGTTTATATAAGTAAGTGAATGTAATCAACATTTATCTAAATTTTTTTAGAAAAAAACCCACATCCATTCAAGAATGTAATTAATTTGTTTCCTCAATGCCATTTTCCATTGCAAAGCATTAACTCTTCCGGAGCATATTAGTCACTGAATTTCCAAAGAAGCAGAATAACAGTCATGCATGCCTGTCTTCCTGTTAAATTATTTCAGTCAGTGAAAATCGAACAAAGAAAAGAAACACCCTTAGGCTATATTTTAAAATGGGAATTCTTCAAAGACATAATAAGACTTTTATTTCATAATCATTTTACTACTTGAGTAGTATTCCATTTCAAATGGACATTACCCTCTTCCATTATTATTTGGTTAGGTGTTTAGCACATTGCAATTTCATATTATTAAAAAATTGCTTTATTGTGGTATATTCACATTAATAATTAAAAACATACCTATTCCATAAATGGAAAATTGTATGACTCTGACAAGTTAAATATTCTGTTACTTAATGCAAAGTAGTTGACTTAATTTATATCTATGCATATATATGTGTATATATAAATATGTGTATATATACATATATAGATTTTATATGTATGTGCATGGTTTTTTACTGCAATTCAGACATGTAGAGGAAAATGTGTTACATTATTTGGATAAAGCTGATCTCTGCTTCACAAATACAAATTTTTTAGCTGGAGAAAGAAGGAACTCATACATTCTGGTTTTTAAATCTAATCTGAGCTGATATTTTCAATAGTCACTTTGGTAATATTTTGTCTCTTAACATCATCGTCATTCCTCTACAACTTCCTTTAGATAGTTTTGGGTATAAGTGAACAAGGGAACCTTAGTGGTAGAGAGGGAGATGGTAGGGGTCTCTTGTCTTTGAGCTAGTCCTTAGATGTGTACTGTCTGGGGTCCACTGGTTTCTGGAATGATAACTTTGTATTATCTCTAATGTTTAATTGCTTGCAAACTCTAAAGCAAACATGACAAAAGACTCAGATCTGATAAAGTTGACTGGTGGTCACATGGTTGTTACTTTTTCTTTATATGTCTCTGTGTTTTTGACCTGATAAAAAAATAATTTAAAAACAACATGCAAGTCATCTGAAGTTAATTGTTCACTCTGATAGTAATTTGGGTTAAGATAGTTTGGCAAAGCCAAGTGCAAAACAAGAAAGTAAAATTAACGGCTAAAGCAAAATTCAGGAATTTTGTTTTTTCATACTTTGCCCCAGTTATTTGAAATAATAGAATCATGATTTTTCATGTGTTTTCTGCTGACTGTCCTTACACTTTAAATTATTCCTAATTCAGTCTCCTTTTGATCTATGGAAACTAACCAGTGACAAAATATAAAATAAGACAAAGCCAGTCAAACTTGAATTCACAGGATGCCAAATATTGGAATGGAAATTTCACTGAATCAGCTAACAATTTCAAAAGATCTAAATTTTTGACACAGTGTAGTCAAGGAACCACAGAGCTAGCTGAATTTTGCAATATTTATCTAAATATTTTTGTATGTTACTCATGCAAAAATTTACCCAAGCTCCCCAGAACTTAAAACTGTGTAGTTTCATGGAAAATTTAATCAAAATAATGGGCTGCAAGTAAATCAAAATCTATTTTATGTCTTACACTCTCAAATCATCAAATTTATTCACATCCTGTAACATTTAAACACTGAGTGTTATTAAACTAATCACGTAAGATGCTTGGCTGAAAGAAGAGGGGCCAACTAAACGTTCATCATGAATTTGAGGTCCCTCATTAAATTGTGCCACCAAAATTTAATCCCATGTAAACCTAATTATCTAATGCTTATTTTCCTTTTTTTATTACTTTGATAGTTTCCAGCCGAGGTGTTACGAAATCTAGCAATAAAACAAAGGAAATCCATATTAACTATTCATAATGTAGCTATGAAAGTGACTGAAAATGATTACTTACGTAGTAAACTTCGTATTTTCTTTATTTTGGGGTTAGCTCTGTAAAAACTTTATGAAGGGGCTTCCCTGGTGGCGCAGTGGTTGAGGGTCTGCCTGCCGGTGCAGGGGACGCGGGTTCGTGCCCCGGTCCGGGAAGATCCCACATGCCGTGGACTGGCTGGGTCCGTGAGCCATGGCCGCTGAGCCTGCGCGTCCGGAGCCTGTGCTCCGCAAAGAGAGAGGCCACAGCGGTGAGAGGCCCACGTGCCGCAAAAACAAAAAAACGAACACGCACAAAAAAAACTTTATGAAATATGTACTCTGATACAACCAAAAATAGAAGTAGGAATGCTGGGAGGCTGAATCATTTTTATTTATTTTATTAAAAAATGTTAATTGCCACACTGTATGTAAAGCCCAGGAGATAATATATTGAAGAGAAAATAAAGATATCTGGAGAAGCCAGGCAAAATTATAGAAATGCTCACATAGCCATTAACTTATAAAATCATGGTTGTAACCACCTCGAGAGCATATTGACAAATTCAAAAAGGAGTATTTTTAGATTTTTAAAAAATAAGCTATGGATGTCGCAGCATGTTATACTGTGAAAACAACACATAAAAATCTATTTTAAATGCTTGTGAATAGAAAGGATGCTTAAATATAAGAGAATATTTTTCAAATAGAAGAAAAGTTATGTTAAAATTGGATGAAATTTATAAACTCTTAGATAATTTTTGGAAGTACTTTAACCATGTAACCAACAGGCTAGACTAGGTGTTAACATGTCTTATGCTTCATACTTTTTCTTCTTCTTCATGCTTATTCACTGACCATGTTTTAAAATATAAATACTAAATAGCAGTTTGTGGGCTGTCTGCTATCTGATTATTTGAACTCTTTAAAGAGAACTGGATCACTGGTAATATGACAACAATCCTTCTTTCTGTAAAACTAGAGTCATTTTGATTCCCTAGGCTTCCTTTTCCTATCCCTAAATGAAGAGTTGAAATACATTATCTCTGAGTCCCTTCAAATGTTCAGTTTCCATGAAAATCTGTGAACAGAAAGAAAGTTTCCAGAATTTCAATGTGCAAATGACAGAGAAAGGGAGATGGGAAAATACAAAAAAGACCAAGTAACTTCCTTTCTAACAACTCATGTACCATCCAGGTCACGAAGGAGCAGATAATAGAGACAAACACATTTCCAGTTGGGGGGAAAGATACTGTGCCAGAAAACACCAAGAATGGATTTTTCAGCTTTTAAAATAGTCCAAACATAGGTTAAGGCACAGGGGTGCTTGATAAGCATCCAGGTGAGCCTCTCAGCATCCTGGTTTTGCCTGATGAAGGGATATTATTTATCAACTCCTTCCAAAGTCTCCTTTGTTGAGTTAGTAGAGTTGCGTGCATATTGTCAGACATACGAATCAGATGTCTAATCTCACTAAAGTCAAATAAAAAACCTAGTAGAGTGCTTCCACTTTCACCTCAGAGATATACAGAGCTGGAAAGAGCATCGCTTCTATCCTAACAAAATGAAAACCTAGGCAAACTACAAATTAATGACTTTTCTTGCACCCACCAGAGAAATAAAGTTGCAGGTTAGACAGCTTACCTGAAATTTGTAGAGGCACCTGTAACGAGAAACAAGATCCATGCATTTGCTTGCCTCAGATAGAATGCCATCTAATTTGGTAGAAAGATTAAGGTAGAATTTTTTAATGAACTGCTGAAAACTGAGTTTAGGCTAATGTGAGAGCACTAACAAAAGGAAAGTTTGAGTAGTTGTATTAATTTCATACAAAGTAGACTTTAGAACAATAAAGATTATCAAGGATAAGTAGGATACATTATGATACAGGGATCAATTCTCAAAGAAGGCATGACAATCCTAAAGGTGTATATTAAAATCTCCTATTATAGCTGTGTTTTTGTCTATCCAGCAAACTCATGTGGTTTTTTTCCTTATGAAATTTCTTTACTATTGGATGCATAAATATCAGTAATTAAATCTCTGTTGTAAATCGTAGCTACTAGCACTAGAAAATATCCTTCTTTGCCTTTTTTAATGTTCTGATTGCTATCTCACCAGATTTAAAAATTTCCAACTTTGCTTTCTTTATATTTTTATGGTGGTATATATCTGTTCATCCTGTCATTTTAATCATTATGAATTTCTTGGTTGTAGGTATATCTCTAGTAAATAGCATATTTTTGGATTTTGCTTTGTTGACAAATTTGAACATCCTTTTCTTTTGATAGCTATGTTTTGCCAATTTATGTTTGCTGACAAAATTAATGTGTTTGGCTTTAGTTCTGTAATGTTGTATTTCATTATTTTATATGATGAATATAAATATACTATATTTATATGATTATATATTCATATATATATACATTTACATGTTTATATAAATATACTTTTTTTTTTTTGCTGTACGCAGGCCTCTCACTGTTATGGACTCTCCTGTTGCGGAGCACAGGCTCCGGACGCGCAGGCCCAGCGGCCATGGCTCACGGGCCTAGCCGCTCCATGGCATGTGGGATCTTCCCGGACTGGGGCATGAACCGGTGTCCCCTGCATTGGCAGGTGGACTCTCAACCACTGCGCCACCAGGGAAGCCCTATATAAATATACTTTTAAATGCAATTTCATATATTTGTTCTTACTTTTTGTTTTATCATATATTTAGAAAGGTTTGTTTTCTTGTCTTAATAACTCCCTGTATATTAATTCTTTTATACAGTACTCTTCATACCCACCCTCTTTTTAGAGACCATTAATCTTTTCCCCCCATGCAGGAGAAAAATGAACTAGTACTATCTTCTACTCTTCTCCATCTCCAGTGGTCTAATCTCAAGCAACATACTTGAAATCACTGAGCTTGTTCTACATTTTATATACAGTCCCAATTATTACAACATTGTTGTAGTTGCACTGTTACTACCTTGTCAGAGAATATAACTATCATATACTATTCCATCTCCCTGAAAATCATTATCTAGTCTTTGTTCTACAGGTAAATGTAGATTCTATGGCCATAACCAGTCCTTTATGCCAGTGCATTTCTGGTCATTTTTGTGTTTTAAAGCTTATTCTCAATCTCAAGTAGATTATTTGAAGCTTATTCTCAAGTAGATTCAGCAATAATATTTCCTATGTTATTTCATTTTCCTCATGGTTTGTCTATTTATACAAGATCAATTTGATCTGAAAAAAATTCTTTATTAATAATGTTTTTCTTAAAATCTTACACATGTTACTCCTTTGCATTCTAGTATAAAACACTGATCTGGAAAGGCCTGCAATCTATTTATTTTTTCATTATAAGTGACTTGGTCTTTGTGCCTGGATTCTCCAAATATTCTTTCCTTTAGTTTTCAGGTCAATAGTTTTATTAAAATATATTGCAACATTGGCTGTTCTGGGTCAATTCCCCCTAGTAGGTGGCATAACCTTTTAAATATAGTTTCAAGCTCTTTTATAAAGTTTAGGAATTTTTTTCTGAAATTGTAATGCTTAGTATTTATTCTGTACTATTGGTTTGATTTTCACTTTCAGAGACTCCTGGTGTACTTATATTAGATCTTCTTTACCTGTCCTCTATCTAGCACTTTCTCTCAAATCCTTTCCATCTCTTTCATTACTTGTTTTTAAATTTTATTTCTATATTCTTTTTATCTTTTACATTAGTTGTTATTTTAATATGCTTTAGTGTTCTTTCTAATTTGGTCTTCAAATCTATAGTTATTTTTTTTCTTTTAATTCTTTTATTTTCTTCCTTTTCAGTTCATCTTACATTCTCACTTATGAGTTTTTATAATTCTGGTTTGTGTCGATCTTTTATTGCTTCTAGCATTTCTTAACTTCTTTTAGCTTGATTTGACATTTTTGATTAAATTATGTATTTGTTGCATGGGCATACCTTTCTAATGTACACTTATTTTATCGATTCATTAGTTTCTTTTTCTACAATAACTTTTTAAGTGATTCAACTAAGTTCATTCCTACTACTTATATTTAATTGGTTTTTTAAACTGAACTCTTAGGAAGGGATGGTGGATGAGGACAGCACAGTTTCAAGACTTAGAGCTTCCTCTTCCATTGTTATATGTAAGTTCACAAATACGACCTCATACTGAGATCTCTTACCTTTATCTGGGCTTTCTCTTTCCTTGCTTCCTGGTGTTTTTTTCTTGCTCAGTTTGGATTATATCTTCAGCAGTTTCTCCCCAATACAGGATTGTTTTTCTAGAATGAAGTTTCAATTGGTTAAGTTTCAGAGTTCATAAGGGGCCAACCAACCGATTTAACACCATCTGAACTTCCATGGGTGCCTTGTTCTTACCTGTGAATTTGAGCCTGCAAAAGTCCACATTTGTTTCAGCCACCAGCCTCAAATTTGTCCGCTGATTTTGGAGTTCTCCACCTCTTAGAGCCCCCAGAATGTCTAGTCCTCCTTCACTTCCTTCTACATAGTTAATATAGGAAATGGTCTTCTTGTTATCTTTCTTTTGTCCTCACCCACTTGCATATTGAAGTTACTGGGAATTCTTAGTTTTTCTGTAGATATTGTCTGTGTATTTTCTGTTTTATTATCCTAATTGTTTTACATTTTGTGAGGGGAGATTTGAGGCAATTACAAAACTCTACCGCCATCACCATCTTTTTCAAAATCATCTTCAGTACTTGTAAAACGGAATAAACTAGTAGAGAAAAACCTACAAAAAAAGCAAATGAAATGCCTATTACTTTAACCTTAAGAGTACAAAGTACAAACAAAGGACCCCTCTTCAGTTCAGTATAAAAGATCTCAAATCCTAAGATCACAATTTCATATGACCTGAGAGTAGGATTCTAGAGAAGAAATTTAAATTAAAGTGAAAGAAAGCCCTGAAACATTTTTATGCTCTCAATGATACAATTCACTTTCTGCATTGTTGGAAAGTGATCTCGATTGTTATTTTTCCCTGGAGCCATGTTGTCCTATACAGTAGCTACTACCTGCGGGCAGCTACTGAGCACTTGAACCATGTCTAGCGTCACATATAGAAGTGATAGTATTTTTGATATACTGGATTAAATTAAAATATTATAAAATTCATTTCAATTATTTCCTTTTACTTTTTTATTTATTTAAAATTTTTTAAATTTTATATTGAAGTATAGTTGATTAACAATGTTGTGTTTGTTTCAGGTGTACAGCAAAGTGATTCAGTTATACATACACATGTATCTATTTTTTTCAAATTCTTTTCCCATTTAGGTTATTACAGAGTACTGAGCAGAGTTCCCTGTGTTATACAGTAGGTCCTTGTTGGTTATCTACCTTAAATATAGCAGTGTGTACATGTCAATTCCAAACAAAATTCAGAACTATATATGTGGCTTACATTTGTGGCTCACATTAACTTTCCATTGGTTAGTACTGCTCTGGAGCATGAGAATCTGCATTTTCCTTTCTCCATCCTCTGTGTCCAACTGAATCTCAAGGTATTCTGTAGTATTATAAAACATAAGCAGAATAAACATTGGTATGAACTCATGTTTAGCTTAATATAGAAGAATATGGTTACATATAGAAATGTTTATTGCTATGTGTATATACATGGGTTAGTAGATATACAAATAATTTATGTAGATATTCTGCCCTCAAGGAGGTGGAACATAACTCCTCACCTCTTAAGTGATATAGCGTAGTGATTTCTTTCCACAAAGTACAGTATGGAAAAATAGAAAGAAGGAAGAGGGTGAGAGAGTGAGAGTAAAAGAGAGAGAGACAGAGGAACTTGTTTAAATTCTTAAAACCAGTGATGCTTGATTTCAACCCCACCATTATCCTTTCTAATTTAATGAACCAGTAAATTGCCACTTATATTTTGCTTAACTGTTCTAATTTATCTCTTCCAAATATAAGATTTGTATTTAACAGGATTCTCCAAAGAAACAGAACCAATAGGATATAGCTATAGACATAGATACAGATAAGAGATTCGTTATAGGAATAGGCTCATGTGATTATGGGGGTTGAGAAGTCCCACAATCTGCCACTGCAAGCTGAAGAACCAGAAAAGCCAGTGGTGTAATTCAGTCCTAGTCCAAGGGCCTGACGATCCAGGGAAGCCAATGGTCTAAGTCTAAGTCCAAAGTTCTGAGAAAGAGGGCCCAGTGGCATAAGTCCTGTTGTGAGTCCAAAGGCCTGAGGACCAGGAACAGTGGTGTCCGAGAATAGGAGAAGATGTATGTCTCAGCTCAAGCAGAGAAAGCGAGTTTTCACTTCCTTTCCACCTCTTTGTTCCATTCGGGCCCTCAACAGATTGGATGATGTCCACCAGCACTGGTGGGAGCACGCTTCTCTAGTCAGTCTACTGATTCAAATGCTAATCTCTTCCTGACACACTCTCGCAGACATACCTAGAAATAATGTTTTGCCAGTAATCTGGGCATCCCTTAGCCAAATTGACACATAAAATTAACAATCACAACATTTGAAAATATACCCTCTTCCCAGAAACCCTTCTTTACTCTTCACTCCCTAAGCTCTTGCCTAATTAACTAATTTCTTTCACCAATAAATATCTCAAATGAGTAGTCTATACTTACTTTTTTATTCCCTGGTTACCATGGAAACTTCTGCTTCCATCCTGCCTGCTAGTTTTTTTTCTTCTGTGATGTTGGTATTTATGTCCCCATTTTCATTCTTCATAGTAGTAATTTGAAGCTTCTCTCTCTCTCTCTCTCTCTTTTTTTTTTTTTACTTTGAGTCAAACTAAAGGCTTGCCAATTTTATCGACTTTTAAAAGAACCTATTTTAGTTTTATTGATTTTTCTCATTTTTTTCTATTTCCTATTTCTTTTATTTCTTCTTTAATCTTTATTTTTTTTCTTCCCTCAACTTGGGTTTAGTTTGCATTATTTTGAATTCCTTAAGGATGAAATTTTAGTTATTAATTTTATTATTTTAAAAATATAGGTGTTTAGAGCTATAAATTTCTCTCTAAGCATTACTTGAACCTTATCCTATAACTGTAGGGTATGCTGTATCTTAATTTTTATTGATTTCATAGTCTTTTTTTTTTTTTGGCTACAGCATGCAGGATCTTAGTTCCCTGACCAGGGATTGAACCCGTGCCCCCTGCATTGGGAACATGGAGTCTTAACCACTGGACAGCCTGGGAAATCCTGATTTATTTTTAAATTTCTCTTGTGATTTCTTATTTTACCCAATCTTTATTTAGAAGGGCGTTGCTTAATTTCCATATACTTGTGATCTTCCAAAATTCCTTTCTATTTATTAACATCTAATTTTACTCCATGTAATCACAAAACATATTTTATATGATTTAAATTCCTTTGAATTTATTTAGCCTTGCTTAATGGCTGGATATATGGTCTATACTCAGAATATTCAATGTGCACTTGAGAAGAATGTATAGCCTCTTCCTGTTGGGTGAAGTGTACTATAGATGTTTGTTTAATATAGTCAGTATACAGTGTTGTTCAAGTCTTCTGTTCCTTTGCTAATTTTCTACCTAGTTGTTCTGTACATTATTGAAATTACATGGAAGTCTCCAGTTATTATTGTTGAATTTTTCTATTTCTCCCTTCAATTCTGTCAGATTTTGCTTTATTTGTTTTGGGACTCTGATGTTAGGAGCATATATGTCTTTATATTGATAATTGCTATATTTGATGTATTTAGATACAGCAGTTCTTGTTTGATTGACTCATCATTGTCTCTAGTAATAAATTTTGTTTTAAAATCTTTAATTTTGTTACTATATGCATGGCATATCTTTTTCATCCTTTTCTTTCAACCAATTTATGTCTTTGAATCTAAAGTGTGTCTCGTATGAAGCAAATTCATTTCACACCCTAATGATTGGTTAATCTTCTAAAACCTCCACTGTCATTATAACTGTCCTCTCTAAGGAGAGTTGCCCTGTTTATTACAGCAATGATTTTCTCTTGAGCACTGAGAGCACAGGTATTCCAAGAGCCCGCTACACACATATAGATACACACACACACACACACACACACACACACACACACACACACACACCATGCAAACAAGGCTTTTGTCAACATATGATAGTTGACTGTTAACAAAAAAAAGTTTAAAAATGATAACTCTATGGTACTTGTTCTCAAACAAGAATGACCTGGTGAACTTGATACAAAGCCAAATTCCCTAGCTTTAGCTGAAGGATTCTTATATAGCAGGCTTACATGGGTCCCAACTATTTTCAGTGAAGCAAGTTGGTAATTATGATGCAGGTGGTCTTCACACAATCATTTGAAAAAGCAGAAACCAACTCACAAGAGGATCAAAAAACTGGCATCAAATGCCTCATAAGTTGGCTAAGGCTACCTGTGTAACCTTGAAAGCAGCAGCTCTCCCGAGATTGTCCGATGAATGTGTTTTGCTCATGCTGTACCTTGGTTGATTTATTCGCCTCCATCTGACATGCATTATTCTTCCTTTATGCTTGACTTCAGCCTACCCCTCCTTAAGCTCAGCTCAGATTTCACCTTCTTCATTTTTACTGACACTTACCTAAGTTAGCCTACAATGATCTGAAGGATGAATTGGGCTAACTGCTATTGTTTTCCTAAATAGTAGCAATAATTGCTTACTTTAAAATTTTCTGATTTCATTACCTTAGTGAAGGGTTTGACTAGGACTGATATTTCCTCTCTAAAGAGCAGTGAACTCTTGTTGGACTTGTCAGCTGAACCTGGCCTTAGACTGCAGGGCATGGAGACAGTCCTGATGCAAAGATGTGTCTGGAGTCAATGCAGAGCTCAAGAGTCAGGTGAGCAGTCCCTCTCAGGTGGCAACCTGGAGAAGCAGAGGCAAAGTCCAGATAGGAATCAGGAGTCCCAGAGGAGAGCAAATTCTGAGTGAAAGGAAGGAGCTATGCCTCCATCTGGACCATATGTCCCATTTTTGCAAAGGCTGGCTGGATTGGGTGCTGGTGAGGGTGCCATTAGAAGCATAGCCACAGAGAGAGAGAGAGAGAGAACTATAAATGATAAATTAAACTCTTTCATTCTTATTAAAAAGGGTAAGAAAACCAAAAAGACCAACTTTGAAAGGCCACCATGTGCTATTCTTAGCTCACTCGTACAGAGACTATCTTTGACCTCAGGTTGGCTCCCTAGTGTCTTTCTTTGGTCTAATCTTCTGAGTTCCTCAAGATATTAGAGGTTGGAGGGAAAAAATAAGGAGCAATCTTGTGCTCTGTTGATGGCTGCAAATAGGGTCAAATTAAATGTTTATCTCTTCCATTTCATATCTGAATTACTGACAACATAGAGTGTCACCAATCACATTGTACTAATCAACATTAAAAGATATTTAATGATGATTTCTGTAATTAATATACAGAACATCTCCAAGTCAGAAAAGGAGCTGATTTATTTTTTCTCCTACAAAACTGCTTTTGGCGTCATTTAAATTATCTAGATATATAAAGATAAAACATTTAAAAACCCTGACTAGATACCAAAATATTAATGTTTTTCCTAAATCACTTGACTCCATTTAATGCTTTTATATAATGTTCATAGGTCTGCATATATGTATGTATATACATATATGTTTATTTATCTGAAAGTATAAGCATAGTGAGACAAAATAGAAATATTACTATGTGTGTCCCTTTCCTCATACACTCCATTTCAACCTTTGCTTTTAATTATATTCTTTCTTAATAGCCAGTGTACCTTGGGACAATATTTATATTTTCTTTAATATCATTGACATATTAAGTAATTGTAAAAATGGTACATTGAGTATATAGTTAAATATGATCAGTAAACAAGTGACATGTATATAGTAAATAAAGAACTTTTTATGGTAATCAAAGGGCATTAGATATAAGTAAGAGTAGATAGAAAAACCTTATCTTAACACAGATATGTTTCATAAAATTAACTAAAAGCCTGTTTTATATAAATTCACACACATAACACCTCAGGGTGATAACAACTCCTCAGACTTTCAGAGAGTATGTTCAGGTTAAGATTGACAGAGAGGTTGTTTGCTTTTTCTGTTTCTTTTCATTCATTTATTTATTTGCTGGGCACACACCAGGTGATAAGTAAACAACACAAGCAAAGTCCCTATTCTCATGGAGCTTCTTTTCTACTGGAGGAAGGCAGCATGGAAACATGTAGACAAATGTTTAAAATGATAACATTTCAAATGCTTTTCAGAGTTATAAAGAAAATAAAGGTGGGTAGTGGAATATGGGAATAATGGAGAATGCAGTATTTTAGGTATAGAGATAGAAGAGGCATCCTTGAGGAGGCGTATCTATTCCAAAACCTGATATATGCAAAGCAGTTAGGCATGTGGAAATTTGAGGGAACCTGCTCCAAGCAGAGGGGCCCCAAGTGTGAAAAGCTAGGGGCAGGAACAAGATTGATCACTTGTGGAAGTGGAAGAAAATTAAGTAGCTGGGTTCTAGTGAAACAGGCTGTAAAGACGATGTAGGAAAAGTAGTCAGGGGCAATATGGTGTAGGGCTCTGTGGGCTCTGGTAAAATTTGACTCTATTCTAAAAGTCAGGACAAGCAATAGGAAGATTTTAGGCAGGACAGTAAAATAATCTGATGATGAACCACGTGGACTAGAGAGCCGGCAGGGGACCTTCTGGTTTGGCTTTAACAGGTGCATCTGATCAGCTGTCCTAAATTCTCTCCCCATTTATCTTGTTTTAACTGCATCCAAAGCCAAGCAGGGGACTGTGGAAAGGAAACCTCTTTTGAAGAACATAATGGTTTAAAGGAATCTGTTTCTTTTGGAGAGTATTGAAGACCATAAAATGTTGGAATGTTGGTAGATTACCCAGGAGAGAATGATTGCCAAGGGGATTTAAAAATGTGTATCAGGAACAAAATGTTCCCTTATCCACAGGATAAAGAGTAGAAAAAGTGCAATCTCTCTTTTACTCTCTCTGTCTCATTACAACAACTTTCTTCTTCTTCTTTTTGTTTCTTAGTTAGTATATTTTTTAATCAATAGAATTTGTACCGTTGTTGAAAACGACATGCCACGTCTCAAGTGTTAGTCATGTATTTTATAATAAAAGTCAAACAAATGAGAAAAAACTAAAATTATATTTCTATCTCTTTCAATTTTCTTTTTCGATGATCTTTCAATAGATGATAAATTCTCTTCTTTTGCTAGAGATTCAAAAGGAAAAAATTGATAGGACAGACAATCATTTCACTTCATTTTGGAAGAAATAAAACAGATTAGAGTGTTATTTATTACTGTCATGTTACTATTCCATAGAGCCCAAAATATCAATGGTAAAACTTATTATGTAAACACTTTTGCATATTTCCAAATAATTATGTAATATTTTTAGAATGTCATCAAATCAGTTAAATACCATTAGTAATAATGAAAATGCTTGAGGAATTCTTTACCTAACTATAAAGCATTTGGCTTTTAAAAGACATATTTGATCTCATTGTCTACCAAATCTGAACAATTAATATCTCCAGCTATCTCGTGAATATTTTCATAAAAATTGTGCTCATAAATATGACTTTTTTAGATTAATGGCTTTATTATTTTATAAAAATTATGTATGCTTGGGATAAATATTTAAGAAATACATAAAATGAGAAGAAGGTTTTTAAAAAACCATTCCATATATAACCAACTAGAAATAAAAATGGAAGATACGTGATTTCATCCAGAAACTCTCTCCCCCACACTCTTTCACTCACTATATCTATCTATCTATCTATCTATCTATCTATCTATCTATCTATCTATCTAACATCTATCTATCTATCATCTATCTGCACCTGCATATCTATACCTATATCTACACACACACACACACAGTATAAGAAATAATAGGTCGGGGTGGGGGGGAATCAAGATAGTGGAGTAGAAGGACGTGCTCTCACTTCCTCTTGCGAGAACACCAGAATCACAACTAGCTGCTGGACAATCATCGACAGGAAAACACTGGAACTCACCAAAAAAGATACCCCACATCCAAAGACAAAGGAGAAGCCACAATGAGATGGTAGGAGGGGCACAACCACAGTAAAATCAAATCCCATGACTGCTGGGTGGGTGACTAACAGACTGAAGAACACTTATACCACAGAAGTCCACCCACTGGAGTGAAGGTTCTGAGCCCCATGTCAGGCTTCCCAATCTGGGGGTCTGGCAAAGGGAGGAGGAATTCCTAGAGAATCAGACTTTGAAGCCTAGTGGGAATTGATTGCAGGACTTCAATAGGACTGGGGGAAACAGAGACTCCACTCTTGGAGGGCACACACAAAGTGGTGTGTGCACTGGGATCCAGGGGAAGGAGCAGTGACCCCAGGGGAGACTGAACCAGACCTACCTGCTAGTGCTGGAGGGTCTCCTGCAGAGGCGGGGGGTGGCTGTGGCTCACCGTGGGGACAAGGACACTGGCAGCAGAAGTTCTGGAAAGTACTCCTTGGTGTGAGCCCTCCCAGAGTCTGTCATTAGCCCCACCAAAGAGCCCAGGTAGGCTCCAGTGTTGGGTTGCCTCAGGCCAAACAACCAATAGGTAAGGAACACAGCCCCACCCATCAACAGTCAAGTGGATTAAAGTTTTACTAAACTCTTCCCACCAGAGCAACAGTCAGCTATACTTCCCACTCGTCCCTCCCATCAAGCCTCTTAGATAGCCTCATCCACCAGAGGGCAGACGCAGAAGCAAGAAGAACTACAATCCTGCAGGCTGTGGAACAAACACCACATCCACACAG
Organism: Grampus griseus; assembly: GCF_964374135.1. Lineage (NCBI taxonomy): Eukaryota > Metazoa > Chordata > Mammalia > Artiodactyla > Delphinidae > Grampus > Grampus griseus. Next base: position 11,020,164 of record NC_139007.1, on the reverse strand, counting down.
AAAGACAGACAAGATGAAAAGGTAGAGGGCTATGTACCAGATGAAGGAACAAGATAAAACCTCAGAAAAACAACTAAAGGAAGTGGAGATAGGCAACCTTCCAGAAAAAGAATTCAGAATAATGGTAGTGAAGATGATCCAGGACCTTGGAAAAACAATAGAGGCAAAGATCGAGAAGATGCAAGAAATGTTTAACAAAGACCTAGAAGAATTAAAGAACAAACAAACAGAGATGAACAGTACAATAACTGACATGAAAACTACACTAGAAGGAATCAATAGTAGAATAACTGAGGCAGAAGAACGGATAAGTGACCTGCAAGACAGAATGGTGGAATTCACTGCTGCAGAACAGAATAAAGAAAAAAGAATGAAAAGAAATGAAGACAGCCTAGGAGACCCCTGGGACAACATTAAACACAACAACATTCACCTTATAGGGGTCCCAGAAGGAGAAGAGAGAGAAAGAACCAGAGAAAATATTTGAAGAGATTATAGTTAAAAACTTCCCTAACATGGGAAAAGAAATAGTCACCCAAGTCCAGGAAGGGCAGGGAGTCCCATATAGGATAAACACAAGGAGAAACACGTCGAGACACATACTAATCAAATTTACAAAAATTAAAGACAAAGAAAAATTATTGAAAGCAGCAAGGGAAAAACAACAAATAACATACAAGGGTACTCCCATAAGGTTAGCAGCTGATTTCTCAGCCGAAACTCTACAAGCCAGAAAGGAGTGGCATGATATACTTAAAGAGATGAAAGGGAAGAAACTACAACCAAGATTACCCAGCAAGGATCTCATTCAGATTCGATGAAGAAATCAAAAGCTTTACAGACAAGCAAAGGCTAAGAGATTTCAGCCCCACCAAACCAGCTCTACAACAAATGCTAAAAGAACTTCTCTAAGTGGGAAACACAAGAGAATAAAAGGATCTACAAAAACAAACTGAAAACAATTAAGAAAATGGTCATAGGAACATGCATATCGATAATCACCTTAAATGTGAATGGACTAAATGCTCCAACCAAAAGATACAGGTTTGCTGAATGGATACAAAAACAAGATCCATATACATGCTGTCTACAAGAGATCCCCTTCAGACCTAGGGACACATACAGACTGAAAGTGAGGGGATGGAAAAAGATATTCTATCCAAATGGAAATCAAAAGAAAGCTGGAGTACTTATACTTATATCAGATAAAATAGGCTTTAAAATAAAGAACGTTACAAGAGACAAGGAAGAACACTACATAATGATCAAAGGATCAATCCAAGAAGAAGATATAACAATTATAAATATATATGCTCCCAACATAGGAGCACCTCAATACATACGGCAACTGCTAACAGCTATAAAAGAGGAAATCGACAGTAACACAATAATAGTGGGGGACTTTAACACCACACTTACACCAATGGACAGATCATCCAAAATGAAAATAAATAAGGAACAGAAGCTTTAAATGACACAATAGACCAGAAAGATTTAATTGATATTTATAGGACATTCCATCCAAAAAAAGCAGATTACACTTTCTTCTCAAGTGCACATGGAATATTCTCCAGGATAACTCACATCTTGGGTCACAAATCAAGCCTCAGGAAATTTAAGAAAATTGAAATCGTATCAAGCATATTTTCTGACCACAACGCTATGAGATTAGAAATCAATTACAGGGAAAAAAAACATAAAAAGCACAAACACATGAAGCTAAACAATACGTTACTATATAACCAAGAGATCACTGAAGAAATCAAAGAGGAAATCAAAAAATACCTAGAGACAAATGACAATGTAAACACGATAATCCAAAACCTATGGGATTCAGAAAAAGCAGTTCTAAGACGGAAGTTTATAGCTATATAAGCCTATCTCAAGAAACAAGAAAAATCTCAAGTAAACAATCTAACCTTACACCTAAAGGAACTAGAGAAAGAAAAACAAACAAATCCCAAAGTTAGCAGAAGGAAAGAAATGATAAAGATCAGAGCAGCAATAAATGAAATAGAAACAAAGAAAACAATAGCAAAGATCAATAAAACTAAAAGCTGGTTCTTTGAGAAGATAAACAAAATTGATAAATCATTAACCAGACTCATCAAGAAAAAGAGGGAGAGGACTCAAATAAATAAAGTTAGAAGTGAAAAAGGAGAAGTTACAACAGACACCGCAGAAATACAAAGCATCCTAAGAGACTACTACAAGCAACTCTATGCCAATAAAATGGACAACCTGGAAGAAATGGACAACTTCTTAGAAAGGTATAACCTTCCACGACTGAACCTGGAAGAAATAGAAAATATGAACAGAGCAATCACAAGTAATGAAATTGAAACTGTGATTAAAATTCTTCCAACAAACAAAAGTCGAGGACCAGATGTCTTCACAGGTGACTTCTTTCAAACATTTAGAGAAGAGCTAACACCCATACTTCTCAAAGTCTTCCAAAAAATCACAGAGGGAGGAACACTCCCAAACTCATTCTACGAGGCAACTATCACACTGATACCAAAATCAGAAAAGATACTACAAAGAAAAAAATTACAGACCAATATCACTGATGAATATAGATGCAAAAATCCTCAACAAAATACTAGCAAACAGAATCCAACAACACATTAAAAGTATCATACACCATGATCAAGTGGAATTTATCCCAGAGATGCAAGGATTCTTCAATATACACAAATCAATCAATGTGATACACCATATTAACAAATTGAAGAATAAAAACCATATGATCATCTCAATAGATGCAGAAAAGGCTTTTGACAAAATTCAACACCGATTTATGATAAAAACTCTCCAGAAAGTGGGCATAGAGGGAACCTACCCCAACATAATAAAGGTCATATATGACAAACCCACAGCAAACATCATTCTCAATGGTGAAAAACTGAAAGCATTTCCTCTAAGATCAGGAACAAGACAAGGATGTCCACTCTCACCACTATTATTCAACATAGTTTTGGAAGTCCTAGCCATGGCAATCAGAGAAGAAAAAGGAATAAAAGGAATATAAATTGGAAAAGAAGAAGTAAAACTGTCACTGTTTTCAGATGACATGATACTATACATAGAGAATCCTAAAAATGCCACCAGAAAACTACTAGAGCTAATCAATGAATTTGGTAACGTTGCAGGATACAAAATTAATGCACAGAGATCAATTGCATTCCTATATACTAATGATGAAAAATCTGAAAGTGAAATTATGGAAACACTCCCATTTACCATTGCAACAAAAAGTATAAAATACCTAGGAATTAACCTACCAAAGGAAACAAAAGACCTGTATGCAGAAAACTATAAGACACTGATGAAAGAAAGTTAATACCAACAGATGGAGAGATATACCATGTTCTTGGATTGGAAGAATCAATATTGTGAAAATGACTATACTACACAAAGCAATCTACAGATTCAATGCAATCCCTATCAAATTACCAATAGCATTTTTTACGGAACTAGATCAAATCATCTCAAAATTTGTATGGAGACACAAAAGACCCCGAATAGCAAAAGCAGTCTTGAGGGAAAAAAACGGAGCTGGAGGAATCAGACTCCCTGACTTCAGAATATACTACAAATATACAGTAATCAAGGCAACATGGTACTGGCACAAAAACAGAAACATAGATCAATGGAACAAGATAGAAAACCCAGAGGTAAACCCATGCACCTATGGTCAACTATTCTATGACAAAGGAGGCAAAGATATACAATGGAGAAAAGACAGTCTCTTCAATAAGTGGTGCTGGGAAAACTGGACAGCTACATGTAAAAGAATGAAATTAGAACACTCCCTAACACCATACACAAAAATAAACTCAAAATGGATTCGAGACCTAAATGTAAGACCGGACACTATAAAACTCTTTAGGAAAACATAGGAAGAACACTCTTTGACATAAATCACAGCAAGATCTTTTTTGACCCACCTGCTAGAGTAATGGAAATAAAAACAAAAATAAACAAATAGGACCTAATGAAACTTCAAAGCTTTTACACAACAAAGGAAACCTTAAACAAGACGAAAAGACAACCCTCAGAATGGGAGAAAATATTTGCAACTGAATCAACGGACAAAGGATTAATCTCCAAAATATATAAACTGCTCATGCAGCTCAATATTAAAGAAACAAACAACCCAATCTAATAATGGGCAGAAGAGCTAAATAGACATTTCTCCAAAGAAGACATACAGATGGCCAAGAAGCGCATGAAAAGCTGCTTAACATCACTAATTATTAGAGGAAGGCAAATCACAACTACAATGAGGTATCACTTCACACCAGTTAGAATGGGCATCATCAGAAAATCTACAAACAACAAATGCTGGAGAGGGTATGGAGAAAAGGGAACCCTCTTGCACTGTTGGTGGGAAAGTAAATTGATACAGCCACTTTGGAGAACAGTATGGAAGTTCCTTAAAAAACTTAAAATAGAATTACCATATGATCCAGCAATTCCACTACTGGGCATACACCCAGAGAAAACAATAATTCAAAAAGACACATGCACCCCAATGTTCTTTGCAGCACTATTTACAATAGCCAGGTCGTGGAAGCAACCTAAATGCCCATCGACAGACGAATGGATAAAGAAAATGTGGTGTATATATACAATGGAATATTACTCAGCCATAAGAAGGGACGAAATTGAATCATTTGTTGAGACATGTATGGATCTAGAGACTGTTACACAGAGTGAAGTAAATCAGAAAGAGAAAAACAAATATTGTATTTTAACGCATGTATGTGGAACCTAGAAAAATTGTACAGATGAACCTTTTTGCAGGGCAGAAGTTGAGACACAGATGTAGAGAACAAACGTACGGACACCAAGGGGGGAATACAATGGTGGGGTGGGGATGGTGGTGTGCTGAATTGGGCAATTGGGATTGACATGTATACACTGATGTGTATAAAATTGATGACTGATAAGAACCTGCAGTATCAAAAAACAAACAAAAAAAACCAACTAATACTAAACTTTGTTTGGATTATTTGTATGGAAATATGTTAATATAAATGTATCAGACATTACATGAAATTTCTAAAAATCTTATATGTTCTGGTATAATGTTATAAGTCATAATTCTAGTTATTATTTTAAAATGTATATCTCAGAAATAACTAAATTTCCTTGTCAATTGCATTATTATGAACTTTCATCAAATCTTTAACTGTGGTCATTTTTAAGTCTTTTGTCATTTACAGACAGTTCTGGGTGTACTCTGATGCTTTCACAAAAATGTTCCTATAAAAAGGTTTCATTTTCAAGGAGTTCATGGAAAAGATTCTGACAAGTACACGTTTCTGGTAACTGACTATACTGCTGAACTGAATGAATAAGCATTTTCAGAACTCTAATGGAAAATGATGAATTCATAAAAGTGTTAACAAAAGATCAAGATGAAAAAAGATTAATTACATGGGACTGAGTGAACTGATGAGGATGGTTATAATTTTTGTGAATTTCTGTTTGAATAAAAATAAAATCTCACAAGGACTCAGAGGCAAAAAGTATACAAATTAATTTTCACTGCAAAGTAAAGGAGCTGTTACAGTGGAGGATTCCTGGACTGAATGTCAATATTATGACATAGTGTAAGTGTGTTTCATGTTTGGTAATTGCAATCATTGTTGCTTTTGTTGTGGTCATCCATTTACAATGCTTGGTGTCAGTTGATTTATCTCTTGTAAAAATAAAATACAGTGTGTGTGTGAGTTGTGAAAAAAAGAAAGAATAGGCTGCATAAAATATAATGTATATTTTAAGGAAAATAGAATCACAAGATACATTCTGTTTTAATCAAAATATATTAAATTTTTCTTGAATTTAACCAAAGAAAAGTTAGTAAAGGAATTGTTAAACTTCAAATGATTTTTTTCTTCCAACAAAAGTTAACGAATCTTAGAAGATGCTTCTAAAGTTAATTAAAAGTTTATGAAAAATTTAAAAGCTGTTGGCTCTTTTTTGTTTTGCGGTACACGGGCCTCTCACTGTTGCGGACTCTCCCGTTGCGGAGCACAGGCTCCGGACGCGCAGGCTCAGCGGCCATGGCTCACGGGCCCAGTCGCTCCGCGGCATGTGGGATCTTCCCGGACCGGGGCACGAACCCGTGTCCCCTGCATCGGCAGGCGGACTCTCAACCACTGTGCCACCAGGGAAGCCCTGGTGGCTCTTTTTAAGCTACTCATTTCAACAAAAGACAGAATCAGTTGACTACCCTGCTAAAAAGATGAGAAAATATCCCATTTAAGCTTCTCCCAATTTTCCTTCCCCACACCTCCTATTCTTTCTGACATTGATGTGTTTTAGATTTTACATTCTCTTGTGTAACCATAATTTCCATAATTGTTTAGTTTTGCACTCATCTAAAGTACACCATGAATCCATTTTACTATGGCTTCTCCATTTCAGAGTTCCTTATTAGATTCACCTTTTATTTGGTTTTCTTTCATTGTCGGTTTCCTTTGTTTGCTTCCATGTTCCGAAGAACTACTCATACGTGCTGCTTTCCCTGAGTTCTTGAAAGTTTCTGAATGTTTTTCTGTTTTCTTCACAGTTGAGAAAGCTTAGCTAAATTTACCAGTTGGTTAGTATTTGCTACCATTCATCCATTTACTCAACATTATTAATTAAGCTCCTGCTATGTACCAGCTATTGAAGACACACAGTGAACAACATTGCGCAAACAACACAGCCAGTGCTCCAGACCTTATGAAGCTCACGATCCATTGAGGGTAGCAATACAGGCAAATACATGAATTTTATATTGTGGTGTATCTTGTGGAGAAGAAAGGCGGGGTGATGGGATCATGTCTGTGCCTTTTTAAGTGTTATGGTTATGTAGTGCCTCCCTGGAGATGATATTTGAGTTGAGATAGTAATGACAAAATGAGCCAGTCATGTGGAATCAGTTGGAAAGCATTCCAGGCAAAAGAAACAGAAGAAAAGTAAGTGAGTGCATGGACCCTATGATAGAAAAAAAAAATGCTTTCTGAAGATTTTGAAGGGCAGAGAGAAGGCCTTTTTTGGCTGAAAAGTAGTGAATGGGGCAGAGGCCGTTGTTAGGAGATGATTCAAAAAGGTAGGGAGAGTGGACCATGTCAGGGCTCATAGGACAACATGAGAAATTTGAGATTTTTCTAATTGCAATGGGAAGTCCACATTCTACTCCAGACACTGCCTCCTTTGTCTATGCCTCTTCTGGCAAACTTTTTGAAAGGGTAAATTTCTTACATAATGTTATTTCCTTCATCTGCTCCTTTCAGGTTTCTGTCATCACTGCTCTAAGACCTTGCTGACAAAATTATCACTTATATTTGGAAATGGTGGTTATCAGGGTCTGGGGGCTGGGAGATATGGGGAGATGTTAGTCAAAGGGTACAAACTTGTAGTTAGAAGATGAATAAGTTTTGGGGATCTAATACACAGCATTGTGACTATAGTTAACAGTATACTGCATTATATACTGAAAGTTGCTAAGAGACCAGACTTAAATGTCCTCACCACAAAAGGAAAAGATAATTATGTGATGTGATGGAAATGTTAGCTAATGCTACGTGGTGGTCATATTGCAATATATGTGTATCGAATCAACACCTTAAACTTTTATTGTGTTATATGTCAATTATATATTAATTTAAAAAAAAGAGGAAAGAAACCTGGCCACCATCTTATGAAAACAAAACAAAACAAAGTTAGAAATGGCAATTAGATTGCTTCATCTAATCTAATCAGAGAAGTGGTCACTTCTCTGCTCTTACCTTTCTTGATCTTTCAGTGATTTCATTTGATTAGCCAACCTCTTCCTCCTTTTTCTGTTGGCATGTATGACATGGCATTTCATAGTTTTCCTTTGATCTTACTGAGCACTCCTTAGTTTTCTTCTTTGTGTATTTATACACTGTTTCTGTGTGATGTCTTACAGTCACATGACTTTGATATCATCTATGTAACAATATCTCCCAAATCTCATTGTCCTGGCCTTCCCCAGAACTCCAGTTTCATGTATCAACTGCTCACTTGGCATCTCCTCTTGGATGTTGTAATATGTATCTCAAACATAACATGGCCAAAATCAAACTCTTATTAGCCAATCCCAAATAAGTGATCTCACGGACTTCCCCATCTCAGTTAGTGGTACCCTCATCCACCCAATTGCTCAAATATATAAATGTCTCAGCATTCTTGATTATTCCATTCTTCAGCAAATACTGTCATTTTATGTCTAAAATGCACCCCCAGTCAGAACAATTCCCTCCAAGATGACCAGCCTCAATTTTATTTTCATGTACAGTTCAGAGATTAGTTCAGAGATTATAGAAATTCTATGGGTTTGAACAATTCTTGGAGTAAGGGTAAAAGTTGGGAAATAAATGTTAGTTCCTTTAGCCATTTAGAATTGCATTTAATTACTTGTAACAGCCAACAACAGTGCTTCAACAATTTAGGGGTTCATTCTCTCGTGGGAAAACAATCTAAAAGTAGGCTCTTCTGAAACCATTAATGTCCCAGATTTCCTCTTTTTGCCTTGCCATTCTTTATGTATTTCACCTTTGAGGGTGCCTTGTGATTACAAGATGGCTGCTGCAACTCAGGCCATCTTTTTCACTTTTCAGGAATAAATTAGGGGAAGAGGGGTGGAAAAAAAGACACTTCTAGTTGAGTAAGCTTCTTTGAAATCTCTTTAAAGATTTCAGAAGCCTTACCTAGTGACTTTTACTTTGCTATTCTAACTTCAAGGGAGCTCACCACCACCTTGAATAAAAACATGTTTGTGCTACAAAAGAAGGTAAGGAGCATGGATATTGGGTAAACTGATAGTAGTCCCTGCCACAGTTTCTTTCCCTCCTCTTTCCACAAAGCATGTCTTTTCCTCCATTTAATATCTAAAATCAACTCTCCAGGAGAAATATTTTAAAACAAAAAACATTGCTTTAAAATTAAAAAAATCACTTGTTGGTCTTTTAATTCCATTTGTTTGCTCACTAATATTATATCATGAAATGTTAACTCTGAGAGAACGTTAAAAATGACCATAATAATGTGAGCTTTTCAAAGTGTGGTGAAGATCAGTGCCAGTTCCTGGACGATAGTGTTGTTTCTTGTCAATTATATATAAAAATTAAGTGTTTTTTATAGCAATTTTGTAGAAATTAGATTGATTAATTATATTCCTGATCCTTTAATAATTTTGAAAAATGGCTTATAATTTTTTTTTCACTTCTTTAGTCATTTACTTTTATTGTTTTTTCCATATTATTAATTTATGACATATAGGATATTTTAAAATAAATAGAAATAAATATATTGACAGTCTGTCCTTTTAGTTTTTAGACAAGAAAAGTAAAGTTTATAGGGCTGAGAGATAGTCCTAGAATTACTATTCAATAATCATAAAACACATTTTACCATACTATCATCAGTACTTAATAACAATGTTAAGCTATAAACTCAAAATCTTAACCAGTAACCTCAATATCTAAGCATTGCATCTTGGTAGCTTGTCAAAAGTTTCATCACACTGGAATTCTTTATTTACTAATTCAATTGTAGTGGAAAGGTGTAACCTAATGGCTGCTGGAAGCCCTGGGTCCTAGGATTGATATTCTAGGGTGGGGATAGAAAGATTTGAGCTAGGTAATTTTGGTCTAAAATTTTTGCACAAAAATTACACTAACCTATCAAAAATATGCAGTTAATTTGTTCCAGAATAATATCAAACTATGAGGGAAAAAATTTACTGTTATTAACTATCTCCTTACATTTCCATTGAAGTCAATTGATTAATGTGGACATAGCAAGTCTTCAAGAAGTACAGAGTAGTAACTGGAACCAATCTTTAAGGGATTTATAACATGATTATAAGTCAAGAACAGTTTTACTGTCTTAGGTTTAAAATCTGATGCTCTAGGAATAGGAAATCCAATTATTAAACATTCTCCAATCTGTCTAATTTGCTTTAAATTATTTTATAAACCCAGCCATATTTTTTAATTCTTCTGTTTCTTCTCTTCTAGTGCATCCAAATTGGTAGCATGTTGGGATTAGACACATTATTTATAACAAAAATGTCTGCTTGAGCTTGGGATTGTTTATTAGCTCTGAAGCTAATACATAGCATGACAACCCCTTCTACCTGCTTTTTAATTTGTTGCACAATGTTTGTTTACTTGTCAACAGAAGCCCTAGCACCCTTGACAAGTCTAAGAAATATGTTTCACAGAAATTATAAAAGAAGTATCAGGCAGCCCAGTCATGCTCTGAGCAATCTGCTCAGAAAAACACAGAAGCCAGAGAACAGCAAGTAGGAAGCCAGACTAGACTAAGAGAAGGAGTATGAGGATTAAAAGATTAATGGTACAGAGACACAGATACCACCCATTCATTACTTAACATGCTTAGAATCATAGTAGATCCTCATCCTCAATATATGTCTGTTCAAGGAATTATAATTTAAAAAGTCAAGGACAGAACTTGACTTTTGGTATGGGTGGTGGACAAGATCAACCCTAAGAGAAAGTATTGAATAATTTTACTTACTGCACTACAAATTCACTGAGATCAAAGACAATATCAGTTCATTTTTACATCCATTGTACCTACCACAAATTATCATCAATGTATGGAATGAATGATTAAATGATCTATGGTAGCTGCAATAAAAGTAGATACAGAGAAACACTAAAGTCAAGATAAGACTGAGGTGGATTTATAAACAAAATGGAAGTGAAGACATGGTTGTAATTTCAACATACGAGAGCATAAGAAGAAATGGAGAGTGAGGATATCAGGAACAGGTAGAGGCAGAGATGAGGAGAGGTAAATGTAGAGGGGTCTGCGTGTATGTGTGTTTACATGTGTTAATGGAAACAATGAGAGTAGAGGAAAGATTGAAAACGCGTAAGTGGGATGGGGTAACTGAAAAAGTAAGGACCACAAATTTACAAAACTATATCCTTCCTGTTTCCTTCTCAAATTAGAACAAAGAGAATAGTAATTAAAAAACATAGTAAAACAGCTTGAAAATGAATTATCCAATACTATATGCAGATATGATTAAGATGCAAAGCTTCCAATTTAATTGATTACTTGATGTTCAAACAGATAATTTTGTAATAAGAAAAGGGAGTGAGATGTTATATCTAAAGAGAGATACTTATTTGTAGTAAGTTAAACCAACCAATAATCAAGTCCTTCTGAATTTTCCAACCAAACTCCTTGAAATCATGGACAACAATTGCAATCAGTTTATAGGAATACGTTTTATACAAGCATGTCTTTAAGCATGTCATTAAACTCAATCATATTCAATTAAGTTTTCTAACGTCCTATCCTTTTTTTTTTTTTTTTTTTTTTTTTTTTTTGTGGTACGCGGGTCTCTCACTGTTGCGGCCTCTCCCGTCGCGGAGCACAGGCTCCGGACGCGCAGGCTCAGCGGCCATGGCTCACGGGCCCAGCTGCTCCGCGGCATGTGGGATCCTCCCGGACCGGGGCATGAACCCGTGTCCCCTGCATCGGCAGGCTGACTCTCAACCACTGCGCCACCAGGGAAGCCCCGTCCTATCTTTCTTAATGAGCCAAGGCAGAGTGGCTGGATCAGGCATTTTTATCTGATGGAATCTTTTAAGGATGGAGGTAGGTATACTTCTAGATGTTGTACTTCAGTTATAAATATGTGATTCTCAGTGTCAGTCAAGGCTGGTCAGAGTTCCTCATTTTGTCTCACCTGAAGTGTTCTTTGAATATTTATTACTGCTTGATACAGGTCTACTGTGTCCTTCTACTCATCTACCTTAGAGATATCAAATGTCACCAAGACAGGCATGAGTCCCAGCAGATCAGATCTACCAACACCTAGGACTTATTGCTGATGTCCACAATCTAAGATAACTCTAAGCAAACATCTCACTTACAGTACAACCTGCCCAGATGACATTTTTCTAACCAATGACTCTTTTATTTTTCTATAACCAATAATTCTTCCACATTTCTTTCTCAAATCCCTGACAACTTCAATCCATATTCAATCTCATTTTCCCAATTATGATGTCTTCCCAAGACACGGACCATCATAACTCTGTAGAAATTTCTGAGTCCCCCCTTTTAAGATAGTCTTGTCTATGAGACTCTTACAGTGTTCTAGCACAAGAAAATGGCCACCTGTGTTTTTTCTCTTCCACTGCTACTGGTACTAACACTGGTACCAGCTACTACTACTGCTGTCTTTCCACCACCTACTATGACTACTTCTACTACTATTACTTTTACTGCCACCACTATAGCCACCTACTACTACTACTGACTCTGCTACTGATGCTACTGATTCATGAAACCTCTATTGCGAGCCAGTTGTGGTGCTAAGCTCTTTACTCAGGACAACCTTGTAAAACAGACATTTTATTCATTCATATTTTATAGATGATGTTATCAAACCTAAAATGAGGTCATGTAATCTGCTATTAAATGTCAGTATGTGGATTTAAAAACAGGCCTCCTTAGCTCCAAATCTTGGATAGTTTCTATTCTACCAAGAACAGAATGACTATATTTACCTAGGAAATCACCAAGAAACTAAGATCCCTTAATTTGGAATCTGGAAAAGCTTAAGTGTACATGCTGGGATTGACTTGGCTAGTTGGAAGGCAAGAAGAAGTGACTTTCTTGGTATAGGACATTTTGTCCTTTCTTACACTCTAGTTTACCTGTGGGTTATTTAGAATGAGAAGCTCAGTTTGGGGACTAGGTGTTAGGTACATACTGCTCTCTAAGTAGATGTCAAGAGATGGAAAAGTTCAATGAAGTTCACTAAGACTCATTGTAATCCATGGAGAATTATCTCAGGTTTAACAAAGGTAAGGGTCTACTAAAATTCCAAAGGGCATTAATTCATGAAAAGAAATTATCCACTTTATGCCTGCTTGCTTTAATTATATCAAAATTGAAGCATTTGAAGTTCATTGTGTTCACTATTATGTATGAATCTGTGAAACCCCACATTATAAAGAATAACTTCATTTATGGTCTGAGGTCAAGAAGATGGGAAGAAAGAGTTAGGTTGGAACCCCATATTTTTAACTTTAGCCAACATAGTCTTTCTGGTTAAAAAGAAAAAGAAAAAAAACAAAGAAAGGAAACAGCAAAATTAGGAGGTACACAGTGAAAGACTTTAAAAGATATTCCTTTCTGACTCAAAAATGAAATCAAATGAAATGAACACTTATTGGTGTAGGAAAATACTATACATAGCAGATATTTAATAAATATTTGGTAAATAGTTTTACATTGGCAAATATATTTAAGCTCTTGCAGCAAATGACATTTTTAGACCTCTCATATACTATCATCTGATTTTTAGAATACAGTTTACAACTTTAAAATTAACCGTGTGGTAATTTTAAAAAAGCTTTTGGAATAATTTAGTGAATGCAAATATTTTTGCTATTACATTCTAGGAACTGATTGTTTAGAAACATGAATTAGGTTTTTAAAAATTTATGTAAATTGTTATCACATACAACACAAATAAACAATATTTGCAAGCAGTAGAAATCACTTTTTAAAAGAAGAGATTTCACTGAAATTTGGCTTTTTAAACCTTTATGAAAAATATTTATTTGAATCTCAGAGGTTCTACCACTATATAATGCAATAAAAAAGCAACATAAAAAATATGCAGGAAAAATGTTAAACATGTAAACAAATGCATGAACTAATGCACAATTTCTTATATTCTCCGCAGACCTCAATAACCGTCAGTGTCAAGTTCCAGAAATGTTAATGTTAATGTGGTTACAAGTACTATTATTTCTGGGGGGTAAGATTATACCTTTATTGAAAATAAGGTCCTCCATATAACCTCCTGCTTACTTTCCCTGCATGAGACCACTGCTTTTTAAATTGCTGTTCAGCTCCTGCTGTTGCTCCTATAGATGATTCTGCAAAAAATACATCAAACTTTTAGAGAATTTGAGGGTTCCACATGTTAGGTGAAGTTAAGCTTGGAAGAGCTGCAACAGTATTGGGGAATTCATACTGGGTAGTGTCTGAGGCACAACCAGTGGGCCTGAATGGTGCCCACCATTTCTTAAGGGTGTTTCTTCCTAAAGCCTGAATATATTCTCTTCAGTTTACATTATTGCTTAAAATTCCACCAATTTGGGCATATACCCAGAGAAAACCATAATTCAAAAAGACACACGCACCCCAATGTTCATTACAGCACTATTTACAATAGCCAGGTCATGTGAATGGACCTAGAGACTGTCATACAGAGTGAAGTAAGTCAGAAAGAGAAAAACAAATATTGTATAATAATGCATATATGTGGAATCTAGAAAAATGGTACAGAAGAACCAGTTTGCAGGGCAGAAATAGAGACACAGATGTAGAGAACAAATATATGGACACCAAGAGGGGAAAGTGTGTGGTGGTGGTGGTGGGATGAATTGGGAAATTGGGATTGACATGTATACACTAATATGTATAAAAAAATTAAATTAATTAAAAAAATAAAATAAAAAGGAAAACAATTCCACCAATACATTTGAGTTATAAATACAAATACTTCTGGGAAATGTATGGAGTGTTAGAGAAATGAGCTCAATCAGATTGGTTTTTTTGCTAGGAACTAAAGTGAGATCCCACTCTGGGACTAGGAGTTTGTACAGAAAGCAGGTGGAGTGACTATGCAGGATTCCCTTCAGCAAGAAGCCCTGGCACAGCAGGATAGAATGTTCTAAGGCTCTGCAGAAAAAAAAGTTCATGGGTACCTACAGGAAGTTTAAAAAGGCTTTATGCTGAGCCTGGGAAAGGAATGACAGAAGCAGAAGTCCAGTTGTCAAGGTTTAGGGAAGAATAGGGATTAGAGGCAATTAGGGCATGAGTGTTATCCAGGGAATTTGTAAAGAAAGAAAATAAATTGCAAAGCAACTGAAAAGGGTAGTGAAATTGAACTTTTTCCTCTTACTCCTAAATTACTCATTCCCGGCTCTCAGGAATTACATGTATTAACAGTCTCATTATGTTTCAGTTTTTTTAATGGTAAAAAGAAAAAGCCCCTTGCTGAGGAGAATGGGAACCTAATCATTATTGTATGTGCATTTTAAATTCCAAAAAGCAAACTCTTTAGAGTTCCCATAAGAAAATGTCTCAGAATGGCAAATAATTTGTATTTCATGATCTACACTTATTTTGAGATAAATCTGCAGTCTCTCATTATTGTTAATCAGATAGAATGTTTGTAGTTCTGGGAACACATAGGGAGGTCTCATGTCTTTAGGATCTGCTCAAAACCTCCAGCCCCTGCCCTCACTCCCTCCCATACCCTCAACCCAACTTGGGTTGGATTTCCTAGACTAGGTGATAGGGAAATAGTGTCTCATTTTTTAAGACAACAGACAACAGCTCATTTTTCAGCCTTTTATGACTCTCCCAGGATGATTTGGCTATTCCCTCCATCACACCCCTATATATCTTGTTTCTTCTCTTGTCATATATGAAATATTTCTTTGCTCTTCCCCTATTCATATCTTTCTTCCCCTATTTCTTCCCCTTAGAACAAATGATTGTATGTTTGTCTTTGCAATCTCAGGGCCTATCGAAGTAAATTCTTCCCCCAAAATGGATGAATGAGCGAATGCATGCATGGATCCTTCAGTGAATGAAGCAGCAGCCCGGTAATTCCCCTTTGGGATGTAACCCATTCATCAGTTGGAGCTGCTTACCTGCCAGGAATTACTCAGAACTATGGCTTTGGTTCCTGTGCTGGTTTCCTTTTCTCAGATATCAAGATAATTTTAAATACTCAGATGTGAAGATTGTAGGCAATCTAAGGGGAAAATTAAATCTTTTTATTTTTGTAATCCTGTGATGATTCAAGAAATTCTCCCTTCCATAATAAACATGAACTAGCAAAAAATAAAATAAGACCCTGTTCACTCTGGCTACATAACTACATATGTAGCTGGGAAACAAAGAAGGGGGAGGGATCCCAAGCCAGGAGTGATGGTT
The DNA here is from genome assembly GCF_964374135.1 of Grampus griseus. NCBI lineage: Eukaryota > Metazoa > Chordata > Mammalia > Artiodactyla > Delphinidae > Grampus > Grampus griseus. Next base: position 11,004,129 of record NC_139007.1, on the reverse strand, counting down.
AGATATAAATAAAGATGATGTATTTCCAGCAAAACAACTTACAAACCTGCTAGAGATTTTAAACAAAGTAAAAATGAAAGCTTTCTTCTGGATTGCTATTAGCCACATCAGATTCTCTAGATGATTTGAAACTTCCAATGAAAAGCAACTCAAAATTTATGCAGTGCACTCCTTCTCTTCAGAACTGTTGTTTTGCAGAATTAAAGGAGAAATGTGACCTTGATTGCATTCCTGGAGGCCATGCCTAATCTAATTTATTCCCAGTAGAGCTGAACAAGGAAGAGCTGGTGCAGTCTGCTGGCCAGGTCTGCCACCACAATACTTTCTTCAAAAGGTTTTTCCATCTGGAAAATGCATAATTCAGCTTCACTGGCATAAGTACATCATATGTAGGAAATAGAAGAACAATGATATTAACTGAACAAGCTTCAAAATAAATATGGACTATTTGAAAAGGAATGCTAACCAGTTGCTGAAAAGTGAACAGTTCTAAATGGCTTTCATCTTGATGTTCTGGACCATCCATTTCAGTCTGTTTTTATTTTTGGAGTAGAATTTACTTATTTTTCAATCTAGGGAGTATAAAGAGAAAGAAGAGGTAAGTGTAGAATGTAAAAGAACATATCCAGAGGAAGGGAGCCCTGAAATAAAGGAATTCTGGAATTGGAATATTTGATTTTTTTTTCCATGAAGAATTTTACTCATAAGAATTCTGTCACAAGCAATGGAAAAACAGTGATAATAAGCTCAATGATAGTGTTGAGAGTGAAATGCTTAACTTGTATGGTGTCGGAACAGCCAGCTTTAGCAGCACCAATTATATCCTGAAAAGTTGGTCACTGTCACATGTGGAACTAAAATTGTTACCAGGTGACACCTCTGACCATTGGTTTTCATGTTCATTTGGCACAAGTCTTTTAGCCTCTCCATAAATGCACCAAATATCAGGCACACATTCCCAAATATATAAACACACTTCATCAGGCACAAGGACACTTCTCCCAGCTAATATTCATCATTATTATCACCATCATCATCGAAAAGAATATTTATTTATTTATTGAGAACCATCAACATTTCATCATTTCTAAGATGAACGATTTTTTTTTCATATTTTAACATCTCTGGTGTCAGAATGTGTTTTTCAATCAATGTTGTCTTATAATTGTTATCAGTCAGATGATTAATATGGCATAGCTATTTTACCTGACATTTTTGGAAATATTAAGAAATAGTCAAAATATCTACAATGAGTATTGTCAACTTGAGCTAACCCTCTGGGTACAATGATGAAATCTTTTAAGAAATGTATGACCCATGATCATGAAGACATTGAAAAGAATATCTTGTGGAAAAATACAAAAATCAATGAATTTAATTCTAATTAATTAATTTTAATTAATTTGAAATGTTCTGAACACTTTAAGCAAATTATTTTATTTGTGTTGAACTTTTCATTTATGTAAAGAGTGATATATGATAAAAATAAGGAATTGGCTCACATAATTATTGAGACCAAGACATTCCAAGATCTGCAGTCAGTAAGTTGAACATCCAGGAGAGTAGATATATATTTCTAATCTGAATTCTAGTTTGAAGATCTAAGAACCAGGGGAATTAATGATAAGTTTCAGTCTGAAAGCCAGTAGAAGGCTCAGTATCCAAGAAGGGCCCGTGGTTCAGTCTGAATCCTGGAAAGCTAGAAAACAATGTTCCAGCTCAAACAGACAAGGGGATGATGGTTCCCTCTTATTCACAGGAGGGTCAGCATTTTTGTTCTATTCAGGCATTCAACTGCTTGAAGGAGGTTCACCCACATTAGGGAGGGCAATCTACTTTACTCAGTCTACCAATTCAAATGTTAATCTCATCCCCAAACACCCTCACAGGCATACCCAGAATAATGTTTGACAAATATTTGGGTAACCCATGGCTCAGTCAAGTTGATTTAGACATCACACGTCCTCCCCTTGTCAACTTGGCACCTATATGCATCTCCTTAAGCCATGCTTAATCTCCAAATAAAGGCAATAACAAGGTCTTAATTCCACTAATGTGATACAACTCTCTTGCGTACAACTGCAAATGCACTAACTCTTTCCCCAGAAGAGGAGCTAAAGTCCTTGAGTGATGTTTACTCTTCTCTTTGGTGTCCTGGAACTTAAATACTGTGATGTAAAATTAATAGAACTTAAATACTATGATATCACAGATATATATATATATATATAATTTTATTATAACATATTTTATATAAAATACACAAACAAATGTATTCATAAAATAAGGAGGAAATATTCATGAAAATTATAATCCTAATTTCTGCTACTGGTCACATAGCCATAGCTGGTATTTATAACTATCTCCTTCCGCTATCCATTTTGTATTCTCTTTGCCTCAAAAAGCTCTTCAACTGGTTTTTATTCTTTGCTTGGTGGGGGGACCCAAACTTTCATTCTTGAAGGGTCCAGGCCATTAGTAGTCCTGACTGAATTGGGTTGTTGTAGTTTTCCATTGACCTTAATCTCAGAGCATGGTGATGCTAAGAGACACCCTAGGGGATCTCCTGTATCCAGACATACTATTCCTCACCTCTACTGTAGTCATCCAGTTTCTTCAGAGTAGTCACACTCAATCCCCCCAGACAGCTCAGTAACTCCCTTCTTTGATTCAGAGACATAAAGAGCCCAAAAATTCAGTGGCAGTTTTAACTTCCTGTTCAGTGGCATCACTACTGTATCTTCTAGGGAAAGCATTCCTCCCTTTGGAAATAAGACCTCCGGGCCAGCAGAGTCTTGGAAACAGGAAGCAAAGACTTTGCTAGTGGATCACTAGCAAGTAGTGCCACTCCCATTTCCACTACTTAATTCCTAGACTCATTAATTCTAGCTAGGGAAGGAACAGCACCATATACTGAACACTGGTTGAGCGCATAGACAGCCTTCTGGAGAGCCTTGTCTCAACCTTGCAAGTTATTGCCACCTAGCTGGTACTGTAACTGTCTTCAAAAAGCCATTCCACAATCCTATTGAGCCAGCTGTTTCAGAATGGTAGGGAACATGGTAAGACCAGTGAATTCTATGAACATGGACCCGTTGACACACTTCTTTTCCTGTGAAGTGTTCCTCAATCAGAAATAATATTGTATGGAATACCATGATGGTGGATAGCCTTATACACGGTATTCCATTTATGTCTATGGATGATAGTTTTGGCAAAATCATAGTGTGCAGGGAAAGCAAATCTCTATCTAGAGTAACTATTCCAATAAGAACAAAACACGGTCTCTTCCATGATGAAAGCAGTCCAATGTAATCAATCTGCCACCAGGTAACTGGCTGATATGTGGAATGGTACCATATCAGGGACTCAGTGTTTGTCTCTGCTGCGGGCAGATTGGGCACTCCGTGATGGCCATAGCAAGGATGACCTTGGTGATTGGAAGTCCTTGTTGCTGTGCCCATGCATAAATTCTATCCCTGCCACCATAGCCATTTTTCTCATTAGCCCATTTGTTGATGACAAGTGTGGCTGAGCAAAGAGACTGACTGGTATCCACAAAATGGGTCACCATCCCATCCACTTGATTATTAAAATCCCCTTCTGTTGAGGTCACCCTTTGGTGAGTATTCACAGGGGGCACAAATATATTCACATTTTTTTTTGCACTATTCAGAGATGTCTATTCATATAATACCTCTTCCCCAAATTTCTTTCCAACCAATTTTTCATTTTCTTTCCAAGTCCATGACCATTCAACTAAAGTATTGACCACAGCCCATGAATTGCTATATAACCACACGTCTGGTCATTTCTCCTTTCATGTAAAGTGAAAAACCAGGTGCGTTACTCAAAGTTCTGCCCACTGGGAGAATCTCTTTTCACCACTGTCCTTCAGGGATATCTGACTGAGAGGCTGTAGTGCTGCAGCTATCCACTTCTGGGTGGTGCCTGCATGTTGTTCAGAACCATATCTAAACCAGGCTCAAGACTCTCCTCCCCTGTCAGCTAATCATAGGAAACTCCCCAGCAGGCCATAGGTGCAGTCTGGGAGAGAGAAAGCAGTATAGCAGCAGCTTGAACCATGAGTATTTGGGTTACATCTTCATGTGTCTTTGAGGCTTGCTTGGACCCGGTCACACATATACCACTTTCATTTGGTGGTGGAGTACTGCTGTGCATGTCCAGCTTTATGGTTTGCTGTGTCAGGAAACACCCAGTTCAGGATGGGCAGGTCAGGTTGTTTGGTTAACTTGGAGACCCGTGGTTAAGCATTCAGCCTCTACTAAGGCTCACTAGCAGGCCAAGGACTCATTCTCATAAGAGGAACAGTTATTTATAGAGGATGGTTTTTTGCTCTAAAATCCTGAGGACCTGCACTGAAATTTATCTACAGGACCTGCCGAAGGCTACAAACAGCATCCCTATTTGCCGCCAATACTGCAGGCAGAATTGGGTCTGCTGGATCATATGGCCCAAGCGACAGAACAGCTTGCAACAACTGCCTGGACCTGTTGCAGAGCTTTCACTTGTTCTAGGCCTCACCTGAAACTAGCAGCTTCACTCGGTAAATGGGCCAGAGTAACACACCCAAATGAGGAATATGTTGTCTCCAAAATCCAAAGCTCACTAGGCATTGTGCGTTTTTTTGATTGTAGAAGAGGCTAAAGCAACAACTTACTGTCTACATGCCCACACCACTGGACCCCTGGAAGACCCTTGAAATTTGGTCAGATTTATTTCTCAGCCAATGACATACCAATAAGTCTTACCAGTAAGTCTAAGGTAGTCATGTCTTCTTGCTCACTAGTTCCAATCAGAATATGTAATGGATCAGTGTGTTATCTTGTGGAAGGGAAAGGTGATCAAGATCCCTGGAAACTAAATTATTACATAGGGCTGGAGAGTTGATACTTTCCTGAGGTAGGACAGGGAAAGTGTGCTGCTGATCTTGCCAGCTGCAAGGAAACTGATTTTGGTGCCTTTTGGACAAATATGGAGAAAAAGGCATTTGCTAGATCAATAGCTGCACACTAGGTACCAGTGAATGTGTTAATTTGCTCAAGCAATGAAATCACATCTGATACAGTAGATGTAATTGGAATCATCACGTGGTTAAGCTTACAATAATCCACTGTCATTCTCTAACCTCCATCTGTCTTGTGTACAAGCCAAATAAGACTAGTTGAACAGGGATGTGGTGGGAATCACCATCCCTGAGTCTTTCAGGTTCTCGATAGGGGCTCTAATCTCTGTAATCCCTCCAGCAATGCAGTATTGCTTTTGGTTTACTATTTTCCCAGGTAGAGGCAGTTCTAGTGGCTCCCACCTGACCTTTCCCACCATGATAGCCACAGGTAAAGAATCAATGTGGGAATTCTGCTAGCTGAATTCTGCTAGCTGAATATATATTCCAGTTATGAATTCTGAAACTGGAAAACATCCACAAGATGGGTTCAGAGACCCACTGGGCCCACTGTGAGACAGACTTGAGCTAAAACTCCATTGGTCACCTGACATCCATAAGTGCTTACTCTGACTGGTGGACCACAATGACATTTTGAATCCTGGAATTAATGTCAGTTCAGAGCCAGTATCCAGTAGTCTCTGAAAGGCTTGATTATGTCCTTTCCTCATAGCAGTTACTCTGGTAAAAGGCCGCATGTCCTTGGGTGAAAAGCTGGGATAACAGTTAAGAGTATGAATTTTTGGTAGTGTACTAAGGTCCTTCCTCAAGGGGAGCTCACCACCTCCCCTACTTTCAAAGCGTTCTGGGTTTATAAACCCACTTAAATCTGGGAATTGATTTAGGGACCATGACATTCTTGGGACTGTTGTTCATCACTTTGGCCTACATAATGGTTTTCCAATAGTGTTTCTCACAGCTGCTCAGAGAGCTTCTGAAAATGCAGATATCAGGGCCTCCTTACGAGAGATTCAGATTTGGTACATCTGTGGTGAGGCCCAGGAACCTCAATTTTGAATAAGTAGTCCAGGTGGTGCTGAGGCTAAGCTTTTAAACACACTGGTTAAACAATTAACAAATAATTATTTGATGATTCAACACACAAACAGCACTTTGGAATCAGGTTTATGGTATTGAGAACGAACCAGTTAGGTTTCCCCAGACATGGAAGGCATTTACAATCTACCCTAACTTGTAACACTGTAACTGTTGTTGAACCCAAGCTTGTGTGCCCAATGCACAGTGAGACCAAACAAACCAAAATGTTGGAGTTTGGAGCACAGAAAGTGTATCACAGTGGATGAGCAAGGAGAATGGGTTGCTAGTACTCAAATGAGTAGAACTCCCCAATGGTTTTTGGGGGAGAGTTTTTAATGGCAAAATTTGAGGGGAGAGCTGCAGGGTGTGTAACCTTCAACTGCCTGGTTGGTGGTGAGGTTACAGGTTGGTGTCCTAGAAATCTCAATCATCAGCCTTATGGTTCCAACCAGTCTGGACCCCACATGCTTGTGCTCAGCCTGAAGTTACCACCCTCTGGCTGGGTGGGGGCCTTAGTTCCTGTAGAAGAACTCGGAGATATATTGTTATGTATGTCTCTTAAGGAGGAACCAGGACACTGCTTTATCCCTGCACTATTTTTTTTTTTTTTCAGTACGCGGGCCTCTCACTGCTGTGGCCTCTCCTGTTGCGGAGCACAGGCTCTGGATGCGCAGGCTCAGCGGCCATGGCTCACGGTCCCAGCCGCTCCGCGGTATGTGGGATCTTCCCGGACTGGGGCACGAACCCGTGTCCCCTGCATCGGCAGGCGGATTCTCAACCACTGCACCACCAGGGAAGCCCATATCCCTGCACTATTGTTTCTTGACCACTCTTCCTTAGCTTCTGCATTCCCTCCCTTCCTTAATTAGTAACTGTTTGAATCTGCCCTTTGGAATTCAGGGAGGGAGACTGAAGCCTTTTTCCTACAAATGAGAAACATGACATACAGAAAGGGCTTTGTACCCAGGAGGGCCCCAAAGAGTCCTGCTCAGTTTCATAATTATTAAAATAACCAATATAAATATTTACTAAATATTTTAATGTAAACAATTGTGATATACAAATTACAGTAATAATAATAATTGACACTATTAACTTCTGTCTAACTGCTTAATGTAAATTACCCATCAGCTTCCTTTCCTTTCTCATCCTCACCCCGAATCCAAACCCCAACACTAACCCTAACCCTAACGCTAATCTTAATCCCATCAAATCCTCCAAACCAACTTCCAGCCTGTACCCGTCATACGTATGAATCTTTTCTAAAACTCGTGCTTGGACATTTGCTTCTGGTTCTTCAAACTTCATTTTGAACACTTGGTCAAAATTGCATGAAATGAAAATAAAACATTTTTTTCAAAATAAGTATTATTAAGAAAGTCATCCCTAGAATTGGAAATAAGATGCTTTCAGAAAAGCCAAAAGACTACTTTAGAGAGAAAAATAGAATGAATATCATAGATGTTTTATTGATGTATTGAAAATATATTTAAAAGTTATGTTGTATTTATGATGTATAAAATATGTTTGAAAATAAACTATAAATATGTAATACTGAAACTTCCAGATACACCAAACTTTGGACATAATTGGAAAATAAATATGCCGATGCAGTTTTCATACCCACTTGTATTACTTACTCAAAAGATTCTGTCTTGGATCACCTTTAAAACTCTAAGGCAAATTTCCTGCAGTTTACTTTGTGCCTCAATTTTTTATTTCTGTAAAGTGGAGAAAATAATCTTCCTTGTCTTGCAAAATTGTGATAATTAAATACATTAATACACATAAAGCTCTTGGAGCAGTGCTTTGCACATAACACAAGCTCAAAATGTATTACCTATTACTTTTTACAATTATAAATTTATGGCACCTACATCTTTTGAAGTTCTCCATGAGGAAAATCTTCCTTTATAAATAAGTAAGACAGGGCTTCCCTGGTGGTGCAGTGGTTGAGAGTCCGCCTGCCAATGCAGTGGACATGGGTTCGTGCCCCGGTCCGGGAGGATCCCACATGCCGCAGAGCGGCTGGGCCCGTGGGCCATGGCCGCTGAGCCTGCACGTCTGGAGCCTGTGCTCCACAACGGGAGAGGCCACAACAGTGAGAGGCCCACGTACCACACAAAAAAAAAAATAATAAGGAGAGAGAGTTCAAGATGGTAGCATAGGAGGCCCATCCTCACTTCTTCTCATGGACACAAAAAATTTACAGCTACACATGGAATAATTTTCCCCTGAAAAGGACTTGAGAACTAGATGAAAAGCACCTGCACAACAAAAGATAAAAAAGATGTATTGTATGGAGACAGTAAGAGAGGCAGAGAATCAGTCTCTCATCTAGGACTCCATGCCAGGTTCAATGTCCCACAACTGGGAAGGGGTCCCCAAAATACGAACTTTCCTTCAAGGAGTGAAGGGTCTGTGCCCTACATCAGGCACCTTGACCCCTGGGTCCAACATTAGAAAAATGAGCCCTCCAAATGCCTGGTTTTGAAAATCAATAGGGATTAAATCAAGGGGAGCCATAGAACTGTGGGGAATGGAGAACACACTCTTGAAAAGCTCACGTGAGAACTCACTTGCCCTGAGATCCAATGCAAAAGCAACAGTTTGAAAAGTGAGGGAGACCCACCTACAAATCCTAAAGCAGCTGCTGGAAAGGGGGGAACCTGCAGTGACATTCTCTGGGGATGGCAACACTGTCATGCATCATTTTTGCAACCTCATTCTAACTTGCCTGTGATGGAGCTGGTGAGTGCCACTTTTGGTGCCCTCCCTCTAGCCTGCTAGCACTGGTGGGCAGGTCCCATGTCCCACCCATCCCACACAGCAGCTGAGAACCTGCTCTAAAAGCTCTCCCACACAGATTCAGTTACCCTGACATCCAGAACAAAAGCAGCAGTTTGAAAAGTGCCTAAACCAGAAGTGAGGGGGACCCACTTGCTAATCCTAAAACAGCTGTTAGAAAGGCAGGAAGCACCAGTGATTTTCTCTGGGGACATAAATGTTGAGTGGGTGCCATTTTTGCAATTTCATTCTAAATTGCTGGTGATGGAGCTGAGGCCCCCATTTTTGGTGCTCTCCCACTAGCACCAATGGGCTTGTCCCAAGCCCCACCTGCCCTGCACAACCAAGTTCGTTGAGTGCCCTGGGCCCAGTCTATCTTGTGCAGCAGCTGTGGCCCCACCATACCTTGCAAGGGTGCTCAAGGGATGACCTTTGAGTGCTGGGCTCTGGAGACTAGGAGAGATTGTGCTTCTGGGCCCCACACATCACAAGACCCCACAAGACCCCATGAGACCACATCTTCAAGACTGGGAGAGGTAGCTGTGTTGCCTAGTACATACAGACAAACACAGAATCAGGCAATATGAGGAGACAGAGAATAAGACACCAAAGAACAAGACAAATCACCAGAAAAAGACCTTAATGAAATGGAGATAAGCAAGCTACCAGATAAGGAGTTCAAAATAATGGTCATAAAGATGCTCACCAGGCTGGGGAGAAGAATAGATGAACACAATGAGAACTTCAACAAAGAGACGGAAAATAAAGAAAGTACCAAACAGAGGTTATAATTAAAATGAAAATTATACTAGAGGGGCTCGAGAGCAGAATAGATGAAGTAGAAGCACAAATCAGTGAGCTGGAAGACAAAACAATAGATCTCACCCACACATAGTGGCAATATTTTAACAAAAAGAGTTTTAAAAACTAAGGATACCTTAAGGGCCTCTAGGATAACATCAAGCAGACTGTCATTAACAGTATAGAAGGAGAAAGATAGAGAAGGGGTCTGAAAAATTATATAAAGAAATGGCAAAAAGTTTTCCTAACCTGGGAAAGGAAACAGATATCCAGGTCCAGGAAGCACAGAGTTCCAAACAGGATCAGCCCAAGGAGAATCACGTCAAGACACATTATAATTAAAATAATCAGAGTTAAGGATAAAGAGAGAATCTTAAAAGCAGCTAGAGAAAAACAATTTAATACTTACAAGGGAAACCCCATAAGACTGTCAACAGATTCTTCAGTAGAAACTTTCTAGGTCAGAAGGTAGTGGCATGCTATATTCAATGTGCTGAAAGGAAAAAACTTACAACCAAGAATACTCCACCTGCCAGGGTTATCATTTAGAATTGAAGGAGAGATGAAGAGGTTCCCAGAGAAGTAAAATCTAAAGAAATTTATCACCACTAAACTGGCCTTATAAAAAATGTTAAAGGAATTTCTTTAAGTAGAAAAGAAAAGGCCATAACTAGAAATAAGAAAATACATAAAAGAAAAATTCTCACTAGTAAAGTCAAATATATAGTAAAGGTAGTAGATCAACCACTTATAAAATGAAATCAACTATAACTACAATAACTAGTTAAGGGATACACAACATAAAAAGATGTAAATTATGATGCCCAAAACACAAAATCTGGGGGAGAGTGAGGGAGTAAAAATGTAGAGCAGAAGCAGACTACTATATATATAGGTTGTTGTATATGAACCTCATGGTAACCACAAACAAAAAACGTGTAATAGACACACACACACACAAATAAATCAATAAAGAGAAAGCAATCCAAACATGACACTAAAGAGAGTCATAAAACCATAAGGAAAGAGAGCAAAAAAGAAGAAAAGAACAGAGAAGAACTACCAAAAGAAAAAAAAAGAGCAATTAACAGAATGGTAATAAGTACATGCTAATCAATAATTACTTTAAATATAAAGGGATTAAATTATCCAATAAAAAACATAGGGTGGCTGAATGGATGTTTTAAAAGTCTCATATATATGCTACCCATAAGAGACACACTTCAGATCTAAAGACACACAGAGACTGAAAGTGAAGAGATAGAAAAAGATTATGCAAGTGGAAACAAAAAGAAAGGTGAGGTAGCAATAATTATATCAGACAAAATTGACTTTAAAACAAAGACTATAGCAAAAGACAAATAAAGGTATTACATAGTGATAAAGGGGTCAATCCAAAAGAATAAAACATTTGTAAATATTTATGTATCAACATAGAAGGACTTAAGTAAATAAACTAAATATTAAGAGATATAAAGGGAGAAATTGGCAGCAAAACAATAATAATAGGGGATTTAGCACCCTACTTACATCAATGAATAGGTCATCTAGACAGAAAATCAAGAAAACATTGGCTTTAAATGATACATTTGACCAAAGGGCTTAATAGATATATACAGAATATTCCATCCCCAAAGAGAAATTCACATTCTTTTCAAGTGCACATAAAACATTCCCCAGGATAGATCACATATTATGTCACAAAACAAATGTTAATAAATTTAAGAAGATTGAAATCATATCAAGCATCTTTTCTGACCACACTGGTATAAAGTGGTATCAAAACAAAAGCAGTTCTAAGAGGAAAGTTCATAGCAATACACATCTACTCAAGAAACAAGAAAATTTTCAAATAAAAAAAATTAATTTTAAAACTAAAGGAACTAGGGAAAGAACAAACAAAATCCAAAGTAATTAGAAGGAAGAAAATAATAAAGATCAGAGTAGTAATAAATGAAATAGACTAAAAAACAATAGAAAAGGTCAATGAAACTAAGAGCTGATTCTTTGAAAAGATAAATAAAATTGATAAAACTTTAGCCAGACTCATCATGAAAAATAAGGTGGACCAGGGCTTCCCTGGTGGCGCAGTTGTTGAGAGTCCGCCTGCCGACGCAGGGGCCACTGGTTCATGCCCTTGTCTGGGAAGATCCCACATGCCGTGGAGTGGCTGGGCCCGTGAGCCATGGCCGCTGAGCCTGCGCATCTGGAGCCTGTGCTCTGCAATGGGAGTGGCCACAACAGTGAGAGGCCCGCGTACCGCAAAAAAAAAAAAAAAAAAAAAAGGTGGACCAAAATAAATATAATCAGAATTTAAAAAAAGTTACAACCAATACAGAAATACAAAAGATAGCAAGGAACAACTATAAACAATCATATACAAACAAATTGAACAATCTAGAATAAATGGACAAATTCCCAGAAGCATAAAATATTCTAAAACTGAACCATGAAGAAACAGAAAATCTGAATAGACCAATTACTAGCAACAAAATTGAATCAGGAATCAAAAAACTTATGACAAACAAAATTCCAGGACCAGATAGCTTCCCCCTTGAATTCTTCCAAATGTTTAAAACAAAATAATAGCTGTTTTCTCAAACTATTCCAAAATATGAAGAGGAAGGTATGCTTCCAAACACATTATTTGAGGCCAGCATTACCCTGATACCAAAACCAGACACAGATGCTACAAAATAAGAGAATTACAGGCCAACAATGATCACAAATGCAAAAGCCCTCAACAAAACATTAGCAAACCTAATTCAACAATACATTAAAAGGATCACATACCATAATCAAGTGGGAATTATTCCAAGGATGCAAAGATGGTTCAACACTTGCAAATCAATCAATGTGATACATCATATTAACAAAACAAAGAATAAAAATCATATGATCATTTCAATAGATGCACTAAAAGCATTTGACAAAATTCAACATCTATTTATGATATTAACTCTCAACAAGGTGGATATTGAGGAAATGTACCTCAACATAATAAAGACCATATATGACAGACCCACAGGTAACATCGTATTCAACAGTGAAAAGCTGGAAGTTTTTCCTGTAAGATCAGGAATAAGACAAGAATGCCTACTTTCACCACTTTTATTCAACATATTGGAAGTCCTAGCCACAGAAATTAGGCAAGAAAAAGAAATAAAAGGCATTCAAATTGGAAAGAAAGAAGTAAAACTGTCACTATTTGCAGATGACATGATACCAATATATAGAAATCCTAAAGGTGCCACCAAAAAACTACTAGAACTAATAAATGAATATAGTAATGTTGCAGGATACAAAATTAATACACAGAAATTTGTTGCATTTCTGTAAACTAATAACACACTATCAGAAAGAGAAATTAAGAAAACAATCCCATTTACAATTGCATTGAAAAGAATAAAGTACTTAGGAAGAAATTTAACCAAGGAGGTGAAAGACCTATACCCTGCAAACTACAAGACATAGATGAAAGAAACTGAAGATGACACAAATAAATGGAAGGATATTCCAGGCCCATGGATTGGAAGAATTAATGTTGTTAAAATGTCCATACTGCCCAAAGCAATGTACAAATTCAATGCAATTCCTATCAAAATACTCATGGTATTTTTTCACAGAAATAGAACAAATAATTCTAAAATGTGTATAAAATCACAAAAGACCCTGAATGGCTAAAACGATCCTGAGAAAGAAGAACAAAGCTAAAGGTATTGTGCTCCCTGAATTTAAACTATACTGCAAAGCTGCAGTCATCAAAACAGTGTGGTACTGGCACAAAAATAGACACATAAATCAATAGGGAAAAGTAGAGTTCAGAAATAAACCCACACTGTTGTGGTCAATTAATCTATGACAAAGGAAGGAAGACTATACAATGGTGAAAAGACAGTCTTTTCAATAAATTGTGTTGGGAAAACTGGACAGTTACACCTAAAAGAATGAAATGGTACCATTTTCTCAAACAAACAAAAATAAACTCAAAATGGATTAAAGACTTGAATGTAAGACCTGAAGCCATAAAACCTTTAGGAAAAAACATAGGCATTATGTTCTTTGACATCAGTCCTAGCATTTTTTTTTTTTTGATGTGTCCTCAGGCAAGGGAAACAAAAGCAAGAATAAACACATGGGACTATATCAAACTAAAAAGGTTTGCACAGCAAAGGAAACCATCAACAAAATCAAAAGGCCACCTACTGAGTGGGAGAATATATTTGTAAATGATGTATTCAATAAGAGGTTGATATCCAGAATATAATATATAAAGAACTTATATGACTCGATATAAAAAAATCAAATAATTCAATTAAAAAATGGGCAGAAGACCTGAATAGATTCTTTTCTAAAGAAGACATACAGATGGCCAACAGGCACATGAAAAGATGCTCAACATCACTAATTATCAGGGAAATGCAAATCAAAACCACAATGAGATATCGCTCCATATCTGTTAGAATGACTACCATCCAAAAGACAAGCAATAACAAGTGTTGGTGAGGATGTGGAGAAAAAAGAATCCTCGTGCATTGCTGGTGGAAATGTAAAATTGTACAGCCACTATGGAAAACAATACGGAGGTTCCTCAAAAAATTAAAAGTAGAACTATCATACAATACAGCAATTCCACTCCTGGCATTATTTACAATAGCCAAGATATGATAGCAATCTAAGTGCCCATCAACAGATGAATAGATAAAGAAGATGTGATATATATATATATATATATATATATATATATATATATATATATCTCACTTATTTGTGAAGTCTAAAAAACAAAACAAATGAACAAACATAACAAAACAGACATAGATACAGAGAAAAAACAGGTGATTGCCAAAGGGGAAGGGGGTAGGTGCATGAGTGAAAGGTAAGAGAAATTAAGAGGTACAAAACTCCAGTTACAAAGTAAATGAGTCGCAGGATGAAATGTACATTGTGGGGAATATCATCAATAATAACTTAATATCTTTGTATGATGACAGATGGTAACTAGACTTATTGTGGTGATCCTTTCATAATGTATAAAAATAAAGAAACCATATTTTGTATACCTGAGACTAATATATTTTAAGTCAATTATAATTCAATAAAAATTAAATTTCAGAATTTGGAATAAAAAAGAAGTTAGTAAAAGAAAAACAAGTAAAAAATTAATATATGGAAAACAGAATGAGAAAGATAAAAGAATTAATTTAGAAAAAAATTCAAATTGAAACCTAAATCCAGAAATTACTTCTTTTACAAAAGTAATAGGTCTATATAAATGAGAGAAGACATAATTATAAATAATATTGGGAATATGGATGAGATTAAAAGAGTAAAAAATTATTATGATAGTAGGAAATTTTAATTGAAAATTTCATTTTTAAAGAATACATTAAAAATTAAATAAAATTAAGGAGAAAGAGAAAATCCAAAAGAGACAATAAACATAGTTGAAATAGAAAAAATAATTTTAGTAGATCATTTAAAATCATGATTCAGAAACTCATCAAAGTATTAAATATTCAGAAAGTGTTGAGCAAAGAAATCTATTCCAGTTTGTTTAAATACTTCTCATATTTACTTGAACATAAAACTTGGGGTACCGGTTACAAATGTTATCATTATTCATGTATTCTAATGAACCCATCTCGGGCATTGCTGCTCTGAAAGAATATAACTGTATTGAATTAGCAATGATGTACAGGTCATAAGCTTGGAAGATATAATAGACTCTACTGGCCATCTACAACTAAATGTTCTAAGTCCCCTTCCCTTGAAGTTCCCAGAAGGATTGAGCACTTTTTTACTCATAGTGGTGCTCAAACAGTGACAATTATGTTGACTCTCTCCCTCCTTCCTTCTTTCACTCTCTCAAGTCCCTCACTGCTATAAATAGGATCAGTTATCAAATGACCTGCCTGCATACAAACTCTTATCTCAGGCTCTGGTTTCTGGGGAACCTAAGCTAAGTCAATATTAGATAGGTCCTTATATAAGATAAGGACCTATCTAATATATGCTATATACTCTATCTGGAATATAATATAGATAACAAATCTTGTGCTTTCTACCTTTTGAACTTAGTACACAAGCTATGAGTAATTGTGTACGAAACAAAACTCACATTCTACATCTGATAGGGAGGGAAGAATAAAGAAGTTTTTTTTTCATATTTAACACAAGCCCACCTTATTTCAAGGTTTATTTGAGTTTGACTTATAAGTGAATTATCGCTATCATTTCCACCTTTACTTAATAAGATCTTCAGTGATCTTGACCTTTGGTAAACAAGGTATAAATTTTACAACAAAAAGATAATTGCATGGACAACAAGAATTGTGCTCATTGATATTGCTGATAACAGAATTGGTGTGTCTATATGGTATAGTTTTTTCATTTTCTTTTAAAACCCATTGTGTCCTCTGGTAGGTATGTTTGTTGAGACATGAGGGCACTTAGGTTATTTTGATTTGTCAAAAGATTTTCAAAATTTATTTTAAAGAATAAAAGAGAAATTTATATCATAAAAGAAAAATAAATGAAATTCAATAGTTCAATAAATAAAATCCCTTGCCATCAGTAAAATAAATGGAAAGTAAACAAAATTCAACAAATTCAATAAACAAAATTCTTTGTCGTCAGGAAAAAAGAGAAAATTAGACGGAAACAATCCACTTTCCAAAATGAAGCACGTTTCAATGGCTCAAAATGAAGAAGGTTTTAATCCACATTTACACTTGACCATTTTATTAAGAATAAGATAAATGAAGGCCTTTTGCTTTTAAGCAAACGATTGACCTTAAAATATATCGAATTTAAGTATCGCCCTCGTTAATCAAATAGGAAAGCCAACATCTCATGGCTTGGATTATCCTTGTATTTGGCAGAGCCACTGGAGACGGGCCCCAGATTGACTTTAGTTGGTATGGCACATGTGGATCACTGAGTGATTCATTTCCAGATGGAAATATGTGCTCTACAGTTCTAAGATGAAGCAATCATGGAGAAAATTTTTCTGAAATTGGGAAGGTCATCGTGTCTGGCTTGAAATGAAACCATCACAGAGCATAGTCATATAGCAAAAATAAAATCAAAGCCGCCCTGGTAGTTATCATCCTCTATAAGCATTTCACCTTCTACTTACATTTACTACAGGCAAAGGAGTATGTTTTTATGAAACTGAGAAGTAATGGCAATGTCTTGTAAGCAACAGCATTTTATTTTTTTCCTTGTTATTAGATAAAATTCAACACTTCAAATGTCAAACTATTGGAAAGTATAAAAAGTATTTTCCTTTGAAGAAATAACAACCTTGATTACTTCAAACATACATAAATGTCAAAGGCCACAGCATACATTATAAACATATAAAGAAAAAGCAGTCAGGAAAAGTTACAGTAAGTTGTCACACAAGGAAGGGAAAATAAAAACATATTCCCCTGATTGAAACAATTCACATTCTGCTTTATATTGTAATTATTTGTGTACCTATCTTATTTCTGAACCATAATAAGAGGACAAAGTGAGCATTTTGTTGTTACCTAGATTACCTCCTCTAGTGTCAACACAGTACATTCTCCAAAATGTTGTTTAAAATAAATTTAAATTTAAAAAATCAAAGCTCTTTGAAGAAATCACACATAAGAAATAATATGAATCTATGGTTAATTACATGTTTGGAAAAATGTGTTCTGATGTGTTCCCATTTCCATTTGGGAAAGTCAAGGCTATAAATCTAGCACTCAAGTAATAATAAGACAAGCAGCAGAGGATGAAGATGAGAAACTGATCCTGGCTACCATCAAACATGGCATTACACCGTGTGGTATATGGATTGGCATGTGCTGTGTGGTGTGAAGCACCAGAAGGGAACCTATGCTCAGAAATACGTGTACTCTCAGGTAGAAATCAAAGGTTGGCATATTTTCAGTCTTTCACACTCCAGCCTCAGCCCCAAATATCTGGGTTCTAACCCATGGTGGGAGAAAGTTCAGAGATCCCTCCTTTCCAGTCAGGTCAATTGTTGTTTTGTTTTGTTTGTTTGGCTTTGATTACCTGTATGATACATAATCTCCGGTGGAAAATAAAATTCATCAAGAATTTCATAGCACTGTACACCCATGCTTTTAAAAACTTAATGTAAAATTGTCTCTCCTTATAGTGGATTTAAGAAAAATGTTACAAAAGCAACAAGAAAAACTCCTGGAATAGACAGCTATGTTTTGCCAAGGAGACTTCAAATCAGGACTCTCAACCAGGCACAGGCTGGTGAATCCTGCAAGACAGAGAATGTGTGAAAATAGCAAAGTCAAACTTCAGGGTACTTCAGCGAGTAACTGAACAACAGTACGTCTTGAATCTACTATTTTTGGCAGTTTTTGTGTTTGTCCTAGGATAACTTTAAACACTGAGCTCTGTTTTGTCAGAATGAATATGACCAGATTAATTATGAAAAAATTCTTTATTGTCTTAAAATAAAAAAGAACCTGAGTGTAGCTGAACTAAAAAGTTGGTAAGGGTCTTTAAGAGAAAAGACTCATGGATACCATTTGCAAAGTCAATATTTCCCTCGTTTTTCCCCTTTCACTGGTGTTTTACTGAAAAGCTCATGATTTGATGGAATGGAAAAGAGAACATTCTGACAGACTTTTAAAATTAAAGGAGGAAAAATTTTCCAGAGAATCCCATCCCATTTAAACTCTTCTGGCTCTGTGAACAGAAGTGTCACTGCTATTCAAAGTGACAAATTACAGTTAGAATTATTCAACCTAAAACAAAATGACTTTATAAATACATAAATTGGCTTTCAGCCAATGTCTTGATGATTATAATACTATATCCACAATGAGGATGATCACTTTTGTTCTGTGATCCAGGAATTGTCCTCAATAGACAACACGTCCTTCTATAAAATCTTGTTAGGTATTGGTATGCTGCAGACAAACAAACAAAAACAACAAAATAAGGCACAGATACTGTTTTCAAAATATTATTAATTTTTGCTTGATATAAGCAAAATCAAGACTACTTTGTGTGGTTAACCAATTATACATGATCATTAAAAGACTTGTGACTCCTTTGATGATCTTTGGGTCATATTGCTATTCCACATTCCACAGTGGTCCTTCTAGCTTAATTATATAACAGTAGACAAAATATTCCAGTAAGATGCGAACTAACATCCAACTACAAACACGAAACACATGTGTTTGCAGGGTAAGTAAGGAAAGAGCACATTGGTTAATAATCAGGTGGGGACTAAGTCCAAACTGCAAAGGCACCGCCGGGTCTGCCAGTCTGAAGGCAGCATGAGGGCTGGTACTCAGAGCATGTTTTCCCTCCCAGCCGTCCATCACGGGGGCTCACTTAGTTCCCTGCTTCTCAGTCGGCTCACCCATAAAATGGGGAAGAATTTACCAGCCTTATATGTTTAGGGGTCTTCAAAACTTCATGAAAGAACTCAAACATTGAATGAATATATCGAACCCGACATGATAAATATAACCGCCTGCCCTTTTACCTTCAAATTCAGGCTTATTTTGGGGGGAGACTCTAAATGAGAATTGTTGAAAATTAGCTTAAAATGTGGTATTCATTCAATTATATTTATTGGGTATATAATCTGTCATGTTAGGAGCTCTGCTTCACCTGCTTCTTGGCATGTATGATGTTAATATTGTGAGCACAGTTATGTGGGCAACTGGACACTTACAATGTCTTACCTGTATCCATTGTCAGTGCACAAGGAAAATGGCACACAACATGCCAACAATAGTATTTAGATACCACAGTGTTATGTACTAGTCATCATTACATAAATGATTTTGTTTTATTCTTGCAATAATCCCTGGCAGTAGGAAAGCCAGGTGTAATATTAAATTCATCTTACTGATAAAGAAAGTGAGGCTCAGAGAAGTTGAGGTTTGTCCAAGGCAAGAGGGTTAGTAAGTGGGAGAGCACAAATATGAGCATATTTGTTGTAACTACAATTTTCCCGTGTTTAAGTTAGCCCAGGTTTAAGGCCTTAAAAAATTATAATAAACAGAAAGATAATCATATCATAAGGAAACAGACATTAAAACTTTTAAGTTTGATTGGCCCTTGTGGTTTTTCAAATTTTTAATTGCTGTGTGTCATTGGATCATATTATTGATAACAATGAGAAAGATACAAAAGGATGGACTAAATTCTATAAAATGAATATATCACCGAGTTTATAGCTTACTTGAACCTATCTGGAGAGTTTCTGTAGAGCAAATATCTGATTATCTGGGATGAAAATTAGCTCTGTCACCATATGCAGTACAAGGGCTGGGAAGTACTTGAGAAGAGGTTCAGAAAAAAGATAACAAGGGGCAGAGGAATGGCTCTATTTCAGGGTTTTCCTGCCAGAGGTGGTAACATTGGGGGAAGCAAGTCTGTTCTTCACAGATGGGATTGAACAATTAATAATATGGAGCAAAGTGAGGAAAGATTGAGGCTAAGGAGGAATCAAAGAAAGAAAACTCACTGGTACCTCATTTTTATCTTGTGTACATAGGCACACATGTTTTGAAACTCAGGAAATATTACTTTAGTCACTGGGCACATTAAGAGACTCAGAAATCCTGGCCAGAAAGTATATTCTGACTGGTCTGTTCTTTGTTAGATGTAGTCTTCCTCACAGACTTAGATGCTTTATCAAAGTAGGGCTTTAGGTTTCTTTGTTAAATGTATATGCCACTTATTTGCATTCCATGTTATTTTTTCATATTCTAATCACTAGCAGATTCAGAAAGTTACTTAAATATGAGACAGTTCTACAAATTCTTCTCAAGTTTCCAAGGACCTTGTGTTTGCAGAAAAAGCCATTCAGGTAGTTTTTGTTTGGATGGGATAATGTTCTAAGTCTTGCAAATAATCCATTAGTTGCTCATTATCCTCATTAATCTTTGACTATTTAGACATTTGTAATGAAAAGAAATAGTTTATGGACATCCAATATTATTGTTGGATGATACAGTCAGAACAATTCATTCTTTTTAAGATGTAAAATAATATCTGTTCAGAACAGCCAATGACCTAATTTTTAAACCATTAGATAATTTTTTCTATAATAAAAATAATTGGATTGTTTACTCATTATTGAGCACATAAGCTGATTATTAAAAGATTATTCAGGGACTTCCCTGGTGCTCCAGTGGTTAAGAATCCACTCTGCCACAACATGGGGTGCGGGTTCCATCCCTGGTTGGGGATAAGATCCCGCATGCATGGGTTATAGTCAAAAAAATAGATTTTTCATGTTTGAAAATATTCTCCCATTGGAAAACTTAAAACTGGATTGAAATCAAGATGAACTCCATACTCAAACTTATAATTCAGTTGCTTTGATCTACAGGTATTCCTTAATTTTCCTTGTTCTGTTTAAAAATTTTGAACATGTAGACATTTAAGGTAGAAACTTCAGCAATTCAGAAGTTTGTCAACATTTTATATATAGGCCTCATTTTGGAAAGGATCTAAAAATCTTTAATGAGCTTTCTGTTTTTTCAACAAAGAAATAAAGATGCCATTAAACCTCTCTTACATGCCTTATCCCCACATCCATGCCTTCTAGCCTCGCTGCTGTCACAGCTATGTAACACTGTACCTCGACAGGTAAACTTTCCCTAACTGAGCACTTTTTAAAAAAAATTAATTAATTAATTATTTTTAACATCTTTAATGGAGTATAACTGCTTTACAATGGTGTGTTAGTTTCTGCTTTATAACAAAGTGAATCAGCTATACATATACATGCATCCTCATATCTCTTCCCTCTTGTGTCTCCCTCCCTTCCATTCTCCCTATCCCACCCCTCTAGCTGTTCATGAAGCACCGACCTGATCTCCCTGTGCTATACGGCTGCTTCCCACTAGCTATTGGTTTTACATTTGGTAGTGTATATATGTCCATGCCACTGTCTCACTTTGTCACAGCTTACCCTTCCCCCACCCCGTGTCCTCAAGTCCATTATCTAGTAGGTCTGCGTCTTTATTCCCATCCTGCCTCTAGGTTCTTCATGACCATCGTTTTTGTTTTTTTTAGATTCCATACATATGTGTTAGCATATGGTATTTGTTTTTCTCTTTCGGACTTACTTCACTCTGTATGACAGACTCTAGGTCCATCCACCTCACTACAAATAACTCAATTTCATTTCTTTTTATGGCTGAGTAATATTCCATTGTATATGTGTGCCACATCTTCTTTATCCATTTGTCTGTCGATGGACACTTAGGTTGCTTCCATGTCCTGGTTATTGTAAATAGAGCTGCAATGAACATGTGGTACATGACTCTTTTTGAATTATGGTTTTCTCAGGGTATATGCCCAGTAGTGAGATTGCTGGGTTGCATGGTAGTTCTATTTTTAGTTTCTCAAAGAACATCCATATTGTTATCCATAGTGGCTTTATCAGTTTACATTCCCACCAGCAGTGAAAGAGGGTTCCCTTTTCTCCACACCCACTCCAGCATTTATTGCTTCTAGATTTTTTGATGATGGCCATTCTGACTGGTGTGAGATGATATCTCATTGTAGTTTTGATTGGAATTTCTCTAATAATTAGTGATGTTGAGCATTCTTTCATGTGTTTGTTGTCAATCTGTATATCTTCTTTGGAGAAATGTCTATTTAGGTCTTCTGCCCATTTTTGGATTTGGTTGCTTGTTTTTTTGATGTTGAGTTGCATGAGCTGTTTGTAATTATGGAGATTAATCCATTGTCAGTTGCTTTGTTTGCAAATATTTTCTCCCGTTCTGAGGGTTATCTTTTCATCTTGTTTATGGTTTCTTTTTCTGTGCAACATTTTAAGTTTCATTAAGTCCCAGTTGTTTATTTTTGTTCTTATTTCCATTTCTCTAGGAGGTGGGTCAAAAAGGATCTTGCTGTGATTTATGTCATAGAGTGTTCTTCCTATGTTTTCCTCTAAGAGTTTGATAGTGTCTGGCCTTACATTTAGGTCTTTAATCCATTTTGAGTTTCTTTTTGTGTATGGTGTTAGGGAGTGTTCTAATTTCATTCTTTTACATGTAGCTCTCTAGTTTTCCCAGCAACACTTATTGAAGAGGCTGTCTTTTCTCCATTGTATATTCTTGCATCCTTTATCAAAGATAAGGTGACCATATGTGCATGGGTTTGTCTCTGGGCTTTCTATCCTGTTCCATTGATCTATACTTCTGTTTTTGTGCCAGTACCATATTGTCTTGATTACTGTAGCTTTGTAGTATAGTCTGAAGTCAGAAAGCCTGATTCCTCAAACTCTGTTCTTCTTCTGAAGATTGCTTTGACTATTCGGGGTCTTTTGTGTTTCCATACAAATTGTGAAATTTTTGTTCTAGTTCTGTGAAAAACGCCAGTGGTACTTTGATAGGGATTGCATTGAATCTGTGGATTGCCTTGGGTAGTATAGTCATTTTCACAATGTTTTTTCTTCCAATACAAGAACATGATATATCTCTTCATCTATTTGTATCATCTTTACTTTCTTTCATCAGTGTCTTATACTTTTCTGCATACAGGTCTTTGGTCTCCTTCAGTAGGTTAATTCCTGGGTATTTTATTCTTTTTGTTGCAATGGTAAATGGGAGTGTTTCCTTAATTTCATTTTCAGATTTTTCATCATTAGTGTATAGGAATGCAAGAGGTTTCTGTGCATTAATTTTGTATCCTGCTAATTTACCAGATTCATTGATTAGCTGTAGTAGTTTTCTGATAGCATCTTTAGGATTCTCTATGTATAGTATTATGTCATCTGCAAACAGTGACAGCTTTACTTCTTCTTTTCTGATTTGGATTCCTTTTATTTCTTTTTCTTCTCTGGTTGCTGTGGCTAAAACTTCCAAAACAATGTTGAATAATAGTGGTGAGAGTAGGCATCCTTGTCTTGTTCCTGATCTTAGTGGAAATGGTTTCAGTTTTCACCATTGAGGACGATGTTGGCTGTGGGTTTGTTGTCTATCGCCTTTATTATGTTGAGGTAAGTTCCTTCTGTGCCTACTTTCTGGAGGGCTTTTTCACAAATGGGGTTGAATTTTGTTGAAAGCTTTTTCTGCATCTATTGAGATTATCATATGGTTTTTATTCTTCAATTTGTTAATATGGTGTATCAGATTGATTGATTTGAGTATATTGAAGAATCCTTGCATTCCTGGGATAAACCACACTGATCATGTTGTATGATCTTTTTAATGTGCTGTTAAATTCTGTTTGCTAGTAATTTGTTGAGGATTTTTGCATCTATGTTAATCAGTGATATTGGCCTGTAGTTTTCTTTCTTTGTGAAATCTTTGTCTGGTTTTGGGATCAGGGTGTTGGTGGCCTCGTAGAATGAGTTTGGGAGTGTTCCTCCCTCTGCTGTGTTTTGGAAGAGTTTGAAGAGGATAGGTGTTAGCTCTTCGCTAAATGTTTGGTAGAATTCACCTGTGAAGCCATCTGGTCCTGGGCTTCTGTTTGTTGGAAGATTTTTAATCACAGTTTCAATTTCAGTGCATGTGATTGGTCTGTTAATATTTTCTATTCCTGGTTCAATTCGGAAGGTTGTGCTTTTCTAAGAATTTGTCCATTTCTTCCAGGTTGTCCATTTTATGGCATATAGTTGCTTGTAGTAATCTCTTATGATCCTTTGTATTTCTGCTGTGTCAGTTGTTACTTCTCCTTTTTCATTTCTAATTCTATTGACTTGAGTCTTCTCCCTTTTTTTCTTGATGAGTCTGGCTAATGGTTTACCAATTTTGTTTATCTTCTCAAAGAACCAGCTTTTAGTTTTACTGATCATTGTTATTGTTTCCTTCAATTCTTTTTCATTTATTTCTGATCTGATTGGTATGATTTCTTTCCTTCTGCTAACTTTGGGGTTTCTTTGTTCTTCTTTCCCTAATTGCTTTAGGTGTAAGGTTAGGTTGTTTATTTGAGATTTCTTGTTTCTTAAGGTAGGATTGTATTGCTATAAACTTCCCTCTTAGAACTGCTTTTTTTGCATCCCGTAGGATTTGGGTCATTGTGTTTTCATTGTCATTTGTTTCTATGTATTTTTTGATTTCCTCTTTGATTTCTTCAGTGATCTCTTGGTTATTTAGTAATGTGTTGTTTAGCCTCCAGGTGTTTGTATTTTTTACAGATAATTCCTTTAATTGATATCTAGTCTCATAGTGTTGTGGTCAGAAAAGATACTTGATACGAATTTAATTTTCTTAAATGTACCCAGGCTTGATTTGTAACCCAAGGTATGGTCTATCTTGGAGAATGTTCCATGAGTACTTAAGAAGAAAGTGTATACTGTTTTTTGGGGATGGAATGTCCTATAAATATCAATTAAGTCCATCTTGTTTAATGTGTCATTTAAAACTTGTGTTTCCTTATTTATTTTCAGTTTGGATGATCTGTCCATTGGTGAAAGTGGGGTGTTAAAATCCCTACTATGATTGTGTTAATGTCGATTTCCCCTTTTATGGCTGTTCGTATTTGCCTTATGTATTGACGTGCTCCTACGTTGGGTGCATAAATATTTACAATTGTTATATGTTCTTCTTAGATTGACCCCTTGATCATTATGTAGTGTCCTTCTTTGTCTCTTGTAATACTCTTTATTTTAAAGTCTATTTTGTCTGATATGAGAATTGCTACTTCAGCTTTCTTCTTATTTCCTTTTGCATGGAATATCTTTTTCCATCCCCTCACTTTCAGACTGTATGTGTCCATGGGTCTGAAGTGGGTCTGTTGTAGATAGCATATATATATATATATATGTCTTGTTTTTGTATCCACTCAGCCAGTCTATATCTTTTGGTTGGTGCATTTAATCCATTTACATTTAAGGTAATGATCAATATGTATGTTCCTATTATGATTTTCTTAATTTTGGGGGGTTTGTTATTGTAGGTCTTTTCCTTCTCTTCTGTTTCCTGCCTAGAGAAGTTCCTTTACAATTTGCTGTAAGGCTGGTTTGGTGGTGCTGAATTCTCTTAGCTTTTGCGTGTCTGTAAAGGTTTTAATTTCTCCATCAAATCTGAATCAGAACCTTGCTGGGTAGAGTAATCTCTGTTGTAGGTTTTTCCCTTTCATCACTTTAAATATGTCCTGCCACTCCCTTCTGGCTTGCAGAGTTTCTGCTGAAAGATCAGCTGTTAACCCTATGGGGATTCCCTTGTATGTCATTTGTTGTTTTTACCTTGTTGCTTTTAATATTTTTTCTTTGTATTTAATTTTTGATAGTTTGATTAATATGTGTTTTGGCATGTTTCTCCTTGGATTTATCCTGTATGGGACTCTCTGTGCTTCCTGGACTTGATTAACTATTTCCTTTCCCATATTAGGGAAGTTTTCAACTCTAATCTCTTCAAATATTTTCTCAGTCCCTTTCTTTTTCTCTTCATCTTGGACCCATATAATTTGAATGTTGGTGTGTTTAATGTTGTCCCAGATGTCTCTGAGACTGTCCTCAATTCTTTTC
This sequence comes from Grampus griseus, assembly GCF_964374135.1. Lineage (NCBI taxonomy): Eukaryota > Metazoa > Chordata > Mammalia > Artiodactyla > Delphinidae > Grampus > Grampus griseus. Next base: position 10,978,066 of record NC_139007.1, on the reverse strand, counting down.
ATTCTTTTTTCTTTATTCTCCTCTGCAGTAGCTATTTCCACTATTTTTTCTTCCAGGTCACTTATCCATTCTTCTGCCTCAGTTATTCTGCTATTGATTCCTTCTAGAGAATTTTTAATTTCACTTATTGTGTTGTTCATCATTTTTTGTTTGCTCTTTATTTCTTCTAGGTCCTTGTTAAACGTTTCTTGTAAAAGAAATAGAATTTCTTTCTATTTCTATTTCTATTCTATGGAAATAGAATTCTCCATTCTATTTCCAAGATTTTGGATCATCATTGTTATCATTATTCTGAATTCTTTTTCTGGTAGACTACCTATTTCCTCTTCATTTGTTAGGCCTGATGGGTTTTAACCTTGCTCCTTCATCAGCTGTGTTTTTCTCTGCCTTCTCATTTTGCTTATCTTACTGTGTTTGGGGTCTCCTTTTTGCAGGCTGCAGGTTCATAGTTCCCGTTGTTTTTGGTGTCTGCCCCCAGTGGCTAAGTTTGATTCAGTGGGTTGTGTAGGCTTCCTGGTGGAGGGGACTAGTGCCTGTGTGCTGGTGGATGAGGCTGGATCTTGTCTTTCTGGTGGGCTGGACCTCGTCCGGTGGTGTGTTTTTGGGTGTCTGTGACCTTATTATGATTTTAGGCAGCCTCTCTGATAATGGGTGGGGTTGTGTTCCTGTCTTGCTAGTTGTTTGGCATAGGGTGTACAGTACTGTAGCTTTCTGGTCGTTGATTGGAGGTGGGTCTTGGCGTTGAGATGGAGATCTCTGGGATATTTTTGCCGTTTCATTTGACATGGAGCTGGATGTTCTCTGGTGGTCCAATGTCCTGAACTCAGCTCTCCCACCTCAGAGAAACAGCCCTGATACCTGACCGGAGCACCAAGACCCTGTCATCCACATGGTTCAGAATAAAAGGGAGAAAAAAGAAAGAAAGAAACAAAATAAAATACAATAAAGTTATTAAAGTAAAAAATAATTAACAATAATAAATATTTTTTAAGTAATAAGAAAAAGAAGAAAAAAAGAGAGAAGAGAGCAACCAAACCAAAAAACAAATCCACCAATGGTAACAAGTGCTAAAGAACTATATATAAAAAAAAAATGGATAGACAGAACCACAGGACAAATGGTAAAAGCAAAAGCAAAGCTATACAGACAAAATCACACACAGAAGCATACACATACACATTCACAAAAGAGAAAAAGAGAAAAAAATATATATATATCTTTGCTCCCAAAGTCCACCACCTCAATTTGGGATGATTCCTTGTCTATTCAGGTATTCCAGAGATGCAGGGTACATCAGGTTGATTGTGGAGATTTAGTCTGCTGCTCCTGAGGCTGCTGGGAGAGATTTCCCTTTCTCTTCTTTGTTCGCACAGCTCCCGGGGTTCAGCTTTGGATTTGGACCCCGCCTCTGTATGTAGGCTGCCTGAGGGGTCTGCTCTTCGCTCAGACAGGACGAGGTTAAAGGAACAGCTGATTGGGGGGCTCTGGCTCACTCAGACAGGGGGGAGGGAGGGGTATGGATGTGGGGCGAGGCTGCAGTGTTAGAGGCCGGCGTGACGTTGCAGTAGCCTGAGGCGCGCCGTGCGTTCTCCCGGGGAAGTTGTCCCTGGATCCCGGGACCCTGGCAGTGGTGGGCTGCACAGGCTCCTGGGAGAGGAGGTGTGGAGAGTGACCTGTGCTTGCACACAGGCTTCTTGGTGGCGGCAGCAGCAGCCTTAGCATCTCATGCCCATCTCTGGGGTCCGCCCTGTTAGCTGTGGCTCGCGCCTGTCTCTGGAGCTCGTTTAGGTGGTGCTCTTAATCCCCTCTCCTCGTGCATCCTGAAACAATGGTCTCTTGCCTCTTCTGCAGGTCCAGAGTTTTTCCCGGACTCCCTCCCGGCCAGCCGTGGTGCACTAACCCCCTGCAGGCTGTGTTCACGCCGCCAACCTCAGTGCTCTCCCTGCCCTCCGACAGAAGCCCAAGCCTCAGCTCCCAGCCCCGCCCGCCCCGGCAGGTGCGCAGACAAGCCTCTCGGGCTGGTGAGTGCCGGTCAGCAGCGATCCTCTGTGCAGGAATCTCTCCGCTTTGCCCTCCGCACCCCTGTGGCTGCGCTCTCTTCCGTGGCTCCGAAGCTTCCCCCCTCCGCCACCCGCCGTCTCCGCCAGCGAAGGGGCTCCTAGTGTGTGGAAATCTTTCCTCCTTCACGGCTCCCTTCCACTGGTGCAGGTCCCGTCCCTATTATTTTGTCTCTGTTTATTCTTTTTTCTTGTGCCCTACCCAGGTACGTGGGGGAGTTTCTTGCCTTTTGGGAGGTGTGAGGTCTTCTGCCAGCGTTCAGTAGGTGTTCTGTAAGAGTTGTTCCACATGTAGATGTATTTCTGATGTATTTGTGGGGAGGAAGGTGATCTCCACGTCTTGCTCTTCCGCCATCTTGAAGCTCCTCCCCAGAGCACTTTCTTGACATCAGTTCTGACTACTCGATAAATCACTTTTAAAAACACCAAAGCCCAGATCACCACCCCCACCAATTATCAGAATCCTTGAGTGGGATGAAGGTATCATTTTGTTTAGAAACTTCCCCACATAATTTTAAAAGTCAACCAGGCTTGGGAATCCACTGGTCAAAATTTCCCTCCCAGTTTAGCAGTGAAAAAATTGTTCTCCACCATCACACCCCTGGGCAGGGCCCAGCACACTTCTGGGCACATATAGGTTTTGTCTCAAAAGAAACCATTTACCCTGTGACCATTCTTTTGACCCGAAAAGAGCAAACTGCTCAACTACCAACTTAGTAATTTGGTGTCTTTAATCTAGAGAACAGCAAATCCTTTTTTCTTTTTTTAATATATATCTAATGCCAAATTCTCATAAGAGGGTCTAATCACAGCACTGTTGTCTCTCTCCCACCCTTTTATTTTTTTAAGGAAATGCAGATGATAAAGTAAAAAAAAAGTCAGCTTTTGGAATGGACAGATATGAACGGAAACCTCAACTCTACCACTCATGGGCAGCATAAATGCCCAGGTAAACGGCTTCATTGTGTTGAATTTCAGCTACCGTAGATGTAATGTAGGAATAAATATCCCATCTACAGGGTTGATTCAAGGGTGAAATAAGAATATATGTATGAAATAACTGGCACATTAGTTTTCTAGAAGTAATATTCCATTCTTCTAAAGGATCTTATACTTTAAAACCACAGTTTTGACATCGGGAATTTCTAGAAGCATAGAGCTTCTGTGGCAGTGCCTTGGGGGACATGGTTGGGACAAGGGAGAGGTGCCAGGAGAAAGAGCTCTGACCCCATAAAGTCAGGTTCCACCAGAGGAGCTCCACTTTGATCTATTTTATTCAGTAGCCTTTGACATCAGATGTCATATAATGAAAGAATTCTGTCAAAGGAAAAAAATGCATAAAAGCCACTGATTTAAGTTATTATGGTAGCCATCACTTGTGTTTTTCTTTTACGTCCACATAATTCAGTACAAAAGCACATGTAGATTTATTTGTATCATCAACTATAATATTGGTTTTAATTTTGTTTTTACATATTTAACAAAGAACAGTTTGGTAATTCTGTACTTGAACCACAATAAAAGGTCAATTTCAGGAAAAAAAATTCTTGCCTAGGTTCATCATATAGTAATAAACCAGATGACAAATGATTAAAATACCATGTCTGATTAAGCCAAAGTCCCCAACACTGAAGTCAAACGTAGAAGATTCATATTTTAGATGTGGATATAGAACATAACAAATGTTGCATTAGAAAGGGTTTTAAGAAAGCAATGGAACTTAGTCAATACCAGTAAGAAAATGATTAAGGTAGCTTAGGCAAAATGATCTTATAGAACATGTAAGCTTTCCCTTATTTCAATTATAATAAGAATTAATGGGACCAACAGCAGTCTGGAATTTCTATAGATATCAGTCTTTTTAGTTGTTCACTGTTTCCCAAAATAGCAGAGGATACATGACCTTCTTGCTGTTCTTAATTTAGCAAACCTAATCACATTATTATAAACATAGTTTCTTATCATAATCATTCAAATTTCTGGAAAATATTAAGATTTATTGTCAAAATAATGAAAACAAAAGAAGTTGTGCCTTTGCATATTTTCTGTTAGGCATTTCCTGTTGCTTTCTGCACATTTTTTATTGCAATCATAGTTGCAGCTGAACCTCTTTAATATTCTCTCTCTCTTTCTTTCTCTCATTTGTGGATGTGGCATTAAGTGGCTAAAATTACCAGGTAAAGTTCATCCCTAAATTCTTTAATGTCTCACCCACAGTGTTTTCTTCCTTGGAACATAGATCACTGGAGTCTTTTGAAATCCATTTTGCATGTAGTACAAGATGGCATGTAAGAACAAAGGCCATAAAATGGACAATTTAGCCAGAGGCAAGAAACAGCTAATGAAAATGCCAAATGAAAACCTTGGTAGTTGAAATTTATTTGGTGTTTTGAAGACTACACAACTTGGGTTCCTGCAATTCTACATACATTATCAGTATTCATGGCTATAATATGTGTATTCTTTAGTCTTTAGTGTGTTCTTTAGTTTTCACAGTAACTTTTCAATAAAATTAATAAGGAAGTGAGATACTCCTGGGATCACACTGTCTCTCTAATTCAATTTGCTTCCTGGAAGTGAAAAAAATTACAGGCAACTTCTAGCAATTTTGTTCAAACAATGTTAGCAGATTAGTCTACCTTACAGATTTACAACCATTTTGTTTGTGGAACAAACATTGCCAAACAGGAATCAGGATAATACTTTTAGACATTGTAAAATCAAGACAGCATATGATACAAATAACTGTTATTAACTTCATGTTGACCAGACACATATTCTCGTCGAAAACCAGCAAAGCTTGTCCCTTAATTAATTGTTTTTGATGAAATGAAAAAGTGAAACTTTAGTTATCTGAAAACTATTTTGAGATTAGTTTACAGTTCTCTTAAAATATTTTATAGGGCTTACTGTGTGCTAGCTAGATATGGTACTAGGCCTGGAGATAGAACAAAGGATAAGATGTAATCTCTCCTTTGAGGAAATATCATGAGTATGTCAAAAATTGGGTCAGAACAATGTGAAAATTGCAATAATGGACTTCGACACAAGGTACAGTAATGGAGGGCATAAGAAAGGACTGATTCGTTCTGGAGAACAACCACATGAGGTTCCATAGAGAAGGGGGACTGAGCTTAGTTTGAAGGATATAAAGGAGACGTAAGAAACAAGATGGCCAGGAAATAAAGGGTAGACAAATTACTTTGGTCAGAGTGAAGAGAGACAATAAAACACTGAGGAGAGGAGTAGTATAATGAAATATTTGAAGAAATGTAAATATGTCACAATTACAGAGGAGTGAAGTTTGATACTACACATGGCAAGAATTAAAGTCACACATGTAGGAAGGTTCTTGCATGCCATGTAAGACATTTTTTTGGATACCAGTGTTATACAAACTTTTTAGTTTTTACACATACAATTTGTTAAAAAAAAAAGCACTCGTTCAATATCTGTATGTCTATTTATTTATTTAATTGTCTGTGACCTCCATAAGGGCAGTTTTAAAAAACATCTCTCTTACTTATTGATATCTTTCAAGTGTCCATAACAGTACCTGGCACAAGAGGGCTCAATAAATAGCCGTTCAGTGAATGAGGCACATTACTAAACACAAATAAAAATAGAATTTTCAAGAGGATGTGCTAAAGATGAAATAAAATGGAGTTTGAAGGGTTTGGCTAATTGGAATAGCTTTATATTATCATTAGCTGATATCTCTAGGTACGAAACATACTTTGAGGTTCATCTATAATAATGGTAGATGTTAATCAGTATATTTAATAATCTTCTTGATAATTTTGAACTTTTTTGCCAACCATCTTCTCAACTCTTATTAGGTCACCCTTCTCTTTACCTTGCGATGTGGCTGGGAGAAAGCTTGTGTGAAGGGAAGAAGATGTCTCAGCTCTGTAATTTTTTAATTGCTCTCTTTGCTTATATTATTGTCTTCAATCAATGGTTTCTTCAGGGGAGTGTTCTTAAGCAACTCGCTCATTTTCTGAGATTTAGCCAAAACTAAATAATGTAAATGATACATTCACTTGCTGATTCATATAAACTGCAGTACATTGCAATACTTTGAAAGTAAATGAAAGAGTGAGGGTGTCATCATAAACTGCACTGGGGCACCCAACTCTTGCTTCTGAATTCTTTATGTGACCATTTATTATCAGTGGAACTGAAGGAGGGCACCAGGGCCCACCTGTATATTACATATCAACAGAGTGTAGTGAATTTCTTTTTCTTAATACAGTGTAATGAATGCAAAAAATTCAATATTTTCTTCCTTCACTCCAAAAGATTGTCTTTTCCCCCCTGAGGTACATACACCCCTCTTTGGAGACCATGGTTGTGGAAATAGAAACCAAAGTAAAACACTAAGCACAGAAATGACACACTTAGATTTGAATTGGAAGAACTGCTCTGTAGCCCAGTTTCCTAGACAGCTTTAAATAAATATTTTAATTCTGTCATTTTGGATGGATAGAAAGCTTTCTAATATGTACTTTAGACTCTTTTTTTTTTGATTTGTTAATCACTATCTTTACAGGACTTAATTTTTTCTTTATGACATTATTACTATTATACCGTGGCACCATACAGAGAGGTCTTTAAGTCTACTCAGTTTTTTAAAACCGTGAGTCTCTATATTAAGTGACTCCACATTATTATTATTATTTTGAAATTCCTATTATTGATTTTCAGAAAACTTTAGCCTCTTCTCCTTCATCTAGTTATTATTATAAGTCCTTCTTGACTCATCCAATTTAATTTATATTCAGAGAGCATGAAACCCAGATTACCAGGCTTAGTAAAATTGTATCTAAAATAAGGCAAACACTTTCTGAATTCAGGCCTGAAGGATGCTCCTCTAAGCAAACTTAATATGTGACTTAATCTGTGGACTTGATGTTCTCTACACTTTTCAGACGCTTTTTTATTTTATTTTTTGTCTCAATTTTTAGGTTGTGGGACATATTCCAGATAAATTTAAGTGCCAGGTCCCCGCGTTCTGGACAAAGAAAGCATGACTCTACCTGTTCCCCTTCCTGTTTTCATGGTTTCTCTTTATAAAGACTTGTTAACATCTCTTTTTTATTAGCAGGACATTTGCACACTTCTAAACTTGCTGATTGGATCTCTAGAGAGATTTGAGTGGATAAAAACAGGGAAACATTGGCCCTGATGTGAAAATTGAGGACTGCCAAAAAGCAAGATGAAGAGGAGGCAAGGAAAGAGTGGGTAAAGAGGGTAAATGCAAACAACTCCTAGGACTTAATTCTGAGTGGGAGACTTTCATGACCGAGAGTGAATCCTGTGTGAAGTCGTAGTTCAGATGAATAAGAAGAGGTACCTGGGGTGATTGGCAAATAGAGAACAGATATGTCTCAGCCACCAAGTCAGAGAGAGGGGACATAGCCACTGTCTGGGACACAGTACAGTAAATCCCCTACATACGAACCTTCAAGTTGTGAACGTTCAAAGATGTGAACATACATTTGCATGTCCAGTCACATAAGTTAGTTCATGTGTCTGGTGCACATTGTCACGTGTGTGCATCCTCTACAAGTGGTTGTGCTTTTGTGTACTTTACTGTACAGTACTGTATAGAGTGCAGTAGTACAGTACTTTTATTTCAAGCCCAGGATGTCCAGAAGCAAGCGTAAAAGCAGGTGTGATGTAGCTGGTACTACTCTACTTTTCAAGGTACTGTCCTGTAAGATCAAAAATGTTTTATTTTTTGTGTTTCTTTGTTTTTTTATGTATTATTTGTGCAAAAAGTATTATAAACCTATTACAGTGCAGTACTATATAGCTGATTATGTTAGTTGGGTACCTAGGCTAACTTTGTTGGACTTAACGAACAAATGGGACTTAATGAACACGCTCTCGGAACGGAACTCATTTGTATGTAGGGGACTTACTGTAGTGACACGTTGGCAGTGCCCAGAGCTGGGCAACCACTGCTTGGGGGGGTGGGGTTTGAACTGATTCTCAAATAAATGAATTTAAGATAAATCAAACTGTCTCTTCCATATGCTGTTGGGTACCTAGTGAATCAAGATTTTATTTATTCTACTGACTGTAAGGTTATTCATCTATTTTCTGTGAAAATTTTCATAAATATGGAAAAGTACTGAAAGTAATACAAATATACATATACATCTGCTCAGAATTAACACATATTACTATCTTATCCTATTTGTTTCAAATTTTTGTTAAGGAATAAAACATCAGAGTTTAACTTCTCTTTGAATTCCTTTCCAGCCTCAGAATTGAGACATTGGGCTTCCTGCTAATAAGGACAATTTGGAGTTTGAGAAATTAACTGGAAAAATAAATGGATATAACTGTATTTTCATACCAAACTCTGAGTTATGCTGCACATAGGACAAAGGGAAGTATTACCGATTTCTTTTACTATAGATTTTTCTATTTCATCATATAATAATGCTTTAAATGTCCCATTAGATATCCATTAGCTCTGCTTGATGGTTAGCAGTACATTTGTTTTGGCACATACATCATGGGTAAGGAGCTTCTAAAGTCCTGTTTAATGGATTCACATAGTTTAAATTCCTGACAAGGGAGTGCCTGGACTGAGCCACCAACAGGAGAAATAAAAGGATTAAAACCTCCTAGCTGCTGCTCTTTTTCACTTAAGGAAACACAGAATACCAGATGCAGGTATTTTGGAAGCAAAGTGTGCTTGTGAACAAATTATTTTTCTTTCCCATATTATACTTTCTCTCAGATCACTTTCTTTTCCTTCCTGAGGGAGGAAGGTCCCAGGCTGAGTTCTCAGGCAGCAGACATGAGACGAGGTTTGTGTGCAGGCGTTATTGAGTAATGCCTTGGGATTACTCCTGTAAGGGCATGAGGGAGCCAGGCGTGGGCAGAGGGAGGGTTGAGCTGTGATGCAGATTCAAAAGAGGTCTTAGCTGGCTCCACTGGGCTCATGGGAGCAGGTATGGCTCTTCACAGTTGTCATTATTTGAGGAGGAAGGTAAAGGCTGCTCCTGGCCTTCAGCCAGGCAGTTCCTCATGGTCTAGGAAAACTTCTAGAGAGGGCTTCATGTTTGTACCATCAGCAGGCAACACTGAGGGCCTCAGTCCTGGGGAGGGAATCTGGGCAGCTCACCATGCCTGGGTCCAGCCTGTGCATGCAACACATGGAGGGTAGCACAGAGCAGATGTTATGGCACACATATTTTTAATAAGTAAAATATCCACTCATTTCATCAGAGTCAGCTATCTAAATTAATGCAATTTGGTTTCTTTGGAAATAAATATTTTATTTGTGGTAGTAAAACTGTGTAAACTATATGACCATTTTTTCTATCCATTACTTTGTAGTTAAACCACTTAAGAATGATTTCAAAGGAGGCGTGCAAAAGAAAAGCCATGCTCACTCCCTGAGAGGAAACAACAATATAATTTGACAGATGAAATACACAGATAGAGAACACTTCGGGAGCAATTATATAACCTTGCATGAGGAAATACATAATAATGTTCTAGGAATAAAAATGCTAGTGAAACTTAGGTTGGAGGAGTTTCCAGAATGGATTGGTATCTGAATTTCTGGAGAAATATCATTAATAAAAGCTCCAGTTGAATTTTTTCTTTTGCATTTTTCCCAAGACATTGTTTTTAGCAGGTAAAAGGTAGCTATTGCCACATTATATACTAACTTCTTTTTTTAAGTACCTAGGTTATCGAAAGTTATAAAACAAAAAATGGAGCACAGATGAATTAGTTTCCAAAATGTTTTAGTCCAGTGAAACATCATATAAATGACCTTGCAACACTAGACTTTGCTGACAATCTAGATTAAGTCATTTCCCCATATAGTCCTCCCTTCCCTATAACTCAAAAGACGTAAAACAAAGCTATCATTCTTGTATTTATATGAGAACAGGAAGTGTCATCCTGTTCCGCTAGAACTCAGCATTCTGGTGGAAATGTGTGGATCCTGTCATTTACCATATCTCTCAGAAGTACAGATGTTGGTCTCTATGTGATGGCTTACGATGCTAAATCTTCCTTAAGTTTAGAAAGAGAACAACTCAATTTAAAAGTGCTAATATTCAGGATTTCATGAGTACTAATAGAGGCTGATTTACTTATTGATCAGTTGCCTGTAATTATATGACTTTTATGTGAAATGTCTGAATACAAGCGTTATATAGTACAGGCATACCTTGTTTTATTGTGCTTCACTTTATCAGGCTTCACAGATACTGTGTTTTTCACAAATTGAAGGTTTATGGCAACCCCACGTCCAGCAGCATTTATTCACTTCATATATGACACACTGTGTCATATTTTGTTAATTCCTGCAATATTTCAAACTTTTTCATTTTATTATATTAGTCATGGTCATCTGTGATCAATGATGATGATCAGTGATGTTACCACTGTCATTGTTTTGGGGTGCCGTGAACCACACCCATATAAGATGTTGAACTTAATTGATAAATGTGTGTGTTCTGATTGCTCCACTGACTGGCCATTTCTCCACCTCTCTCCCTCTCCTTGGGCCTTCCTATTCCCTGAAACACAGAAACATTGAAATTATTCCAATTAATAACTCTTCGATGGTCTCTAAGTGTTTGAGTGAAAGGAAGATTCACATGTCTCTTACTTTAAATCAAAAGCTAGAAATGATTAAACTTAGTAAAGAAGGCATTTCAAAAACTGAGATACACTGTTAGCTAGGCCTCTTTCACCAGTTAATCAAGTTGTGAATGCAAAGAAAAAGTTATTGAAGGAAATGAAAAATGCTACTCCAGTGAACTCACGAATGATAAGAAAGTGAAACAGCCATATTGCTGATATGAAGAAAGTTTTAATGGTCTGGATAGAAGATCAAACCAGCCACAATATTCCCTTAAGCCAAAGCCTAATCCAGAGCAAGACCCTAACTCTTTCTTCAATTCTATGAAGGATGAGAGAGGTGAGGAAGTGTCAGAAGAAAAGTTTGAACCCAGAAGAGGTTGATTCATGAGGTTTAAGGAAAGAATCCATCTCCATAACATAAAAGTGCAAGGTGAAGCAGCTGATGTAGAAGCTGCAGCAAGTTATCCAGAAGATCTAGCTAAGATCATTAATGTAGGTGGCTATACCAAACCACAAATTTTCAATGTAGATGAAACAGCCTTATATTGAAAGAAGATGCCATCTAGGACTTTCATAGCTAGAGAGGAGAAGTCAATGACTGGGTTCAAAGCTTCAAAGGACAGGCTGACTCTCTTGTCAGAGGCTCATGCAGCTGGTGACTTGAAGTTGAAGCCAATGATCATTTTTCTTTTTAAAAATCCTAGGGCCCTTAACAATTATGCTAAATCTACTCTACCTGTGCTCTATAAATGGAACTACAAAACTGGATGACAACACATAGGTTTACAACATGATTTACTGAATATTTTAAGCCCACTATTGAGACTTACTGCTCAGGAAAAAATATTTATTTCAAAATAAATCTGCTCACTGACAATGCACCTGGTCACCCAAGAGCTCTGGTGGAGGTATACAACAAGATTTATGTTGTTTTCATGTCTGCTAATACTACATCCATGAAGGAAGGATTAATTTTGACTTTCAAGTCTTTTATTCAAGAAATATATTTTGTAATGTTATAACTATCAGAGATAATGATTCTTCCGATGGATGTGAGCAAAGTCAATTGAAAACCTTCTAGAAAGGCTTCAACATTCTAGATGCCACTAAGAAGATTTGTGATGCATGGGAAGAGATTAAAATTTCAACATTAACAGGAATTTGGAAGAAGTTGATTTCAACCCTCCAAGATGACTTTGAGTGGATCAAGACTTCAGTGGAGGAAGTAATTAAGGAGGTGGTGGAAACAGCAAGAGAACTAGAATTCAAAGTCGAGCTTAAAGATGTGACTGAATTGCTGCAGTCTCATGATAAAACTTGAATGGATGACGAGCTGCTCTTACAGATGAGCAAAGAAAGTGATTTTTTGACATGGAATCTACTCCTGGTGAAGACAGTGTGAAGACTGTTGAAATGACAACAAAGGATTTAGAATATTACACAGACTTAGTTGATAAAGCAGCGGCAGGGTTTGAGAAGACTTACTCCAATTTTGAAAGAAGTTCTTCTGTGGGTAAATACAATCAAACAACATTGCATGCTACAGAGAAATCATTCATGGAAAGAAGAGTCAATCAATGTGACAAACTTTGTTGTGATATTATTTTAAGAAATTGCCCCAGTCGCCCCTACCTTTAGCAACCACCAACGTGATCAGTCAGCAGCCATCAATATCCAAGTAAGACCCTCCACCAGCAAAAAGATTATGACTTTCAGAGGGTTCAGGAGGTGGTTAGCATTTTTTAGCAATAAAGTAGTTTTAAATTAAGGTATGTACATGGTTATTTTAAACATAATCCTATTGCATACTTATGTTACAGTATAGTGTAAACATAACTTTTATATGCACAGGGAAATCAAAAATTTTGTGTGACTTGCTTTACTGAGTTTGTCTGGAACCAAACTTGCAAAATCTCTGTCTTTCAGGACAAAGGTAAGAATAGATTTTGTTCTTAAATTTCATTTGAAACTTAAAAGTTTATAGGAAAATTTACCTGCTAAATACAATTTTTCATAAAATAAAGTTACAAATGAGAGGTAGTACCAAGCTAGTGCACAGATGTCTAACTCTATTTCATTAGACCTAACTTTGCATCGATGGTTTTTCTAAGTCCTAATCCCTTGGGAGATGTGGGTTTCAGAAGTGATACGGAACTCTGGTGGCAAATGACTGCCTCAGGAAGAGGAGAAAGAAGGGGCAGAACCTTGGACACCTGGGATCTCGCTGTAGAGAGAAAAAGTTCTACAATGGGGAGGAGGAGAGGTGAGTAGTAAAGGATAGATTCTGTTTAATTAATTAATGTTGTTTTTATCTACAGGTTGAGTTTCCATATGTTAAGGATTGCTTTGGATGGTATTTCAAGACAATGCTTTAAATAAATAGTGCTTCATTTCAATTTGAAAATTTTTACTTGCCCATGGTAGTTTTACATTTTTAAAAACTTTTTAGTCTTTATTTTTGGTTTCTCTTAACTTGACTTTATTGCCTAGGTAACATTATTGCAACAGTAAAGGATATCAAATAGGAGAAAAATTTACTCACATTGTCCTCATTCTGACATATCAACAGTTCTCATTTTTCTTTTTTCTAGTTTGTCCATACCTAAATATTGTTATAACCAAAGCAGAGATACTTCCATGCTATGGTCTTTTTCACATGACATTGTATCTTGTTTCATGATTCTTCATCATTTCCACTTCACCACTCAAACTGGCCATCTAGATTCCATGTTGGATTCCCAAGCTTGTAAACCTCTGACCTGTTGTCGAATTCCATGCAGCTTCCTTTAGAGGTGGGACCATGAGTGCCACCTCTGAGAGCATGCATCTCTGTAGATGTCTTCTCAAATGAGAAAGAAACAACCTCCTATTCTCCTCTTGAAAGTGCAAGGAAACAGTACCTTCTCACACACTACTTTTGGTCTGCTTGTACTTTTAGGTATCATTTGAATTTAAGGGTAATTTCATGTTTTACTATTGAAACACATCTCAGCAGATTCCCATAGTGTGTTGCCTGGCATGGAGTAGGCACTCAGCAGATGTTTACTGAATGGACAATATTGCTCATACAGAATCACAGATCAATTACTTTAGCAAAAGAAAGTTCTCATAATGTGTTTCCAAAAAAAAAAAATTGTGTGCTTACTCAGAAAAACTTCTAAAAATAATAGAGTTCATAATGTTTTGAAGTATACATTTTAAAGAATGATGCTATTCATTGTCCTAATTGCTTTATAGAAGTTTTTGTTCTTTTAAGCTTTCCAATAACCCTGTGATACTGGTATTGATATTCTGATCTTACAGATAAATAAGGCTAAGAGAAGTAAAGAAAGTTAAGAAACTTGTCCAAGATCACATAATTAATAAATAAGTGTTGGAGCCAAGATTGGACACTGCCCTTCTGATTTCAGTCTAGCTCCTGTAATATATTTCCAGTATCCACAGTAAGCTTATCAGTTTCAGATAGCATAAAGATCAGAATACTATGGAAAAGAAGGATTAGGAACTATGAAGTGGAGATGTCAGCAACAGTGATTTGTTGACAGGATGCCCCTAATTCTATCAGTACCTTAGTGGCTGACACAAGTTAACCCTGGACTTCTGAATTGGATTGCAGGTGTGGAATTGAACTCTTGAGGACTTCCAGTAATTTGAAAGTGTTCAAGCCTGGTGCCAGTTACCTAATTTCTCAGAAAACTACACAGAAGATGACAGTTCTGTATCATTCTGATATAGAAAGTGGAGAGGGAACACTGTGTGTACTGCCATAAGAATTCGTAGCAAGTTTGAAATACAATACAATCAAGCAAAAGTAAATAAAATAAAGTGAAATTAATCACTCTACTACAACTTCTTAACAAGAAAAGAATGAGAGATTGAATGTAATCCTTGATTATATGTAGAAATAAGTTTTAAAAATATACTTATCTCACACTTTAACTTGATGACTTGTATATTCTTGAATGAACATCTAATTACTTATGAAATTATGAATATATTATACTCATTGATTTTGAACTAATTATATTGACCTATTTACATATCAACCAAAAATGCAACCTTAAAATAAAAAAAATATTTCTTAGAATTTCAATTTTTAGAAAATATTGGCTGTTGGTAGTTATAATTTAATTTTTGTAACATTAACACTACTATTAATAATGGAGGATTTATTTTTAACCACATGGTTCTAAGCATCCATTAGGTAATTGTTGCCCTCTTCAAATCACTGGGGTATTTTATTTTATTTATTTTTTTAAAAGGGCTTCAAATGCTTGGCTTTTTTTTTTTTTTAATTAATTAATTAATTTTTGGCTGTGTTGGGTCTTCATTTCTGTGCGAGGGCTTTCTCTAGTTGTGGCAAGCAGGGGCCACTCTTCATCACAGTGCGCAGGCCTCTCACTATCGCGGCCTCTCTTGTAGTGGAGCACAGGCTCCAGATGCGCAGGCTCAGCAGTTGTGGCTCACAGGCCTAGTCGCTCTGCGGCATGTGGGATCTTCCCAGACCAGGGCTTGAACCCGTGTCCCCTGCATTAGCAGGCAGATTCTCAACCACAGTGCGACCAGGGAAGCCCAAAGGCTCCAGACGCACAGGCTCAGCAGTTGTGGCTCACGGGCCTAGTCGCTCTGTGGCATGTGGGATCTTCCAAGACTAGGGCTCGAATCCATGTCCCCTGCATTGGCAGACAGATTCTCAACCACTGTGCCACCAGGGAAACCCCTCTGAGGTATTTTAAAAAAACATTATCTAGGCATTCCTAAAAATACTCCAAGAAATATTATTCCACTACATAGACATAGCACATCTGTCAAAAATATTGAATGTCTGGACACTATAGCAACATTCTATTTTAGAGTCAGGAATCAATTTAGTAAATAGAATCTTATAATGTGATACAATAATTGCAAGGGATAGAAATGTTCTGGGAAGATAAAACCATAAGTGACAAAATGAGACAATTTTAAGTGAAACTGAATGTTTCTTTAATGATAAAATCAGTTCATTTGGTGTCATTCAAAATACATTTTAATGTGCTGTTCGATTCTGTTTGCTAGTATTTGTTGAGGAGTTTTGCATCAATGTTCATCAGTGATATTGGTCTGTAGTTTCCTTTTTTTGTGACATACTTTTCTGGTTTTGGTATCAGGGTGATGGTGGCCTCGTAGAATGAGTTTGGGAGTGTTCGTACCTCTGCTATATTTTGGAAGAATTTGAGAAAGATAGGTGTTAGTTCTTCTCGAAATGTTTGATAGAATTCACCTGTGAAGCCATCTGGTCCTGGGATGTTTGTTGGAAGACTTTTAATCACAGTTTCAATTTCAGTACTTGTGATTGGTCTGTTTATACTTTCTATTTCTTCCTGGTTTGGTCTTGGAAGGTTGTGCTTTTCTAAGAATTTGTCAATTTCTTCAGGTTGTCCATTTTATTGGCATATTGTTGCTTGTAGAAATCCCTCATGATTCTTTGCATTTCTGCAGTGTCAGTTGTTACTTCTCCTTTTTCATTTCTAATTCTGTTGATTTGAGTCTTCTAATTAAAAGGATCATACACCATGATCAAGAGGGGTTTATCCCAGGAAGGCAAAGATTCTTCAGTATAGGCAAATCAATGAATGTGATACACCATATTAACAAACTGAAGGAAAAAAACCATATGATAATCTCAACAGACACAGAAAATGATTTTGACAAAATTCAACACCTATTTATGATAAAAACTCTCCAGAAAAAGGCATAGAGAGAACTTACCTCAACATAATAAAGGCCATAAATGACAAACCCACAGCAAACATCATTCTCAGTGTTGAACAACTGAAACCAGTTCCTCTAAAATCAGGAAGAAGACAAGGTTGCCCACTCTCACCACTATTATGCAATAGCGTTTTGGAAGTTTTAGCAAGAGCAATCAGAGAAGAAAAATAAATAAAAGGAATCAAATCCAAAAAGAAGAAGTAAAGCTGTCACTGCTTGCAGATGACATGATACTATACATACAGAATCCTAAAGATGCTACCAGAAAACTACTAGAGCAAATCAATGAATCTGGTAAAGTAACAGGATACAAAATTAATGCACAGAAATCTCTTGCATTCCTATACATTAATGATGAAAAATTTGAAAGAGAAATTAAGGAAATACTCCCATTTACCACTGCAACAAAAAGAATAATATACCTAGGAAAATACCTACCTAAGGAGACAAAAAACCTGTGTGCAGAAAATTATAAGAAACTGATGAAAGGAATTAAAGATAATATAAACAAATGTAGAGATATACCATGTTCTTGGATTGGAAGAATCAATATTGTGAAAATGGCTTTGCTACCCAAAGCAATCTAAAGATTCAATGCAATCCCGATCAAACAACCAGTGGCATTTTTAGAGAACTAGAACAAAAAATTTCACAATTTCTATGGAAACACTAAAGACCCCGAATAGCCAAAGCAATCTTGAGAAAGAAAAACGGTGCTGGAGGAATCAGGCTCCCTAACTTCAGACTATACTAGAAAGCTACGGTAATCAAGAGAGTATGGTACTGGCACAAAAACAGAAAAATAGATAAATGGAACAGGATAGAAACCCCAGAGACAAAACCCACGCATATATGGTCACCTTATCTTTGATATAGGAGGCAATAATATACATTGGAGAAAAGACAGCCTCTTCAATAATTGGTGCTGGGAAAACTGGACAGCTACATGTAAAAGAATGAAATTAAAATGCTTCCTAACACCATACACAAAAAGAAACTCAAAATGGATTAAAGACCTAAATGTAAGGTCAGACACTATAAAAATCTTAGAGAAAAACATAGGCATAACACTCTATGACATACATCACAGCAAGATCCTTTTTGGCCCACCTCCTAGAGAAATGAAAATAAGAACAAAAATAAACAAATGGGACCTAATGAAACTTAAAAGCTTTTGCACAGCAAAGGAAACCATAAACAAGATAAAAAGTCAACCTTCAGAATGGGAGAAAATATTTGCAAATTAAGCAAATGACAAAGGATTAATCTCCAAAATATATAAGCAGGTCATGCAGCTGAATATAAAAAAACAAACAACACAATCCAAAATTGGCAGAAGACCTAAGTAGACATTTCTCCAAAGAAGATATACAGACAGCCAACAAACACACGAAAGAATGCTCAACCTCACTAATCGTTAGAGAAATGCAAATCAAAACTACAATGAGGTATCACTTCACACCAGTCAGAATGGCCATGATAAAAAAAAATCTACAAACAATAAATGCTGGAGAAGGTGTGGAGAAAAGGGAACCCTCTTGCACTGTTGGTGGGAAAGTAAATTGATATAGCCACTATGAAGAACAGTATGGAGGTTCCTTAAAAAACTAAAAATAAAACTACCATATGACCCAGCAGTCCCACTACTGGGCATATACCCTGAGAAAACCATAATTCAAAGAGAGTCATGTACCACAATGTTCACTGCAGCTCTATTTACAATAGCTAGGACATGGAAACAACCTAAGTGTCCATCGACAGATGAATGGATAAAGAAGATGTGGCACAAAGGAATATTACTCCACCATAAAAAGAAATGAAACTGAGTTATTTGTAGTGAGGTGGATGGACCTAGAGTCTATCATACAGAAAGAAGTAAGTAAGAAAGAGAAAAACAAACACTGTATGCTAACACACATATATATGGAATCTAAAAGGAAAAACAATGGTTATGAAGAACATAGGGGCAGGACAGGAAAAATGACGCAGATGTAGAGAATGGACTTGAGGATGTGGGGAGGGGGAAGGGTAAGTTGGGAGCAAGTGAGAGAGTGGCATGGATTAATATATACAACCAAATGTTAAATAGATAGCTAGTGGGAAGCAGCTGCATAGCACAGGGAGATCAGCTCAGTGCTTTGTGACCACCTAGAGGGGTGGGATAGGGAGAGTGAGAGGGAGATGTAAGAAGGAGGAGATATGGGGATATATGTATATGTATAGCTGATTCACTTTGTTATAAAGTAGAAACTAACACACCGTTGTAAAGCAATTATACTCCAATAAAGAAGTTTAAAAAAAACCACTGGTCAGAATGGCTATCATCAAAAAATCAACAAACAATAAATGCTGGAGAGGGTGTGGAGAATAGGGAACCCTCTTGCATTTTTGGTGGGAATGTAAATTAATACAGCCTCTATGGAGAACACTATAGAGGTTCCTTAAAAAACTAAAAATAGAACTACCATATGACCCAGCAATCCCACTACTGGGCATATACCCTGAGAAAACCATAATTCAAAAAGAGTCATGGGAGATGGGTTCAAGAGGGCAGAGTAGGAGGACATGCTCTCACTCCCTCTTTTGAGAACAACGGAATCACAACTAACTGCTGAACAATCATCGACAGGAAGACACGAACTCACCAAAAAAGATAAGCCACAGGCAAAGACAATGGAGAAGCTGCAATGAGATGGTAGGTGGGTTGCTATCACAATAAAATCAAATCTCATAAGTGCTGGGTGGGTGAGTCACAAACTGGAGCACACTTATACCACAGAAGTCCACCAACTGGAGTGAAGGTTCTGAGCCCCACATCAGGCTTCCCAACCCGGGGGGCTGATAACAGGAGGAGGAATTCCTAGAGAATCAGACTTTGAAGGCTAGCGGGATTTGATTGTAGGACTTTGGCAGGAGTGGGGGAAACAGAGACTACATTCTTGGAGGGCACACACAAAGTAGTGTGTGCATTGGGACCCAGGGGAAGGAGCAGTGACCACAGGGGAGACTGAATCAGATATATCTGCTACTGTTGGAGGGTCTCCTGCAGAGGCAGAGGCAGCTGTGGCTCACTGTGGGGACAAGGACACTGGCAGCAGAAGTTCTGGGAAGTACTTCTTGGACTGAGCCCTCCCAGAGTCTGTCATTAGCCCCAAAAAAGACCCCAGGTAGGTTCCAGTGTTGGGTTGCCTCAGGCCAAACAACCAACAGGGAGGGTACCCAGCCCCACCCATCATCAGCCAAACAGATTAAAGTTTTACTGAACTCTGCCCACCAGAGCAACAGTCAGCTCTACCCACCACCAGTCCCTCCCATCAGGATACTTGCACAAGCCTCTTAGATAGCCTTGTCCACCAGAGGGAAGACAGCAGAAGCGAGAAGAACTATAATCCTGAAGCCTGTGGAACAAAAACCACATTCACAGAAAGATAGAAAAGAAGAAAAGGCAGAGGGCTATGTACAAGATGAAGGAACAAGATAAAACCTCAGAAAAACAACTAAATGAAGTGGAGATAGGCAACCTACCAGAAAAATAATTCAGAATAACGATAGTGAAGATGATCCAGGACCTCGGAAAAAGAATGGAGGCAAAGATCAAGAAGATGCAAGAAATGTTTAACAAAGACCTAGAAGAATTAAAGAACAAACAAACAGAGATGAACAATACAATAACTGACATGAAAACTACACTAGAAGGAATCAATAGCAGAATAACTGAGGCAGAAGAACGGATAAGTGACCTGGAAGACAGAATGGTGGAATTCACTGCTGCAGAACAGAATAAAGAAAAAAGAATGAAAAGAAATGAGGACAGCCTAAGAGACATCTGGGAAAGCATTAAACGCAACAACATTCACATTATAGGGGTCCCAGTAGGAGAAGAGAGAGAGAAAGGACCCGAGAAAATATTTGAAGAGATTATAATCGAACACTTCCCTAATATGGGAAAGGAAATAGACACCCAAGTCCAGGAAGGGCAGCGAGTCCCATACAGGATAAACCCAAGGAGAAACACGCCAAGACACATAGTAATCAAACAGGCAAAATTAAAGACAAAGAAAAATTATTGAAAGCAGCAAGGGAAAAATGACAAATAACATACAAGGGAACTCCTATAAGGTTAACAGCTGATTTCTCAGAAGAAACTCTACAAGCCAGAAGGGAGTGGCATGATATACTTAAAGAGATGAAAGGGAAGAACCTACAATCAAGATTACTCTACCCGGCAAGGATCTCATTCAGATTCGATGGAGAAATCAAAAGCTTTACAGACAAGCAAAAGCTAAGAGAATTCAGCACCACCAAACGAGCTCTACAAAAAATGTTAAAGGCACTTCTCTAAGTGAGAAACACAAGAAAAGAAAAGGACCTACAAAAACAAACCCAAAACAATTAAGAAAATGGTAATAGAAACATACATATTGATAATTACCTTAAATGTGAATGGATTAAATGCTCCAACCAAAAGACACAGGCTTGCTGAATGCATACAAAAACAAGACCCATATATATGCTGTCTGCAAGAGACCCACTTGAGACCTAGGGACACATACAGACTGAAAATGAGGGGATGGAAAAAGATATTCCATGCAAATGGAAATCAAAAAGAAGCTGGAGTAGCACTACTCACATCAGATAAAATAGACTTTAAAGTAAAGAATGTCAAAGAGACAAGGAAGGACACTATGTAAAGATCAAGGGATCAATCCAAGAAGAAGATATAACAATTAAAAATATATATGCTCCCAACACAGGAGAACCTCAATACATAAGGTAACTGTTAACAGCTCTAAAAGAGCAAGTTGACAGTAACACAACAATAGTGGGGGACTTTAACACCTCACTTACACCAATGGACATATCATCCAAACAGAAAATTAATAAGAAAACACAAGCTTTAAATGACATAATAGACCAGATAGATTTAATTGATGTTTTTAGAACACTCCATCCAAAAACAGCAGATTACACTTTCTTCTCAAGTGCACACAGAATATTTTCCAGGATAGACCACATCTTGGGTCAAAAATCAAGCCTCAGTGAATTTAAGAAAATTGAAATCATATCAAGCATCTTTTCTGACCACAACACTATGAGATTAGAAATCAATTACAGGGGAAAAAACGTAAAAAACACAAACACATGGAGGCTAAGCATTACGTTACTAAATAACCAAGAGATCACTGAAGAAATCAAGGAGGAAATCAAAAAATACCTAGAGACAAATGACAATGAAAAAATGATGATACAAAACCCATGGGATGCAGCAAATGCAGTTCTAAGAGGGAAGTTTATAGCTATACAATCCTACCTCAATAACAAGAAAAATCTCAAATAAACAATCTAACCTTACATCTAAAGGAACTAGAGAAAGAAGAACAAACTAAACCCAAAGTGAGCAGAAGAAATTAAATCATAAAGATCAGAGCAGAAATAAATGAAGTAGAAAGAAAGAAAGCAGAAATAAATGAAATAGAAAGAAAACAATAGCAAAGATCAGTAAAACTAAAAGCTGGTTCTTTGAGAAGATAAACAAAATTGATAAACAATTAGCCAGACTCATTAAAAAAAGAGGGAGAGGACTCAAGTTAATAAAATTAAAAATGAAAAAGGAGGAGTTACAACAGACACGGCAGAAATACAAAGCATCCTAAGAGAATACTACAAGCAACTCTATGCCACTAAAATGGACAACCTGGAAGTAATGGCCAAATTCTTAGAAAGGTATAACATTCCAAGACTGAACCAGGAAGAAATAGAAAATATGAACAGACCAATCACAAGTAATGAAATTGAAACTGATTAAAAATCCTCCAACAAACAAAAGTCCAGGACCAGATGGCTTCACAGATGAATTCTATCAAACATTTAGAGAAGAGCTAACACCCATCCTTCTCAAACTCATCCAAAAAATTACAAGGGAGGAAAACTCTCAAACTCTTTCTATGAGGCCACCATCACCCTGATACCAAAACAAGACAAAGATACTGCAAAAAAAAGAAAATTACAGACCAATATCACTGATGAATATAGATGCAAAAATACTCAGCAAAATACTAGCAAACAGAATCCAACAACACATTAAAAGGATCATACACCATGATCAAGTTGGTTTTATCCCAGGGATGCAAGGATTCTTCAACATACGCAAATCAATCAATGTGATACAACATATTAACAACTTGAAGAATAAAAACTATATGATCATCTCTATCAATGCAGAAAATGTTTTGACAAAATTCAACACTCATTTACGATAAAAAAAACTCTCCAATAAGTGGGCATAGAGGGAACCTACTTTAACATAAAAAAGGCCATATGCGACAAACCCACAGCAAACATCATTCTCAATGGTGAAAAACTGAAAGCATTTCCTCTAAGATCAGGAACAAGACAAGGATGTCCACTTTCGCCAGTGTTATAAACATAGTTTTGGAAGTCCTAGCCACGGCAATCAGAGAAGAAAAAGAAATAAAAGGAATACAAATTGGCAAAGAAGAAGTAAAACTATCACTCTTTTCAGATGACATGATACTATACATACAGAATCCTAAAGATACCACCAGAAAACTACTAGAGCTAATCAATGAATTTGGTAAAGTTACAGGATACAAAATTAATGCACAGAGATCTCTTGTATTCCTGTACATTAATGATGAAAAATATGAAAGAGATATTAAGGAAATACTCTCATTTACCATTGCAACAAAAAAAATAAAATACCCAGGAGTAAACCTACCTAGGGAGACAAAAGACCTGTATGTAGAAAGCTATAAGACACTGATGAAAGAAGTTAAAGATGATACCAACAGATGGAGAGATATATGTTCTTGGATTGGAAGAAACAATACTGTGAAAAAGACTATATTACCCAAAGCAATCTATAGATTCAATGCAATCCCTATCAACTTACCAATGGCATATTTTACAGAATTAGAACAAATAATCTTAAAATTTGTATGGAGACAAAAAAGACCCTGAATAGCCAAAGTAGTACTGAGGGGAAAAAATGGAGCTGGAAGAATCAGACTCCTTGACTTGACTATACTACAAGACTACAGTCATCAAGACAATATGGTACTGGCACAAAAACAGAAATATAGATCAATGGGACAAGATAGAAAGTGCAGAGATAAACTCATACATCTATGGTCAACTAATCTATGACAAAGGAGGCAAGGATATACCATGGAGAAAAGACAGTCTCTTCAATAAGTGGTGCTGGGAAAATTGGACAGCTACATGTAAAAGAATGAAATTAGAACACTCCCTAACACCATACCCAAAGATAAACTCAAAATGGATTTGAACCTAAATGTAAGACCGGGCACTATAAAACTCTTAGAGGAAAACATAGGAAGAACACTCTTTGACATAAATCACAGCAAGATTTGTTTCAACTAATGTCTAATCTTAACCCAACTTCAGGGTTAAGATTAGACATTAGTTGAAACAAATTCATCAAAATCTACCATTTTTACTATGGCTGAATAACTAGTGAGTAGGAATTAACCATGTGATAAATTTGGGGGGGGATTTTATTGCAATGTGAAAAAAATGTTCAGCCTCGTATTATAAAATATACAACAGCTTGATACAACTAAAGGTAAACAGGTATGAGTCAAACTGAATAGTGATCAGAAGAACAAATGTCAGAATGACTAAACTCATCAGAAAGGGCATATGCTTTTATTTCTCTTGGATAAATATCTAGGAGTGAACAGCCTGAGTCATCTGGTGGGTATATGTTTAACTTTTTGAGAAACTATGAAGCTGTTTTCCAAAGTGGTTGTACTGTTTTACATTCCTACTGGCAAAATGTATGAGAGTTATGAGAGTTTCAGTTTCTCCACATCCTTGTCAACATTGAGAAGAGGTGTATAGTGGTACCTAATTGTGGTTTTAATTTGCATTTCCTCATGACTAATAATATTGAGCATCTTTCCTTAAGTCTATTTATCTTCTTTATTCTGTTATAATTTTTTACTTAGTTAAAAGATTGGTTAAAATCTTTTGCCCATTGTTTTTTGGGGGATGTCTGTTTTCTTATTATTGAGGCTTGAGAGTTTTTTATATACTCAGGATCCAAGTTCTTTAACAAATATATCATTTGCAAACATTTTCTACAGTCTGTGTCATGTCTTTTCATTCAACAGGGTATTTTAAAGACTTGGACACAAATGTCCAGAGAAGCTTTATTTGCAAAAGCCAAAATCTGGAAACAATCCCAATACACACCAGCAGGTGAGAGGATAAACAAATTGTGGTATCCAAACACTAGAATAATATTCAGTAGTAAGAAGGAATGAACTGTTGATATGTGTAATAAAATAATGATCCTCAACATAACTATACTGAGTGGAGGAAGGCAGAGAAAAAAGTGTACATACTTTATGATTCCATTTATATAAAATATTAGAAAATGCAGACAAATCTATAGTGAAAGAAAACAGATAACTGGCTGCCTGGGAATAGGGGTTAGAGAATGGGAAGGATTATACTAGGGCACAAAGAAATGTTTGGAGGTGATAGACACATTAATTATCTTGCTTGTAATGGTGGTTTTATGGGTTTATACATATGCCTAAACTTACAAATTGTACACTTTGAATATGTGCAGTTTATTGCATGTCAATTATACCTCAATAAAGCTGTTTAAAAACATCAGCAGTAAGTTTGCATTATACTTAATTTGTTTGTGTTTTTAGTTGAATCACCAACCAAAAAAAAGGAAAGACAAAAAAAATTATAGAGTATATAGCACTCCATGAAAAGTTATACTGCATCTCATTTATATTGTTATAACACCATTTGGCTCATTCTAAGGCAAAACATTACCAGTGTAAAGAGATAAACTTCTTACCCTTCCCCTATAAACTCTAAGATGAATAGAATTCCATTCTGAAAGATTCATTGTAGACAACAACGTATCATAAAATTCTCAATATTTATACTGACTGCAAGAAGAACATATTATGAAAACAGCTTTCATGGAAAACATAATAAATTCTGTCCTTGGCAAGGCATGTAATTAAAAGTTTAAAAAAATACCACCAGCCAGTCATTAATTTCATGTGTCAGGTCATACAATAAGAAATGATTTGTTTTTTCAGTTGGCTGATTAAAATGGAAGGATATTAATAAAGAACAGTGCAAGGTAGAGCAGGTCAGCAGGATCATTTTAGGAAAGGATATAAATTTCACCCAGTGTTATTGGCACATTTTCTGGGTTTTCTCTTTTAAGGCCCTTGAAATACACAGCATAGTTCTTAACACTGAGCTAAACAGGATCATATTCCAGCAGAGGCGGGAGGTGGTTTCCATTAGATCCACTAGAAGTAGCAGCAATTTACAGCTCGCCTCTCACGGGCAGCAGACAGTCCCGATGGTTCTCCCAATCTCTACTCTCCATCAGTGCTCTCCTTCAGATTCTGCAGAGAAAGGAAAAGGGTTTACGGTCCTGGCTCCATTAGCTCTTTGTTCTTATATGTTTTTCCCCAGAAAATGGGTCATCTTTTCAGTTTATCTGAGTTCCCTAGCCATAGCCTGTGAACTGAAATAAATATTTTCATCCTACATTGCTATCAAATCTTACTTGATTTTTCTTGTCACCTTCCTCAATCTTATCTGCTGTTCATTTGCTGATTCAAACCAGTTTAAAATATGATTAAAGTTGCTGCTACTACAGAGACTGGAGAAAAAGAAATTCTGTACTGCCTGCTTCCTTTGTTCCAAAGTTGCTAAGAGTGCTTTAGCCTTTGATTTAGATTTTTATTTTGCAACACACCTTCTTGTCTTCCTCTATAGGTAATTGTGGATATATAATTATCAGATAATTATAATTTAGTAAATTTCCCTTCATATTTTCAATGACAGTGGAACTTCTCAAAAGTGAGTTTATAAGAATTTATATGTGTTCTCCAGGCATAGTCAATATTTAATGACAGTGTAAATTACTTCCTAATAATTAAGGCATACTTCGATTGAATACAGGAGACATCTTTATTTGGGCTAGAGAATAAAGCTCAAAATATCCTTTTGTTTTAATAAACTTAATTTAGAAGAAAAGATTTACAGAAAATTTGTGAAGATAGTACAAGCAGTTCCCATAAACTCTGCATCTAGTTCCCATTTTGTTAACATTTGCCATGACTGTGATACATTTGTCACAACTAATGAACCAATATTGACACATTACTAACTAAACTTTATGATTTATTTAAATCACTAATCTAATGTACTTTTTCTGTTCCAAGATTCCATCTAGGACATCACACCGCACTTAATCATCATGTCTCCCTAGGTTACTTTGACTGTGACGGTTCCTCAGACTTCCCTTCTTTCTTTCTTTTTTTCCTTGATAACTGATAACTTTGAGTTTATTGGATTTATTGGATGATCTACTTGTGGTTATATTGGGGTTATGAGTTTTTGAAAGGGCAAACACAGAAGTAAAATGCCATTTTCATTATATCATATCAATGGGTACCTGCTATAAACATGATTTATCACTGATGACCTTAACGTTGATTACTTCATTGAGGCTGTATTTGTCAAATTTTTCACTTATAAGGATATCTCTTCTCCCTCCCCCCATACTCAGTGCACCCTGCACTCAAAGGGGTAGGGTGTTAAGTTCCATGTCCTTGAGGGGGAAGAGCTATATAAATTAATTGAAATTCTGTAGAGATTTGTCTCTTTCCCTTCATTTATTACTTAATTAAACTATTAAATTAACTACTTAATTTAAGTAATTAAATTACTTAAACCAGTTCAACTGGTTTCTTTTATCACATATAATGAGGAAAACTTAATGAAGCATTGAGGACACTTTTACTCCTTGAAGGAAGCCTACTTAAAAATCTTGAGAGGCAGCCCAAGCAGTCCTACTTCAATCCAATTTATTTGATATAGAGTACAACACTAAAACAAATATGAGGAGAGTCTAAATAAATAAATAAATAGATAAAAGAATAAGTAGATAAAGAATGATTTTGGAAAAAAATTTAATGGAACTAATGGAGAAGAGAAAGGTCAGAATGAGCCAAGTGCTAATTTCCTCATTTTTTAATAAGGCTGAATTCCTCTTTTAGATGCTAAAACTTAGGATAAACTTGACTGCTACATATTGGTCAATTAAAGAGGATGGGCCATAACAATAATTGCATATCAAAATTATAATCCTCCAAAACTTATCAATTATAAGTTTCTGAAAAACAATTAAGGTTAAAGAAGGTTGCTTATGATGAAAACATACTGCAACAGAAATGAATTGTTCTAATATTGTTACACTGAGAAACCCAACAAGCAGGTGAATACTCACAAGAATATTGCTTTGGTAAAGGAGTTAAGTTAGCCTGACCCTAAAGTCTAATCTGGACCCATTCTAACAAAGCTTAAAAGACAGTCACAAAGGAGTCAAAAGGTTCAAAAAAATCTAATATTCTTTTAGGTAATACAACAAAATCTAGCAAGGAAAAAAGTGAAATTCAAATTGTTCACCATCCAATTATAATTCAACCATAAATTCTAAGAAGAAGGAAAATATGATCCATAACCAGGACACAAAACAATCAATAGAAAGAGATCCAGAAATGGCAAAGTTTGTGCTTTCTAAATTATTATTAATTGATGAATTTTTCTCCTTGTGAGAAATCTACTCAACGTGATTTTGTTTTATTCTTGCTGGTAGAATTCTCATACATTGCTGGTGGGAATGAAAAATGCCACAGCCACTTTAGAAAACATTTTGAACATTCTTAATAAGTTATACTTACACTTACCATAAGATCCAGCAATCCCTAACTGGATTCTCTTAGGTATTTACTCAAGAGAAATTAAAACATATGTTCACACATTTATTTGTATATAAATGTTCATAATAGCCAAATCATTGATGGTACCCAGTTGCCCATCAACACGTGAGTGAGTAAACAAATCATGATATATCTCTATAATGGCCTACTACTCCCTAATAAAAAGGAACAAACAACTGATACACACAACATGGATGAGTCTCAAAGTCATTACTCTAAGTGAAAGAAGCCAAACATGGACATTTATAAAACATTACAAGAAAAAGCACATCCCTTTGACTGAAAGCAAATCTGAGTTTGTCAGAGGCTCAAGTTGAGGGAAGGAAATTGACTACAAAGTGGCATAAGGGAATATGTACACATGGATATATATTTTTCAAAACTCACTGAGTTTTACACTTAAAATTGGAGAATTTTATTGTATGTAAACTTTACATCAATAAACTGAGTGAAAACAAGTGGAACAGATTTGGGGGTAGAGCAAGTTTCTAAGACTTGAGATGGCCTGACCAAATTTTAAGTCAACTGTTCTTAAAAGAGAAACAATTTGGTAGTAAAAATCAATAGCAAATAACTGCTTGTGGTAGATAAAACTCTTTGAATTAACGTCAAACATGGGAAAAAGTCTGCTTACATTCAAAGAAAGCCTTGAAATAGCACCAAGTAAACTGATGGGCAGTAAAACTGGCAAAAAGAAACACTACTTCAGTATATTAAGAAAACTAAGAATTCCTGTGTTCTAATCCATACTGGAGAATTCAAATCCCTACTATTTTGTGAAGGATAAAATAACTGAGTAATTTTTCTAGGAAAGTAATCATGTTCTCTCCTGCAGGAGTTAAACCATTTGAAATTGAGGAGGGGAGAGGTATTGTCAAAGTTTTAACAAAGTCTGAAGGTAAAAAGTTTAATGAGAATTTTAGGGGCCAGTCATTCTGTACAATCTTATGGAATATGGGTAGATTTCAAGTACTCCTCAGACCAAAACAAGGAAACCATCTCAATCTTACATCATATTTCCTTTTAACATAGGCTCTGCAGGAGGGCAGGTCTCCCAGTACATTTTTCATTGTTCCCAGAGTATTGGCCCTGAGAAGCCAAAACCTTCTCCAAATCAATGAAAATAATTAAAAAACCCAACAAAACGTTTGGGCCTTTTAAAATAAAAACTAAAAGACCTCTGATGTTTGTGAAGGATTCCTTCTATTTATCATTGAAGGTTGGAATTACTTAAAGCGTATCTGCTTCATTTTTCTTTAATGGAAGGCTCCCAAAGGTCGTAGAAGTTCTGAGAAATCAAGTCCTGAAATTTTCTTGGCCTTCTTGGCTATTGAAGCTGGACTGAGTTATGTTTACTAAATCCATCTCGATATGTTTTGGCAATCAGTTTCTCACACCTTGACTTTAGAAATCAGGGAATCATTGGCATGCCAAAACTTCAAAGTATATGAAGCTAATTTTTCATAAACCAACATGCCTAATTAGTGGTATTACTTTTTGAAGTGTTTTCATTACTGATTCCCTTGGGATTCATTCATGGAAAAAGCATTTAAAATGATGTCTATCCTCTGAACCCCTATTATTAAGGCTGCAGGCAGATGTTTTAGTAAACAATTGGCCCTTGAAGGTATCCTTGGAGCCAAGAAGCTCATGTTTCATTGGACCAAGAGAAGAAGCACATTCCAGAGTTGAGGATCCTCTGAGGACAAAACTGTGAGTCAATGTTCACCACATTATATCATTAATCAGCTTGATTCAAATGATGTCATAAATTCAAGGTCAAAAAGAACTAATAAATTCCACATCCAAGGACCTGCTTTTACAGCTTCTAGGGTATCCTGTGAAATTTTCCTTCGAATTTTAAAAATTGAGACAATAATTATGAACTATAAAATTTGAAGACCAACTATAAGTCAAGAGTTTAGTGTTATAATAAAAAAAGGATAGAACTAAATGCATCTAACAATCAACATAATTATGATTACAAGATAAGGTAAGTAGTCATAAATAGAAACTAAAAATGAGATTGGTGACATTTACACAACTGATTTGAGCATTTTTAAATCATTTAAAAGGTGATTGGTAGGCTCGGCTGAAAACGAAACTGCTCAGAGCTTCTATTCAAGACATTGTAACAAAAACCACCCGAAGAGTCTTCCCTGGTGGCGCAGTGGTTGAGAATCCACCTGCCGATAAAGGGAACGTGGGTTCGTTCCCCGGTCCGGGAAGATCCCACATGCCGCGGAGCGGCTGGGCCCGTGAACCATGGCCGCTGAGCCTGAGTGTCCGGAGCCTGTGACGGTTAAATTTGAATTTCATGTAGATGATAATTGTATTCCTATATTTTATTACACATAAACAATGAATAATTGTATTTCTATATATTTTTTTCTAAATCTGGCCATATACAGAGAACAAACCAAAATTTTTTATTAGAATCCCAGAGGATTCTTAATATCAAGGAAGTTGGAGAAATATTACTAGAGGTAAATGCTGACTTTTTTCTTCCCCAGTAAGTAATGCCCAAAGCATAGGGTTCCAGGGACTTCTACAGACAGGTGTGCCCCAAATCCAGGCTTTGGAAGTTCCAAATCAATTTAAACTGAATATGAGGAAACATCTCTCCTCCTCTGAGTTAGAATTATTTTCCTTTATGGAGGAATAAAATCAGGCAACATAGCCTGGGTTTTAGACTCCAGGT
This sequence comes from Grampus griseus, assembly GCF_964374135.1. Lineage (NCBI taxonomy): Eukaryota > Metazoa > Chordata > Mammalia > Artiodactyla > Delphinidae > Grampus > Grampus griseus. Next base: position 10,947,116 of record NC_139007.1, on the reverse strand, counting down.
AGGAAGGGAGGAGCAGAAAGGAGGTTGAGTCCTTGCATGGACTAGGGTAGAAGGTAGATGGTGTAATTTCCCTGTCACTTAATCTCCTTCTCCTTTCCTCCTGTTCTTTTCCACAGTAGTCCTACATGGAGAATTACCTGAATTATGTGTATCAGCTGCAACCCCAGACCATCTCCAATACAAGAGGGAGTTCCCTCCAAGAGTGAATGCTTATGGGAATATTAAATGGTAAAGGTTAAATGTGTTCTTGTGAAATTTTTCAATTTTTTTTGGCTATGGAACATTTCAAACACATACCAACATAGAATAATATCAGACACCAAAATATGTAACATGTTGCTTCAATAATGATAAACTCATGCCAATCTTCTTTTATTTACATTCATTGCCATCATGTACAACTCCATTATTCTAAATAAGATCTATATCTTTTCATTTCATACATGTGCTCATGTGTGCATGTATATATGTGTGTGTGTATATATGCACATATATATTATCAGGAAAATTAAGAAACATTTTATGTTATTTATATATATATATATATATATGTAGTTTTGAGACTATATCTCTGAAAGATAAGGAATTTTAAAAACAATATGCCAAAAATATCAATAATCTTTAATGTCATAAAATATATGACAGTGTTCAAATTTCTTTGATTCTATTTTTAACTACTTCAAATGGAAGTGCTTATAAACTCCATATATTGCAGTTGATTAATATATCTTTTTATAGATCTCCTTTTTTTCCCCTTGCAATTCATTTGTTAAAGAAACCAAGTTATTTTCCCTTTAGAGTTTCCCACATTCTGGATTTTGCTGATTGCATTCTTATAGTGTTGTTTAGCAGGTTTCTCTGAGTTAACAATGGAATGAGAAGCTTGAGAGAGAGAGAACCAAGATGGTGACATAGGAAGCTCCTGAGTTCCCCTGCTTTCATGGATGCACCAGCTGTATAGCTATTCACATGGCACTTTCCAATGAAAGAGATACAGAAACTAGCTGAGTGGCTCCTACACATTGGGCCAGTGAGAAGGTACACAATGAAATGGGTAGGAAAAGCTGAGACACAGTCTGACCATAAACCCCATGCCTGGCCCAGGGTCATACAATCTGAAAAGAATGCCCAGTTCCCAGTTTCTCCCTGAGGAGCAAAGGATTTGACCACACGATCAGCATCCCAAATTTAAAACTTTCACCTGAGGGATGGACCTCCCCAAAACAGCTACCTCTGAAAGCCAAAGAGTCTTTAATCTATGATACCCACAAAACTATACCAAAAAAGAAGCAGTTGTTAATGTGAGAGCACTCACTGTGGCTACCCCCAGGGTTTAGCACAGAGGAAGCAGGCAAAATTCACCCATCGCCCAGTGTTTCCCTGAAAACAGATTTATCTGCATACTTTAAAAACTAACTAGCAAGAATAAGCTACTCAGCAAAGTTGTCCTCCAAAACTGAATAAATGATAAAAACGAGTTCTCCAGACAAACCTATGCTGTTGGAATTCATTACAACTAGACCAGCCTTACAAGAAATGTTAAAAGTTCTCCATGCTGAAACTAAAGGAAGCTAATTAGTAATAGGAAAGCATGGGTAAGTATTGTTAACTGAAAAAAAAAAAAAAAAGCACAACTTAAAAGTTGTGAGTTATGTTTTATTCGGGGACTTTACTGAGGACAATAGCCCAGGAGACAGCTTCTCAGATAGCTCTGAGGAACTGTTCCAAAGAGGTAAGGGAAGAGCCAGGATATATAGGAGTTCTTCCTGAAAACAAACAAAAAAAACCAAACAAATATGGTTGAAGATCAAAATATTACTGCTAATCACAAAAAAACAGACATTTCAAGTTAATGATTTTAATGCTTTTTTGCATATGGGAAGATGCAAGAGCCTGGATTCATTGAAATTATTCCTTTGATATGCATCTTAACTATCTAGGGCCAGTATCCTCTTTTTCTCCATCCTGAATTCCCCTCAAGGCTCACCACCTAGGGGCAGTTGCTGTGACTGATGGCTTATTGGTGGGCAACATTCACTATTTACTGAACTGGCAGGCAACATTTTTTGTCCACGCTATAAAATTCACTGATAAATATATAATTAAATTCAAAACATCCTAATGTTACAGTGCTGGTGGATAAATCACTTTATGATTCACTTCACTGTATGAAGGTTAAAAGACATAAGTATTAAAAATAACTATAAGTGTAATAATTAATGAATGGATAGACAGTGTAAAAAGATGTAAATTGTGACATGAAAAACATAAAAGGAGAGTGGGAGTGTAAAAATCTAGAACTCTGTACTATGCTTGAAGTTAAGCTGTTATTGGTTTAAAATAGAATGTTGTAAATATGTTTTATGTAATTCTCATGCCAATCATAAAACAAAAGCCTATGATAGACATGCAAAAGATAAACAGAAAGGAATCAAAGCATACCACCTCAGAAAATCATCAAATCATAGGGAAATAGAAAAATAGAAGAAGAAAGGAATAGAGGAAATACAAAAAAGTCAGAAAATAGTATAAAAAATGGTAATAGTAAGTTCATACCTATCAATAATTATGTTAAATATAAATGACATAAATTATCCAATCAAAAGTCATGGAGTGGCTGAATGGATTTTTAAAAAAGATACTCAACTAATTATATTCTGCCTGTAAGAGGCACTTCAGCTTTCAGGAACATACAGACTGAAAGAGAAAAAATAGGAAAATATTTTCCATGCAAAGGGAAACCCAAAAAAAGCAGGAGTAATTATATCAGACAAAATAGAATTTAAACCAAAGACTGTAACAAGGGATAAAGAAGGTCATTATGTGACGTAAAATAAGTCAGACAGAAAAAGGCAAATACTGCATGGCAAATACTCCATTCACTTACTATGTGGAATATAAATTTAAAAAAACCCCTCAAACTCATAGAAAAGTGGTTGCCAGGGACTGGGGGTGTGGGGGAAATTGGGAGAGGTTGGTAAAGGTACACATTTTCAGGAATAAGATGAATTAGGTCTGAAGATCTATTAATGTAGTGACTATAGTTGATAATACTGTACTGTATAATTGAAATTTGCTAAGAGAGTAGAACTTAAATGTTCTCACCCAAATGAAATAAAAGGTAAATATGTGAGATGATGGGTGTTTTAATTAATTTGGTTTGGGGAATCCTTTCACAATGTGTTTGTATATCAAATCATCAGTTCGTATGCTTTAAATATCTTACAATTTTATTTGTTAACTATGCCTCAGTAACACTGAAAAATAATTTTTAAAAAAGTTGATAGAAAGAAAAAGAGGGAAAAAGAAAAGGGAGGGCAATATAGGAAAGGTTAATGAGTATGGAGAACAAGTAAAGAGAAAACCAAGAAGCTAGTGTGGAGAGTAATTGTGGAAATATAAATGAGAAAGGAGAATAGAAATCCGGGAGAATATGTCAGTTTCACTCACTTGTTTTTCCTGTAGAAAATGAGATATGTATTCAGGGACACCCTTAGACATATGTGGCCAAACTCATACAGTGCTCAGTAGGAATTGTGGTTAATATTGGCATTTAAACCTCACATAAAGATGACACCCTTACTTTATTTTTTTAAATTTTTATTGGTGCATGTTGTCAGTTTCAGGTGTACAGCAGAGTGAATCAGTTATACATATAAACATATCTATTCTTTTTTTAGATTCTTTTCCCATATAGTCCATTACAGTGTATTGAGCAGTGTTCCCTGTGCTATACAGCAGGTTCTTATTAGTTAACTATTTTATGTATAGTAGTATGTATATGTCAATCCCAATCTCCCAATTTATCCCTCCCCTGCTTACCCCTAGTAACCATAACTTTTCTTCTATATCTGTGACTCTACTTCTGTTCTGTAAATAAGTATATTTGTATGCTTTTGTTAGATTCCATATATAAGTAATATCATATGATAATTTGTCTTTCTTTGTCTGACTTAACTTCACTCTGTATGACAATCTCTAGGTCCATCCATGTTGCAGCAAATGGCATTATTTTGTTCTTTTTTATGGCTGAGTAATATTCCATTGTATATATGTACCACATCTTCTTTTATCCATTCTTCTGCTGATGGACATTAAGGTTGCTTCCATGTCCTGGCTATTGTAAATAGTGTGGCAATGAACATTGAGGTGCATGTGTCTTTTTGAATTATGGTTTTCTCCAAGTATATGTCTAGGAGTGGGATTGCTGGGTCATATGGTAGTTCTATTTTTAGTTTTTAAGGAACCTCCATACTGTTCTCCATAGTGGCTCTACCAATTTACATTCCACCAGAAGTGTAGGAGGGTTTCCTTTTCTCCACACCCTCTTCACCACTTATTGTTTGTAGATATTTTGATGATGGCCATTCTGACCAGTGTGAGGTGATACCTCACTGTAGTTTTGATTAGCATTTCTGTAATAATTAGTGATGTAGAGCATCTTTTCATGTGCCTTTTGGTCATCTGTGTGTCTTATTTGGAGAAATGTCTATTTAAATCTTACACCTGCTTTTTGATTGGGTTGTTTGTTTTTTTGATATTGAGGTGTGTGGGCTGTTTGTATATTTTGGAGATTAATCCCTTGTTAGTTGCTTCATTTGTAAGTATTTTCTCCCATTCTGAGTGTTGTCTTTTCGTCTTATTTATGGTTTCCTTTGCTGTGTAAAAGCTTTTAAGTTTAATTAGATCCCATTTGTTTATTTTTGTTTTTATTCTCATTATTCTAGGAGGTGGGTCAAAAAAGATCTTGCTGTGATTTATGTTGTAAAGTGTTCTGCCCATATTTTCTTCTAAGAGTTTTATAGTGTCTGGCCTTACATTTAGGTCTTTAATCCATTTTGAGATTATTTTTGTGTATGGTGTTAGGAAGTGTTCTAATTTCATTCTTTTACATGTAGCTGTCCACTTTACTCAGCACCACTTGTTGAAGAGACTGCCTTTTCTCCATTGTATTCTTGCCTACTTTGTCATAAATTAGGTGACCATAGGTGCATGGGTTTATCTCTGGGCTTTCTATCCTGTTCCATTGATTTATATTTCTGGTTTTGTGCCAGTACTATAAGGTTTTGATGACTAACTCCAGCTCTATTTTTCTTACTCAAGATTGCTTTGGCTATTTGGGGTCTTTTGTGTTTCCATACAAACTGTAAAATTTTTTCATCTAATTCTGTGAAAAATGCCATTGATAATTTGATAGGTTGCATTGAATCTGTAGATTGCTTGGGTAGTATAGTCATTTTCACAATATTGATTCTTGCAATCTAAGAACATGGTATATCTCACCATCTTTTTGTTTCATCTTTAATTTCTTTCACCAGTGTCTTATAGTTTTCTGTGTACAAGTCTTTTGCCTCCTTAGGTAGGTTTATTACTAGGTATTTTATTCTTTTTATTGCAGTAGTAAATGGGATTGTTTCCTTACTTTCTCTTTATGATCTTTCATTGTTAATGCATAGGAATGTAAGAGATTTGTGTGTTGCTTTTGTATCCTTCTACTTTACCAAATTCATTGATGAGCTCGAGTAGTTTTCTGGTGGCATCTTTGGGATTTTCTATGTATAGCATCATGTCATCTGCAAACAGTGATAGTTTTACATCTTTCTTTTTTTCCAACTTGGATTCTTTTATTGCTTTTTCTTCTCTGATAGCTATGGCTAGGACTTCCAAAACTATGTTGAATTATAATGGTGAGAGTGGACGTCCTTGTCTTATTCCTCATCTTAGAGGAAATTTTTTCAGTTTTTCACCATTTTCACCCATGTTTGCTGTGGGTTTGTTGTATATGGCCTTTATTATATTGAGGTAGTTTCCCACTATACCCACTTTCTGGAGAGTTTTTTATCATAAATGGGCGTTGAATTTTGTTGACAGCTTTTTCTGCATCTATTGAGATAATCATATGGTTTTTAATCTTCAGCTTGTTAATATCGTGTATCACACTGATTGATTGATATATTGAAGAATCCTTGCATCCTTGGGGTAAATACCACTTGATCATGGTGTATGATCCTTCTAATGTGTTGTTGGATGTGTTTGCTAGTATTTTTTGTGAGGATTTTTGCAACTATGTTTATCAGTGGTATTGGCTGGTAATTTTTTTGTGTGTGTGATATCTTGTCTGATTTTGGTATCAGGATGATAGTGGCCTTGTAGAATGAGTTTGGGAGTGTCCCCCTCTCTTCAAATTTTTGGAAGAGTTTGAGAAGGATAGGTGTTAGCTCTTTTCTAAATGTTTGATAGAATTTGCCTGTGAAGCCATCTGGTTCTGACCTTTGTTTGTTGGAAAAATTTTATTCACAGTTTCAATTTCATTATTTGTGATTGGTCTTTTTATAGTTTTCTATTTCTTCCTGGTTAAGTCTTGGAATATTGTACTTTTCCAAAAATTTGTCCATTTCATCCAGCTTTTCCATTTTATTGGCATATAGTTGCTTGTAGTAGTCTCTTATGATCCTTTGTATTTCTGCAGTGTCCATTGTAACTTTTCCTTTTTCATTTCTAATTTTATTGATTTGAGTCCTCTCCCTTTTTTTCCTTGATGAGTCTTGCTAAAGGTTCATCAATTTTCTTTATCTTCTCAAAGAACCAGCTTTTACTATTATTGATCTTTGCTGTTGTTTTCTTCATTTCTGTTTCATTTATTTCTGCTCTGATTTTAAGGATTTCTTTCCTTCTACTAACTTTGGGTTTTGTTTATTCTTCTTTCTCTAGTTGCTCTAGCTGTAATTTTGGTTTGTTTATTTGAGATTTATCTTGTTTCTTGATGTAGGATTGTATTGCTATAAATTTCCCTCTTAGAACTGCTTTTGTTACATCCCATAGGTTTTGGGTAGTCGTGTATTCATTGTCATTTATTTCTAGGTATTTTTTGATTTCCTCAATGATCTCTTGGTTTTTAGTAGCATATTGTTCAGCCTCTGTTTGTTTGTGTTTTTTACAGTTTTTTTCCTGTAATTGATTTCTAATCTCGTAGCATTGGGTTGGAAAAGATGCCTGATATGAGTTCAATTTTCTTAAATTTACTGAGGCTTGATTTGTGACCCAATTTGTGATCTATCCTAGAGAATGTTCCATGTGCACTTGAGGAGAATGAATTCTGCTGCTTTTGGATGGAACGTCCTATAAATATCTATTAAGTCTATCTAGTCTAATGTGTCACTTAAGGTTTGTGTTTTCTTAATTTTCTGTCTGGATGATCTATCCATTTATATAATTGGAGTGTTAACGTCCCCCACTGTCATTGTGTTACTATTGATTTCCCCTTTCATGGCTGTTAGCATTTGCCTTATGTATTGAGGTGCTCCTATTTTGGGTGCATACATATCTACAATTGTTATATCATATTCTTGGATTGATTCCTTGATCATTATGTAGTGTCCTTCCTTGTCTCTTGTAATAGTCTTTATTTTAAAATCTATTTCATAAGATGTGAGTATTACTACTCCAGCTTTCTTTTGATTCCATTTGCATGGAATATCTTTTTCCATCCCCTCACTTTCAGTCTCTATGGGTCCCTAGGTCTGAAGCGGGTCTCTTGTAGAGAGCATATATATATGGATCTTGTTTTTATTTATTTATTTATTTATTTATTTATTTATTTATTTATTTATTTATTTATTTTTGGCTGAATTGGGTCTGCGTTGCTGCATGCGGGCTTTCTCTAGTTGCAGCAAATGGGGGTTACTCTTCATTTTGGTGCATGGGCTTCTCATTGCGGTGGCTTCTCTTGTTGTGGAGCGCAGGTTCTAGGCACATGGGCTTCAGTAGTTGTGGCATGTGGCCTCAGTAGTTGTGGCTCATGGCCTCTAGAGTTCAGGCTCAGTAGTTGTGGCAAAAGGCTTAGTTGCTCCGTGGCATGTGGATTCTTGCTGGACCAGGGCTCAAACCCGTGTCCTCTGCATTGACAGGCAGATTCTTAACCACTGTGCCACCAGCAAAGTCCCTGGATCTTGTTTTTATATCCATTCAGCCAGTCTGTGTCTTTTGGTTGGAGGATTTAATCCATTTACATTTATGGTAATTATCAATAGGTATGTTCCTATTGCCATTTTCTTGTTTTGAGTTTGTTTTGGTAGGTCTTTTTCTTCTTTCATGTTTTCCACCTAGAGAAATTTCTTTAGCATGTTTTGTAAAGCTGGTTTGGTTGTGCTGAATTTGCTTAGCTTTTGCTTATCTGTACATGTTTTGATTTCTCTGTCAAATCTGAATGAGATGCTTGCTGGGTAGAGTAATCTTGGTTGTAGGTTATTACCGTTCATCACTCTAAATATGTCCTGCCACTCTCTTCTGGCCCACAAAGTTTCTGCTGACAAATCAGCTGATAACTTCATAGGGATTCTCTTGTATGTTATTTTTTTCTTTTCCCTTGCTGCTTTTAATATTTTTTCTTTGTTTTTAATTTTTGTTAGTTTGATTAATATGTGTCTTGGCATGTTTCTCCTTGGGCTTATCCTGTATGGGACTCTCTGTGCTTCCTGGACTTGATTGGCTATTTCTCTTCCCACATTCAGGAAGTTTTTGACTATAATCTCTTCAAATATTTTCTCAGGCCCTTTCCCTTTCTCTTCTTCTTCTGGGACCTCTATAATTCGAATGTTTGTGTGTTTAATGTTGTCCCAGAAGTTTCTGAGACTGTACTTATTTGTTTTCATTTTTTTTCCCCTTATTCTGCTCCTTGGCAGTCATTTCCACCATTATATCTTCCAGCTCACTTATCCTTTCTTCTGCCTCAGTTATTCTGCTATTGATTCCTTCTAGTGTATTTTTCATTTCAGGTATTGTGTCGTCGATCACTGACTGTTTGTTCTTTATTTCTTTTAGGTCCTTGTTAAGTATTTCTTATATCTTCTCTATCTGTGTCTCAATTCTATTTCTGAGATCTAGGCTATCTTTACTATTATTACTCTGAATTCTTTTTCGTGTAGATTACCTATTTCCTCTTCATTTATTTGTTCTTGTGGGATTTTACCTTGCTCGTTCATCTGCAACATATTTCTCTGTTGTCTCATTTTGTCTAACCCACCATTTTTATGGTCTCCTTTCTACAGGCTGCAGGGTGGTAATTCCTCTTGCTCTGTTGTCTGCTCTGTGGTGAGTGAGGTTGGTCCTGGTGCCTGTGTAGGTTCCTGGTGGGAGCAACTGGTGCCTGTGCTCTGGTGAGTGGAGCTCAGTCTTTTCCTCTGATGGGCAGAGCCATGTCAAGTGGTGTGTTTTGGGATGTATGACTTTAAGCAGACTGCTGCTGGTGGCTGAGTCTGTTTTCCTGTCTTGCTGGTTGTGTGGTGTGAGGTTATCAGCACTGGAGCTTGCAGGTGGTTGGGTGGAGCTGGGTCTTGGTGATGAGATGGATACCTCCTGGAGAATGCATGCCAATTAATATTCCCTGAGCTTGTGAATTCTCTGGTAATCCAGCATCCTCAACTTGACACACTCACCCCAGAGGCCCTGGCCCAACCCCTGGCTGGGGAGCCAAGAGCACACAAGACATGTAGTGCAGCCAGAGAAAAAAGGAAGAAAAGCAAGAAAAAAGAAAAAAAGAAGAAAAGAAAACAAACAGACAAACAAAATCCAAAAGAAATAGCAAAGACAGAAACAAACACACAGTAGCAACAATGCACACAAAAAAAAAATAGAAGAAAGAAAACAAACAGACACACCAAATCCAAGACAAATGATAACAGCAAAACCAAACTAACAGAAACAAACAAGAAGCAGACTGAAAAGGAAAAGAAAAAAAAAACCCCAAAAACCAAAAACTAAAAAAAAAACCCAAGAGCGCAAACAAAGAATTGAAAAATGAGAAAAATCAATGAGGACTAAACTAACAAAAACAAAAAATGGAAAATAAAAGAAAAGCAGAAAGCAAATTTAAAAAATCAAAGAAAACATTTAAAAAAACCACATAAAAACAATCAAAAAAGATAAAATATAATAAAATAAAGTAAAAAAAAATAACAAAAAAGAAAAAATGCAAAACAACAAAAAGTAAATATAGCAAAATTAAAATATATGTATTAAAACTTTTTTTAAATGAAAACAAAAAATAAAAATAATAAAAACACCACCACCAACAACTGAACAAAATGAAGAAAAAAAGCATAATATTAATAAGTATATTTTCTTGGGGCCTCAGCTATCAGTGTCCTTGCTTCCACAGTGAGCCAGAGCCAATCCTCACCTCCCCAGGAGGCCCTCCAGTACCTCTAGGTAGGTCTCTGGACCCCTACTGTTGGCACTGCGGGGCCAGCTCAGACACTAACCTGGCCCAACTCCTATGTATATTTGTCCCCAAAGTCCATTGCTGTTAAGGCTATACCAGTATCAATTGTGAGAACACTTGTTGTCTATTCAGCTATTCCAAAGACACAGAATTTCCCAAACTGATGTTGGGGGTTTAATCTGCGGCTTGTGTAGTTGCAGGGAAAGGTTACCATTCCTCTTCCTTAGTCTCCCAGCCCCTGGGGCCCAACTTTGGCTTTGGCCCCACCTCTGCATATGTGCCACCCTCAAGCGTCTGCTCCTTGCCCAGGCAAGAGAGAGCAAAGGCAGCAGCTGATTGGGGCACACTTACTCCCTCAGGCTGGGGAGGGGTACGGCAGCCACAGTTGGGGTGTGCATGAGTTGCCTGTGGTGGCAGAGACCAGCAGGCAGTTACAACAGACTGGGGTGTGCTTGCTCTGCTGGGAGTCCCTCCCAGTGCCCGGGGAGACAGGGACTGGCATGTGGGGGCAGTGGCAGCCCTGCCCCTTGCATGCATCTCAACAATAGTGACTCATTTCTTGGGCAGACCATGCTTCCACTAGGGGCATTCCCAGCCACGGAGCCCCTCACTCCCATCACCTCTGTTGTATTCGCTCAGCCAACAGCAGTCCTCTCCCCAGATCTGCTCTCTTAACCTCATGCTCTAGCACTCAGCCCCCACCAGCACTGGTGGATTTCCATCTCAGGCAGGGCCACTCAGGGCGATTCCCCAGGAAGATTTGGGATGGGTGGCACTCAGGACCCCAGAGCCTATGAGGGTGGAGGATGTCTTGGCTTGAGGGACGGGAAAGCCTACTCAGATGGGAGCCCTTCCCAGTACCTGCAGAGGCCAAAGAAGCTGGTGGGTGGGGAAAGGGATTGTAATGGTGGTCCTGCCCATTGCATGCCAATCAGCAATGACACCTTTCTTCTATGGTGACCCAGGCTTTTTTTGCAAACTTTCCTGGCTGTGGAGCTACTTACTCCTGTCCCTTCACCTGCCTTTTCACAGCCAACAGCTGTCCCCTCCCTGGGTCTGCACTCCAAACCCCACTTTCTAGCACCCAGCCCCCAGTCTGAACTGGAGACTCACACCTCAGGCTGGAATGCTCAGAGCTACAGTGTAGACTATGTGCACAGTTCTTACTTTATCCTGCCTTTCACAGACCACCTGCTGCATTATCCTTTGACCCCCCGCAAAGATTTCTTTCTGTTCCAGCTGATTTTCCACTGAGAGGGAATTTTTCTGAGTGTGGAGACCTCCCCTCACCTTCAGCTTCCCACCAGGATTGCTGGTCCCTTTTTTGATTCTTCTTTTCTTTTTTTCTTCTTTCTTTTTTCCTACCCGGTTGTGAGGGGATTTTTCTTGTCCTTTTAGGTGTCTGAAGTGTTCAACTAATGTTCAGAAGGTGCTCTGTGAGAACTGTCCCATCTGTAGACGTATTTGTGAGGAGCAACAAATTCCGTGTCCTCCTATTCTGCCATCTTGACTCCTTCTCTCCTCAAACACATTTCTTAGCTTCTTTTTGCTAAGAAAGTGAGGACTAGAATAGTACCTATCTCATAGGGTGTGTCTCAGGATTAAATTAGTTATCATATAATATGTTTGTGGAAACAGTGTCTGTCACTTGGTAGGTACTAGATAAATGTATAACCTTCTTTTAATTCTCCTTCATTCCCCTTAAAATAGAATTTTCCAGAAATGTACAGCCTACTTTGAGTTACATATATTTGACTCTTCAGCCAGAGCAAGGTGATGAAGCATCCCACACTTTAAAGCTAATGAGACCAGCTTTCTGAGTAGACACATGCAGAGGTTAGCATTGAACACCCATTTCATGCTTAACCTTCACTGTTTATTTGATAGTCAAAATAATCATATAAGGTTGTTTTTATTCTGTCTGTTTTACCAGTAAGGAAACCAAGACTCAGAAAAAGGCTGAAAACTTGTCCTTATTCAGGCCTAGTAAGTTACAGAGCCAGGATCCAGAGTCAGGCTTTCTTCCCAGTGAGCTCTTCCCACTCTATCACTGCCTTTCCAAGGAAGACCTCCCATGTCTAGTTGAGTGGAGTCTGAAGCCTCACTATTGCAGGTTGATTCCCATGGCTTACCTCTTTTCCTCTGTTAAATGTCACTGTGTTTGCAATAACTTGTCTTTGCTTTCTTGGACACAGAGAAAAAATATATTTGGAAAAAAATTACACTTTCATTTTATATCATAGTTTGTGTTCTCTGGATTATTCTCAGAATCAATTGTCATAGGATTTGAGCAAGAAAAAGCACTTTTATGATGCTGGTGGAAGAAATAGTACAGAATTCTTCCAGTGAAAATTACTCCTTGCTCAACAGCTATGGAAGAAGGGTCCTCCAGAAAACAAACATTCACTGGGTTGTGTTTTTTAATTTCCTAACACATTATTCTGGTGTTTTCCTCTGTCACTCCTAAAATGCAATTTTAGATGTGAAATTGCCTAAGGCATTTATTTTAGACTCTGGTATTTTTCCAACTAGGAATAGTAAAAAAAATGGGAATCATGGTGTTAGTTATAAAATTAAATCCAATTTTAGAATAATTAGTAACAGAGTTGGCAAGATAATTCAGAGCATTTTAAGATGCAGCCAAATCTTACCATCTTCTGTTCTTAATTTTAAACTCAGGAGAATTAGATGTGATAAGTTGATTCATTTTCCTTAACTGTGTAAACACAGTTTCCTCATTCTGATAAAACATAGAATGGATGGAAGTAGAGGGAGGAAAAATGAATTAAATGCAAGAAAAAAGGAAATGCCATGAATAAGTGGTTACTGCATAATATGTATTCTAGAAATTATTTCTATATGCTTAGAAATGGCTATCTCATATATGAATCATTTATTATAAAATCATTTAGCATAAATGTAAAGAAATAAGTGAAGTTTGCATGAGTTATACATATTTGCAAAGGAAAATTAACAGGATTTTTTATGAAAGCAGATTAGCTAAATTTAAAACATCCTGAAATCCCCAGCACAAAATCATAGTTATATTTTTTTCTCTGTAAGTATTTTGTATAGATTCTAATTTATACCATTCTAAATTGTTAGGAGAAAAATGAATAGATAAAATATAGTGGCTATAGGAATTTCTAAAATTAACTTCTATCTATATATGCAAATTTAAGCAATTTGTCAGTTGCAGTTTTTATTTCCAAAATATTAATGTTGATAATGGGTAGATATTGACACATACAAAAAGCTTAAAACAAAATGATTAAGCTTGGAACAACATTCTGCAGGAGACAGAAACAGATAACCTTTCAAAACTATTAATGATACTGTAATGATTTCATTAAAAGCACAATTTGATTAGTAGAAATAAAGGGGAGGAAGAAGAAAAGTATAAATATAAAATACATAAAATATAATAAAATATAAAATATAAAAAATATAAAATATATAAATATAAAATACCTTTATTCCATTTTTGGAAAGTTGCCCACACTACAAACCCCTTCTCCCTGCTCTCCCACACACAAAGGAATTGCTTAATATTATGTTGAAAAATCCTTTTGGAATGAAAATCTTTGAAATAGGTAAAAACATGTCTGTTTCTTGCACCGTCTTGGGGGTTTGAAAATCCCAAGACTTTCAAATTTTCTTCTAGATTACTTTTATGATCTCTGGTTCAGTTTTCAACATGGTTATTTAGGAAATTCTTGATTTTACTTACAGGTTAAATTATTTTCTATAGAAATGAATTAGGAAATAGATTTCTTTCAGTAAGACAGTTTTTTGAGTCATTTCTTTCTCTAACCATAATCTTTAATAATTAGATGATACACACCATAGAATTTGGTAAAAGTCTGTAAAAAGACACATAGTTTTCTATTGATATTTCTTTACTGTGGATGAAAATACCTATTCACTAGAAAGATATGGCTTCTATTTACAGTTTAATTGAGGTAAGAGTACAATGGGATGGCATGACATCAGCCTGTGAGAATCTGGAATTTGCATCATAATTGGACTGTTTCTCTAGTCGCAGGGTTCTCCTTGAGAAACTGGATTTGTCTGTGTATAGAACCATTTGGCCCATCATTACACTTCTAGTGTTGCTGATCATTCTTTTTTCTTAAATAAATCTATTTATTTATTTATTTCTGGCTGTGTTGGGTCTTCGTTGCTGTGCGCAGGCTTTCTCTAGTTGCGGTGAGCGGGGGTTACTCTTCGTTGTGGTGCATGGGCTTCTCATTGTCGTGGCTTCTCTTGTTGCGGAGCACGGGCTCTAGGCGTGTAGGCTTCAGTAGTTGTGATGCATGGGCTCAGTAGTTGTGGCTTGTGAGCTCTAGAGCTCAGGCTCAGTAGTTGTGGTGCATGGGCTTAGTTGCTCTGCGACATGTGGGATCTTCCTGGGCCAGGGCTCGAACCTGTGTCCCTTGCATTGGCAGGCAGATTCTTTTTTTTTTCTTTTTTTAACATCTTTATTGGGGTATAATTGCTTTACAATGGTGTGTTAATTTCTACTTTATAACAAAGTGAATCAGTTATACATATACATATGTTCCCATATGTCTTCCCTCTTGCGTCTCCCTCCCTCCCACCCTCCCTATCCCACCCCTCCAGGCTGTCACAAAGCACCGAGCCAATATCCCTGTGCCATGCGGCTGCTTCCCACTAGCTATCTACCTTACTACGTTTGTTAGTGTGTATATGTCCATGACTCTCTCTCGCCCTGTCACAGCTCACCCTTCCCCCTCCCCATAACCTCAAGTCCGTTCTCCAGTAGGTCTATGTCTTTATTCCTGTCTTACCCCTAGGTTCATCGTGACATTTTTTTCCTTAAATTCCATATATACGTGTTAGCGTACGGTATTTGTTCTTTTTCTTTCTGACTTACTTCACTCTGTATGACAGACTCTAGGTCTATCCACCTCATTACAAATAGCTCAATTTCATTTCTTTTTATGGCTGAGTAATATTCCATTGTATATATGTGGCAGGCAGATTCTTAACCACTGCACCACCATGGAAGCCCGCTCCTGATCCTTTTTAATGCTGGTCTGTCCATCCAAATTTGTAGGAATCCAATTACTCTTGTTACCCTCCAGGGCCCCAGAGCTACCTATAAGAAATCTCAGCTGAGCCTGCTTCCTTATGGGAATATGAGTCTAACCAAATCTAGCCTATGTTTTATATTACATTCATTTCCATCTTGTAGCCACAAACTCAATTTATACAACAGGGTAACTAATTGTTTCATATACTCTCCAGCACTTTCTTAATTTCTCTTTGCTTCTCAATTAGGATAAATAATTCCATTATTTCTGGGTCAGTTTAGATCCCAAAGAGATTTTTAGACTTGATGAAACTTGGCAGTAATATTTATATTCCTGCTAAACTGGAATTAAGACTATTAAGTTATTAAGACTGTTTGGGCTGGGCCAAAGGAACCCTTTGTAAACTGTGACAGGGACAGGTCATTCCAGTGATCCATGAGCAGTGGCTGAGGTGAGTAGAAGAAGAGCCACACTTGGTGTGCACTCAAAGGGTGTTAGGGAATCTATGGGGAGAGTAGAGGCTCCCTCTACATTCAGGATCCGTTGAAATCCAAGAGATTTTCTATCTCCATTCTCTCAAACGTGCCCATCTCCTGTCATACTATGCTCCGTACCCTGTCCTCTAGACTAGTAAAATCTACTTATCATTATTTACTTCTCCAAGTTTTCATTCCTGTTTCATCATTGCATCTATTCCCTAATCTAATACTTTCTTCTTCACTGTATACCTATCACCTACATTCTCCCTGCCTCCTTCCTTCTTTTTTGCAGAGTGTCTTAGGTAAAGCCCGAGAGGTCACTTTGAGTAGGGAATTTGCATGCAGGTGGTTTCCTAGAGAGGCCTGTCTGGAAAACATGTATAAATGAAAGTAAGGAGCAGAGTTGAGCCAGGAGAAATTGAAATTTGATGCAATTGGAAATGAGATTCCAGCAAATCTTACCGGGGGCTCTGGAGCTGGCATAACCTTCAGTGTTGCCCCTGTTGAGTTAAGAGGGTGAGTCTTTGTCTTCTAGACCATCCCCTGCATCTACAAGTCATTGGATAGGGGTGAGTGACAGGATGATCATAATCGATAACCTTGAGACAAGCAGCCTGCTTCTGCCACGGGCGATTCAGAAGAGGGATTCAGCTTTGTATAATCTATTCTTTGGATGCAAATTACTGAGTCTAGCCAGCACTTGAGGTTAAGTTCCCCCTCCTGGAGGTTTGAATATCTGCTTATATTGTTTAGAATTCTTCCATATGGAAGATTTGTCCCTTCTCTCCCATATATTTATTCATTCATTTATTTATATCAGTATGGACACATGGATATTTATTTTATACTTTGAGATGTAATATAGTACCACACTGTTTATTTGGTTTCTCAATTTCTTCTAGCGTTGACCACTGGAAGCTCTTTCTAGATGTTTTCTGCATCCCTTTTTCGTAACTCCATCATTTTGTTTTTTTGAGCCCATCCTTACTTTCAGGCACTACGAGATGATCCATCGTCATCATATATATTCCCTGCTCAGATTTAGAATCATCCATTTCTCTGAGGAGCCAGGTTTCCTTTCACTGAGAATGGTATTTAGAAATCAAGATCTGAGTGCTAAGTGTGCTTATTGCTCCTGTATTATCACCATTCAAGACTTTTCAAGAGGGCAGATCAAGGGAATATATGTATGTAAACTAACCCATGTATACACACATATCTATAATTATTTTTGTATGTATCTGTCTAAATGTAAAGTTAAACAGCATTCATATTAATGCATCCACGCCAATTCAGTTCCATAGGGTTCAGTCTAACCTTTCTCCCTCCACCTTGCTTATCTGTTACTTCCCTCTGCAACAGTGAGAGACCTGGCTCCCAGCATCCACCATCCATGAATTTGTTCAACCCAGTATATATGTAAAGCAGGTTCAGAATTGTTAACACAAACCACAGCCAGAAGCAAACTTGCCAATTAGAGTGCAGTGTTCATATTCACTTCCTTTTGTCTTTATCTCGTCAAAACACATTTATTGTCAGCTCATTTTCCCCCACCCCCTTCTGTGAGGCAATGCCATATATACATTCATAATACAGTTAGATTTGTTTGTTTCAGTCTGCACTCCATCCAGAATCCCCAAAATTTTGATTGATTTTTAAATTGTACACATTAAAACTCATTCTTTGTAATGTATGTTCTAAGATATCTGACAAATGCATATAGGCATGCCCCACCACTCCAGTACAATACAGAACAGCTCCGTCTCAAGCTCCACAGAAGGCAGTGACCCAGTGAGGCATCAAGTCATAGACTAGCTGGTGGATGCACACATCTAGACTCCTTTGAAAAGTAGACATCGAGACATGATTAAATGTGCAATGATATTATTAGGGGAAAAGCTTGTTTAAAGGAAATAGGGAGGGAGATGGAAAAGGCTAGGAGATAGGAGACCAAGATGCAAATTGACCCCAAGTGAAGGAGAGGGCATAGAAGGTTGAGTGGAGACATCCTAGATTTCTATGCAGTGTAAGAAAGATTTGGCAGGTCTTCCCTGGTGGCACAGTGGTTGAGAGTCCACCTACCGATGCAGGGGACACGGGTTCGTGCCCCGGTCCGGGAAGATCCCACATGCCGTGGAGCGGCTGGGTCCGTGAGCCATGGCCGCTGAGCCTGCGCGTCCGGGGGCTGTGCTCCGCAATGGGAGAGGCCACAACAGTGAGAGGCCCGTGTACCGCAAAAAAAAAAAAAAAAAAAAAAAAAGAAAGAAAGATTTGGCAAAGCCATCAGGAGTTCTTGAGCCCAAATCAGCCTTCAAAGGAGTCTTGCATCTCCCAGGAATAGGTCTGCTTTAGTCCCCATAGCTCTCAACCACTGGTAGGGAGGGAGGAAAGCGCAGGCTCTGCTCTCTCCTCTCTACATTTCTGCCTCACCCTTCTCTCCTTCCAGAGCTTTCTCTGTCTGGGGAGAACACACGTAATTGACAAGATAGACTCTCACAAACAAGAAAATGTCCCAGAGAAAAGCAGATTGGTATATTTATGTATGTATATGTTACATACATGCATACATATATGAAGTTTGCCTATTCAAAGTTCAGTTAAAAATAACAAAATAAATAAATTTAAAATAAAAGAGGCAGCAGGAGAATTTTATTAATAATGATGTAAACATATTCAATTTGATAGGAATATTTTGGATTTCTTTGAAACCTTACATTAATCTTTCATTGAGGAAATAATATGCCAGTTTTCAGTGCATTTCTGCCTACTCGTTCAAAAATATTATCTATTTATCTGTATCTCTATCTCTGTAAGTTAACCTGTGTGAATGTATTATTTATTTCCTAAATAAATAAACCTATACTTGGCTTAAGAGAGATTTCATTCTAGCATCATTTGGATACATGTAAAATGTAAAAATAAAGAAGAACCTTTTTTTCTAGAAAAGCTCTGTGTGGGAACAAACACAGTACTTTGTCCTCAAGTCCCTTGATTCCAAAAATATGGGAACCATAATTGTGACCATCTCAGAAGACTCAGGCCACACCTGAGACAGATTAAGAAAATAGCTCCTGATTATTTTTCAGTAAAGTGGAAAATAATTTATCCTTCTGCCTCACGCAAAGGAAGTTGAAAACAAAAGTTTGAAAACGTGAGAAAAAGAAAATAATTAAATCATAACTATTACAGCAGTCTAGTTGATTTTTTTCCTCAGAGGAAGTGGTAGGGTTATTGGGATACAGAATGTTAAAGTAGAAATTGTGCTTCAAATAAAAATGTCGAGAGAAAAGTGGCAGGAAAATAAAAGGGGTAAGAAAAGAAGAGAAGCCGGTACTGGTTTTTTTCTGAATGTTATTTTTAGTGTAAACTGGCTTCTCTGGGGAATTGAGAATTTTCTAATGATTAATGAAGAAGAACACCTTGCTGTGAGACTTAATATCTGTAGGGAAAATAAAGATGAAGAATATAATGACATATATAACTCTTAAGTTTTCTGATTTTGTTACTGAATTGCTGAGGGCTGTATATGTTTTACACAAAGCATTTAAAAATAAATTGCTAAATTATTAGCATCCTTTTTATTGTCCCATTTCCATGACATGATAACATTTTCGGGCCTTGCACTCACATTCCTTCACTCCCACATTTCTGGAATGAATGCACCGCACAAGTTCAAGCCTCGATGACTGTAAACCTTTTACCTTTAAAAATAAAACAGGGGCATAACTCTGCAGTCCTCATCATAAATCTAAAACTTCATTATTTCTGGCAGTCACAAACATCAGTTTTAATTGCTATGCCAGAAGCAATAGTTTCCAGTAATATGAATGAACGTAGCTAAATTTTGCTACTCCTCTTAGTTTTTTTTTTTTTTTAATGTCTCAAAAGACTGGACAAGACTAAAGATCTATATGTTAATGAACTTCTATATTTGCATTGATCTGCAACAAAATAGATGATAGATAGAATATATAATAGACATCTGTTGTATAGAAACATACAAATATAAGTAAAGTATATTATACTATAAAATAAATTAAATAAAGCTAAACCTCATGAATAGAATCTCTAAACTTTTGGAGTTTTTATAAATTTTGAGAAAGAACATATAAGTTTTAGATATAACAATGACATATAAAATAAGCCTACTGAGAACATATACTAATCAATTTCTATTTAAGTTTCTTTAAATGTCAAGTTATTTTACATTTGCTATCTGTCAACCACAGTTCTTTTCTAACAAATATTTTAATAGTTAGAAATATCAGTATTAACCCAATGTGGTTGAAGTAACTCTAAAATTTAAAAATATTTTCTGGCTAACCCAATGAGGGTTTTGCATTCAGGAATAATATGAGAGATTTCAAATGATGGATAGATTTTGCATCTTCCACTGATTCTTTCTCTTCTATGAGAAGTTTAATTTTTAGGGTTGTAGAGTTGTTTCACTGCCACAGGGCAGATTTTTTAATGTAAATACAACATATTTTAGGATTTCTGTTGTTTTAGTCAAGAGGTGACCAAATGGAAGGATAGAAA
Organism: Grampus griseus; assembly: GCF_964374135.1. Classification (NCBI taxonomy): domain Eukaryota; kingdom Metazoa; phylum Chordata; class Mammalia; order Artiodactyla; family Delphinidae; genus Grampus; species Grampus griseus. Next base: position 10,926,822 of record NC_139007.1, on the reverse strand, counting down.
TGTAATCTAATGACTTCATGGATGATGAGGACTATGGTGTTTTGTACTGATCTCAGGACTGCTATTGGATAGAAATGCCTGAGGGGACTCACCTGTACCCCAAATTGCTCCTTTTTTAAAAAAATTAATTAATTACATTTATTTATTTTTTGGCTGCATTGGGTCTTCATTGCTGCTCACGGGCTTTCTGTAGTTGTGGCAAGCAGGGGGTTACTCTTCATTGTGGTGCAGGGACTTCTCATTCTGGTGGCTTCTCTTGTTGCGTAGCATGGACTCTAGGCCTGCGGGCTTCAGTAGGTGTGGCTCGAGGGCTCTAGAGCGCAGGCTCAGCAGTTGTGGCGCACGACATTAGTTGCTCTGCGGCATGTGGGATCTTCCCAGACCAGGGCTGAAACCCGTGTCCCTGAAGTGGCAGGCTGATTCTTAACCACTGAGCCACCAGGGAAGCCCCCAGATCACTTCTCACAGACCTTTCCCCTTTCCAAATCAATATGACACTGGAGGACCCTTATGATTCTCATTGTGTTTGCAAGATGCCCTTCAGCAATAACCATTAGGAAACTTTGAAGAAAAAAAGAGTTTATTACTTACATGCCCTGGCATTTACAACGCATGCCAGGGGGCACACAGTGAGGTCCCAGGAGAGAGAAAGAGAGAAAGAAAGCATGGGCCTGAGGTTCTGCTTTTATTGGGGTTAGGGTTAGGGGTCTAGGGTTTCCTGGGCCACTCTTTATTGATGAATGTAAAATAGAAGAGCAGAACTTTGAAGATTTGAAGTTTGAAGTGAAAAAACAAGTGACCCAAATGGTCAGTTATCAAAATCAATCAACATCTCTAAAATGAAGGAGGCTCAGCTTGGCTCTTTATCTGGCAAAGTGTTTATTCCAGATAGTCTTGTTGAATGCCTCTTTGAAATGCATGCCTGTTTGAAGTGGATGCCTTGGCAATCAAAGCTTAAGTCAGGCACTTTAATTACAAAAAGCAAAGCTAACCATCAGGGCTTATACTATAATTAGGGAGGTTGGTTTGACTGATAAACTTACTAGGCAATTTATCTTTCCTCTTTCACCTCTACACACCTGTCCTTCCAAAGTCTGAACAGTCAAAGGGTGTAATCCTTTCAGTAATAAAGCATTCAGACTTTGTTCCAGGGAACAAAAGTAATTTGTACACTTTACTATAACCTCTACAAGAATCAGTCCTCTGACTGCAACTTGTAAGATCTGACTCAGATCTTACATATTTTAGAAGGTATGGAGTTGGTTAACTCTAAATTGAAGCACTATTCTGAATTTGAAAATTGAAATGGTATTTGGTTCAGATGTTTTTGTTTTCAAATAATTTTCCTATTTAAAATAATTTTCTCCAATGCTTACTAGTTATCATTTATTCTACTTTATGACAAGAAGGCTTATAGATAGATGTAAACCAAACAAATAAACAGACAACACATTATTATTTCATATGAAATAAGTTAGTTATTTGGAACTTGTGGTAGAAGCTTGTAGTTACCAACCGCTTTATACTTTCTCCCTTTCCTTAGTAACAGAATACTGATTTTTAGCAGGTCACATTGAAATGGAGCAGGACCCTGTGGGACCCTGTTGGGTACAAATCCTTTCTGTGTCCCTTGTTTCTTGTTTGTAGGGAATAGGCTTATTCAGCCTCTTTGACATTCCCTGAATTCCAAAGGGCAGATTCAAATATTTATTTATCAAGGAAAGGAAGGAATGCAGAAACTAAGGAGGAGCAGTCAAGAAACAATAGTGCAGGCCTGGGGCAGGGTTCTGGTTCCTCCTCAAGGAATATATATAACAATACCTTTGAGTTCTTCTGTAGGAACTAAGGCCCCCACTGAGGTGGAAGATGGTAACTTCAGGCTGAGCACAGAATCCCTGTTACCTCACCACCAACCAGTCAGAAGAAAATCTGTACACAGTGGAAGACTCTGACCCCCTCTCCAAATGATTGTCCCCTTAAAACTTTCACGGTCAAGCAGAATCTTCCGAGTTGGTTTTTGGACATGAGTCCACCTTCTCCCCAGGTTGCTGGACTCCTGAATAAAGCAGCCTTTCTTTCCAACCAAACTCGTCTCTTGAGTACTGGTGTGCTGGCTTTTAAGTGTCAAGTAGACAAACCTGAGTTTGTTAACAACACTCCTCACTGGAATGAAAAAATAAATCTCTCAGCATCTCATGCAGGTAGGTGTATATTATGACCTTGTTCTGGACAATGAGATGTAAAAGGAACAATCAGAAAAATGAAAGAACTCATTGAAGTTACAACTATGATAGCTGATACACAGTTCAATGGAGTTGGAAGACAATGTAACAATTTTTTTAGAAAGAAAATAGATGAAAAGAGTGAAAAAGGAGAGAAAAGATGAGGACTTAGAGGATCAGTCCAGGAGTTTCCACATCTATTTAGGAGACATTCCAATTAGGAGACAAAATGGCAAAGAAGGAATTATGAAGAAACAATACAAGGACACTTCCCAGAAACAAAGGACATAATTCTCAAGTTGTAAATGACTCATTGCATCTTCAGCCCAACAAATGAAACAAGACCATATAAAGGAATAGCAACACTTCAGGTTAGATCAGTGCTTCTCTAATGTTTACATGCTTACAAATCACTGAATATCTGTTACAATGCAAATTCTGATTCAGTAGGTCTGATGTCTTTCTAACAAGCTCTCAGATGATGCTGGTGCTGCTGGTGACCTGACTATACTTTGAGTTACAAAATGCTAGCATATGGGAGTAATGCCGTCAAAATTCTGATAATGTCTTGAAACCCAGAATCCTATGTTCTGTCAATTTATCAGTCAAGTGTGAAGGTAGAATAAAGACACAGTCAAGTGTGAAGGTAGAATAAAGACATTTCCAAACACAAGGACCTCAGATGCTATCTCCTATGTCCAAAGATTGCAAAATGAGGAATCATCCAAGAAGGAAGAAGACATGAAATCTAGGAAAAAGTGATCTAATGCTGCAAAATGCTGAATTTGGTTCCAAGACTTAGAGAGCAATCTGATGTAAGAAAATAATGAAGCAATTATTCCAGGAAAATCAATGTAAGTTATACAAGAGATGATTCATAATCATCGTGCACCATTTGACCCAGGAATGATCTATTTTTCTTTTATACTATGAGCAAATACTACTCTGACAAAAATAAAAATAAGGAAAAATTATATGTAAGTATGTATACACTCATATACCATCTATATCTATAATATATATAGAGAGAGATACATGTATTTTACATGTATAATTGTTTCCCTGTAATCAGAAACAAGCAAAGAAGAAATAGCTACAAGAGTTAAAAGTTATTGCTTCTGAAAATCAAGTGGATGGAGAGTGAAACTGTGCCCCATAGGGTTGACAGAAGCTGATAACTACTAGAAATTCTTAAGCCTGTCCTACAGAATAATAGATGAGGGAACAGCTTGTCTAAACCCCCTTTGCTTGTAAACTGCCTTCATTGATTAAGTTCACTTTAGTTATTTTTTTCTTTATTTTTCCTCTCTTTCATTGCACACCTTCCCAGCTTCAGGCAACTGGTTGTTCTACAGGAGATTGGTGTCAGCTCCTGACAGTGCCAGCCAGTTAAGACTGGTTGGGACACCAACCCTAAAATAGGCCTGTGCAGATGTCTGATGAATGGCCTGTTGACCTCAGAGGACCAGAAAACTCCACCCTTGGATCATGTTGAGGGCCTCCATTTTGAATAAACAGAAGTATGTAACCCAGATGCACCTGGTGCAAAACACATTTTTCCCTGCCTCCAATCACCTTTCCCCATGCCTAAGACCACCCTGTTTATCCCATAAATATCCCAAGCCCCTCGCCTTTGGGGAGGTGGAACTGAGACTTGTTCTCCCATTTTCTCCCTTGACTGCCTTGGGGATAAACCCTTTCTTGGCTGTAAACCTTGGCATCTCAGCATTTGACTTGCTGCATGTCAGGCAAACAGACCTGGTTTGGTACCAAGAGTAGGATAAATTAGGAATAAGAAACAGCTTATAATAGTTATGAACCTTTCAGTATTATTTTATTTTTATACTATAAGAAAATATTACATTGATACAAATAGGAATAAAATACAAAAATAAGACAATCTGTACTGTTTCTATTTTAATATGATCAAATTTTAAATACCACTGTAAGCCAAAAAAAAAAAAATTCTATATTTGGCTTATTATTGCAGACATGTTAATGTGAGATGTTATATTTCATAAACATCTGGCCTGGAAGGTACAAAATTATATTAATTTATTAATTCATAATAAGATGATAGACTTTAAGATATGTATTTTTAGTGCTACTAATAGTAGTAACTTTAAATGTTAGGCCATGAAACTCATTTTATATATTGTGGTAGAGGGGAATATTCCCCCTTTTCATTTTTTTGGTTTTTGGCTGGCAATTAAAATGACATAAGGCAGATATTAGCAGGAGATAATCAAATTTATTATGCATTGTGAAATAAAATTCATATTTTATGACAAGAAAAATTGAAACAAAAAAATTTTCTCTGCCCTTTGGCCTCCTCTCTCCCCTCTACTGGGCATTGTGTATCTGCATCGACCAGACCTCTCCCATTGGCAGAAATACCTGCTCAACCATAAAGAGCAACACTCTCCTAGCACCAACAAGACAACTCCTTAAAGATAACATTCCTTCTTGATCTTATAAGGGGCCATGATAATGCTTAGATCCGGATTGTGTAAACTGTCAATAATATATATAATGTACAGTCCTCTGTCTAAAAAAAATTATATATAACAGTGCCTTGATTTCTGACAGGCAGAACAGTTGTCAGAACTTTCTGTGATGCTGTTCCTGGGTTATAATATTCAAGTTTGGTTTGAATAAAATTTCTCACTTCTTTCATAGACTATTGATTAATTTTTGTTGACAGCATGTATGGTGAATTCATACAAGCAGGAGGGGTTCCAAAACCAGTAAGTTGAGATGAGGTATATATGTCATTGTGGACTAAGGAGAAGGAGGTAGGTGTTGGGGACTTCAAAAGGAAGTAAGGTAACTCACAGGAAAATGAAACACAATTAATGATTGGTGAACAAATGTTTGCTGGGCCATCTGGAGACAACGAGACACAGAGAGAACTTTGATCAAATGGGTCTTGCTAGGTTCTACCACACTTAATTCATACTTTACTATCTGTGGGGATAGCTCCTTCCTGCAACAGGCCTTCTATCTTGAATTCTTTTAGACAGTTAGAGGGAGGTTCAAAGGTTCTTCCTAAATCTTTTGGGCTTTGCCTGTTTTCAACTCAAAATAATTTGCATACCAGAGTGACACATTTTGGGGTGGCCTGCCCTGAGCCCCTTCAGTTCCCTCCTCTGAAACTTCCCTGGAAGTCTGACATACAAAAAGTTCAGCTGATGACTGTGGAGAGAGAAAATAAGTTAAGTAACTTAACAGTAAGAAATCTGCAAAGGGAGAAAAGAACATAGTTTAGAAGGAGGATGAACGAATAGAAATGAACAATCAGAGCACATTTCACCACACTTATACCAGTTCCCCAATCCTGGGAATTGTTCAGTCCAATAAAATGTGTAAGTTCCATTTATCTGATGGAAAAATCTAATCTTTTCTTTTATTAGACAGATGTTAGATACTGCTTGACCCATTTAATCCACATAAAAGCAATATTTTTCACTAATGATTTCAACAAACTCCTCTTTGCTGGGCAGTCAGTGTATCTAGGGCACAAATATTTTGGAGCACCCCAGAGTCTAAGCTGTTAAATTCTGACTGGAATATTTTCAGAGTTTGCATAGTGGTATTGAACTCTTGTTCCATTACCATGGAGAGATTTAAGATTGCTTTTTCCAATTTATAATCTCCAAAGCTTGAGAAGAAGACCCTCAGGGCCGAAAAGAACTTGGAGCTGTGAGGCACAAGAGGATTCTCTATGATCTATCAACTGGCACATTTATGTGACACAACTTTATGAACAAAAGAGCTCAGGTTTGTAACTTGGCTGGTATTTAGGGTGGAGTGTTCAGTAACGGAAGGAGCCAGGTACCCAAGTCCACATCTTCCTCACCATTTAGGTGGGAATCTTTTATAAACTTAAATATTTTAAAAGACCAGTGTGGTTTACAGACAAGATTAGAGTGGAAACTGAAATTCCCAAGGTCTGGAGTATTCCATGACCTTGGCCATTGGTACTATTAGTGTCCAAACACCTCCATTTCCCATGCATTTCTGTCGATCTGTGAGAGCAAAATAGACTGTGAAATAGCCGATATAGGAGGCCAGTAGTCTGGTCCTGGCAGCTGTAAAGCTTGGTTCTGTCATGTAATCAAGTAAGTCCAGATTTTATATGTTCATCAGTACCATTTTTTTAGATTCCATAAATGTGCATTGGCATACAGTATTTGTTTTTCTCTTTCTGACTAACTTCACTCTGTATGGCACTGTCTAGGTCCATCCACCTCATTACAAATATCTCAATTTCATTCCTTTTCATGGCTGAGTAATACTCTATTGTATACATGCACCACATCCTCTTTATCCATTCATCTGTTGATGGACAGATTGCTTCTATATCCTGGCAATTGTAAACACTGCTGCAATGAACATTGTGGTACATGTATCTTTTTGAATTATGGCTTTCTCAAGGTATATGCCCAGTAATGGGATTGCTGGGTCATATGGTAGTTCTATTTTTAGTTTTTTAAGGAACCTCCATACTGTTTTCCATAGTGGCTGTATCCATTTACATTCCCACCAACAGTGCAAGAGGGTTCCCTTTTCTCCACACCCTCTCCAGCATTTATTGTTTGTAGACTTTTTGATGATGGCCATTCTGACTGGTGTGAGATGATACCTCATTGTGGTTTTGATTTGCATTTCTCTAATGATTAGTGATGTTGAGCATCTTTTCATGTGTTTGTTGGCAATCTGTATGTCTTCTTTGGAGAAATGTCTTTTTAGGTCTTCTGACCATTTTTGGATTGGGTTGTTTGTTTTTTTGGTATTGAGCTGCAAGTTATAAAACTTAGAAATCCCAAAAGACAAAAAAACAGCAACAACAAAAAAGAACAAAAAAACCCCACAAAAAACTAAAACAATAACAAACAAAAAAAGAAAGAAACCAAAAAAAAAAAAAAGCTAGAACCAAAAACAGAATGAATCAAAATATAACAAAATTAATAGTAATAACTATGCTTCCCTGGGGTCTCCGCTGTAAGTGTCCTTGCACACGCCGTGAGCCACAGCCCACCTTTGCCTCCCCAAGAGGCTCTCCTTTGCCTCTGGGCTGGTCTCTGGACCTGCTGAGGGCCCCGTGGGCACCACTCAGACTTTGATATGGCCCAATTCCGGTGTGTGCTGCCCCCAAGCCCACATCTGCCAGAGCTAGACCGTTTTCATTTGTGGGAACACTCACTGTCTACTCAGATATTCCACAGATACAGGGTCTACCTAGCTGATTGCAGGGATTTAATCTGCAACTTGTACAGCTGATGGAAAGATTTTCGATCTTCTTCCTTAGTCACCCCATCCCTGGGGTTCAGCTTTGGTTTCATCCCCACCTCTGTGTGTGGTCCACCCACAGAAGTCTGGTCCTGAGGCTGCCTTGGAACTCTTGGGTTTTCCCTGTGAAGACCAGGTGCAGAGGTGGTATGACTGCTTGGATGGTGGGAGCCCCAGTCGCGTCAAAAGCACAGGGAAGCGGGAGGTCATGGGCGCGAGAGATATGGCCCTAATGAGGGCCTTTTCTGGCGCCCAGTGTAAGGCACGCGATGGCCTGCCCTGGCCGGGGTTTTCTGGCTCCTTGTAGCCGGCACGTGAGGGCCAGCTCTGAGGGGGCTTTTTTATTGCTTGGCAGCAGGCACACAACAGCCAGCCCTGAGCGGGCTTCTTTTATTGTCGTTGGCAGGCGCCGGCGTGTGGGGAGAGAGAGGTTGCAATAGCTGCTCCTTGCCGTGTGTGTGACTCAGCAGTAGCGCCCTGCTTCCATGGCAGTCCCATCTTCCTCCATAAGCGTCCCCTGCTGCAGATTTTCTCCCTCCTGTCCCCTCGGTCCGTCTCCTCACAGCCAACAGCAGTTCTCACTCTGGGCGTGTTCTCCAGTCCCCATGCACAAGCTCCCAGCTCCCTTGCACACCTGTGAACACACGTCCCAGTCCGGGGCACGTAGGGCTGCGATACGAACCGTCTGCGTATTTTTCACTCTATCCTGTCTGCCACAGATCGGCAGCTTCACTCTCTTCTGACAGTCTCTAATGCTTCCCTTCTGTCCCAATCGATTTCCCGGAGGGAGAGGGCATTTCTCCGTCAGAGAGGGGATTTCCCTGAATTCGGGAATCTCTACTCTGCTTCAGCTCCCATGCCCTGGGGTGCAGGTCCAGTCCCACTTCCTCTCCTCTTCCTTCTCCCTTCTTTTTTTCCATCCTACCCAGTTATGAAGGGATCTTTATAGTCCTTTCTGGTGTCCAAGGTCTTCTGCTAGTCTTTAGCTGGTGTTCTGTGAAAATTGTTGCATCTATAGATGTATTCCTGATGCATCTGTGGAGAGAGATGAACTCCACATCCACCTACTGCTCCACCATCTTGAATCCCCCCTGTGTGAAACTTTTGAAAATTGTAAAGCATTATAGAGTTTAAATGATCTTTTACTCAATTTTTAAAAAGAGAAAAAAAATTTTTAAATTAAAATAAGAAGAAACAGGGCACATGGAAGGGCTTTTGAACCTGGGAAGGTCACACAGGCTCCTGCTCAGTTTCAGCGTGGCCAAGATTTGGTAAAGTGGCATAAGGGGGGGTGTTTTGCCACTGATTGAATTTAGGTCACTTCAGGTTTTGCCATTATATTGGTTAGGAAATCATTTGTCTGGTTTTAGAATACTTTTGATTTTGGAATTTTATATAAGGACATGTGGACCTGGACTGTCCACTGTCAGAACCTTAAAGTAAAATACTTGCCATCAAAAATTGCAGAAAATAGTTCTTAAAGAGCTTTGTTTGTTCTTCATGAACCATGATATTTGTCTAGTTACCCAGACACTGTGTTTGCCTTAGAACCTATTCTTTGAACCAAAATGTCCTTGCCAAGATTATTTCTGAGAATATTGATATATGTATAAATATGTATACTAGTTTTGAAATGGGACACACCAGAACTCCCAAAGTATGTATGTGTCAGAAAATGAGACTTAGTAAGACTTTCTACTTGAGATACTTCCAATTTCCTTCTCTGGTTTTTAAAATGTAAATTGTATATTTATGCAAATTATATAACTGTTATAAAAATCATATGTATTTAAATTTTTGAGATAATCAAAAGAGGCATGTTTTCAAATATTGAAGGAAAATTTATGTATACGTTCCTTATTTTTCTTCAAGTAAGAAAAATAAAATATTATTGTTATAGTATTAACATCAATAATAATCATAGCCTATATATAAACAATACATTCTGATCCAGATATTCTAATATCTGGATAATATCTAAGAATTCTTTGTTTATTGTGTCTCATTAGACCTTACAACAACTATATGAGGTACACATTATTCTCATTTACTTAGATTAACTACAGAGCTAACTGCACATTGAATTACTTACATTAGTTGATATATAAGTAAATTAACCAAATTATGTAATTTTCAATTCAACAGCCAAGTTGAATATATCATGCTGAGCTAAACATTAAAAATAGTGGGGCACAGTTTGGCTGGAGATGTTACAGCAGCCTGTCTAATTTTTCCCTCACTCTACAGAATGATTGTCCTATAACACATAGCAAATACTCCATAACTGTATGTTGAATTAAAACATTGGACTGTCCTCAGATAGAGAACTTGCCACACCACTACATGACAAAAGTTTCACTGAGAGTGGAACCAAGTTGTGTGGGATCCCAGGTTTTCTCTGGCTTTTATTACTGAGAAACACACCATAAGGCTCATTGTCAGACTTGATTTCAACAACTTTGCTAAGTAAAAAACTCTTTCCTTTTAATAACTGCTATATGGCACACCTGTTTTCATATATTTTTACTGGGAATTAATTGTAAAATAATATTTTCTTACTGATAAAGCATAATTCACAACCTATCAGAACACTCTTCAAGAAAATTAGAAGGCATTTTAAAAAAAGAATTATAATTCAGAATAAAATTATGCCACGATACTAGCAAAGTTATATTGGTGATTAGGTACAGGAGTGTTTTCTCAGTCTTCTTCAATTATCTGTATTATATATTTTTCTATAATAATCATGTAAGAATGTTCAAATAGAAAATCTATAACAAGCTGTGTTGAAAATATAAGTCCAAAAAAGTGAAAAGAATCCATTAGCACAGAGAGTCAAGAAAAGTTAAAATCTTACTTAAATTAAGTCAAGGTTTTTAGGAAATAAAAGAATATGATATAAAACAACTATTTTCCTAAAATATTTCAATTATTGCTTAAAATATTTCAATAGCTAGAACATATGATTTATACATATAATAAAATTCTTAACTATAATGTAGTAAAGGTTAAAACATTAAACCAGTACAAATGAAAAGTATTTTTCTGGATGCTATGGACTGGAAACACACTACATTTAGAAAATGTTTTTCCCTTTTCGACAGAATTGGCTGTCATTTCACTGTCTGGAAATAAAAACCAAACATGACTATTTTCCTATAATGTTTGGAAATATGTACCACATATTTAATCCAAGGAATGAGGCAAAGGTATATTTTTTATTTATATTATCATAGAAGAGTTTATTGACCCAGATATAATATTTTCTGAATCCATTTGGTAAAACTTCAGCTATTTGGCTGTAAATTATTCATCGTGCCAAACATTTAATTATATGTAAAAATACTGTAAACCAAGAACTTAAAACAAGTCAGTTTAATAACAGAATAGATTCTGAAAGCACAAACTATACTGTCAAACATTCTATTTGGTAGATGTATAAAATCTGGAAAACAGACTGAAATAAAATAGATTTCTTTGTTGAATTTTAAACAAGACCATATAACGTAAGTTCTTAAAATGAGAACATTATCATTTTCTTCTTTATCCCACTGGTGATAAACACTGGAAGAGATAACATATTATACATTTGAAAAGAATTATTCATTTCCATGTTATTATTATTTTTAAAACTATTTGAGTAAACTCAAATGTTAAGTTTTCATAAGCGTTCACAATTTTAAATCCCAGTTAATAAAGATCTTAGAGTTGTTTTTGATTAAAACAAAATTTTAAAGACAACTTTTTTAGAGCAGTTTTAGGCTCATACCAAATTTAAGAAGATACAGAGATAACCCAAATACACCCTGCCCCCAAACATGCATAGACTCTGTCCACTATCAACATCCCCTAGCAGGGTGGTACATTTGTTACAAGTGCTGAATCTACATTGAAACATCATTATCACCCAAAGTCATAGTTTACATTAGGGTTCACTCTTGGAGTTGTATTATATTCTATGGGTTTGGACAAATGTATCCACCATTATAGTATCAATACAGAGTATTTCCACTACCCTAAAAATCTTCTATGTTCCACCTATTCATCTTTCCCTTCCCCCTAACCTCTGGCAACCACTAATCTTTTTACTGTCTTTATAGTTTTGCCTTTTCTAGAATGTCATATAGTTGGAGCCATACAGTATGTAGTCTTTTCATACTGGCTTCCTTCACTTAGTAATATGCACGTAAGCTACCTCCATGTATTTTCATGGCTTGATGGCTCATTTCTTGTGGGGCTGAATAATATTCCATTGACTGGATGTACCATAGTTTATTTATCTTTTCACCTACTGAGGGACATCTTGGTTGCTTCCAAGATTTGGAAATTATGAATAAAGCTTCTATAAACAGTTGTGTGCAGATTTTTGTATAGACATAAATTTCCAATTCCTTTGTGCACGTGCTAAGGTGTTGATTGCTGGATCCTATGGTTGGAGTATGTTTAGTTTTGTAAGCATTCACTGTCTTCAATAGTGGCTGTATCATTTTCCATTCCCACCAGCAGTCAATGAGAGTTCCTGTTGCTCTACATCCTTGTCAGCATTTGGTGTTCAGCGTTCTGGATTTTGGCCGTTTTAGTAGATGTGTGGTGGTATCCCACTGTTTTTTAAAATTTCGTTTCCTGTTGATATATGCTGTGGAGTATCTTTCCATAACCTTTTTTGCTATCTATATATCTTCTTTGTTGAGGTATTTGTTAAGATCTTTGGCCTATTTTTTAATTGAGTTTTATCTTTTCTTACTATTGAGGTTTAAGAGTTCTTTTTATATTTTGGAAACAATTCTTTATCAGATATGCCATTTGAATATGTTTTCTTTTAGTCCGTGGCTTGCCTTTTCATTCTCTTAATAATGTGTTTCACAGAACAAAAATTTTTATTTTTAATGAAGTGTAACTTACCAATTTTCTTTCATGGATTGAGTCTTTGGCATTTTATCTAGGGTCAATGCCAAACCCTAGGTCATCCAGATTTTCTCCTATGTTATCTTTCAGGAATTTTATGGTTTTGCATTTCACATTTAAGTCTGTGATTCATTTTGAGTTAATTTTTGTGAAAGGTATAAGGTCTATGTCTAGATTCACTATTTTGCGTGTGGGTGCCCACTTGTTCCAGCACCATTTGTTTAAAAACAATTGTCACTCCATTGTATTTCCTTTGTCCTTTGTCAAAGATCAGTTGACTATATTTATGGAAGTCTATTTCTGGGCTCTCTACTCTATTCCATTGATCTATTTGTCTATTTTTTTTTCCAGTATCACACTGTCTTCACTACTGTATCTTTATCATAAGTCTTGAGTTAAGTAGTGTAAGTAAGAGCCTAACTTCACTAAGCATTGGTTAGTAAGCACAGATGGCCTAATTACATTGACCAGTCTCTCATTCAGCTTCCTCCAGTACTTGTCTACTACCTCACCTCGGCACTTAAAAACCCTCCTGCCTTACCTCATGTAGTTTTTCCTTACTGAAATCTGGTATTCCAGTGAAACGGCTCTGACTAAGATCTCTAGGAACTGCTTAATGCTGAATGCAGTGAAGTTTGTTCAGTCTTTATCTTATTTGACTCGTCTGTGGTATTAGATTCTGCTGACAAAGATTTCACTTTTCTTTTCATTGTCATTGTTCATTTGAATTAATTTCTAATTTTAAATTTATACTTATTAAAAATAGCAAAAAAAAGAAATAAACAAAAGAAAATAGAAAATCCTTTGATTATCACTCCTCATTAATCTCAGGAGTAACCACCAATAACATTTTTTAATTAACCTCCAGTCTGACTTTTATAAACACATAAATGACAATAGCTATACTCAATTTTGAATCATATTACATTATGGTCAGAGAACATGGCCTTATAATTTTTTTAAAAAGTATTAACATTTTCCTTATGAATTTCATTATTGTTTGTTGAATCCAAAGTTCTATAACTGTATGTAATGAGAGGTTAAACTAACATATGAAAATTAGCTTAAGACAGATCTTATGGGAAGAATTTACAAAGGAAATGTTTAAAAAACCAGTTAGATCATGCTAATCTGGAAACCTCAGCTAGGTTGAGAAATGTAAATGGGTCAGAGAGTAGAGAAAGTTACCTTCTACATTCACCTTAAACTTAGAAAATGGGAGTTGCAAGGGGGAACACAGGAGAGCTTGAAATGTGTTCCCTGTGGTGGAGAGACAGCCATGTAGTGCATGTCTGAGAATGCTGATGGAGCTGGAGCAGCAGAGTGAGGGTTGCACTGAGTGGCCAAAGCCTAGAGGCATCAGGACTTCGGATGCAGGACTGTTTCCTATTGACCAGATGTAGAAAGCCCTTGAAGGAAATTGTGCTGACCTGAGGCTGTTTTAGGTTCTAACGAAAGAGCACTTAGATGGATTTCTCAGGGTATATGCCCAGTAGTGGGATTGCAATAGCCAGGACATGGAAGCAACCTAAGTGTCCATCATCAGATGAATGGATAAAGAAGATGTGGCACATATATACAATGGAATATTACTCAGCCATGAAAAGAAATGAAATTGATTTATTTGTAGTGAGGTGGAGAGCGAAGTAAGTCAGAAAGAGAAAAACAAATACAGTATGCTAACACATATGGAATCTAAGAAAGAAAAAAAAAAGGTCATGAAGAACCTAGGGGTAAGACGGGAATAAAGACACAGACCTACTAGAGAATGGACTTGAGGACATGGGGAGGGGAAGGGTAAGCTGGGACAAAGTGAGAGAGTGACATGGACATATATACACTACCAAATGTAAAATAGATAGCTAGCGGGAAGCAGCTGCATAGCACAAGGAGATCAGCTCAGTGGTTTTTGACCACCTAGAGGGGTGGGATAGGGTGGGTGGGAAGGAGGGAGACGCAAGAGGGAAGAGATATGGGAACATATGTATTTGTATAACTGATTCATTTTGTTATAAAGCAGAAACTAACACACCATTGTAAAGCAATTATACTCCAATAAAAATGTTAAGAAGAAAAAAAAAGCACTTAGATGAATGGAGAGACTCCGACAGCAAGAGGCTAGAAGCAAATGCCATATTCCTAGTGTCACCAAACCAGCTTTGTTTGCCTGATGTGCAGCAGACCAAATGCTGAGATGCTGAGGTATGCAGCAGAGAAATGGTTTGTTTACAAAAAAGGAGGTGGGCTATAAAAAAAAACAAATAAAATTAAATTAAAAAAAAGATAAGGAGATGGGAGAAGAAGTCTCAAATCCAGTTCCCCAAAGGCCTGGGGCTTAAGATATTTATGAGATAAGGAAGTAGGGTGGTCTGAGGTGTGGAGAAAGACAACTGGAGGTGAGAAAAAGGTGACGTAATTAGTGTTCTGTATGGTGTATCTGAGTTAAGTGTTTCTTCATGGGATGTATGTTCAGAAAATGACAGCATTAGCATGATCTGAGGGTAGAGTTTTCGGCCCTCTTACATCAAAAGGTCATCCATCAGACATTTGTGCAGGCCTGTTGAATGGTCAGTGGTCTGACCAGTTTGATCAGAGCAAGACTAACTCCACGTTCCTAAAAAACAATTTAAGCAACCTTTACTAGAGCAACCCGTACATCAGAGGTGTTATTTATTGGGGGCGGGTAAAGGAGTCTTGTGGTATATTGTCTAAGCTATGTGAAGTTGGGAGGTTATGTAATTTGCAAGAATGATTAAGGCAAGCTTGATTTATGAAGGCAGGTTACAAGATATTGTTTATTAAGCAAGTTATAGTTTAAGGGATCTATCTAACTGATGACTCAGTTTCACTGGTGACTATAGAAGGAGTTACAGGAGAATACTTAGAATAGTGGTGTATCAGGCTGACCAAGTAAACCAGAGAAGAATGTGTCTCAGTTCTTAGCAATAAAATTCTCTTAAAAATGCATAAAAATAACTCTCAAGAGTCATCTTAACCATCTTCAAGATCCAGAGAGCCTGAAGTCACCTGACCAGCTAAGAACTCACCCATCCCCTCACCTCCTTTAGAATTCTAATTATTTATTAGGATTTTATTTTATTAGATGTTTGTTTATGTCTATTTGTATGTGTCTTTGCCTGGATTATACTCTTTTTCTTTTTTCTAATAAATTTATTTTATTTATTTTTATTTTTGACTGTGTTGGGTCTTTGATGCTGCTCGCAGGCTTTTCTCTAGTTGCAGCAAGCCGGGGCTACTCTTCATTGCAGGGTGCGAGCTTCTCATTGGGTGGCTACTTTTGTCGCAGAGCACGGGCTCTAGGTGCGTGGGCTTCAGTAGTTTTGGCACTCGGGCTCAGCAGTTGTGGCTGGCAGGCTCTAGAGCACAGGCTCAGTAGTTGTGGCTCATGGGCTTAGTTGCTTTGTGGCGTGTGGGATCTTCCCAGAGCAGGGCTTGAACCCATGTTCCCTGCATTGGCAGGCAGATTCTTAACCACTGTGCCACCAGGGAAGCCCCTGGATTATATTCTTTTTCATTAAAGCTTGTGTTCTCTTCTTTTTTTTAAAGGAGTTGTTTTATTTTTAATATTTATTTATTTATTTTTAAATTTTTTGTCCGCGCCCTGCAGCATGCAGGATTTTAGCTCCCCGAGCAGGGATCAAACCAATGCCCCTTGCAGTGGAAGCGTGGAGTCTTAACCACTGGACCACCAGGGAAGTCCCTAAGCTTGTGTTCTTTACATATAATTTATGCATATATAGGATGTTAGTCATTTGTCTGCCATGTCTGCTGCAAATAGTTTTTCCAAAGTGTTATTTGCCTTTTATTTTTTTGCATTTTGTATTTACCTTTTAAAAAACTGCATTGATACCCAGTTTATTTGTTTCCATAAATTGTGGTCACCTTTAGTAGAGTTTTGCAGTGTTTTGCAAACCTGAGTATACCATCTTCCATCATCTAGTTTGCAAACTACAACACATGGCCCACAGGCCAAATCCATCAGTCACATCCTGCCACTATCTGGTTTTGTACAGTCCACAAACTAAGAAGGTTTTTACATGTTTATATGGCTTAAATGATACAAAAATGATAATTCTTAACACATGAAAACCATACAAAGTTCAAATTTTAGTGTCCAAAATAAAATTTTGTTGGAACATATACATTTTTTTTCTGTACCTTATATTTACATGATTTTGCTTGAAAAGTAATTCTTTAATATGGGATCCCTTGGCATCAGTATTTCTTTAGACATAGGCATTAGACTGAGTAACATGAAACTCTGTTGAAAAAAATCAAATACCTTCAAAGATTTGAATATTCATCTTTCTGATTTTCCTGTATGACATTCTTAGAAAAAAACATGATGTCAATGTTATCTGTATTTCTTTTTCCATTTTCTACCAATTTTTATCCCAGTAAAAAAAGAATAAACAGTAATTTTTATTCTGTTTTGATCATAATTTCTGAATTATAGCGATTGGCTTTACTGTGTATGCTACAGGTCAGGAAGTCTAAACAGTGAAAGTTTTTAGAGTATTAGAGTGTTTAGTTCACATGATGAGTTCATAATTTGTTACAGACATAACAATGAATACCAACTAGATTCAAATCAACATATTTTATGTAAGAGTAAGTTTCTCCATCCCAGATGCAGAAATGGTACTAATAGGAGATGATTTGCCTTCAGTTCATGTTTAGGAAAGGTAACCAAGCGTCTGGAAGTCAGTAGGTAAATTTCTGAATGGGAGAGGAATTAATTCTAACCATAAGAACAAGACAATGGGCTTTGATGTTCTTTCCTAAATCATTAACTTAAGCTTTGGGGAAATAAACAGTAACAGGTAATATATACTGAATGTCCACCAAAAGCCATGCTCTAAACCAATTTATATGTTACTTCATTTACTTATCACAGTTTATTGTTAACATTTTAAAATGAGGAAATAGTGGTTCAGAAAAGTTAAATAACTTTCTCAGAATCACATAATTATTAAGGGGCAAAGAGAGATGAGTCATTGTCCTTGGATACTGTATCATCACAGGAGAAGGGGGTCTGACTCCAGCTTCTCCAAAAATTTCAACTCTATAAACAATGGTCTTAACTGAGCATACACATTGAGAGTCAGTTCACCTATCTCCTATTGGAAGTCGAAGATGAACTGTACAGTGGGCTGGAGAGTGCCCAGAAACCCATGCCCCTCTTCCTCACAACCCTCACAGCCCTAGCACCATTCTCTACTGTGAGTCACTAGGCTACCCTCACTGGCCCCTATCCTTATTGTTAGTATCCATGATAAACCCTGCCTCCCAAGCCTTCCACACCCTTTGCTATGTCCTTTCCTTTCTCTCCAACTCGCATGTTTTCTCAGTGTCTGGATTTCTTGGTCCATCTTATGCAAGATTCCTCAGTTTGTTCAACTTCTCTAAATTCACCATTCATCTTCTTGCACTCATGAAAACCTGGCTTTCTCCAGAGGAACCTGCCACTGCTATAGCTCTCAAATTGTGTTTTTTTGTTTGTTTGTTTTTTTGTCTGTTTGTTTTATTTTTTCCCCTGATAACTCTTGTACTACCAGCCTGAAATATTGGATGGGTGCTTTTGTCATCCTTACTCTATCCTCCCCAACAACTTACCCAAATTTTCCTATATTTGAATCCAATGTCATCAGACTAATACCCTGCTATTGCCATTTACCTTCAGGGAGTTGTCTCTCATTTTATGATGGCCTTAATTTCTTACTCACTCTTTACTTCTGAGACTGCTCTTGTTCTTATTATGTGAGTGGATAATTCTTTCTAGCAGCCTTCCTCCCCTCAAATACTCCTGTTCTCCACACACTTCCTTAGTTATTCAATCTCATGGCCATTCCCCAAACCTTGACATTACTGTTAACTGAACTTCTGCATAATTTTAACCATGTTTCACAATTACTAACCAATATCTTTTAAGCTCATTTCCGTTAGAACCCCAATGCCAACAACCTAGCAGGCCTACTGGGAATTTCAATCCATTGATTCTCTCAGTGTTCATCATTCTTTACCTCATTTATGTCTTTTTACCCACACTGCCTAGAATAAACCTTATGGTAAGTTCTTATACAGATACTACCTAACTGTAGTCTATGAACTTTTTCTGCTTTCTTTTTTAAAATTAATTAGTTTATTTATTTTTCTTCTTATTAGTCATCCATTTTATACGCATCAGTGTAGACATGTCAATCCCAGTTTCCCAGTTCATCCCACTCCCCCACCCCCCGCTGCGTTCCCCCCTTGGTGTCCATACATTTGTTCTCTACTTCTGTGTCTCAATTTCTATTCTGCAAACTGGTCCATCTGTAACGTTTTCTAGGTTCCACATATATGCGTTAATATACGATATTTGTTTTTCTCTTCCTGATTTACTTCACTCTGTGTAACAGTCTCTATATCCATCCACGTCTCCACAAAAGACCCAATTTCATTCCTTTTTATGGCTGAGTAATATTCCATTCCACATCTTCTTTATCCATTAATCTGTTGATGGACATTTGGGTTGTTTCCATGTCCTGGCTATTGTAAATAGTGCTGCAATGAACACTGGGGTGCATGTGTCTTTTTGAATTATGGTTTTCTCAGGGTATGTGCCCAGTAGTGGGATTGCTGGGTCATATGGTAATTCTATTTTTAGTTCTTTAAGGAACCTCCATGCTGTTCTCCAAAGTGGCTATATCAATTTACATTCCCACGAACAGTGCAAGAGGGTTCCCTTTTCTCCACACCCTCTCCAACATTTGTTGTTTGTAGATTTTCTGATGATGCCCATTCTAACTGGTGTGAAGTGATACCTCATTGTAGTTTTGATTTGCATTTCTCTAATAATTAGTGATGTTGAGCAGCTTTTCTTGTGCTTCTTGGCCATCTGAATGTCTTCTTTGGAGAAATGTCTATTTAGGTCTTCTGCCCAGTGTTGGATTGGGTTGTTTGTTTTTTTAATATTGAGGTGCATGACCTGTTTATGTATTATGGAGATTAATCCTTTGTCTGATGATTCATTTACAAATATCTTCTCCCATTCTGAGGGTTGTCTTTTCGTCTTTTTTATGGTTTCCTTTGCTGTGCAAAAGCTTTTACGTTTCATTAGGTACCATTTTTTAATTTTTGTTTTTATTTCCATTACTCAAGGAGGTGGATCATAAAATATCTTGCTGTGATTTATGTCAAAGAGTGTTCTTCCTATGTTATCCTCTAAGAGTTTTATAGTGTCTGCTCTTATATTTAGGTCTCCAATCCATTTTGAGTTTTTTTTGTGTATGGTGTTAGGGAGTGTTCTAATTTCATTCTTTTACAAGTAGCTGTCCAGTTTTTCCAGAACCACTAACTGAAGAGACTGCCTTTTCTCCATTGTATATCCTTGCCTCCTTTGTCATAGATGAGTTGACCATATGTGGGTGGGTTTATCTCTGGGCTTTCTATCCTGTTCCCTTGATCTATATTTCTGTTTTTGTCCCAGTACCATATTGTCTTGATGACTGTAGCCTTGTAGTATAGTTTGAATTAGGGATCCTGATTCCTCCAGCTCCATTTTTTTCCCTCAAGACTGCTTTGGCTATTCAGGGTCTTTTGTGTCTCTATACAAATTTTAAGGCTTTTTGTTCTAGTTCTGTAAAAAATACCATTGGTAATTTGATGGGAATTGCATTGAATCTGTAGATTGCTTTGGATAGTATAGTCATTTTCACAATATTGATTTTTCCAATCCAAGAACTCCATCTGTTGGTATCATCTTTATTTTCTTTCATCAGTGTCTTATAGTTTTCTGCATACAGGTCTTTTGTCTCCCTAGGTAGGTTTATTCCTAGGTATTTTTTTCTTTTTGTTGCAATGGTAAATGGGAGTGTTTCCTTAATTTCACTTTCAGATTTTTCATCATTAGTATATAGGAATGCAAGAGATTTCTGTGCATTAATTTTGTATTCTGCAACTTTACCAAATTCATTGATTAGCTCTAGTAGTTTTCTGGTATCATCTTCAGGATCCTCTATGTATAGTATCATGTCATCTGCAAACAGTGACAGTTTTACTTCTTCTTTTCCAATTTGTATTCCTTTTATTTCTTTTTCTTCTCTGATTGCCATGGCTAGCACTTCCAAAACTATGTTGAATAATAGTGGTGAGAATGGACATCCTTGTCTTTTTCCTGATCTTAGAGGAAATGCTTTCAGTTTTTCACCATTGAGAATGATGTTTGCTGTGGGGTTTTCACATATGGCCTTTATTATGTTGAAGTAGGTTTCCTGTATGCTCACTTTGTGGAGAGTTTTTTTCATAAATGGATGTTGAATTTTGTCAAAAGCTTTTCCTGCATCTATTGAGATGACCATATGGTTTTTTTCTTCAATTTATTAATATGGTGTATCACATTGATTGATTTGCATTTATTGAAGAATCCTTGCATATCTGGGATAACCAACTTGATCATGGTGTATGATCCTTTTAATTTGTTGTTGGATTCTGTTTGCTAGTATTTTGTTGAGGATTTTTGCATCTATATTCATCAATGATATTAGTCTGTAATTTTCTTTTGTTTTAGTATCTTTGTCTGGTTTTGGTATCAAGGTGATTGTGGCCTCATAGAATAAGTTTGGGAGTGTTCCTTCCTCTGCAATTTTTTGGAAGAGTTTGAGAAGGAAGGGTGTTAGCTCTTCTCTAAATGTTTGATAGAATTCACCTGTGAAGCCATCTGGTCCTGGACTTTTGTTTGATGGAAGATTTTTAATCACAGTTTCAATTTCATTACTTGTGATTGCTCTGTTCATATTTTCTATTTCTTCCAGGTTCAGTCGTGGAAGGTTATACCTTTCTAAGAATTAGTCCATTTCTTCCAGGTTGTCCATTTTATTGGCCTAGGGTTGCTTGTAGTAGTCTCTTAAGATGCTTTGTATTTCTGCTGTGTCTGCTGTAACTTCTCCTTTTTTATTTCTAATTTTATTGATTTGAGTCCTACCCTCTTTTTCTTGATGAGGCTGGCTAATGGTTTATCAATATTGCTTATCTTCTCAATGAATCAGCTTTTCGTTTTATTGATCTTTCTATTGTTTTCTTTGTTTCTATTTCATTTATTTTCGCTCTGATCTTTATGATTTCTTTCCTTCTGCTAACTTTGGGTTTTGTTTGTTCTTCTTTCTCTAGTTC
Source organism: Grampus griseus (assembly GCF_964374135.1). Classification (NCBI taxonomy): domain Eukaryota; kingdom Metazoa; phylum Chordata; class Mammalia; order Artiodactyla; family Delphinidae; genus Grampus; species Grampus griseus. Next base: position 10,905,229 of record NC_139007.1, on the reverse strand, counting down.
CTTTAGGTGTGAAGTTAGATTGTTTATTTGAGATTTTTCTTGTTTCTTGGGAGGCTTGTATAACTATAAACTTCCCTCTTAGAACTGCTTTTGCTTCATCCCATAGGATTTGGATCATCGTGTTTTCATTGTCATTTGTCTCTAGGTATTATTTGATTTCCTCTTTGATTTCTTCAGTGATCTCTTTGTTATTTAGTAACGTATTGTTTAGCCTCCATGTTTTTGTGTTTTTTATGATTTTTCCCTGTAATTGATTTCAAATCTCATGGCATGTTGGTCAGAAGAGATGCTTGGTATGATTTCAGTTTTCTTAAATTTACTGAGGCTTGATTTGTGACCCAAGATGTGATCTATCCTGGAGAATGTTCCATGCACACCTGCGAAGAAAGTGTAATCTGCTGTTGTTGGATGGAATGTCCTACAAATATCAATTAAGCCTATCTGGTCTACTGTGTCATTTAAAGCTTCTGTTTCCTTATTAATTTTCTGTTTGGATCATCTGTCTATTGGTGTAAGTGAGGTGTTAACATCCCCCACTATTATTGGGTTACTGTCGATCTCCTCTTTTATAGTTGTTAGCAGTTGCCTTATTTATTGAGGTGCTCCTATGTTGGGTGCATATATATTTATAATTGTTATATATTCTTCTTGGATTGATCCCTTGATCATTATGTAGTGTCCTTCCTTGTCTCTTGTAACATTCTTTATTTTAAAGTCTTTTTTTATCTGATATGAGTATTGTTACTCCAGCTTTCTTCTGATTTCCATTTGCATGGAATATCTTTCTCCATCCCCTCACTGTCAGTCTGTATATGTCCCTAGGTCTGAAGTGGGTCTCTTGTAGACAGCATTTATATGTGTCTTGTTTTTGTAACCAGTCAGCAAGCCTGTGTCTTTTGGTTGGAGCATTTAATCCATTCACGTTTAAGGTAATTATCGATATGTATGTTCCTATTACCATTTTCTTAATTGTTTTGGGTTTGCTTTTGTAGGTCCTTTTCTTTTCTTGTGTTTCCCACTTAGAGAAGTTCCTTTAGCATTTTTTGTAGACCTGGTTTGGTGGTGCTGAATTCTCTTAGTTTTTGTTTGTCTGTAAAGCTTTTGATTTCTCCATCGGATCTGAATGAGATCCTTGCCAGGTAGAATAATCATGGCTGTAGATTCTTCCCTTTCATCACTTTAAGTATATCATGCCACTCTGTTCTGTCCTGTAGAGTTTCTGCTGAGAAATCAGCTGGTAACCTTATGGGAGTTCCCTTTTATTTTATTTGTCATTTTTCCCTTGCTGCTGTCAATAATTTTTCTTTAATTCTTGCCAATTTGATTACTATGTGTCTCGGTGTGTTTCTCCTTGGGTTTATCCTGTATGGGACTCTGTGCTTCCTGGACTTCGGTGGCTATTTCTTTTCCCATGTTTGGGAAGTTTTTAACTATAATCTCTTCAAATATTTTCTCTGGTCCTTTCTCTTTCTCTTCTCCTTCTGGGACCCTTATAATGCAAATGTTATTACATTTAATGTTGACCCAGAGTTATTTTAGACTGTCTTCATTTCTTTTCATTCTTTCATTCGTTTTTCTTTATTCTGTTCTGCAGCAGTGAATTCCACCATTCTGTCTTCCAGATCACTTATCCGTTCTTCTGCCTCAGTTATTCTGCTATTGATTCCTTCTAGTGTAGTTTTCATGTCAGTTATTGTATTGTTCATCTCTGTTTGTTTGTTCTTTAATTCTTCTAGGTCTTTGTTAAACATTTCTTGCATCTTCTTTCTCTTTGCCTCCATTCTTTTTCCGAAGTCCTGGATCATCTTCACTATCATTATTCTGAATTCTTTTTCTGGAAGATTGCCTATCTCCATTTCATTTATTTATTTTCTGGGGTTTTATCTTTTTCTTTCATCTGGTACATAGCCCTCTGCCTTTTCATGTTGTCTATCTTTCTGTGAATGTGCTTTTTTTCCACAGGCTGCAGGATTGTAGTTCTTCTTGCTTCTGTGTCTGCCCTCTGGTGGATGATGCTATCTAAGAGGCTTGCCTCTGTTTTCTTATATCAACTGATTATTAAATAAATTCTTACATATTAGCGAATATTCATTGTAAGAACAAGGTGCATAATACACAAAGATATTAAAGTGTTACTTTGAGTGTGGAAGTATCTGTTAAGGTTTGGGTGAAGTTTAAGTACCCAAACGCTACTATCATTTATCCTCTCTACTTTTGGAGTTCTAAACTAATAGAAGGTGGCACAAATGAATGAAAGTCATGTATGAAATAATATAACAATTTTATCAGTTCTTTGGAAGGTGTTTAATATAATAGAGCAAAGATGTAACAAAGACTTGATTTTTGAGTGTGGCCTAGATGTCATGCCAAATTGGATTTCCTCATGAGTATCCTGAATGTGAATATTGGAACCCACATACTCATGCATGCTTATGCAAAGAGATTGTGATTATGGGGAAGTTACCAAGTCTTTTTACCTGAATAGCCTCATATTATAGGACCTGGATTGAAAGAAAAAAGGACAGACTTCTCCTAGCAGAAAGAAACCCTGTCCAGGTGGAACCAGAAAGAAGAAATCCTGATGCATTTGTAGTGGAAGACGAGGTGAGAAATAAAGTATTGTTAACTGTAAGGTATAGTAAACTGACACATCACTGAATGTAGCCCAATTATTTCATATTCTGGACAAGCAACTCCTCTTGCCAGAAAGAGGACATAGGAAAGTACTTAAGAGAGGAGAGTTTGAATGGGGAGAATCAGATGTTCGTGACCAGAGAGGTATGTGCTGCTGGGATACATAAGATGTCTCCTACAAAATGTCACTTCTCCAAGGTTGGGAAACATAACCAACCTACCAGATACATAGAAACAAAAACAGCAAATTGAGCAAAATAAGGTGACAGAGGAACATGTTCCAAACAAAGGAATGATATAAAACCCCAGAAGAACAGCTAAGTAAAGTGGAGATAGGCAACCTACCCAATAAAGAGTTCAAGGTAATGATTCTAAAGTTGATCAGAGAACTTGGGAGAAGAATGGATGAACAGAATGAGAAGTTTTAAAAAAACAGAAAATATGAAGAAGAATCAAAGATGAAGAATATAATAACCAAAATTAAAAATACACTAGAAGGAATAAACAGCAGATTAAGTGATACAGATGAATGGGTTAGCAAGCTGGAAGACAGGAAGTGGAAATCACTGAAGCTGAAAGAAAAAGAAAAAAGAATAAAAAGAAATGAGTAGAGTTTAAGAGACCTCTGGGACAACATCAAATGCACCAACATTTGCATTATAGGGGTCTCAGAAGGAGAAGAGAGAAAGGGGAAGAAAATATATTTGAAGAGATAATAGCTGAAAACTTCCCTAACATGGGAAAGGAAACAGACATCCAGGTCAAGGAAGCACAGAGAATCCCAAACAGAATCAACCCAAAGAGGACCACACTAAAACACATTGTGATTAAAATGGCAAAAATTAGAGATAAAGAGAAAATATTAAAAGCAGCAAGGGGAAAGCAACTAGTTATGTACAAGGGAACTCCCATAAGGCTATCAGCCAACTTTTCAGCAGAAATTCTGCAGGCCAGAAGGGAGTGGCACAATATATCTAAAGTTGTGGAAGGAAAAAACCTACAATAAAGAAATTCTACCTGGCAAGGCTTTCAATCAGATTTGACAGAAAAATCAAAAGTTTTACAGAGAAGCAAAACCTTGTGATGCTGTCTTTTGTTCAGCATCACAAGAACAGCTTTACAAAAAATGTTCAAGGGAATTCTTTAAGCAAAAAAGAAAGGGACACAACTAGAAACATAAAAATTATGAAAGGAAAAATTCATTGGTAAAGGCAAATATAAACTAAAGATAGCAAATCAATGACATACAAAGCTAGTAGGAAAGTTAAAAGACAAAAGTAATAAAATCATTTATTCCCCAATAAATAGTTAAGGGATACACATATGATAATATGTAAAATGTTATTTCAAAAATAGTAATTGTGGTAAGGGGAGAGTTAAAGTACAGGGTTCTTAAAATGCTTTTGATATTAAAAGATCAGCAACTTAAAATAATTATATATATATAATTATATATATATAGACTGCTATATATATAAACCTCTCAGTAACCACAAATAAAAAAAACCTATAATAGATAAAGACACAAAAAGAAACAGGAATCCAAATATAACACTAAACATAGTTCAAATCACAAGGGATGAAAACAAAAGAAGAAAGGAACAAAAAAGCACTATATAAACAACTCAAAAACAATTAACAAAATATCAATAAGTACATAGATATCATTCATTACTAATTTGTATGGACTATATGCTCTAATCAAAGATAAAGCATGGCTAAATGGATTCAAAACAAAGCCTCATATATATGCTATATGCAAGAGATTCACTTCAGATCTAAAAGCATATAGAGATTGAGTGTAAGGGGATGAAAAACAGTATTCAATGCAAATGGAAATCAAAAGAAAGCCCAGGTAGCAATACTCATATGAGACAAAATACACTTTTAAACAGGCTGTAACAAAGAAGAATATTATATGATGATCAAGGGATGAATCCTAGAAGAAGATATAACAATTGTAAATATATATGCATCCAACATAGAAGCACCTAAATATATAAGGCAAATATTAACACACATAAAGGGAGAAATAGACAGTAACACAATAGTAGTAGGGAACTTTAACACCTCACTTACATCAATGGACAAATCATCCAAACAGAAAATCAATAAGGAAACGTCTTAAATGACACATTATACCAGATAGAATTAATGGATATCTATAGGACATTCCATGTAAAAACAACAGAATACACATTCTTTCCAAGTGCACCTGGAACAGTCTCCAGGATAGATCACATGCTAGGCCACAAGTCTCAGTAAATTTAAGCAAATTGAAATCATATCAAGCATGTTGTAAAATACTACAGTGTTTTAAGGCTAGAACTCAGCTACTAGAAAAAAATGCAAAAAATGTACAAACACATGGAGGCTAAATATTATGTTACTAAATAACTAATGGATCACTGAAGAAATCAAAGAAGCAATAAAAAGAAATACATGGAGATAAATGAAATAAAAACACAATGACCCAAAATCTATGGGGTGTAACAAAAGCAGTTCTAAGAGAAACATTCATAGCTATACAAGCCTACCTTGGGAAACAAGAAAAATCTCAAACAATCTAAACTTACTTACACCTAAAGTAACTAGAAAAAAAAAGAATAAAATCCAAACTTAATAGAAGAAATCATAAAAATTAGGACAGGAATAAATAGAGACTAAAACAGCAATAGAAATGTTCCATAAAACTAAGAACTGGTGCTTTGAAAAGACAAATAAAACTAATAAACCTTCAGCCAGATTCATCAGAAAGAAAGAGCAGGGGCTACTCTTCGTTGCAGTGTGAGGGCTTCTCATTGCAGTGGTTTCTCTTGCTGTGAAGCATGGGCTCTAGGCACATGGGCTCCAGTAGTTGTGCCTCGAGGGCTCTAGAGCGCAGGCTCAGTAGTTGTGGCATACGGGCTTTGTAGCTTGACGGCATGTGGGATCTTCCAGGACCAGGGCTTGAACCCATGCCCCTGTATTGGCAGGCAGATTCTTAACCACTGTGCCACCAAGGAAGCCCTGGAAAAATTTGTATTGTTGAAATGACCATACTACCCAAGGTAATCTACCAATTCAATGCAATCCCTGTCAAAATACCACTGGCTTTTTTCACAGAACAAAGGCAAATAATTTAAAAATTTGTATGGAAACACATAAGACCCCCCAATAGCCAAACCAGTCTTGAGAAAAAAGAACAAAGCTGGAGGTATCACACTCCCTGATATCAGACTACACTACAAAGCTACAGTAATTAAAATAGTATGGTACTGGCACAAAAACAGGCACATAAATCAATGGAACACAATAGAGAGCCCAGAAATAAACCCACGTACTTATGATCAATTAATCTTTGATAAAGGAAGCAAGAATATACAATGGGGAAACTCCTAAAGGAAAACATAGGCAGAACAATCTTTAGCAGCAACAATCTTGGTAGCAACATTTTTTTGGGTCTGTCTCCTAAGACATAGGAAACAAAAACAAAAGTAAATAGGACAAAATTAACCTTCAAAAGGTTTGGTACAGCAAACAAAACAATGGACAAAACAAAAAGGCAACCTACTGATTGGGAGAAAATATTTGCAAATGATATGAACAATAAAAGGTTAATATCCAAAATACAAAAACAGCTCATACAACTCAATATCAAAAAAAAATCAATTAAAATATGTAGAAGACCTGAAGAGACTTTTTCTGAAGAAGACATACAGTTGGCCAACAGGCTTATGAAAAGATGCTCAACATCACTAATCATCAGGGAAATGCAAATCAAAACCACAGTGAGATACTACCTCACACCGGTCATATGGCTATCATCAAAAAGACCACAAATAACCACTTTGGTGAGAATGTAGAGAAAGAGGAACCCTTGTATACTGTTGGTGGGAATGTAAATTGGTGCATCCACTGTGAAAACATTATTGAGTTTCCTCAGAAAACTAAAAAAGAACTATCATCCAGCAATTCTATTCCTGGGTATATATCCAAAGAAAATGAAACACTAATTAAAAAATATACATGTACCCCAATGTTCATAGCAGCATTATTTACAATAACTAAAATAGGGAAGCAACCTAAGTCCATCAACAGATGAATGGATAAAGAATATGTGTTATGTGTATATAATGGAATGCTACTTAGTCATAAAAAAGAATGAAATTTTGCCATTTGCAACAACATGGATAGACTTGAAAGCAATTTTGCTTAGCAGATAAGTCAGACAGAGAAAGACTACTACTGTATGGTATCACTTATATGTGGATTCTAAAAATTAAAACAAATGGATGAATACAACAAAACAGAAACAGACTCACAGATATAGACAACCAACTAGTGGTTACTAATGGGGAAACAAAAGATGGGAGGGGTAGGGGATATAAAATAAATAAGCTACAAGGTTATATTGCACCGCATAGGGAATATAGCCAATATTTTATAATAAGTTTAAATGGAGTATCAAGTACAAAAATTTTGAACCACTATGTTGTACACCTGAAAATAATATAATATTGTAAATCAATTATGATTCAATAAAGAAAAAAATTTTAAAGTTCCTATCCTTGGGCAGAATGCATTTCAAAAGGGGGTGATTGTTCACTAATGACAATAAACTGTGGTTAATGTCACGGCTATATAAAATTATATGGGAAGTTAAACAAATTAAAAGTCATTTTTGAGATACTGGAAAGAGAATGAGCTTGTTCGCATAGGCTTTTCAAGATGGGCCTTGAGCTGGGGGAACATTTGAGGTACGTAGCAATTCTCTAGTAATAGAAGTATGCAAAAGGGAGTTCCCTGGTTCTCTAGTGGTTAGGATTTAGCACTTTCACTGCAGAGACCTGGGTTCAGTCCCTGGTTGGGGACCTGAGATTCTGCAAGCCACATGGCATGGCCCCCCCCCAAAAAAAGAAGAAAAAAAACCAAACCCCAACCCCCCCGACATACTGCTGAGTCTGTTCTGAGAAGACTTATCACATTAAAAAAAAAAGTAGGCAAAAATATTTCAGTGGATAGAAGTAACTATATGGGCATGGCAAACAGGTTAGCCTGCTGTAACAAAGAGAGGCAAAATTACTGTGACTTAAAGTAGATAGAAATGTATTTATTCTTAATTAAGATCTGTTTAGTTAGGCCAAGGCTTTGTTAGTGACTTAATGGAGGCCAAAACTATTTCTTCATCTTGTTACTGTCTCTTTCAAAATTAGGTTTCCATCTTGTAGTACAGGATGGCTCCTCTTCTGCCATCATGCTCTCTTTCTAGGAGAAAAGTAAAATAAAGCACAAATCTCAACTGTCTAAAGAAACATCCTGGAAATTTCACACATTTCTTCTACTCCCTTGTCCAAATATTAGCCAGATGGCTACATTGATGTATAGGGGAGGATAGGAAAAGGAATCTTCTGGTAGACCACGTGCCCACCTAAAATTCTGGAGGTTCCATTATTAAAGAAAAGAAAGAAGGTTATGGGAGGAAAAAAGCTGTTGTTGCTAAGTATGGAAGTGAATTTCCCCAAATTATCTCTTCCATTGTATAAATTTTCATAAAATAGAGTTTTCAGTGCTCTGTATCAAATGAAAGACATATTTTGGACAAAACTGTAGGGAAAATAGACTGATATTTTAATCTCTGCTCCAAGTTATTGATTGAAATTCAGAGTTGGCAAATGAACTACTATGACTGAGAGATGTACTTATGTACATCTCTTGTAGTGCTTGCATTACAGTTAGTTGTAACTAACACACACTCCCCTGTCTTCCTGCTGTTTCTTTGGAACTCCTTCTCAGACTGCTTTGATAGTTCTACCCTCTCTGTACCTCCTCTAAATGTTGGATTATTGAGGCTCAATCTTGAGTTCTTTTCAGCCAACATTCTCTAAAGAGACCATACACATTTTAATACCGCTTGTGGACTGAGAATTTCCAAACCTAGAGCTCCAGTTTAGACCTGGAATTTTAAGTTCAGATATGTAGATCCAAGTGCTTACTTGACACCTCCACTGAATGTCTCTCAAATTTTATAAGCACCAAGTCTGGATTCTTGATTTCTCCCTAACTCAATCTGTTACACAGATTACATTATTCCACTGCTAAAATGTTTAGTTCCCATTCCCTTTAGAATAAAATCCAAAATTCTTATCTTGCTTACAAGGTTCTTTATGCTCAAAATTCACCTCCCTCTCTAACCTCATCTTTCACATTCATAGAAGGAAACCCACTCATTTTGCTCCAACACTTAGCTTCCATTTGCCATGATCTTTCCTACTCCCAAATATATGCATATATCTTTTTCTATCTATTTCTGTGTATGCTCTTCTCACTTTCAGCCTTCTTTCTATTATTTTCAATGTTTCTCCTTGTTTCTTCTAAAAAGTATCTGTGTATTTTTTCAATTCAGTCTGATTATTGTTACCTTTTACATGATGAATTTTATCCATTCAGATTTATTATGAACATTAATATATTAGGATTTATTTCCATTATACTATGTCTACATTTTTTTTTTGCTATATCCTTCTTGGGTTGCTTTTTTCCCTTTTGCATCCCTTCTATTCCATTACAATTTTTTTCTTTCTTATGCTACCAACTTCCCTCTGTTGGTTCAAAATTTATAAATTCTATTTTATTTTAGTGGTTACTTTGAAATTTTAGCCTGCTTGCTAAAGTCTAAATTTGATCTCTTTATTCTTCTACTGAATGATACAAGACCTTATATCATTAACTCCTGACAACACCCAACTTTCCTATGCTAGCTGGCATGAAAATTCTTGAAGAGTATTTTAACTCTATATTTAACTCTCTTATTAGAAGTTATTATTGCTGTTTTATACAGTCAATATTTATTTAGAATTATCTATGTTTGTCTTTCCTCATTTATTTCTTCTTCATTTTTGACCTTCAATTTGAATCATTTTTCTTCTTCTTGAATGACATATTTAAAAATTTCTTTTAATGGAAATCTTTTGGTGGTAAACTCTCCTTTTTGATTATCTGAATGTGTCCTTTTTCATTCTCATTTGCTAGGTATACAATTATGTGACAGCATATATTTTTCTAAAACTTTATGTTATTTCATTCTCTTCTAGCATTCATTTTTTTTTTATTTTGAGAAGTTGGGTATCTACTGTTACCTTGCAGCTAATCTGTTTTTCTTTTTTAGATGCTTTTAACGTTTGTCTTTTGTTCTACAATTTTACCATAAAATGACTAGCTAGGTATTTCATTTTGTTTATATTGCAAGAAATGCAAGTCTGTATGTTTGTTCTAAATCATTTTATCAGTTGATTATCATATCAATTGTCATTTTCCTATGAAGGTATTAATTAAAACAATTTGTAGTTCTAAGGATAATAGTAGTGGTAATAATAATACAAATTCATATGGAAGTTGAAGAATAGCTTCTGTGCAATTATTTTGGAATTCTCTAATTTTTCTTTTCACTCAGTAACCACTCTTCCCCACGAAGAGAAACCATGGTCATTAGTTCCTTTTCAAACTATTGAATAATATGGCCACAATGTGGTTGAGATCACCATTGTTACCCTTTGATCCTTGGTTGCTTCACAGCATTTTGATCATATTAAGCTTTGGTACTAACTAAACATCACAGGGGCATGAAAGAAAATCATCATGACACCACATTATGCTTTGCAAATGGACATTTAGAGAGCTGGAGGAAACTGTTCAATTTTTATGACTTTTAAGGAGATACTAATGTGTCATATATGTCTTTGGTTTTGAGATTATCACATGACAAAATGCTTTAACTTGTTAATTGTAGGTCGTGCTTTATTAGGCATCTATCATCACTTTTTATCACATAAAAGATCTTCCTAATTGAAATAAACACCTTCTAGCAGTGTAGGATTTAATTGTTTAAGATCATTTATATCCTATAATAAGTACCTCATGGTTTTAGAAAATTGGCATTGAATATAAAATAATAGATTTTAAAGCACTGACATAACCATAGGAATATGATCCTATGTGTTTATATGGTAACAGAACAATAAACACTTAAAACATTTTCTGGAGAGAAAGCTGGGTGTGTTTGTGTATACATGCACGTATATGCAGAACCATGTGTATGTACGTGACTCTGCATATTTGAATCAACTTTCCACATTGTATTCTGGCCTCTTAGCATATCATGACCCCGTGTTTTGGAATCTATTATAAAGTGACATTTTCCAAGAAAATGTTCCATTAAAGAATGTTCAATCCAGGTCCCTCACAATTATATATAAACGTTTGGTCTGGATTGGTTATTATCTATCTGACATTCAGTTGTGGGTTTTCTAGGGTAAAAAATGCCGTGAATGGATACAAGTTTAATAAATGTGATTTGGGTAAGGATAGTTTCTGTTCTGTTTAAGGAAAAGTCTTTTTGCTTCAAAACACACAAAATTTAGGAAAAATGACAAGATGTACTTCATTTTAAGTAGCATAATAATACTTATTTTTCACAGAGAAGTTAAAAGCCACTAACCAGAAGAAGATACTGGAGAGAAGTGCCGTTCTCCATTGCTTGACATTGTCTTGAGAAGTCTTATCAAGTGACATGAACTCAAGACAACTCTTTGTTTCTCTACATTTTCCACCTTGTTTATCCTCTTTCCTCCTTTGCACGTCCAAATCCTTTGTTTCTCTCCTCTTCTTCTTCTATTGGCATATTTCAGGCCTGCCCGAATGATGGCCCTCCCAACTCCACCACTTCCCATGGGTGGAACCTCTCTCAGCCTTGGCTTCTTCATCCACAAAATGAGAGGGCAGGGAGCAGGGAGAGAGGATTAAAGCAGATCGTGCTGAGACAGTGCTTAGTACAGTGCCTGGAGCACGCTCAGTGTTTAAAATAAGCATTATAAGTAAGTAATAAAGACATAAATACCACTAATAAATAAAAGTATAAAAATAATAAAACAAGAGGTTATATGAATCACAAATCTTTGACTGGACATGTTCAAAGTCAGATCATGAGAAAATATAGTCCAAGCTTCTATATAATTGGAAACAAAGAAACAAAAAAAACCTAAACAATTACAAATAGATTGCAGTAGTTACTTTTAATTATTCTTCTTTCTACTTTTCACATTGCTCCTAGCATCTGGTAAATGATAAATCAATTTGACACTAAAATCTACAGATGCAGAGCTGTTTTTAAGCTTGTGTTGAAGGATTGCTACAATGAAAGTGAGAATAGTCACAGCTGTGCTTTCCATTTCACTAAATGCTACTGCACAAATAGACTGGAATAGAATTTAAGGGCCCTTCAAAGAAAGCCCTATTAAAGCTTTCTCCTTCTCAGTGACCCAATTCAATGTCAGGTTTCTACTAAACAAAGAGTTCATAGCCAGCACTGGTGTCCACTGCAAAGTCTGAAAATAGGTGTAGAACAAAACATTGGATAATTTCATTTAAATTTAAGCTTGGCTTTTTTTTTTTATCACTTCTGTAATGGAATAAAATAGACAAACTCCGCTTCTTGGCATCTAAGAAAAGTAGATAAAGTGCCATTCCTCATTAAATGTGGAGAAAAGGTAAATAAATGTGATAAATTCTACACAAATTTAACTATTAGTTAACATTTTCCAAAAAAATAAAACCCAAACCTTATTGCTTAGTGAAATTTTATTGTGATTATTATCTTTCCTAGGTGACTCACTAAACTTATTCACTTCACTTCAATCCCCTAGTTCTCAAATTTATCAGCAGCTAAGTGTCAAGAAAATCTCCTTGAAGAAAACGTAGATTCTTGGGCCACCTCCAGAGACTGATTCAGGGGTCTAGAGTAAGAATCTGTGATATAATAAGGCACCTTGATCAGGGTTGGGTTACCATGCCTCTGACTCATGGGCAAAATCCAGCCAATGGGCAAAATTGTCCTATGGCCTGTCCTTGTAAAGTCTGTCTAAGAGTGGTTTTTACATTTTTAAAGGGTTGCAGAAAGAAAGGAAAGCAAAGACAAGGAAGAGAAGAGAAGGGAAGGGAAGGGAAGGATATACCTCCCACAAAGCCTGAAATATTTATCATCAGACCCTTTCCAAAAGAGTTTGCCAACCTCTGCCCTAGATGATCCTGGTTCATTCACTTTACAAATATGTAATGACCACTCACTCTGTGTTAGGAGTGCTCCCTGGCTCTGGTGATAAGGGACACAGGGACCAAAAGAGGCAGAAACCAGTGTCTAAGTCTCATGTAGGTTGCATTGCATGTGGGAGAGATCACAATTAACTTGTAATTATGGTTGTGAAGTACAAACCATACATTAATGAGGTAACTTTAAATAGTAATTTGTTAGGAAGAAAATATAACAATGATATATCTTCTTCAAGGTGACATTTGAACTAAGCTCTGAACACCTGGCTTGGCTACAGTGTGTAGATTTGGAGAGAGCTCGCCCACTACACGGAAGGAAGGGTAAAGGCAAGAGCCTAAAGTCAGAAATGAGTTTGGACTCTTCGGAGAGGCCAGTGCGGGTAGAATAGAGGGTAGAGGAGGAGCTTGAGGAAATGTGGTCAACACAGCAAGTCCTGAAGGCTGGATGAGTTATCAGGAGGACTTTTACATTTTAATCTAAGTGCAATGGTACCATAGCCTCTAAACTCCATTTTCAAACACATGCCTTAGAAATAAATGAAAAGCGTGTCACTACTCTGAGATATATTAAGACTCAAATTAAAATGATTAAGTTAAGAAAAGACAGACACCTAAAAAACAATATTCTTGCAGAACAAATTTGGTATTTTTCCTCACTTTGTGTTCATGAATAATCTTAGGGGATATAAAATCAGAATTAATTATAGACTAATGTACTAAAGTAAATATATTTAATTCAAACTCAGTCTTGAAGGAAGATAAATGCTTTAAAAGTGCTTTATTTCTTAGGAAACTATATGTACACAAATCTGAGTTCATTGAAGATAAAGATTATGTTTTATTTAAAGTTATAATATCAAAATTTATTCTTTAAGTAAAGTCCTTTGTCCCTGATAATGGATTTCATAACACATATACTTATGTGAAATATAAAATAAACTTTAAAAAGAGTAATAACTTTTTGTTTTAGAGACTTAACTTTCTCCATGGTAACTATGATATATTATGATGACTTAACCATAAAGGCAAGTGTGAGAACCCAGTGAATAATTCATGCTGTCTGGCCCTCACTTCATGCATTAATTGCATTAGACATCAGCTTCAATGGAAAATCCATTTAAAAATGAACTGGATGGCACTGAACATAATAGTAACAAGGAATCTAAAAGACCATAAGGTAAACTGCAACATTTATTATTTTTAAACATTAATTTTGTTTTGCCAAATAAGAATATAAATAATGCATAATGTAAAACTTATTCACATGCTCTCAACAAATGTCTAAACAGAAACATTCAAATACATTTAAAAAAATCATGTCATATCCAGCTGGCACTGAATTTAATGAATTTGAAGAGACAACCTCTGGGACTGGGAGAATATGGTGGCACAAGTTGAGAATATGCAGTGATTTCTCAGTCACCTGGCAAATCATTAATGATCTTTATATGTTTGTCTCCCTGATGAGACCAAAGCTTTTGATGATAGCATTCATTATTTAGTACTTCATATTTGTAAGCACTCGATAGATGTTTGCTAAAAGAAAGAATTTTCTCTTGCCAAATTCCAAATAAAATATTAATAATGTTAAACTATATGCAAAGACATCTCATCAGATACACATGGTAAATAACACAGAGCTGGTATTGGTGCCTTTACACCACAATGCCCTGGGTGCCAGAGAGAAATTCTGAACCTTGTTTATTTTCCCAGGAATGGAAGAGAGTGGCTCTTCTCTGAGGTTTTAAGGGAGAAGCAGCATTAAAGGCATTTTACTGGATGGCTTTGTATTCTGATGAATGAAGCAAGTGAAATGATTAACCTGAAATGACACCTTCAGACCTGGGGACATCCAGTCTCACCCTGTCACTGACTTCCCTTGATTCTTTCTCTTCCTTTGTTCCTTTATAAGTTTTTCTTAGGATAATGATATTATTATTTTTATAAATATGATGCATGCTTATTACAATGTCAACCAATACAGAAACAAAAAAGATGAAGAAAATTTAAAATTACATACTTGGAAAAAAATAAGTAAAATCACACTACTTGTAAAGAGACATTATTAACATTGGATGAACATAATTCCAACATCTCTGTGCATATATTTATATCTATAAAAGATATATTCACATATATACAGAAATATAAATATATTTATAAAAATGTCTCACACCATGCATACTATTCTTAAAGTATGAAGCATTACATTTAAATTTATATGTAGTAGGAGGGAATTAAAGTAATTGTGGAACTTCAGGTAAGTATTTCTGCACAAAAGATATTTAATCTGCAAAAGACCCTCCAATTTTAAAGAAATAATAAAAAATACAAATTACAGTTCTATTTTTTAACTACATATTTTGCTTTTTGAGAATAACAATTGGCTCCCAGCTATTAATATTAGTGTATTCCCTCCTTGACCCATTCCTTGTGCCCTAAATCTAAATTTTGTTATTTAGATATTTTTTAAGTTGATAAAGCTCATAATAATATTTACATTCTTTTTATGCATTGATTATTTTCCATTGTATTTAGTCTTTCTATGGCTTTTCCATTTCTGACCTCAATTTGAATGACATTTGAGTGACTGAATTCCACCACCAATTGTTGAAAAGAAATTCAGAGCTTCTACATTCCCCGAGTCCTTGCAGGTTTGAGAATATCTGCCTATTGCCTTGATAACAGAATAACATGGCTGTGTATAGAATTTGACAATACTGCTTTTTCTCGGAATTTTAGAGACATTGCTCTGTGGTACCTCCACACTGAGTGCCTTTCACTGAGGCTTCTCCATCAATGACTTTATTGGCTTGATTTAATTGCATGGTACTTTTTTCCCCAAGAAGAGCTCAAAAGTGCTTTAGTCCTCGAGGTCTTTCATATTTGAAAGTATCTGCCTCTTGCCCTTATATTTGAACACCAGTGTGACAGCAGCGTGCATTCTCCTGGGGGTCCTTCTACACAACTTGCAGACGTGGCTCCTCTGTGTCATGGCGTTGAATGTGGCTGGGACCACGTCCGAGGATGGCCTATTTTGCTCACATCTTTCCTTGTGAGGGGTTTGTTTTTCTCCTTGGATGCCTGAAGAATTATCTTGGAAGTAACAGTAACTCACTCAGGCGAGGCCTGAGAGTTGACTTCTCCATACTCATTTTTCTTGGAAGACAGTGTGGTCTTTCACGCTGCAGATTCAATCCTTCCTTTGTTTCAGGGATCTTTTCTTCATATATATTATTTTTTCCTCTGCTTTCACTGTGGTTATCTTGGTCCTTTCCTCTATTAAAGTAACTCCACTTCAGCTCACTCTATTACGTTCCTTATTATTTCTAATTCATTTAGAAGTTTGTCATCAGGCTTAAGTGATGTCTCAGTTTTGGAGTTTTTCCACTGCAATCCCAGCTCATTTCATTCTGTGGTTTTATTATGTTTTTTTTGTGTTATTGTACTCACGTGATTATTATATTTTCTTTTAGTAAAACTACTTGGAGAATTTTCTTCTATTTTTCAGACTGTGTTCCTAGGTTAGGTTATAGGTGGTTTCTAGGTTAGGTTATGGGTGATTTCTATACTGGTGTGGTACCTTTTTTTACCCATTTAGACATAAAAGATCTGGCCAAATAAAAAAATGTCATCAGCTGTTATCATTTTATTATTTTGTCTATTTCAAATGATAATATCATTCATTAATATTATATAAATATATAAACATTTATAATCAATGGTGAGTTTATGTAGTAATTTCCTCATAAATTTCCTAAGACTTTTAAAAAAGTTTTCTTAAAGGTTGTAAAGATGTTACTTATGTCTCAGTTTAAATGAGAAAAGAATAGAGACCACATGGAATATTATGAATTCTTCTAGTTTATAACTAGCTTTTCTCAATGGTAATTTTTTTGTGTCCCTCCTGCAAATATCTCTACTACAGTTAGGGAAAGTGTGAGAAACCTCAAGTCTTTTGACATAGGAATGAAGGATTTTGCCCAATGTTTCTGTTTCTTTTTTTAGCGGTCACCACATATGAATTATTCAAATGCTATCTTGGAAGGATCATGCATAAACTATATCAAATACATTAGCTTAAGCTTTCAGTTAATGTCTTACAGAGATGAGAGAACATCTACCAGAGCAAATAATTGGACACAGGCCAGATATTTCATCATAGGGGCTGCCTGCAGTCTGGGGAAGTGTTAAGAAAGAGGTATCTTTTCAATAGTTGGTCTGTGACTGGTTTTTGCCCACTGTAACAAACCTCCTCTTACCACTGTGGAGGTTTAAAGAGAGATGAGTGATTTGAGATCATCAGAAGACATGTTTTGTATTTATAAAATTTAGCATTTAAAATATCAGCAGTAGTAATGTAATCAACTATTCTCCTATAGACAAGGAGAAAACAGGAATTAGAAGGACAATTTCTTCCAGGAGATTTTATTTCTGACAATTACCCAATCAGAAAACTCTAAGACATTGCTTTTCTGAATTTACTGGCACAAATATTTGCTCTAGTAAACCTTACTTTTCTTATGACTATCAATAAATTCTAATTTTTCCTATGAGGCTAACTGCCTTAATAGTTACAGATACCTTTTACTGAGAGTTTACTTTGTGCCAGACATGATTTTATGCATTTTACACTTTGTTTCATGCTTAATACTTACAAGAGCCATGTACAATGCATCATATTTCTATCTTATAAATGAAGAAATGTACAAAGTGGTTTAAGAAATTTGGCAAGATCACAGATATGATAAATTTCGGAGCCAGGATATAAATCTGGGGTCATCTGACTCTAAAACACTAAGTTCTACTTCCTCTGTGAGTCAGTCAACAGACACACACATTGCTTGAGTGTCTTCCACATTCCAGATTCTAGTCTTGATGCTAGGGAGATGCTGAATAAGGAGAGCAAAGACCCTGCACTTATGGAGCTTAAATTCTAGTGAGACCCTTGAAAAAACAAACAGTGAGTGATATAGTTCCAGTAAGATTTTTGTAAGTGCTTCTTAAGTGAATACATGTCAGCATGCATGATTGAGGCTTCCACAGTTCTATCCAATACACTCTGAAAAGTCATTTCAGGAGCTTACAGATTAACTAGTGGAAAAGAAAAATGTTTTCCTAAGCTTCACACAGAAAAAGCAGATTCTCCAAATCAGTAAGCATAAATAATATTTTAGTAAAAATGTTTTTTTAATTGGAATAGGAAGCTAGAGGTAGTTCTTTAAACTATGGGGACAACAGGAAAGTATTTGCAAAAATTAAGTAGAGAAATAGAAGACATTCTTATATATCATATATATGTATATATATCATGATGGAATGATTTACCTTCTTCTCTTCTGTGGCCTATAATGATTGCAACTCGCTAGAGATAAGCACTTAAAGAATAATAAGAAAAAGCATTTAGACTGATTTACAACCCTAATAGTGATAAAAGTGCAAAGCTAAAGTTGTCTGTGGTTATGGAATGAATATAGGCTAATATGCCTCATGCTTACTATTTTTATCTAATCATGACATGCAGATAGTTTTAAAAGGTATGTAGAAACCATATATATATATATATATATATATATATATAACTTTGTATAAAAATGACAAAACAATTCTCCACTTTCCAATTATTTGAGATGTTTGAAAATTTTACAATATTTCCAAATAATATTCATTCATACAGTGTTATTTCTTCAATTACTAATTTTAGATTTGCCATTGATTTTCTCTTTCCATAGAAGAGATTTTTTGGTTCTCCTTCACCTTTTCCTTTCTTCCTCCCAATTACTCAATATAGTTATATTACGTTTTAAAATCTATTACTGTGAATAAATAAATATTATACATTGATTATTGTTGTTGTGTCAGGTAGTATACAATGTATATACTTCCTGGAACATTTGTTTCATATTTATGGATCATTTGGTCCTGGAAAATTTACTTTTATTATTTTTTGAAAATTTATTCTCTATCTTCCATTTACTCTTTTTTTTTTTTTAACATCTTTGCTGGAGTATAATTGCTTTACAATGTTGTATTCATTTCTGCTATATAACAAAGTGAATCAGCTATATGCATACATATATCCCCTCCCTCTTGCATCTCCTTCCCACCCTCCTATCCCACCCCTCTAGGTGGTCACAAAGCACTGAACTGATCTCCCTGTGCTATGCAGCTGCTTCTGACTAGTTATCTATTTTACATTTGGTGGTGTATATATGTCAATGCTACTCTCTCACTTCATCCCAGCTTACCCTTCCCCCTCCCTGTGTCCTCCCCATGTCTGTGTCTTTATTCCTGTCCTGTCCCTAGGATCATCAGAACTTTTTTTTTTTTTTTGGATTCCTTATATATGTGTTAGCATACGGTATTTCTTTTTCTTTTTCTGACTTACTTCACTCTGTATGACAGACACTAGGCCCATCCACCACACTACAAACAACTCAATTTCATTTCTTTTTATGGCTGAGTAATATTCCATTGTATATATGTGCCACATCTTTAACCATACATCTGTTGATGGACACTTAGGTTGGTTCCATGTCCTGGCTCTTGTAAATAGTGTTGCAATGAACATTGTGGTGCATGTCTCTTTTTGAATTATGGTTTTCTCAGGGTGTATGCCCAGTAGTGGGATTGCTGGGTCATATGGTAGTTCTATTTTTAATTTTTTAAGGAACTTCCATACTGTTCTCCATAGTGGCTGTATCAGTTTACATTCCCACCAACAGTACAAGAGGGTTCCCTTTTCTCCACACCCTCTCCAGCATTTATTGTTTGTAGATTTTTTGATGATGACCATTCTAACTGGTGTGAGGTGATACCTCATTGTAGTTTTGATTTGCATTTCTCTAATGATTAATGATGTTGAGCATCCTTTCATGTGTTTATTGGCAATCTGTATATCTTCTTTGGAGAAATGTCTATTTAGATATTCTGCCCATTTTTGAATTGGGTTGTTCCTTTTTCTGAGATTGAGATGCGTGAGCTGCTTGTATATTTTGGAGATTAATCCTTTGTCAGTTACTTCATTGGCAAATATTTTCTCCCATTTTGAGTGTTGTCTTTTCATCTTGTTTATGGTTTCTTTTGCTGTGCAAAAGCTTTTAAGTTTCAATAGGTCCCATTTGTTTATTTTTTTTTTATTTCTATTTCTCTAGGAGGTAGGTCCAAAAGGACCTTGCTGTAATTTATGTCAAAGAGTGTTCTTCCTATGTTTTCCTCTAAGAGTTCTATAGTATCTGGCTTTACATTTAGGTTTTTAATCCATTTTCACTTTCTTTTTGCATATGGTGTTAGGAAGTCTGCTAATTTCATTCTCTTACATGTAGCTGTGCAGTTTTCCCAGCACCACTTATCGAAGAGGCTGTCTTTTCTCCATTGTATATTCTTGCCTTCTTTATCAAAAATAAGGTGACCATATGTGCGTAGGTTTATCTCTGGGCTTTCTATCCTGTTCCATTGATCTATATGTCTGTTTTCATGCCAGGACCATACTGTCTTGATTATTGTAGCTTTGTAGTGTAGTCTGAAGTCAGGGAACCTGATTCCTCCAGC
Organism: Grampus griseus; assembly: GCF_964374135.1. Lineage (NCBI taxonomy): Eukaryota > Metazoa > Chordata > Mammalia > Artiodactyla > Delphinidae > Grampus > Grampus griseus. The sequence goes on along the minus strand of NC_139007.1, from coordinate 10,884,961 downwards.
TCTGCTTTTCTTTCTCAAGATTGCTTTGGCTATTCAGGGTCTTTGTGTTTCCATACAAATTGTGATTTTTTTTGTTCTAGTTCTGTGAAAAATGTCATTGGTAGTCTGATAGGGATTGTATTGAATCTGTAGATTGCTTTGGGTATTATAGTCATTTTCACAATGTTCATTCTTCTGATTAAAGAACATGGTATATCTCTCCATCTGTTTGTATCATCTTTAATTCTTTCATCAGTGTCTTATAGTTTTCTGCATACAGCTCTTTTGTCTCCTGAGGCAGGTTTATTCTTAGGTATTTTATTCTTTTTGTTGCAGTGGTAAATGGGAGTGTTTCCTTAATTTCTCTTTCAGATTTTTCATCATTAGTGTTTAGGAATGCAAGAGGTTTTTGTGCATTAATTTTGTATCCTGCTACTTTACCAAATTCATTTATTTAGCTCTTGTAGTTAGTTTTCCAGTAGTATGTTTAGGATTCTCTATGTATGGTATCATGTCATCTGCAAAGAGTGACAGCTTTACTTCTTTTCCAAATTGGATTCCTTTTATTTCTTTTTCTTCTCTGATTGTTATGGCTAGGAATTCCAAAACTATGTTGAATAATAGTGGTGAGAGTGGGCATCCTTTTCTTGTTCCTGATTTTATAGGAAAAGGTTTTAGTTTTTCACCATTGAGAACAATATTGGCTTTGGGTTTGGGTTTGTCATATATGGTCTTTATTATGTTGAGGTACGTTCCCACTATGTCTACTTTGTGGGGTGTTTTTATGTTAACTGGCGTTGAATTTTGTCAAAAGCTTTTTCTGCATCTATTGAGATTCTAATATGGATTTTATCATTCAGTTTCTTAATATGGTGTATCACATTGATTGATTTGTGTATATTGAAGAATCCTTGCATTCCTGGGATAAACCCCACTTGATCATGCTGTATGATCCTTTTAATGTGCTGTTGGATTCAGTTGGCTAGTATTTTGTTGAGGATTTTTGCATCTATGTTCAACAGTGATATTGGCCTTTAGTTTTCTTCTTTTGTGACATCTTTGTCTGATTTTGGTATCAGGGCGAAGGTGGCCTCCTAGAACAAGTTTGGGAGTGTTCCTCCCTCTGCTATATTTTGGAAGAGTTTGAGAAGGATAGGTGTTAGCTCTTCTCTAAATGTTTGGTAGAATTCACCTGTGCAGCCATCTGGTCCTAGGCTTTTGTTTGTTGGAAGATATTTAATCACAGTTTCAATTTCAGTGCTTGTGATTGGTCTGTTTATATTTTCTATTTTTTCCTGGTTCAGTCTCAGAAGGTTGTGCTTTTCTAAGAATTTGTCCATTTCTTCCCATATGTTCATTTTTTTGGCATATAGTTGCTTGTAGTAATCTCTCATGATCCTTTGTATTTCATCAGTGTGAATTTGTGTTATTTCTCTTTTCTAATTCTGTTGATTTGGGTCTTCTCCCTTTTTTTCTTGATAAGTCTGGATAATGTTTATCAATTTTGTTTATCTTCTCAAGGAACCAGTTTATAGTTTTATTGATCTTTGTGATCACTTCCTTCACTTCTTTTTCATTTATTTCTGATCTGATCTTTATGATTTCTTTCCTTCTGCTAAATTTGGGGATTTTTTGTTCTTCTTTCTCTAATTGCTTTAGGTGTAATGTTAGGTTGTTTATTTGAGATGTTTCTTCTTTCTTGAGGTAGGATTGTATTGCTCTAAACTTCTCTCTTAGAACTGCGTTTGCTGCAACCCATAGGTTTTTATTTGTCGTGTTTTCATTGTCATTTGTATCTAGGTATTTTTTTATTTCCTCTTTGATTTTTTCAGTAACCTCTTGGTTATTTAGTAGCATATTGTTTACCCTCCATGTGTTTGTATTTTTTACAGTTTTTTTTCCTGTAATTGATATCTAGTCTTATAACATTATGGTCAGAAGAGATATTTGATATGATCCCAATTTTCTTAAATATACCAAGGCTTGATTTGTGACCCAAGATATGATCTATCCTGGAGAATGTTCCATGAGCACTTGAGAAGAAAATGTAGTCTCTTGTTTTTGGATGGAATATCCTAGAAATATCCATTAATTCCATCTTGTTTTATATGTAATTTAAAGCTTGTGTTTCCTTATTTATTTTCGTTTTGGATGATCTGTCCATTGGTGAAAATGAGGTGTTAAAGTCCCCTACTATGTTTGTGTTACTGTCGATTTCCCCTTTTATGGCTGTTAGCATTTGCCTTATGTACTGAGGTGTTCCTATGTTGGGTGCATAAATATTTACAGTTGTTATATCTTCTTCTTGGATTGAGCCCTTCATCATCATGAAGTGTCATTCTTTGTCCCTTGTAACAGTCTTTATTTTAAAGTCTATTTTGTCTGTTATGAGAATTGCTACTCCAGCTTTCTTTTGATTTCCATTTGCATGGAATAACTTTTTCCATCCCCTCGCTTTCAGTCTGTATGTGTCCCTAGGTCTGAAGTGGGTTTCTTGTAGACAGCATATATACATGTCTTGTTTTTGTATCCATTCAGCCAGTCTATGTCTTTTGGTGGAAGCATTTAATCCATTTACATTTAAAGTAATTATCGGTATGTACGTTACTGTTACCATTTTCTTAATTGTTCTGCATTTGTGTTTGTAGGTCTTTTCTTTCTCTTGTGTTTCCCGCCTAGAGAAGTTCCTTTATGTTTTGTTGTAAAGCTGGTTTTGTGGTGCTGAATTCTCTTAGCTGTTGCTTGTCTGTAAAGGTTTTAATTTCTCTATCATATCTGAATGAGATACTTGCTGGGTAGAGTAATCTTGATTGTAGGTTTTTCCCTTTCATCACTTTAAATATGTCCTGCCACTCCCTTCTGGCTTGCAGAGTTTATGCTGAAAGCTCAGGTATTAATATTATGGGGATTCCTTTGTATGTTATTTGTTGCTTTTCCTTGCTGCTTTTAATATTTTTTCTTTGTATTAAATTTTGATAGTTTGATTAATATGTGTCTTGGCATGTTTCCCCTTGGAATTATCTTGTATGGTACTCTCTCTGCTTCCTGGACTTGATTGATTATTTCCTTTCCCATGTTAGGTCATTTCTCAACTATAATCTCTTCAAATATTTTCTCAGACCATTTCTTTTTCTCTTCTTCTTCTGGGACCCCTATTATTTCAAATGTTGGTGTGTTTAATGTTGTCCCAGAGTTCTCTGAGACTGTCCTCAATTCTTTTCATTCTTTTTTCTTTATTCTGCTCTGTGGCAGTAGTATCCACTATTTTATCTTCCAGGTCACTTATCCGTTCTTCTGCCTCAGTTATTCTGCTATTGATCCCCTCTAGAGAATTTTTAATGTCATTTATTGTGTTGTTCATCAGTGTTTGCTCTTTAGTTCTTCTGGGTCTTTGTTAAAATGTTTCTTGTATTTTCTCCATTCTAATACCAAGATTTGGTTCATCTTTACTATAATTATTCTGAATTCTTTTTCAGGTAGACTGCCTATTTCCTCTTCATTTGTCTGGTCGGTTGGGTTTTTACCTTGCTCCTTCATATGCTGTGCATTTCTCTGTGTTCTCATTTTGCTTAACTTACTGTGTTTGGGGTCTCCTTTTTGCAGGCTGCAGGTTTGTAGTTCCCATTGCTTTTGGTGTCTGTTTCCAGTGGGTAAGGTTTGTTCAGTGGCTTGTGTAAGTTTCCTGATGGAGGGGACTTGTGCCTGTGTTCTGGTGGGTTGGGCTGGATCTTGTCTTTCTGGTGAACAGGACTGCATCTGTTTGTGTGTTTTGGGGGTGTCTGTGAACTTAGTATGATTTTAGCCAAGCTCTTTGGTAATGGGTGGGACTGTGCTCCATTTTGCTAGTTGTTGGGCATGTGGCGTCCAACAATAGAGCTTGCTGGCCATTTGGTGGAGCTGAGTCTTAGTGTTAGGATGGAGATCTCTGGGAGAGCTCTCCCTGTTTGATATTACGTGGGGCCGCAAGACATCTGCTCGTCCAGTGTCTTGAACTTGGCTCTCCCACCTCAGAGGCTTAGGCCTGACACCAGGCTGGAGCACCAAGCCCCCAGGTAGGTGGGGATTTTCTTGCTTTTGGGGAAGTCTGAGGTCTTCCACCAGCATTCAGTAGGCGTTCTGTAGTAGTTGTTCCACTTATAGATGTATTTTTGATGTATTTGTGGGAAGGAAGGTGGTCTCCATGTCTTACTCCTCCGCCAACTTGAAGGTCCTGTTCCATTTACTGTTTATAGAATGCCTATTAGTTGGATTTTGGACCTCCTGTATTGATCCTACCCTTTACTGTTTTTCTGATCCTTTCTCCTTATTTTTTTGTTATTTTCTTCTTAATTGAAAAAATACCGTTTTATTTTTAATTTCAAACAGTTTGCTCTTTCTTTCTCCGTTTTATAGAATAATGTTTTTGTTTAACGCATATAATATCATCTTCTTCCTCTGAGGATTTTTTCCTGGTTCTTATACTGTTCCTTGTTTTTTCCATTCTTTTTTTCCCTCAGGCTTTTTGGCTTCTCTCTTCCATGTTGGAGGCTTTCCATACATGCGTGGTGATCATTTGCTGTCTATTTGTAATTAAAAATGAGGCACTAAAAAGCTGGTATTGTGTCATATTCCAATTCTCTATCAGCTTTCCATAATTATATATTTGTATTAAGGTTACTAGTCATCTAGTTTCATTGAAAATAAAGATTATGTATCTTTCTTCTTCTCCTTATTTTTATGAAGTGATTTTAATGAAGATAATAAGGTGAAAAAGCCTTCCTTATGCTATTGAGTACTCTATTTAAAGGCCTAAGATTTTCTAATGTCAATTTTCAGGTCTATTCCCAAATCATTTAGTCTCTCAGCTTTTACATTATTTATCTAGAGTCAAATTCAGGTTTGCATTTTATCAAAAACTTCTCTAAACTTGATACTATTAATTGTTTCTGATTTTCCACAAAGGTCTTTCAGGATTTGATACAGCCTTCTGCTTTTAAATGTTAACTTCACAGCCTGACAATTATTATAATGGCATTCACTTGTCTTCTTCTTTACTCTGAATATTTATGCATTCATTAAATGGATAGTGTCCAGTAGAACTTTCTTAAAATGAAAACAATGACATATAACTGTACCTTCTATTATGGTGGCCTCTAGTACATGAGGCTACTGAACACATAAAATGTGGCTAGTGTGACTTATGTACTGGCTTTTACAATAAATTTCCTTTTAATTAATTTAAATTAAAATTTAAATAGTCACAGGTGAGTAATGGCTACCATATCTGACTCTATAGCAATAAACAAAAATTTATTAACTGTTTACTCTGTGCTGGGGACTCTTCCACACATGGAAACATATCAGCACAAAGGACAAAGATCCCTACCTTTTAGGAGCTTATATTCTAGCTGGAAACACACTCAGCAAACCATAGAAATGTACATATATCATATAATATCTTAAATTATGATATTATGGAAAAATGAAAAAGAAAACACAGGCAAGAGTGAAGAGCACTGGATGTAGAGAGTAGATGAAATGCAGCATAAGAATTTTTCATTCTATTAGGATAGGTAAAAATACTGATTTAATGTTATCACCATTTCCACTTCCTGCAGGTGAGATAACATTTTTCCTCTCTGCTCTTCCTCCCAATAACTTGCAGTACACTTTGGATTTTTGGTCACTGTTATTAAAATATTTTTCTGTCCCTTCTTTGTTTAAAATGATTTATAACTTAATAAAGTGTAAGTAACCTGAATAATACTTGTGACACAAATCATGGTGTGTCTTCTTTCAATGATAGAGACTTTTATTCATTTCTGTAGCTATGACTAGCCACTTCCATACTTTATGATAGCACTATTTACTTTCATATAGTGGGCATATGTTGTTTGGCACTCTTCATTCATTTACTCTTCTCCTGTTGAAAATACCCCAAATACCCCAACCCCACTCTTAGTCATGTGGTTTTAAAAAGGCTCTGAGGATGGGCATGTGAACTTGACCCTGCTCCAGACATTCCATTGCCCTAGCACTGATGATTTTTCAGGAACAGAGACAAATGCATTTCTGGCTTGAGAAAGTTAGGGCAAGATTTTAGTTTGAATCTGTTTGGAGAAAGAGAAGTTCCCATTTCCCCTGCTCTTGAACTTAAGAGGATATTGAAGCTATACCTTCTGTAGCCATCTTGCTACCAAGGGAAGCCTGAGAATGGAGTCAATGTAGGGGAAGTGTTGGTGAAAGATGGAGAGAAAAGCTGGCTCCTTTTGGTATTGTTGTGGCTGTTTCAGTTACATGAGCTGACAATACCTCCTTTAAACTCCAGCCACTTTGAATTATATAGTTTCACACTTGCAATGAAAAGAATACATCTCACCTTGTGTTAAGGGAGCTAAAATCACTGTATTTGAGTCAGGAGACCTCAGTTCCCTTCCTAACCCTGCCACTGATTATCTGCGTGTCTTGGAGCCAATCCCTTTATTCTCTAGATCTGGCTGCAAAATATGAGAGTTAGATAAGATGTTCTCTCTGGTCCCTTCCAGCTCTATCATTCTGTGAAGCAGTTCATTTATATGAGCATGTGACTAAAAGGACCATGACATGCCCTGAAGCTGTCCCACACTAGAGCACACACCGTCTGTCTTCTGTCAGCTGTTCACAGAGGAGTCAGGACTCATCCACACAAGTGCCTGGCTTAACTCTGCTCGTTTCGGTGCCTCCTGCTAAAACAATCATCCAGGGGTCTGGGAAATGTTCTAGAGCCTGCCCAGCTCTGATGCGTGGTCCAGCACTAAACCAAAATATGCTGTTTCCAAGGAAAGCCTAGCCATATGAATTGCTTAGCTTTTATTCCTTGAAAATGTCACTTCTTTTTTCCCCCCATTTTGGACAATTGCTGGGAAATGGCTTTTTAAAAGAATTCTTAACAATGAATTAATTTAAGCATACCCTTTGATAAATATAGACTGTGGTTTTAAAAAATTAAGTAGACAAGCTTAAGAAATACATGTTCCCATGCATCCTGCTATGCTTAGAGAGCATTAGCTTCAGTGGGGTCTATGGGGCGCCTAGTGTCTGAGTAGTCAGGCCAGCTTTTTTTTTTCTTTTTTTTTAATATTCCGACTTTACTCCTTACTAGCTGGAGTACTTGGGCAAGTCACTTAACTTTTCTGAGCTTCAGTTATCTCTTCTATAAAATGGTGATAGTAGTATTACATATTTTGTAAGGTTTTCATGAAGATGAAAGGAGAAAATAAACAAAATTTTGAGTAGAGTCCCTGACATGTTGAGGGAGTACTCAGCACAAATTTGAAAAACACCTGTTTATAATATATACATATATTACTCACTTTGTATATACACACACACCCACATATATGTGTATACATGACATTTGTCATGCTAGTATGTATCTTTATGTGCATTTTTGTCATTTCTAACTATGAACATTGAATGTGTTACTCTTGTATTTCTCATTTCACATATGTAATTACAAAAAGGTGAAATTTTCAAGTCACTTATTTTATAATTTGTAATGTAAATTGCCTGAATTGTCCATCTAAATGGAATAAAATTACTCGATAAATTCCAAGTTAAACTTCATTGTCTACTCTGGGAAAAAGAATATAAATCTATCTCAAAACATTGATGTGTCCACATAACTAGGATGCATCAACTCTGCCAACACCAGGAGCATATATTTTTCCATTGTCTTTAAAGAGCAAAAAAACTAAAATTAACAAAATACATTTCATTATTAGAGGAGGGAAAAAATATTGTCTTCTGGATCAATGTTACTTATTGAGAAAGAAGAAGTTTATATAATTGTTTAACCCATTCAGCCTGTGGAAATCCAAAGATTACTATTAACTAGTTTTCCATTTCTAGCTTTCTGTTGCAGTTTTTATAAACTATATGAATACGTGCTAACTTCTGTGTCTTAAATTTACACAGGGTAATGAATGGTTTTTGATTGCCTTTTTAATAAAAATAATAATAGCCATTCTATTAATTTACTTAGACAATTAGCTATTGTCTAAAGAATTCAGTATCTATATCCTATGTTGATTGCAAAGTTTCATATTGGCTCTTTCAGAGCTGTGCTGAATTCTATTTTGTAATTTTAACATTTATAGAAACAGACACTAAAATGTAGCATACAACTTTAGAACATACAAATTCAGATAATTTACTGAAGTTATTCTATTAAATGAACTTTGCTTTACAATTTTTTTCCTTTTTTTTTTTTGAATTTTTGAATAAAATAAAATTTTATTTTTTTACACAGCAGGTCCTTATTAGTCATCAATTTTATACATATCAGTGTATACATGTCAATCCCAATCACACAATTCATCACACTAACATGCACACCCCACCACAGCTTTCCCCGCTTGGTGCCCATAAGTTTGTTCTCAATATCTGGGTCTCAATTTCTGCCCTGCAAACCAGTTCATCTGTACCAATTTTCTAGGTTCCACATATATGAATTAATATATGATATTTGTTTATCTCTTTCTCACTTACTTCACTCTGTATGACAGTCTCTAGATCCATCCATGTCTCAACAAATGACCCAATATCATTCCTTTTTGTGGCTCAGTAATATTCCACTGTATGTGTGTATATATATATGTGCATATATATATATATATATATATATATATATATATATATATATATATATACCACAATCTTCTTTATCCATTCAGCTGTTGATGGGCATTTAGGCTGCTTCCATGACCTGGCTATTGTAAATAGTGCTGCAATGAACATTGGGGTGCATGTGTCTTTTTGAATTATGGTTTTCAATGGGTATATGCCCAGTAGTGGGATTGCTGGGTCATATGGTAATTCTATTTTTAGTTTTTTAAGGAACCTCCATACTGTTCTCCATAGAGACTGTATCAATTTACATTCCCGCCAACAGTGCAAGAAGGTTCCCTTTTCTCCATACCTTCTTCAGCATTGGTTGTTTGTAGATTTTCTGATGATGGCCATTCTAACTGGTGTGAGGTGATACCTCATTGTAGTTTTGATTTGCATTTCTCTAATAATTAGTGATATTGAGCAGCTTTTCACATGCTTCTTGCCATCTGTATGTCTTCTTTGGAGAAATGTCTACTTAGGTCTTCTACCCATTTTTTGATTGGGTTTTTTTTTTTTTTTAATATTGAGCCTGCATGAGCTGTTTATATATTTTGGAGATTAATCCTTTGTCCATTGATTCATTTGCAAACATTTTCTCCCATTCTGAGGGTTGTCTTTTCGTCTTGTTTATGGTTTCCTTTGCTGTGCAAAAGCTTTTAAGTTTCATTAGGTCCCATTTGCTTATTTTTGATTTTATTTCCATTTCTCTAGGAGGTGGGTCAAAAAGGATCTTGCTGTGATTTATGTCAAAGAGTGTTCTTCCTATATTTTCCTCTAAGAGTTTTATAGTGTCCAGTCTTACATTTAGGTCTCTAATTCATTTTGAGTTTATTTTTGTGTATGGTGTTAGGGAGTGTTCTAATTTCATTCTTTTACTTGTAACTGTCCAGTTTTCCCAGCACCACTTATTGAAGAGACTGCCTTTTCTCCATTGTATATCCTTGCCTCCTTTGTCATAGATTAGTTGACCATAAATGTGTGGGTTTATCTCTGGGCTTTCTATCTTGTTCCATTGATCTATATTTCTGATTTTGTGCCAGTACCATATTGTCTTGATTACTGTAGCTTTGTAGTATAGTCTGAAGTCAGGGAGTCTGATTCCTCCAGCTCCGTTTTTTTCCCTCAAGACTGCTTTTGGCTATTCGGGGTCTTTCATGTCTCCATACAGATTTTAAGATTATTTGTTCTAGTTCTGTAAAAAATTCCATTGGTACTTTGATAGGGATTGCATTGAATCTCTAGATTGCTTTGGGTAGTATAGTCATTTCACAATATTCATTCTTCCAGTCCAAGAACATGGTATCTCACTCCATCTATTGGTGTCATCTTTAATTTCTTTCATCAGTGTCTTATAGTTTTCTGCATACAGGTCTTTTGTCTCCCTAGGTAGGTTTATTCCTAGGTATTTCATTCTTTTTCTTGCAATGGTAAATGGGAGTGTTTCCTTAATTTCTCTTTCAGATTTTTCAACATTAGTGTATAGGAATGCAAGAGATTTCTGTGCATTAATTTTGTATCCTGCAACGTTACCAAATTCATTGATTAGCTCTGGTAGTTTTCTGGTGGTATCTTTAGGATTCTCTATGTATAGTATATCATCTGCAAACAGTGACAGTTTTACTTCTTCCTTTCCAATATTTACTTCTTTTTTCTCTCTGATTGACATGGCTAGGACTTCCAAAACTATGTTGAATAATAGTGGTGAGAGTGGACATTCTTGTCTTCTTCCTGAACGTAGAAGAAATGCTTTCAGTTTTTCACCATTGAGAATGATGGTTGCTGTGGTTTTGTCATATATGACCTTTATTATGTTGAGATAGGTTCCCTCTATGCCCACTTTCTGGAGAGTTTTATCATAAATCGGTGTTGAATTTTGTCAAAAGCTTTTTCTGCATCTCTTGAGATGATCATATGGTTTTTATTCTTCAATTTGTTAATAAAGCAGAAACTAACACACCATTATAAAGCAGTTATAGTCCAATAAAGATGTTGAAAGAAAAAAAAAGCACAGGTACACACAAAACAGCCTATAGACTTTACTGCATACATATGCATACATATGCATACATATCTAAGAACATATATTAGACGCATTAAAGTGAATATCTGTGATGGAGACAGGCAGTAAGAATGGGAACTGGGAAGAAGGGAGAAGCCAAAAATAGTCCAGAAGAGAGCCTTGCACTGAAGTGGGCCATAATCAGAGACGTATAAAGATCTCAACCCTGGGCACCAGACTTTCTACCAAAAAAAAAAAATAATAAGTAAATTCTTGGACAGCACCCAAATCTACCAAAGCAGAATCTTTGGCTGTGCAGCACGCGGGCCTCTCACTGCTGTGGCCTCTCCCGCTGCGGAGCACAGGCTCCGGATGCACAGGCCCAGCGGCCATGGCTCACGGGCCCAGCCGCTCCACGGTACGTGGGATCCTCCTGGACCAGGGCACGAACCCATCCCCTGCATCGGCAGGTGGACTCCCAACCACTGCGCCACCAGGGAAGCCCAAGAATTTGCATTTTTAACAAGTTCCCAAGGCCATTCTTATGCCTGCTGAAATTTGAGCTTAGAATTTGCGATTGGGACACAAGATTTCAGATTCACTGCTTGTTCTACCAGCAATATACTCTGACCCACACAGTTTCCTAATTCTCTAGGTTTCCTTTACTTCCTTATTCATTACCTAAACCTTATCTGACCTGACTCTTCAGGGAGAATATGTTTTCTTAAATGTGAAAGCATTTTGAAAACTTAGTGAAATGATCATTAGATTTAATTAAATTTTATGGATAAACTAAGGAGTCCACAACTCAGTTATACTCTGTCCAATTTCTAAAATAAAACAAAACAGAGGCATATTTTGCAGAATTTGTTAAATGGGAACATTTAATTAAAAAATTGTGAGATATGTGCTAAAAATAATCCAAGCATAGAAGAGAAAAGAAGATAGTGTTAGGCAGTTCCAACAGATGTGTGAAAGTTTATCTTATAGAAGGAAACTACATGGAAAGCCCATGCTTTGGAACACTAGGATTTTGGACATCAGAGGCTTATTTTCATTTTATAACTTGGAAATACACAGTTTACCAGAATAAGTGACATTGCTTGAAACAATTTTTTCAGGAAGACAAAGGTTGCTTCTTATCTTTCCTAATCTAGGTAGGAAAATGGCATTACTATTCCCTTTATTTCCCAACCCAGATATGTACTCACTTTCTAAAATGCGATACAAATGCATCATACCATCCTGAAATCAGACACTATATAGCAGCATTTCTCCACTGAAGGTGATTCTTCCCCTCCCTCTCTCAGGGACAGCTGGCACTGTCTGGAGGCATTTTTGGTTGTCAGAGCTGAGGAGGCGGGTGTTGCTATTGGCATCTACTTGGTAGAGCCCAGGGATGCTGCTAAACATCTTGCAATTCAGCGGACAGCACCTGCAACAAAACATTAACTTGCCTAAATGTCTGCATTGCCACTGTTGTGAAGCCCTGTTGTACAGTATTGCATCATCATCCTCTTTATATCATGCCTAATCCTAAAGAGCTCTCTAGGAAAAATCGAGTAAATTCTCCTACATTTGTTTTACAGACAAGATTATAGTATCAAATATATGTGTCTGACTATCCATACATCCAATCATCTATCTGCCTGATTTCATTTACTCAACCACTGTGCATTTCACTGTCTATTCTCTACCAAGGATTGTGCAAAGTACTTCAAAATCAAGGAAAACGGAGACCCAGTCTTTGCTTTGGAGATAATATCAGTTTACTCAGAAAGGCATGTCGAAGAGTGTTATAATATAATATGATAAATGCTATAAAAAATCGTGGTACAAGTAACTGACATAGAGAAGAGAATAATTATGTGTTGCTATAGCATATAAATTAATAAAATGTGACAAAGCATCATAGCATTTTATGTTAGATAAATTTAACATATATAGATATAAATATAAATGACAAAAATTTCATCATCTTAATTAATTTTGCATTTTCTTAAGAACTGATTGCTCTCTTCTGGAAGTTCTCCAAATAGTTTCGGAACATGTGTGGTGTCCTGTCTGTTAACATGCTACAGGGGATGCTCAGCACAATGATATGTGTCACATATAAGGTAAGATTAAAGAGACTTCCTCTGGAAAAGCAGCAGGAGGAGAACCAGTTTTTGTGTCCATGAGCGTCCAAAGAATGAACCATCAGTATGTTAAAGGATTCAACGACTCAAAGGAAGGAAAAGTATCATCTTACATATCAAAAGAAGGGAAAAGAATGAGAATACGGCCCATAATATATTCAATATGTGACTCTGTGGATTTGGAAAGTCTCTGTAAAAAGGGCAGACTCTTTCCTACTTACTTCAAAAGCCACTCATCAAAGTTTTCCTACTGCAAATCTCCATTCCATTTCTTTCCCAAATTTGTAAAAATTGAGTTGAAAGTTGCCACTCAAATCTATGAGTAATGTTCTTCATTAGTTTTTGTTTTTTTGTAAATAACTTGGAGATAAAGTTGCCATATGGGAAGAAAGACTCCAATGTGTTGTGGTATAATAAGTTTCAAGTAAGGAATCTCTGGGGAGGAAGTGGTACAGGAAGCCGAGACGGTCGGAGCTGGCCAGGAGCACAGGGAGAGACTCTGCTTTCAGGATTTCCAGAGAAGGGATGATGGAAACCCCTTTACCCAGAAATCCCACAGTGGCTCTGCCACAAGTCATAAAAGTGCGAACTTCAAAAGAGTTTTCTGAGTCTGAAAAATATGCTCCTTTTTTCTAAGTCTGTGTGATGAGATGGCTCCCGTGTTTACTGACAGTATCCTCATTGTCTTTAATGCCAGGTTTATTGAAACTTTAATGTTCTTGCCTCACAAAGAAAAGTGAGTTCAAAGCAGTATAAGAAAATGGATTCAAGGATTGAACGTGTGTATCATAAGCTGATGTGTTTCCTGAGATATCTGACCAGCGTCAATAAAATGTTAAAGACTTTGACATAAAGCAGGCATATGGAACAACTGATGTATGTAATTTCTTTTTTTCTCACTGGGAAAAGTCATAACTGTACTGTCACAGTTTCTTCAAAGGGATAGACGTGAATTTAGATACTTTTCAAGGAAGAAAAATGTGTCCTGTACCAGAGAAATTGCTACTCTAAGTTGATTTCTAAAGATATATTTATAAATTTTACTTTTGTATGTTACTTTCAAAAAGTGCTTTTAGTATTATCTCTTATTCATTGTGTAAATTGATGTGCCATTCTACTGAAACATACTCCCACGTGAACATGAGAAGTTGATCTGGCGTACTGAAGGTAAAAAGCTAAAGCATGTAACATTCTAGAACGTCATATGCTGAGAAGGAAAAGTCAATGCGTGAGGAAACCTCTGAGGCCAAAAGGCAGTTAAAGATAGCAAATAATTTTCACACTTGCAATCTAATTTATAAGCTGTACAAAGCCCAGGAAGGAAAAAAATATATATGTTTTGTGTCAATGTACTTCATAGACCTTTTTTATCTCCCAGGAAACTGTCAGAAATGTCATGATGAAAGTCAAGAACAATAAAATACATAACCAAATTATCCAAGTCATACACCCCAAATCCTTAGGAATTGTGGTAGAAGAAGTAGAAAGGGAACAAATGATTCCTGGCCTCAATTTGCACTCTCTAAATCATGCTATCAATTTCTTTCTTTATTTTTCTTAAACACTTTTTTTCTGATTGTGACAGACATACATGTTCATTGCAAAAAAAAAAAGAAAAAGAAAAAACAAAAGAAAATGAAGAAAATAAAAACGTATTGCTACCACCTAGAGCTTAAAGTCTATTCCTCCAAAAATATTTTCATCTTAATGTTAACTAAAGAATAATTGGCAGATGGTAACGCCAACTTTTCAGACCTGCTCAGTGAATCTTGACCCTGGACAGCTGGTGCCAGCTTCCTATAGCAACGTTGAGAAGCCCATTAAGACATCCCAGATAGGGGAAGAGAAAAGGTGAGGGAGAGGGAAAAGAAGAGGAAGAGAGAAAGAAGGGAAAGATTTGTTCAAACTTAAATTTAAACATACTATGTAATGAAATTAAATAAGATGAAACTGATAGTTTTTGGAACATCAGCCCTCAGCATGTGAGGAGGGGTCTTCCAGGAACATTGAAACCACACTCTATAGATGGTCCTTTACTTCATCTGGTTAGTATTATGTTAATTTCATCTAAGAACAAGAATGTTACAGGCCCTTATGCTAAAGAAGTACATGGAGATTCTAGTACTGATGGCCGGGCAAAGGGCAATGTGTGTGGGTACATGCTGATTTGCTTATTTTTAAAATAATAATAATTGGTAACTTTTGTTAACTGTTTCCTATATCCCATGCTGAGAGCTGAGAGTATTAATTCATTAGTTTTTTTCCCACCCATTTAATAGACAAGGAAACTGAGGAGTAGAAATGGAAAGGTATAGCCAATGGTTGCAAAATGGCAGTGCTGGGGTCCAAACACAGGTTCATTTGCAGTGACCCCAAACCCAGGGCCACCACACTCAACCACACTTCCCCAGCCCCTACCACTCTCCCCCCAAAACTCTGTGGACCCAATGATTTGAAGAATATCTTTCAAAGCATAAAATTTCCAAAACAAAATATACTTAATATTAATGAATTGTTAACAAATTCTGGGATATTATTGAAAATACGTACTCTTTGGAAAGAGAAGTGAAGACTCTGATAGAGCCAGGTGGCATTGATTAATAGTCTCCTCATAAAGGAGAACAGCTTCAACCCTTTGGTGGGGATGGGTAATGGCATATCTGCTTTACAAGTTTATTATATTTTATTGCATCCTCTCTATATCATATTTTGAATAGACATAATGTCATGGAATCTAAATTATGGTAATTCCTGGCCCAGTAGTCTTTCAAATATAGCCATGTGGTTCTAAAGACATCGATAATATATAAACAGAAAATGCAGTGCTTGGACTTACAAGTTATAAGTATTTTAACCTCTTCAAATAATTTGGAGCCCTTATCAGTAGCAAAAGGACTTTTACTGTGCCTATACAGATCTTACTGGGTTAAAAAATAAATTCTCTGTTCTGTACTCACTGATGATAATTTCTGAGATATAACATTGATTTGAAAAAAAATAGCAAGTCGTTGTTGTCTAATGGGTATAGAATTTCAGTTTTTCAAGATGAAAAGAGTTTTGGAGATTGGTTACGAACAGTGTGAATGTACTTAATACTACTGACCTGTACACTTAAAAATAGTTAAGCTAGTAAATTTTATGTTATGTGGTCTTTTACCACAGTTAGAAATAAAATAAAATAAAATTTTAAAATGAAAAAAAGGAAAACATCGGCCTCAGGTCAGATTGTTCTCTCACGGCCTCGTCACCTGCCCCACTCTCGGTCCTCCCTTAACTTCATAAACTCAGCATGTGGGAGGAACAAGTTTCCAACATAATTATTAGTACTTTTAACAAGTGTCAGTGATCTAGCTGCTTATTATCAAGTTGCTGGGATTTCCATAGTTACTATAAATACTGCAGAATTATTTGTTTTCAGAAATGGTGGATAAAAATAAAAGGATCTCCTCTCACTCTAGTTTTACTTTTCTTACTAGAATTTTATCTGCATTTCTCTAGGACTTCTCCTAGTAGGTGTCAGTCTTGATCATCACTCCCAAGAATTTTCTCCAATATTTTTTTAACATAGTTGCCGAAGAGGGGAAGACGTCAAATTGAATGCCTATTGCTTGGCACATTCCAAGAAAGAGATGTGAACAGATTCCTTTTGTTTCATGAGGCGCTGAGAGTCAGACTAGTTGTTTCTTAGTAGACACTTGGGCTGTTTCTCGCTAAGCAGCAGTTCTCTGGCTAAGTGCACCGTGCACCTTCTGGTTAGAAGCCAGTTTTGGCAGATCAAAGGAGGAGTCCCTTGACAAACCAATCTTCAGTCAGTTGACCACAGAGGACATGGGGTAGTCTAGTCTCCAGAGCCCAGGCTACCCCTTTCCAGTGGAGATTAAGACTAAGATAAAATTCCAAGTGCAACAGTGCTGCTTGGAAAATGTACACCTTCCAACTTAATCAAAACCAAGCTTTATTATGGTTCCTCCTACTGGGCAATGTTTCTTTTGGCTTTACTCTAAGAAACAATTGCCCAAAATGGGATTCCCATTCTGCTAGAGTCAAACTCAATTGTACTGTTGATCCTAGAGTTTGACCTGTTTCAGAGAGCCAGAGCTGGAAATAGAGGATCAAGAAAAAGCAGCAGTTTTCTCGAGATACACCCTGGAACACACATGCTTCATCAGCAGCTTCACTGACCTAGCTTCTCCTTCGAGAATCTGGCCTGACTTTGAGGGGTCTGTTTTCAGGAGGTGACTGAAGACTTGGCAGGCTGGTTCTCACTTACTGTAATTGAGTCAGACAATTAAATTGCCTCCCAGTTACTGAAAATGTAAACCACATACACTGTATGTAGGTCACAGCATTCCAGTGGTGCGTGTCCGGTATAGTGACTTAATGCCTGGATATGGACCGCTCTTTGAGTCAAAGCAGCATAACCTACTGGCTCAGCTGTGCAAATGCACGCAGCAAGGGCAACACCAGAGGTTTGTAGCTTTGGAAGATGTCCTGGAATCGGCGCTCCAACACATGGATTTATTTAGACAAAACAATATGTCAGCTTATCATCATGCTGCAATTTTTGGATAGCTTTCCTTAAAATCCTAAAGTGCAATGTGTTTATTAATGAGCCCCTTCCTTTACACACAACCCTTATAAACCTCCATGTTTTCCCCAAACCAAAGTTGTACTCAGAGATGTAAAATAAAACACTTTTACACCAGTAGGGAATCTAAAGTATAACTAACAAAGATGTCAGCCTCAGTGTGTGATGTTAGTTAGACTTTGGAGAAAGTGGAATTCGTTACATTATCGGAACTGGGGAAAAGGACTGTGTATATGTTCAACCTGACAATATGAATGCCAGTACAGTCAGTTGATTACTGTTAATACAGTGGTGATGAAAAAATAGGTTTTATAATCAATATTACTCTCAGAAGAATGACTGTTTTCACAGTATTAGGATATCTTATCTCCGAAACAGACTACAAACAATAGGCTGTTAAAAGTTTTCCTTAAAAAAATTCCTTGATCTGTATTTGGATTTTCCATGGCAAAACTTCAATCTTAAGATTCTATCCTTCTCCAACTCCACATGCTTTTTGACATCTGGCTCCATCATCAAGTGTTGCATGTTTAAAGAATGCAATTTTCCTAGTCTAACAAAAGCAGAATTACCAAGATATGTGTGTGTGCGTGCACACACATGTGTGTGTGTGTGTGTGCATGTGCTCCAGGAATGTTCCCTGCAAAAGCATCCTAATGGATCCTTAGTTAAATCCCTTTCCCCATGCTTAGCAAACCATGCTTTTAGAATTATATTAACTGTTTAATGAGGAAATCCAATGTTTTCCTGGTGAGCTTGCTCTTAGGTACCCTATTTCTATTTGGGGTATTCTGGTTATGGGGTTATCTTGGACAACACCAGTCTTTCTCCAATAGAGAAAGGTTAAGAGAAAAGGTATGTGGACACCCATATATGAAACACTGAGATGAGGGCATTCCTTCACACCAGATAAAAAAATAAACTCAAATGGTTTAAAGATCTAAATGTGAGAGCGGAAACCATAAAATTCGAGGAGAACATAGACAGAACACTCTGGCATAAATCGTGGCAATATTTTTTTGGATCAGTCTCCTAAGGCAAAAGAAATAAAAGCAAAAATAAACAAAAGAGACCTAATTAAACTTAAAGGCTTTTGCACAGCAAAGGAAACTATTAACAAAATGAAAAGACAACCTACTAAATGGGAGAAAATATTTGCAAATGATATGACCATGACTGGCAAAGGGTTAATGTCCAAAATATACAAACAGCTCATACAACTCAATATCAAAAAGACCAAACAGCCCAATCAAAAAATTGGCAGAAGACCTGAATAGACATTTTCCAAAGAAGGCATACAGATGGCCAACAGGCACATGAAAAGATGCTCAGTATCGGTAATTATTAGAGAAATTCAAGTCAAAACACAAATGAGATATCGCCTCACATGGGTCAGAAGAGCTGTCATCAAAAAACCTGCAGATAACAAATGCTGGAGGGGCTGTGGAGAAAAGGGAACCCTCTTGTACTGTTAGTGGGAATGTAAATTGGTGCAGCCACTGTGGAGAACAGTATGGAGGTTCCTCACAAAAGTAAAATTAGAACTACCATGTGATCCAGAAATTTTGCTCCTGGGTATATATATGCAAAAAATGAAAACACTAATCTGGAAAGACATATTTACCCCAATGTTCATAGCACCCAATATTTACAGTAGTCAACATGGAAGCAGCCCATCAACAGATGACTGGATTAAGATGTGGTATATACAATGAAATATTACTCAGCCATAAAAAAGAATAAAATTCTGCCATTTGCAGGAATATGGATGGACCTAGAGGGTACTGCGCTTAGTGAAATAAGTCAGACAAAGACAAATACTGCATGATAGCACTTATGTGTGGAATCTAAATAGTAATACAAATGAATGTGTACACAAAACAGAAACAAAGTCACAGACATCCAAAACAAACTTGTGGTTACCAAAGGGGAGAGGGAAGGGGGAGGGACAAATTAGGGGTAAGGCATTAACAGACACAAACTACTAAGTATAAAATAGATAAGCAACAAGGATTTACTATAGAGCACAGGGAATTATAGCCATTATCTTGTAAAAACCTATAATGGAATATAATCTGCAAAAATACAGAATCACTATGCTATATACCTGAGACTAATATAATATTGTAAATAAACTATACTTCAGTTTAAAAAAAGAGAGTGAGAGAGGGTATAAACATGTGAGACTGGCTATTTTTCTGCCACCAACTTTTATTGCTTCCATTTTGAGTGTCTCAAAAGGGTATAAAACTTCTCAACTCTGAAGCAGTAGATTCACGCCAGTTCCACCTCTTCAGAGCTAGCTCAAAGCCTCTTGAGGCTTCCCTCACTCAGACTGTGCAGCCAAGTGCTCCATGAAAAAGTTGCACATTGGATTATTTCCAAGTATATTTCCTGACACAATGATAGGAGAAAGTGCAACACTGATGTGAAAATCTAGTTATTATTCCAGGTCAATTTCCACTAAATCATTTAAAATTTTAAATTTCTATTTAAAAATATTCATTGTTTATAGGGGCAGTATGTGGTGTTTGAGGCAGTGATGGAGTGACATGGGTAATATGTGAATGTCCTACAATTTAGACCAACTGACAAATATACACAAAGAGCTCATAAAATCTTAGAATACATATCATTAAAATCAAGGTTCTTCTTTCTATGAAACCTCAACAAGATTCTATGTTATTCTTGTTATACAGAATTTTTTGTTATTCAGTTCTTTGTTATAAAGAAGCTTTTTATATATCCAACTTGAACAAAGGCATAAATAGTCTAAGTTATTACATACATTATAATACTGAAAATTAGTTTAAAATGCTTTTATGATGAAGAATTTTAAAAGATGCCCAGATGTCAAATATTTTACTCCCCTCTCCAAAATCCCCCAAACACAGAACATACTGTCATATATATTACCCATAAACTCAATGGAAAAAGCTCTTATTCACAATAGCAATGAATATGTAAATACCCAATCTTACCCTTAAAGAGACACATTACCAATTTTTTAAAAAACTATACGTTAGCCAACAATTTACAGGAAAATTTGAATAAGAAATAAAATGTTCTTATTTGAAAAGATGTTAACAACTCTTCCCAACTTATAAAGTGCTCTAATATTAACAAAATCCCGATGAAACACTTTAAGCAAAAATGACAAAACTACAAAATTCATCAGGAGGAACCCATTCCTTAAAAGCATGTCCAGAGGCTGGCACCATTGCTCTTTATTGGGAGCGTGGCTCTCTTCATGCAGAGGAAGGTCTCACCTGAGCGGATGGCAGACTCCAAAGACAGATGGTCAAACAGAATTGGAAACTGTGTGATAAAATAAAGTTCAATTCCAGGAAGGCAAGCAGAATTGGTGGTAAAGGAAAGAGAAGGAGACATCAAGTCCATCCCAAGAGGCATTCCAGAAACCCCCAAATCCTAGAAGTCGAGAGAAAATGTAAGTGGGAAATAGTACATAGAAAAGGATCTGTGGAAACTGTCTAAACTAGATCCTGCTTCTTGTCACTCAGCTAATCAGGATGGAGCATATGAGTGGCTTGGCAGAGATATCTAACTAAGAACGAGCAGGGGAAAATGAGAAATTTAGGACTGAGAAGAGAGGGTGACTATGATTTGTTAAAACACATTAACAAAGCCATGTTAATTCCAGCAGCATGAAACAAGTGTAAGGACAGACAGATTCCAGTAATGATAAATATAAAACAGAATAAGCATCACAATTTAGCCTCACCCAAAAGTGTTGAAAGAACCGGTTAGTGATTTCTATCTCACAATTCATCATAAGATAAAATACATTTCAAAGGGCAAGAAGAATGAAATATGTTTAAAAACAAATGAAACAAACAAGAAAAGGAAATAGAAGTTTACTAATTCTAACGCCTATTAATGGAGTGCCTACTGTGCAGCATTGCTATTCTTGGTGTCAGGGATACGACAGCAAACAAAACTGATGAAAGTGCTTGCCTTGGTGGAGCTTATATTGTGATGGAGAGAGACATGCTATGAATGAATAGACAAGTAGAATCAATGCTATGTCCAGAGGGGTGAGGGTGAAAGAGCTTTATAGGCAGAGGGCATAGCAAGTACAAAGGCCCTGTGATGAGAGCATTCCTGGTGGGCAGGGGACAGAAAGCTGTTCAGTGTGGCTGGAGGGAATGAGTAAGGGGCAGGATGGTGGGAGATGAGATCACAGGCACAGAATGACAGGGTATCAGGACAGACTGTAGGACATAGGAGGTCACTGTGAGGATACGTGCCTTTATTCTGAGTGAAACAGGAAACCACTGAAGGGTTTAAAGCAGAAGAGTGGGATCATCTGACCTACATTTTAAAAAGATCCCTCTGTCTACTGAAGTGAGAATAGACTAGAAGGAAACAAGAATGGGCAATATTTAGAGAAATTTATGTGAGAGATGATGGTGAGAAGTATTCAGATTATGAGTGCATTTTAAAGGAAGAGCCAACAGGATTTGGGGACAAACTCAGTGAGGATTGTGACAAAAAGAGAGAACCCAAGATTATTCCACGTTTTTGGCCAGAGCAACTGGAAAGATGAGATGTCATTTACTGAGATGGGAAATCTGTGGGAAGACCACTTGGGGACATGATTAGCAGTTCACTTTTGGACACTTTAGTTTGAGATTCTGATTAGATGTCCAGGTAGAGATATCAAGTGGGCAATTAGCTAAAATATGCAGTTTGGGAAAGAGGTCTGGATTGGAGATATAAGTATTAGAGTTTTCAGAATATAGATACAGATATAGAAAAAGGTTTAAAAATCTTGAAATGTGAGTAAATAAACATGAGAAAAGAACCAACGACTGAGCCTTGGAGCAGAGATTGAGGAAATGAGAAGAAATCAACAAAGGAGACTGAAAAAAAGCCACTACTGAAGTAGGAGGAAAATCAGGAAAGTGTAATGCTTTTGAAGCCAAGAAGAAAAAAATAAGTGTTTCAAGGAGGAGAGATCAGTTGACCCCAATGTTCCAGAGAGGTCAAGTGAGATGAGAACAGAGAACTGTACATTGCATTTTGAAGACTGGAAGATATGGTAATAGAGGGAAGGGCTGTTTTGGTGGAACAAAACCTGATTGGAGTGGGTTCAAGAGAGATTGAAAACAATGGGGAGTTTTTATATAGGGTAACAGAAAAGAATAATATCTGTAGGGAGATATGGATTCAGGAGAGAAAATTTGGTTTCCTTGGTTGTTTTTTAGGAGGAGGGAAATTACATGTGTTTGCCAACAGGAATTACATGGTGGAGAAGAAAAAAAGTTGATGCTCCAGGGGAAAGAAGAAAAGTTACTGAAACAGTGACCATGAGTAGGTGAAAGTGGATTCTGTTGTAAAAGTGGAGGAGACAGACTCTAGGTCCATCCACCTCATTACAAATAGCTCAATTTCGTTTCTTTTTATGGCTGAGTAATATTCCATTGTATATATGTGCCACATCTTACAGAGTGAAGTAAGTCAGAAAGAGAAAGACAAATACCGTATGCTAACACATATATATGGAGTCTAAGAAAAAAAAATGTCATGAAGAACCTAGGGGTAAGACAGGAATAAAGACACAGACCTACTAGGGAACGGACTTGAGGATATGGGGAGGGGGAAGGGTAAGCTGTGACAAAGCGAGAGAGTGGCATGGACATATATACACGATCAAACGTAAAATAGATAGCTAGTGGGAAGCAGCCGCATAGCAGGGAGATCAGCTCAGTGCTTTGTGACCACCTAGAGGGGTGGGATAGGGAGGGTGGGAGGGAGGGAGATGCAAGAGGGAAGAGATATGGGAACATATGTATATGTATAACTGATTCACTTTGTTATAAAGCAGAAACTGACACACCTTTGTAAAGCAATTATACTCCAATAAAAATGTAAAAAAATTTTTAAAAAGTGGAGGCGATTGGCCTTCGTTAGGTGTGGGAGCATTCATCAACAGTCACATGAGGGAATGTGGACGCGTGGGCACAGATATGGGTAAGGTGCTGGGTGTGGTGTAGAGCATGGTAACTAATATTTAATTAGTTGTAGTAGATAGTTTTTAATGACATCTACCCACTGTTCCTCCCAACCCTGTATCCACATGCAGATTCTCACATCAAGAAGTTGAATCCCTTTTCCTTCTCTTGAATCCTCCTGACCTTGTGCCTTGCTTTGACTAATAGAATAATATGGGAGTGACATTCTGGGCTTTCCAAGCCTGAGCCTTAAGAAGTCGTCATCTTCTGCTGCCTCCTTCTTCGAACCCACTGCCACACTCCAAGAAACGCCCGGCACCGGATGCTCAGGGTTCAAACGCAGAACCATGGAGGTTGAGAGGCCACTGTGGCTCCCAACTGAATCACCCTAAGCTGCTGCCCGTGGAGCGGAAGAAATGCCCAGCCGAGTCCTGCCCAAGTTCCTGACCACCAATTGTGAGAAATAACAAATCATTTTTAAGCCATTAATTTTGGGGACTTTGTAAGGCAGAAATAGTTCATGCAAATACATGTGAAATTTTTTAAAAATTTCACTTGAAGGTGAGGATGGAAGAGGTGTAGGAGTTTGAGGGGAGAGAAAAAGATTTGCAAAAGTAAGAGAGGAGGAGAGTTCGGAAAGAAACAGTGTGACCGTTGGGAAGCACGAAGGTGAATTTAAAGGGAAAAGAATCAGTGTATGAGTTGTTCTCCAGCCACCTTCAGCTGCTCCGGTGCAGGCTGGGACCTGGGGAGGGTTGGATTTCAGCGGGGCTGGATTTGTGACAGGTGAGTTTGGAAGGATGTTGAAGGGACGTAAGAGACCTGTTGTAATGAATGGTCACGGGATTCCATTTCATAGGCTAATAAATCATTTTCAAACTACCTCTCTGCTGATTTAAAAGAAACAACACACTTTATCAATCCGCATAGAAGCTCCTGGGAAAGAACTTGTACCTGTATTTCTTTGACTCCTCTCACAACAGTCCTTCTCTTTCTTATAAGGAAGCCAGGAAGCTGAACGTAAAACATTTATTTTCTGCCGTCATTTGTACCAGTTATGGATTGTAAACTGTTAGAAGAGAAGCCCTGTACAGAACTTTAAAAAATCCTTAACAGAGCATAGCATAGTGTTAAACAAGATCGTCAAGAAAAAGTTATTTAAATAAATGAGTGAATAAATATGTCACTTCTATTCAGGTTTTGTAAATAATTGTTTAGTGGGCAGGAAAGATGTCATTAAATGTGAATAACTCCAGTTGTGTGTGCAAACTACTCAGGGTGCCTGACCCATCGCTGGCACAGTATGAATGAAAGTTCACATTCTCATGAGTTGAAGAAAAAGTAACTCCTGCTGAAGACTTTTTTCCAATCATTTTTCATGTACATTTATAAAACTCCAAATTGAACAGTGTTTTTCTGATACAGATTAACAGTCTGGCATACGAGCTTCTCCCCAGATTCCATTATCTTGACATCAAGAAACTGGGTAAAAGCCTCACCTTTAGATTCACAGCTTTATATTTGCTGCAATTTATTTGCTCACCTTTACATTCACACCCATAAAAATACGGGTGCTTGGGAGAATCATGGCAAGGCATGAGTACTGCAGGTCATTCAACTTCTTTGGAAATGTTTTCTGTTGTGCAGTAGTAACATCTCCCTATTTTGAAGTGTTAAGACGTGTTGACTTAAAGAGAACATTTTTTTTTTCTGGTGTGAATGGATACAGACTTTTCCATTTCGTTCCAGAAAGTGAGTAAAAGTCTACTAATGTACCTTCACTTCGGGAAGATTCCAATTTCAGGACCCAGCCAAAAGAGCAATTAAGATTCCACAGATAAAAAGTCTTTCATCTGCAGAAGATAGGCAATTGATGCCCCAGTCAGAACTGTGCTGCATGGTCCCTTAATGCTTACTTTCTACAGAGAATTGCTGTTATCAAGCTTTTCAGTTATTTTCTCAGGAAAGAGTATTACATACAATATCATGGTGAAGGGAGAGTTCATTGTACAGCTACTGACACATGAAATATGACTTAGTACACCGGTTCCAAAACCTGGTCGAATGAATTACCACCAAAGCTGTTTTAAAATAAAGATTCCTGGACGTCCCCCACCCACCCTGCCCCCAGATTCTAATCCAGGAGGACTGGAAAGAGACTCAGGTGGATTGATTTATACCACGCTCCTTGCGTGATTCTCCTCTCGTTAGCCTGGCACCGGTTCACTGACACGTCTTTAAAAATCACTGATTTATTCAACTGGAATATATGTCAGATGCCTGTTTGTGTGACTCTATAAAGGGTGATATGGTAGTAAAATATGTTGCTTTCTCCGCAAGCAGGTGGATGCATTTATGACCCTGGCTGTCACCTATAAAACAACTGATACTTTCAGTCCAGTATTCACTTTACAAATATGTGTGACCGCCCTGTGCAGTCAGTGGATTTGTGTTCATCTCATCTGAGATGAACTCTTCAATAACTCAAGGTTTTTACTCAGAAATAATTCTAAATCATATGTAGCTCTGCTGCATTTCCTTTTCCGGTTGTCATGCTGCTTCTTCAACACCCAACCCAGCCATGATTCTAAATTGGAGGGCCAAGTCCTCCAAAGAAGTATATTTCTCATAGTTGTAGGAAGACCACATGTATATGTCGAAAACCAGATTCAGTGTTTTACTGTAATTTTTAATTTGGGAAAAATATTGTTTTTATAATATAACCTAGAGAAAATAAGGCTCAACAAAACTTGTATAGTGAAGAGCCACAGAAGTTAATGGAGTCCTCTGGGCATCACCCTCCATAATGTATCTTAATTGGCAGGGGTTGCAAAAGCATTCCCATCCTGTAGGTACCAAAAGGGCCATATCACAAAACACCAATCAGCACTGTTTACGCGATAGGATCACTCAAACTGCTAAATCTCAAGACACCAAGGGCTTTCTCTTCTTTCAGCTGCTCTCTGTGATTCACTTCTTGCCTTCCTACTATCACTTTCCAATTCCAAGAGCCCCTTTTTTACTTTTTTGCTACTTCCACCCAGATTCTAATGTTACGCTGCTTTGCCCACATTCCAAAATCCTCGGGATGATTGAGATGAAGACACTGCTGCCCAGAAGGAATTGGCACTTGAGTTCTGTATATTGACTTTCAAATTAATGAGATAATTGTACCAATCCTCATTTCCCGTTCCCAGAAGAGTCACAGACTGTATGTTGAAGCCATTTACCCTGAAGCTCAATCCATAAATTTGTAGTAAAAATGAAATAAGGATCCAGTGAATTATGTGCAATGGCAAACACCTATTACATTTGGCATTTGGAAAATGTTAGACCACTGTAAAATAACTGAATTTCACTTACCAAGCATTTTCATTACCATGATCATTTGGTAGAAAACTTCTTAAAGCTGGTCAAGGAAATTTAATATTAGGAAGACAACACACACACACACACACACACACACACACACACACACACACACACACACATATTTCATATGTATTTAGGTCTCAACCACCAAAATGTCACTCCCCCTTTTCTTTTCTATTTCAGCAGCAAAGATAGAAGATTCTGAATTTAGGTGAGAAAAATGTATGGCATATTTGCAAGTCTAAATGTTCTTCTTTATGGATTGGCTAATTCAACTTCTATTTTTCTAGCAGGAAAGTGGGATATAGATTGAGTGACATGTTCAAGGTCCCAAGGCAAATAAGCAGCACATCCAACACTAGAAGTCAGACCTCATTTCATTCAGCAAATATATGTCGGGTGTAACATGTACCAGGCACACAGGTGAGGGGTACACGTGCTCTGTCCTCCAGTTACTCATTATCTACTTGAGGGAGTTGAATGACTAACAAGGTTACTGCAGGGAGAACATAGGAACAAACAAAGATTCCTCTAGGGTTGAGTAAAACGGGCTTCCTAGAGGAAGCCTAATGTGACCTCTGAGCTGCATGTAGAAGAGGTGCAGAAGGATGTTTCAGGCATGAGGAGCATTTCCTCGGACTCAGAGGCAAGAAAGCACATGCTGTTTGGGGAGCTGTAGGTACCTCCACACACGGGAGCACAGGTGGGGCTGGCAGGGAGCAATGAGACTGGGCAGGTGAGGGGCCCAGAATCTTGTCAAGTTTAGACATTTGGGCATTACTCTGAAGACAATGGAAGAGTCATTGTAGAGATTTTGGCAGAGTGATAGTACTGAAGCTTGCATTTTAGCAGCAATTATCAGATCATATAGTGTGAATGTTGGATTGGAGAAAGGGAGAGAAAGGAGGCCAAGACCATGCTTCCTCTATCACTGTATAAAGGGTCTTTGTGAGAATTTTAAAAAGGCACCCCTTCCTGTTGGAACATTGTCGTGACACACAGAGTTTATTAGAACAAGACTCTCTTTAGTCCCATTTGCCAGAAAATTATTGACAGAGATATAGAAATCGACATGATATGCTCTGACATACTTGTGCAATGTACAGCCTGACCAACTGGCCCTGACCACACATTGCTTCTAGGAAACCCAAAGAGAAAGTATGATTAACTCTGTCTAGCAGTTGAAAATGAGTAAGCCACTTTCATAAAAGTTATTTTGTTTACTCTTCCTGATAAGCCTGTGAGGTAGTTAGAAAAGGTTATGTTTTCACTCTCATACTTAGCTGATATGTTAAAAATTGAGCTGAGGAAGCTTGGGTGATTGTTTTCAATTCTCTTTCTCTCTCACATCTTCATTAGGGAAAAAAAAAACATTCTACAATGTTATGTTCCCTTTCTGTGGTCAAGTGCTGTTACCTTCTTTTTCTAACTATTCCCAAGGGAAAGACAACAGACTAGTGGAATTGAAATCCTTGTGGTTGCTCCAAAACCATAACAAGTAAGACTACATAAGTTATACCTGCATGGGAGGGAAATTCTGGGTTAGGCAGGCATCACTGTATTTACTCATGTCTGAAACTCTGATTATGTCTAATACGGAATTTCCAAGCTGATTCTGAATGATGACCAGGTACTGTACAAAGAAATTCCTCAGAATACTCAATCAGTGTCATCATTGCTTCCAGATGAAAGACATTTCAACGTACAATGCTTAAAATATAAAGATTAAGGCAAAGCACGCACTGATTTCAGTGCATTTAGTGGTTTATGTGTTTACCTTCTCCACTGAAATGGGAGATTTTCCAAAATAAAATTTTTTAATTTATTTAATTTTTAAAACTATTTTACCTAAAGATAAAAAGTAAACTGCAGTCATTTTTCAATAAAATAGTTACTCGGTAACATTCTTGCTACCTCAAAAGAGGTATAAATGTAGGTTTGTAATGGCCTAAATACCAGACTTCTCTGAGTTCTGGTAATTGAAGAACATACAGCTGTGAACTTTATACCATAATTTAAAACAGACTGGAAGATACTATAACTTTCCTTAGATCATCATTTAATTATTTCTACGGAAATACCATCCTTCTTAGATTTCAAATGTTTTAAATTTTGTAATACACCATAGTTTTGCAATAAAATGTTCAGAGACAAGTAATTTTAAAACTTTTTGCCATCTGGGGAAAAGAAGGACAGGACATTTTTTTAGAGCTGAGTTGTATGGTTAGACTTTTTTTTGATTACAAGTGAATGAAAATCCAAACAAAACTGGTTTGAACTAAAATAGAATTTATTGCCTCACCTAACCCACAAGTTCAAGAATAAATCTAGCTTTGGTCAGAGCTTGACCAGACTCAAATGACATCATCAGGACATGGTTTTTCTCTGCAACTCTTGGCTCTGCTTTCTACTTACTGTAGACAAGGTTGACTCCATGGTTGGCAGCCATGGCTCTGGTTCTTCATACTTCCAGGTACCCACCATGTAAGGGAGACAGTCTACTTCTCTGAGATCAGAAACAAAAGGCTCAGAATGAAATTTCTGCAGCTACGTTCGGCCCCCATGAATCCTACCTATCCATGGACATTCACTATGGCCAGAGGAAGGAAGGCACCCTCCTTTCCTCCCATGGGTCTGGGCTTAGTTCAGATACACCATTTCAGGTCTGGGGGAGGGTTCGGTTTACCTAAGGCACACGGGCTAACAAAGGTTGAGGGGTTGTTCTCCCAGAGCAAACAGGAGGTGCCATTTTTGCTTTCGATGCGATGCTCTCTCTGGTAGATTTTAAGTTACGTGATAGGAAGGCCCTTATTGATTTTGTTCACCATTTTATCAACAGCACATAGCACAGTGTCTGGGCACAGCAGGAATTCAATAAGCATGGACTGATTGGACAAAGGTAATAATGACATGTTCTCATTTCCACTAGGATGAATAAAGATGGTCTAGTGTAAAGATTCTGTTAGTCTGTAGCATTTTACATTCTTGATGTCCCCTCCTTCTTGGGCCTAATCCTTCCTTGGCTTTGATGGTTCTAACCATCCAGGATTAGCTCCTGACAATTGTGCATCCCCCTAGCATCCCCACTGGTAGTTGCCAGCATGCCACTTCCCTTACCACTGTGGTTGTGTTGACCTTGATTATCTGTTACCTGTGAGAGATAATAGCCTCCTAATTAGTTTCTCCACCTCTAGTCCTTCTCTCATCTACATGGATTTTAGAAGAATTTGCTTACAGAACAATTTGAATATTGTTAATTACCTGCAGTCACTTTCTTGCCCCAAGTGAAGTCCAAATTCCTTCGTACTCAAGTAAGATCCCAAACCTATTATTTATTTTCCTCTCCTGTTTGTTCTCAGAAACACTCTAAGTGCTTTAAGAGGAAAAATTATGGCTAATTCGTTGTCTTATTTTATTTGGTTACTTGCCTTTCTAGATCCTATATTGATGGTTTTGTATATAATAAACCATCAATAACTAAAAGTAAACAAAGAAATAAAATAAAAGACACATACCACAATGAATGTACAATGCTATCTCTGGAATTTCATCTTTTGAGAATAACAGCAAAGATATATCCAGTGAGTAGAAGGTTCCATTTTCTGTAGTTCATTGCAGCTGGTTCAGGAGAAAAATCCACAATTTATTTCTTGGTAGCTTTCAGAGAGTGTTCTCTAAAATTGGCTTGAACTGCATAATACTTGTACAATAGGAAGAAAAGAGTATTTCCATCTTGGCATTGGAAATGTCTTTCTTCTCAGTTACGGTATCTGATCTCACATACAGCACAGATTGTCATCTGATATCTTTAAAAAAAAATCATTTCTGGGCAATTCAAAAAGAAAGAAACAAAGTTCGTCAATAAATATAAAATGCTCAACCTGAATAATTATGATAGAAATTCAAATTAAGATAACAATGAATTAATATTTGTTTTTACTTCTCAGATTAGCTAAGATAAGAAGTTTGTTACCGCAGTTTGACAAAGATGCAGAAAAGCAAGTGCTCTCACAGACTGCGGTGGAATGGCAATTTACCGGTAGCTATCCAAATTAAAAATGCATATTCCTTTGATGCACCTATTTCAGTTCTAGTAAGTTATTCTACGTATATTCTGACATAGTTGCATAAAAATATATGTGCATGTATATTCAGTTCATCATTATTTGTAGCTATTAATTTAAAAAAAAGAATTGGAAGCAACACTATTGCCTATCTTCTAGGAACTGGAAATTTATTATTGTTTAGCCATGTAGTAGACTAGAATATTTCGAGTCAAATTTTAAAAGAATTAAATAAGTATATGTGTGTAAAGGCGGTAATCTGGGTAAATGTGGAAACATCTCCAAAAAATAGTAGATGGAATAAACCTATGTGCAAAATAGTAGATAAAATATGATCCAGTTTGTTAAAAATGAACACAATGTTAGTAGCAATGCTAGAGAAAGAAAGATGGGAATGGGGCCATTAGGTAGGGGGAAAGACTTTTTTATCCTTCTGCTTGAATTTTCACCATATACAGTCACTGTTTTTATAATACATACCTAGAGTGAGGGGGAAAAAAAGAAAAACACACACACTCAAATGCAAAATAAAATGAATTCTTTAGTATTGTACACAATTCATGTTTTCACGTTCATTTATACATTAACATGTTCAAATGCTATTTCTTGGGTGTTACTGTGGTCCAGACACCATACACGCAAGATGAACTCGCAAGGTTCTTGTTTCTTTTTTCAGAAGGTGCACACATTCTTGGAACTCAGAAGTGCTTTTGCACATAGGTCCCTGCCCACAAATACAGGTATTTTGCTTTTCATAATCATGTTAAAATACTATGTTAAATGACCAGCCTGCTCATGTAGTTACCTGTACATTTCTGCTCACATGTACAAAAAGCATGCTAATTCAATTGACCATTTTCAGCTTTGAGCCTCAGGCTTGTAACTTCCTTTTGGTTTGCATGAATGGCACTTTGTTTTTCTTGAAACATAATAATTAGAAACAGATTCTGAGCATACGTTAGCTCTGTAAAAAATACCAGCAGCCTGAGAAAGCAGAACTGTGCTGCCCTCTAACTGATCACACTGCCGTGGACGGTGCTCTGCCTGCAGGGGACAGGGGGCAATTTCCAGCCATGCTCAGGTAAGTGGAAAACAAGAGCGGCTCATCTGCATTGGATTCAGCGTTGAGAGCCAAACTCCACTCTTTCTGCAACGTAACGTCAACCATGCCACCGTGGGGCTTCCTCACACATTCCAGTATTCATCAAAAGAACATTAGAGATTGTCAACATTTGTGGTCCAAAAGAAATTTCATTAGGGTAGACCTGGCCAAGACTTTTAAGAAATAATTAGTTCTTTTCTTTAATAAATATGTCTTCAAGATGATGCCTATATAGCCCTGACTGAAAGAAGGATATATTCTTTATTCCTTCAAAGAACAAAACACTTCAAGTATGAATCAGATGTTAATTTACTCAAACCAGAAATAGAAATTCTCCTTACACAGTGTTCATTCAATGTATTTTTGCCAGAATGAAGGAGCCAGTGACACTGAGCCCAGGCCGTAGGCTAATGGTGGCTCTTGTATGATGTTGTAAGCACTGGGGCCTTTAACAAAACCATATTAAGATAAAGGAGGTTTAGATCATAATGAACATTTAATGTTTATACTTTATGTATCAATATCACTATGTAACCAGAAAGCATCAGAGAATTGCCTTATGCCAAAGGCTCACCCAAAATGTTCCCTATTTCCTGACTTTAAGTGCGTCTGTAACTCATGGTATCTTCCTCACACTGGCAGGGGTAGACCAGTGTGGATGGCTAATACAAGCTCTCTTGCCTGCGAGCAATACATGATCTAATGAAAAACAACATTCCAATTTGTGCAAACTCATGTACTGTGTTGTAGAATTTTGAGTAGTTTGTCTTCTTCAGATGCTTGGGTCACAGATATTAAAGACCATTACCTATTTCTAATACCTTGTACCATTTTGTAGTTAGGGATGCAATTTTTTTTTTATCTACAGTGGGTATGTCCTGACCTTGCAGAGTGGTTTATATTAAAGTTTCCCATGAGGGCGCCATTTCAAATACTCTTCTTTTCCCCATAAACACATTTCTATTTCTGTTAGGGAATGTGTACTAATTTGTGCTCAGAAAATATAGCTTAACCAAAAAGAAGAGGAATTATTGAAAATCTTAGCTTCTTTTATTTTGTAGAAAAATCTGTTGATCGTATAGCCTCTTAAGATTGACAGAAATGTGCAAAAATACTGTGTACTCTAAGGCACACCTCTACTCTATGCCTTTGAGCAGCTAAGACTTTTTCCTGTCCACTTATTTTTGAATAAAAATTCCCTGATGTCTCTGCTTGCAACAGCTGATACCCACCCCCTCCTCAAATCTTAAAGTTCTGAGTTACTCAGTTCAAACTTACAGCGAATCAATATTTTGTATATGAAGAATGTTCTTCGTTTGAATTGGATCTTCATCAGTCACTGAAAGATTAAACAGTTCTAAAAATATCATGTTCCCCTTGAACTACTAGAATTTCCACTTGAGGAAAATAGGACTTTTGAATGAAATGTATTTAAATGCAACTTCCACAGTGATGTGAAGAAAAATAATTGGAAATAAAGTTGTATTCATTCCTTTGTAGGTAGTTTGCTTCTCTGGTTGTGAAGCATGTTATTCTAAATAAAAGTATCCCAAAATACGAAGGAATAATATTACTGACGCCAACTCTTACAGGATATATAAATACTTGAGTAAATCCTTATGAGAAGGAAAAACGCTTTCAAATCCTGAGCTTTTCGGAACAGAAGGAATGTTGATTCTGGCGTTGAGTGTAAACCACCTACGTATCACTTTTCACGAGCTACTAAAAGATGAAGCCAAAGGGCAAAAATGTACACCGAAATTCCCTGTTGAGAAGATGGAAAAAAAAAAAAGAGAAGAAACCCCAAAATAATGGAAACATTGTCTATATATTTAATAATTTTGGGCTATGCCAACTAAGAAGTGAGAATTATAAATACCTGATCATATTCACTTCTTATATTTCATTTATTGTCTATTTTGAAAAACACTTGGCAGCCTGGCCTACATTTTATCCATGTGATTGACGGTGTGGATTTGCCTAAGGCCAGCTCTAGTGAAATGAAATTTTTTTTTCATCTGCAGACTTCGTACCTCTGCACCATATTACTAGGGAGAAGAGGAAACAGATTAATGACCAATCTCACTGTGTTTGTTCTTGACTATATATCCCTTTCTCAAGGCCATATTTTAACCAGAATACAATGTTATTACTATGTTAGTATAAGTGACCGATTTTGATCTTTTAAATAAAATGATTAGAAGAATTTTCATATTTTTATCTTAAGATATTGTATTTGATTGACTCCTATGAACTCACTATTTGTTTCTAAAAAATATTGTCTCATTTCCTGTAGAACATTTTTAAGTACTTCACTCTAACCAAATCTTTAGGTTGCATCCATTCAGTTGTCATATGTAGTTTACAGGTAAAAGTGTTTTATTTCATAGGTGTTCAATACTAAGAAATACTGTGCAGTTATTGAAAAGTATGTTCAAAAAGAATTTTTAATATTATGAAATAATACTTCTTTTTCCAAGAAATGATTCTTTCATCAAATAGAAAGCAGAATAAATTATTTTAAATGTAGTATGAACTTAATTATGTACAAAATATATGAAGAATAAAGACAGAAATATTTCAAAATATGAATATTGGTTGCTGTGCATGTGGAACTATGACAAATTTCTTTCATCTTTTTATCCATGCATCCTCAAACCTTCTCCTCTCCCTCTATTATTATTTTTTGCCTATGACCCAACTATCCAACTTGTTCTCCAGTCAGAAGCATGCCCTAGACTTCCTCTCTTCGGTGATCATGTCAAATCCAATCACTCTACCCCAGGAACTTTACTTCCTACATATTTCTCCCATCTTGTTCTTTCTATCTCCATTCTTGCTGTCACTTTCCCACATCAGGCTCCCACTATCTCTGGTCTGTGCTGTGAAACAGCCTCCTACCTTGTCTCCCTACCTCTAGTCTTGGGTCCTTTAGAACGACTCTCTACAGTATAATTTAAGAAATTTATTTCGAGTGAAGACATGACTACATAACTGTCCTTAAGTGGTGTTCCATTGTCTATGGAATCAAGCCCCTTAATGTGGCATAAAATAATCCTTATGTGACCCACCCCTGACCTCCCTCCTCAGACTCATCTTTCTCTCCCCATATTTTACTGTGTACTATAGAATGTGTACATTATGTAATTTCACTCTTTAGGGGTTTGCTCAGGCTATTTCTCCTGCGTAATATGCCCTGAATAAAGCTCACTCCTACTGTGACACATAACTAAGGTAGCTTCCCTTTCCTGGAGCCACCTTCTTGTTGGGACGAAATTGACTAAATATCTCTCCCATAACCCCTGGTGTTTCTCAGTTAACCTGTACATTTAATACTGAACTAATTTACTTAGAAATTGGTTTCTTCCACTAGATTATAAGCTTTTAGACAGCAGAGGCTGTGAATAATTCATAATTCATTTATCCCAGTGCTTAGTATGGATCTGAAATACAGCAGGCACTCAATAAGTGAGAGACAGGCATGGACATATATACACTACCAAACGTAAAATAGATAGCTAGTGGGAAGCAGCCGCATAGCACAGGGAGATCAGCTCGGTGCTTTGTGACCACCTGGAGGGGTGGGATAGGGAGGGTGGGAGGGAGGAAGACGCAAGAGGGAAGACATATGGGAACATATGTATATGTATAACTGATTCACTTTGTTATAAAGCAGAAACTAACACACCATTGTAAAGCAATTATACTCCAATAAAGATGTAAAAAAAATAAAAATAAACATCTGAACAATCAAACTGAATTACAGTCACTTAAAATTAGGTTTAGATTCAATGGCTTGCTCTAGGAAAGTAATGCTCAAGGATATTAAGAACAAGTCAAATCAGTGTTGCATACTGCAGGGGACAGTGTTGTCATTTATTTGGTGCAAGTGCTAAAATCTCAAGGAATTAGTTAATCTTTTGATGCCTCTGTCTTTTATTCCATCTGAGAGAAATTGTATACTAAAGTTCCATAGAGATGTGAGTGCAAATGAGTCGTGTTCTTTAAAGCTGAAGAATAAAATAGCAGGCAACAATAATATTTCACAAATTAAGTGGGCACAAGGTCAAACATTGTCTCAGTCCTATGTAGTTTCTGTGGCTTCTTTTACAGGCATCGTATTTTCCCTTACACTTACCTAAGAGGACGTACCTAAGGTCTGGAATCAGTAGAGAACATCCATTCCTGAGACATTTCCAGTACTTTGCGGTTCTGGTCAAGATGGTCAAAAGCTGTGTGCCGTGTATTCTCTTGGTCTGGTCCCAGGCTTAGCAGAAGAAGATCCCCAAGCTCCAGGTTCAGATACTGCTTCACCACAGGCTCTAAGCAACACACCTAAGTGCTAGGGTTTCCATTTCTATCTTTGGGACATATCAGAGCCAATTCTTCTCCATGAAGAAGAGGCCAGCTGTCTCACTGAGCACGTCCGCCAGACTGCTGCTGCATTGCCCACTTCAGTCTCAGAAACTAACTGGCAGAAGCATGGATCAGAAAGCTCTACCTTTTAGCAGTAGACATTGGTTTTCTAGGGTACTTGTCAGAAATTAGATTGAGCATTTCACTTTTTTCAAGAATGACTAATATTTGAGGCAGAGATTCCACATGAATGTCAACTAGTCCCCGCTGTCTATACTGTAAAAGTTACCAAGGCCTGTAACCTTTCTTCTTTCATTTTTTGAGGAACGGTTTTACAGCTTTTTTCCCCTTTTCTCATAAGCCAAATACTAGCCACCTGTTTCTCATACATATTATTTAAATATACAATTGCATTCAATGTTAACAGTTGTAGAAGTGTCTTTGAAAGGTAGTGAAAGGAATTGGATATTCTTCAAAGAATTAGATTAAACCTAATAATTTTCTCTTGGCCCCAAACTGTAGTATTTCACAATCAAAAATTATTTGTCAGAAGTAAGAATCTAACAAAAATGGCTTAAATGTATTTCACTTGCTGCAATATTATCTGGGGATAAGAGAATCAAATGAAATTTTCATTATATTTTAAAGTAAGCATTTAACTGGCATGTGATTATGAAATGAGGAAAATATTGCCTATGATTATCTGTGAGGAAAGTACTAAACTGGAAATATTAGATGGTTATAATCAGTCATGCATAGTTTATGGAGACAAATATAGGAGATGAAGAAATTTATTCTAAATGGTAAAATCCACTCCCATGGATCAATTATCACTGTCACATACTGGGGAGTTCCAGTACGTACTTTATATAACTAGATAACTAAATAAGTTACTTCCTAGTGTTAGCTAATGGCCAACTTTGCCATTTGGAGAATATATCAGGTCTTCAGGAATTCCTGATTACAGAAGTTGTTAGAAATTTTAGAGGAGAATAACTATTATAAAGTAAAGCTAGTGGCCAAACGTATTTAAAATTCTGTAACTTAA
Organism: Grampus griseus; assembly: GCF_964374135.1. Classification (NCBI taxonomy): domain Eukaryota; kingdom Metazoa; phylum Chordata; class Mammalia; order Artiodactyla; family Delphinidae; genus Grampus; species Grampus griseus. The sequence continues at coordinate 10,847,709 of NC_139007.1, read as the reverse complement.
CCCTTGATAATTTTAGAAAATTAAGAAACCAAAATGTCTTGTTAATCTATATTATAGAATCAGTCTATTCAAATGGTGGCATAGAAAAGCTATTTAGAGGAATGCAGTTTTTGTCCTAAAAATTGAAACACCTTAAGCATAGATGCATGAATTATGTCATGCTATAAGGCTCAAAAACTCAGTTCAGATTCATAGAATTGTATGCCTCTGGCTTGCTAGAAGCCTATCATCTCTCCTCCCTGTTTTGAATAATGAGTTATGGAGTTTTTATAAGGTGAGGTTGTCATGCACTTATAAGAGGAGAGATTCAGGAACTAGGATAGAGGAGGAGATGACATATAATAAGGCCCACATTGTACAGTGAATAGATGGGTGGGAAAAATCCAAAAAGAGATAATATGGAAGCTTTGATCAGGAGTTGGCAAACATTTCTGTAAAGGGGCAGATAGAGAATACTTTTGGTTTTATGGGCCGTTATTCTCTCTCTTGTAACTACTCAACTCTGCTATTGTAGCAAGAAAGCAGACATAGACGATCTGTAAATGAATAAACATGACTGTACTCTAATATTACTTTACGTATGGGCACTGACATTTGATTTTCATACAATTTTCATGTGTCATGAAATATTCTTCTTTCAACTTGCTTTCAACTATTTAAAAACATAAAATCATTCTTAGCCTGTGGACCATGCTAAAACAGGCAGCAGGCCAGACTTGGCCTGCAGACCATGGTTTGCCAACCCCTGCCTTAGATGGATGGATGGCTTTTTGTCTGGTTGGAAAAAGAAGGCTAGGAACCAGTGTTGTTGCCTGGGGGACCTCCGCAGGCCACATCGCAGTGCAGATGGTGAATGCAGCCAGAGTGGATCACACCCAGTTCTCTTTTGACCAGCACCCAAGGACACTGTGGGTACAGAAGAGGGACAGGCAGTAAAAAACAACCCTTTTGAACTGTAAAGACTGTTTTAGTTTTTAAGTCTTCATAGTTAATGTCTGTCTTCTCTGAAACTCAGGAAAGCAAGGGCTCTTTCAATCATTTCCCTGCTCTAGGTCAGTGCTTATCACGATGCCTGGCGCATTGCAACGACCCTTACGTATTAGACGACCCAAAATGAATAGACCAGAAAGCTCAAAGGGGCCTTGGGAGACATATTCCAAGTCTATTCCAAATGTATCAATTCAGCTGCTTTATGATAAAGATTCTGATGTGGAAAGAAAAAATAAAATAATATAAAATAAGAGCTGTAGCAGAAACTCTTGTTTATTTAACTAGCTAAAAAGTCCCATAACAGCTTTGAGTGAACTTGACAGCTAAGAGGTCAAAAATGCATTTTTTGAGTGCAGCTCTATGTATTTTTAACAGGACTTCATAAAGTTGCTGAGTCTATATAAATCTTTCTGTAAACTTTAGCTGATCTATAAAGAACAAAATCAGAATGAGGCTAATGAAGTGTGTCTGCTTCAGCTGCAGGACAGAAGCTCAGCTCATTCTCTGCCACTGGATCAAACTAGGAGCAGACGGTAATTGGGACCAGATGAAATTTCAGAGGGAAGAGACGCAGGACATTCCAAAGTGCACACTGAACTTTTTTCCAAAAGATTAATGTCAATTATAAAGACATCATATTCACTGAACTTACACACGGCAACTGAATTACCTCGAAAGTGAAGCAATTCATTTTTATGGACTGACATCATTCAGTATTTGGGGAAAATTAACAGCAATCAGCAACTTCGTAGGTACCTTTTTTGGTTGTGTTTTTACATGCTGCATTCTACAAGAATGGATAGTCCTTTTGTATTTAGTTTTTCTTTGCTCCAATGAATCTTTCTGGTGTTAGGAGAAACTAGTTAAGCCAGCAAAATAAACTTTCTGAAACGTGTAAACACGTTTACACGTTACTTAAAATTTTCTGTGATATATTCTGTTTTCCCTGCTGTACAATCCCAACACATTCTTTAAACAAATAAACAAAGCGCAGGTATTTAAGTTCTAGTGCTCTCAATTTTAATATGACCCAGAAACACATTTTTTGATTTTAGAGCAGCAGTGTTTGACAACTATGTATCAGAAGGGCTTACGGGAGTAGACATATGAAAACGTATTATTACTTTACTGATCCCCTGTAGTAGTGGCTATTCCCATACTAATCTGGTAGTGGCTGTGACCACCAGCCATCAGCCACATCAGGGAGATCATACCTGCCACGGACAAATCACACTGCGTGGAAATCACTCAGGACTACACTTTTAAGGCGATGCAGACTGGCAGGAAAAGCAAGTCCTGACTGGGAAGTAGTCAAATTGTAATTATTTAGGGGACACGTTTGATTAGGTAAGAGAGACTGCCATTGCCACTATCCTCCTCAAGAAGGTTTGGGTTCTACCCTTAATATTGTGATCTAGACAACCGATTCCCTATTTCTCACAAAACACACCGTCTGCTTTCTGGTCTTGGTGCTTTTGTTCGTGTCATCCTGTTGTCTGTCCCCTGAGTATGCCTCACATGCTTATCTTCTTTGAACTTAGAACCTGAGCCTGTGGAATCTCTGTCTTCCAAATGTCCACAGCGGTTATTAGTTTAAAAGAGGTTGCACATTTAGCTGCAGAGAGAGGACAGGATCTGAGTGAATAAGCTGGGCTAGGTATAACAGGATAGCCTCTTACACCAAGCCTCAGGGTTGCACCAATCTGCTTCGTGTAAATAAACCTGCCTCCTTTCTAACTGACACATGTGTGGGACTGTGGGCCCAATGTTGCCATGAGTTCCAATTTTTCAAAGATTTTGCAATGTCAGTGTGAAAGTTTCTAAGTGTTGGCTCTTATAAATTCAAATGATCAAATATCTGCCTTGCACATCCTCGGACTGAGGGCAATCAGACTGAAACTTTTTTTTTTTTTTTTTGTGGTACACGGGCCTCTCACTGCTGTGGCATCTCCCATTGCGGAGCACAGGCTCCGGACACGCAGGCTCAGCGGCCATGGCTCAGGGGCCCAGCCGCTCCGCGGCATGTGGGATCCTCCTGGACCAGGGCACGAACCCGTGTCCCCCGCATCGGCAGGCGGACTCTCAACCACTGCGCCACCAGGGAAGCCCCAGACTGATACTTCTTTAACCGTCATTTGACAGTCACTACATGAGCATCATCAACTTTTATTTAAATAGGTTATAGTTTTATAATATTTAGTGTTTTAAGATTTATCCAAATAGAATCAGAAATCAGACTCCTCTAGATGAGACTGTCTTGTACATATTCACTTCAGAACCAACAAGATGATTTAAACATAAAAGTGTTTAATAAATGATAATTTGATGGAGAGTCTAATAATCTTAAAAGTGAAAATTAAGTTATCACAGAAAGGCAGAAGGAGCAAACTTGAAATGGAATAATAGAAATTTCTTAATAAAGGTAGGCCTTAAGAGAGACATCTGCTTTGGGCCCAAAAGGAGACTTTGTTATAAGGTTCAGATGAACTATGGGATCTAAAACCCTTTGTAAATTACAAAGGCCTATAGAGATATTAACTGTGTTATTGTGACGGAAGAATACACAGAAACTTTTCTACTTTTATAACATTGTAAATGATGTCAGACAATTGTATTTACTCACCTATTACTAATGGTGGATCATTGTGTCTATTTCTGATTTACAGTTTGTAGTTTGATACACAGAAATCTCTGAGTAAAATTATCTTCTTTCCTTTAAAATGTCTTCCCTGTGTGTAAAATTCTTTTCAAAACAATCCTATTTTTTAGATTTGAGGAAGTCCATATATTTGAGCAGGACGAAGAGAAATGATCTGATAATTCCCAAGAACTTTCAAAGCAGAGATATTTTACTTCCCTTTGCTTGCTCTGGTAGTGTTTCTCTCTTGGGACAAATGTTTTTAAGTAAGAAGTTGTTGCAAATGAATAACTTCTTAAGAGAAAGAAATAAAGTCATCTGAACAAAAATCAAAGTTTTATACTATAATAAAGATAGGAATAATACAGAAAATATGCTTTCTCTTAATGAGAAGTTTTATATACACATATTTGAAAAAGAAAAGAGAAAATAAATTTTTTTTTTTTTTTGCTGTACGCGGGCCTCTCACTGCTGTGGCCTCTCCCGTTGCGGAGCACAGGCTCCGGACGCGCAGGCTCAGCGGCCATGGCTCACGGACCCAGCTGCTCCGCGGCATGTGGGATCTTCCCGGACCGGGGCACGAACCCGTGTCCCCTGCATCGGCAGGCGGACTCTCAACCACTGAGCCACCAGGGAAGCCCTAAAATGTTGTTTTTATCTCAAGGAACAAGAATTCTTTCTGACATGCTTGGGATGTCAAAGAGGAAATTCTGTTTGCAGTAATAAGTAGGAAATTTATAAGATCAATTTCCAGTGCACATTACATTTTTAGAGGACATAATTATGCTCCAACTTTTTTCCTTTTTCCTCAAAAAGGGACTTCCCTATGTTTGAAAGGGGTGCACTTAGAGTGACCTGAGGTTAACCCAAGCCTCACTTTTCACATTCCTACTTGGGTCCCAAATGAAGGGCTTGCCTCTGCCATTGGCATCGAGCACACCCATGCAGACTGTCAAATCCTAGTGAGAAATGGCAAGCAGATTAAAAGGAAAGTGGCATGAAACCCTCCCATTGGTAACCAGGAGTAGAGTCAACAGTGAAAGGAAGTGTGGCTGGGAGCATCCCAGTGGTTGGCCAAGAAAAGAAGGGACTGAGAGACTCAGGTCCCCTTTGATATGTGGTCAGTCATAGAGCTTAGTCTGTGAGCCTCTTTCTCTCTCTCTCTCTCTCTCTCTCTCTCTCTCTCTCTCTCTCTCTCTCTCTCTCTCTCTCTCTCTCTCTCGGCATTTTTCAGTGGACTTAAAATGTGAAAAATATTTATGCAAACGAAAATGGTGTTTAGTGTCAATATTTTTGCTTTGATATACACCAGCTTGTTTTAACTGTCTGGGTTACTTGCATTTCGTGTCTGAAATAAAGAGGTTAAGAAAAGAATGTTTTTAATTCAAGAAAAAATTCAGGAGAGAGAGACCTCTTTGGTTGAGGATTCTTCTGATGAAGACTATCTTAATTGAACATTCTGATGTTTATTGACTTGCTGATGACATTGATGAGCCGCCAATTTCTGAGGAATAGTTTGAGAATAACTTTGAGAATGTGACGAGTTTCAGTCACCTATGCTTTCTGTAACTAATCGTCTGGCTCTGAGGCTTCCATTCTGGCCTCTGCTCTCACCTCAGCTGCCTTCTAAGGCCCCTATTGGGAGCCCATGGAATTTCTAAAGGTTGGGAAAGAATGAGCAAGGGATAGGGTCATTCAGAGTATTCTAGGCAGAGGCAGTAAGAGAAAGTAGTGGGTTCAAATGTCTGAAGGAAGCTGCTGATGACTAGAGCCTAGAGATGGGAGAGGGCCAAGTCATGAAGGACTTTGCAAAGGAGTTAAAAGGTTTGGACTTTATCCCCAGGGCCATGGGAAGGGTGTTAATCAGGGGAGTACATGACTGGATTTTCCTAGGCCAAGGCTTGGATCTTCTAGAAAGCCAATTAATCTCAATTGAGTCTTAACTATAAAATGAGGTTAAAAAAAATGTTAAATTGCCACCACAGAATAGAGTACATGAATGTCACGAAGGGGTTCATTCTGGTCCCCTGATGCCATCCCCCTACACACATCTCACGTGTCCTCATATTGCAATCCGCTTTGGAAGATGTGAACACAAATCCAGTACTCATTTTCCCCTCAGAACCACCAGGGATCAGGTGGCAAATCTGAAGAGCAGGGGAGTTGAGTAAACTGCTCACAACAGGGAGAGCAGAATGATGGTAAAAGAGTGCCGAAGCACATTTAATATGATGCAATGCAGCAAAAAATTTATTGGGCACCTATTTTGTTCTTGACACAGTGAAAATGCTATGGTTAACAAAAATTTAAAAATCGATCTCAGTGTAACGTGCACATATCGCTACACAATTACTATTCAATATGATGAGTGTTATAAACATGCCAAGAAAAGTTGTGAAATGTAAAACTATGTTTAAAGTTATTTTCCAAAATGGTTTGAAAATACAAATGGTAGTACTGTTAACTATTAAGAAAAAGAAAAACAAATGTTTATAAAAATGACCAAGAATAAAGTGGAGGAAAGAAAATGTTTTTTGTAATTATTTACTAAACACCCTTCCATTCATGATTCAATCAATGATTCAATCAATCATTCACACATTTATTAATTTAATTAACTCCCCAATCAATCAGTTGAACAGTTAAGATTTACTTAATGCCAAATATGCCAGGCATTGTGTTAGGTGCTAGTATTTCTGGGGAAATATAGCAAAGTCCTTGCTCTCATGGAAGCACAGATAAATAAGACCAGTCCTTGCATTTATAGGGTTTGGTAGTTAATTTTATATGTCAACTTGACTGGGCCACAGGTGCACAGATATTTGGTTAAACAGTATTCAGGGAGCGTCTGTGAGATTGTTTCTAGATGAGATTAGCATTTGAATCTGTAGACTGAGTAAAATAGATTGCTTTCCCAGTGTAGGGGGACCTCATCCAAGCCACTACAGGTCTGAGTAGAACAAAAAGGAGAAGTAAGAAAGAATTCATTCTCTCTGCCTCACTGTCTTCAAGCTGGGACATCAGCCTCTGCCTGGGACTCAGACTCAGACCAGAACTTACACCATCAACTGTCCTGGTTCTCAGGTTGTTGGATTCAGAATGCAACTACCCCACTGGCTCTCCTGGGTTTCCAGTTTGCCAACTGCAACTTGTATATGTGTATATATGTGTGTGTGTGTGTGTGTGTGTGTGTGTGTAGAGCTTCTCGTACTATAAAGTATTTTTTTAACATCTTTATTGGAGTATAGTTGCTTTACAATGGTGTGTTAGTTTCTGCTTTACAAAAAAATGAATCAGTTATATATATACATATGTTCCCATATCTCTTCCCTCTTGCGTCTCCCTCCTTCCCACCCTCCCTATCCCACCACTCTAGGTGGTCACAAAGCACAGAAATGATCTCCCTGTGCTATGCGGCTGTTTCCCATCAGCTAACTATTTTACATTTGGTAATGTACATAAATTCATGCCAATCTCTCACTTCATCCCAGTTTACCCTTCCCCCTCTCCATGTCCTCAAGTCCATTTTCTACCTCTGTGTCTTTATTCCTGTCCTGCCCCTAGGTTTTTCAGAGCCATATATATATATATATATATATATATATATATATATATATATATATATATATATATATATATATATATATATATATATATGTTTTCTATCCTGTTCCATTGATCTATATGTCTGTTTTTGTGCCAGTACCATACTGTCTTGATTACTGAGGCTTTATAGTATAGTCTGGAGGCAGGGAGCCTGATTCCTCCAGCTCCGTTTTTCTTTCTCAAGATTGCTTTGGCTATTCGGGGTCTTTTGTGTTTCCGTACAAATTGTGAAAGTTTTTGTTCTAGTCCTGTGAAAAATGCCATTGGTAGTTTGATAGGGATTGCATTGAATCTGTAGATTGCTTTGGGTAGTACAGTCATTTTCACAATGTTGATTCTTCTAATCCAAGAACATGATATATATATCTGTCCATCTGTTTGTATCATCTTTAATTTCTTTCATCAGTGTCTTATTGTTTTCTGCATTCAGGTCTTTTGTCTCCTTAGGTAGGTTTATTCCTAGCTATTTTATTCTTTTTGTTCCAATGGTAAATGGAAGGGTTTCCTTAATTTCTCTTTCAGATTAGTCATCATTAGTGTATAGGAATGCAAGAGATTTCTGTGCATTAATTTTGTATCCTGCTACTTTACCAGATTCACTGATTAGCTCTAGTAGTTTTCTGGTAGCATCTTTAGGATTCATGTCATATGCAACCAGTGACAGCTTTACTTCTTTGTTTCCGAGTTGGATTCCTTTTATTTCTTATTCTTCTCTGATTGCTGTGGCTAAAACTTCCAAAACCATGTTGAATAATAGTGGTGAGAGTGGACAACCTTTTCTTGTTCCTGATCTTAGAGGAAATTCTTTCAGTTTTTCACCATTGAGAACGATGTTGTCTGCACGTTTGTCAATCGGCCTTTATTATGTTGAGGTAAGTTCCCTCTATGCACACTTTCTGGAGAGTTTTTATCAAAAATGGGTGTAGATTTTGTCAGAAGATTTTTCTGTATCTATTGAGATGATCATATGGTTTGTATTCTTCAGTTTGTTAATACGGTGTATCACATTGATTGATTTGCATATATTGAAGAATCCTTGCATTCCTGGAATAAACCCCACTTAATCATATTGTATGATCCTTTTAATGTGTTGCTGGATTCTGTTTGCTAGGATTTTGTTGAGGATTTTTGCATCTATGTCATCAGTGATATTAGCCTGTAGTTTTCCTTCTTTCTGACAGCTTTGTCTGGTTTTGGTTTCAGGGTGATTATGGCCTCATAGAATGAGTTTGGGAGTGTTCCTCCCTCCGCTATGTTTTGGAAGAGTTTGAGAAGGGTAGTTGTTAGCTCTTCTCTAAATGTTTGATAGAATTCGCCTGTGAAGCCAGGTGGTCCTGGGCTTTTGTTTGTTGGATGATTGTTTACCACAGTCTCAATTTCAGTGCTTGTGATTGGTCTGTTCATACTTTCTATTTCTTCCTGGTTCAGTCTTGGAAGGTTGTGCTTTTCTAAGAATTTGTTCATTTCTTCCAATTTGTCCATTTTATTGGCATATAGTTGTTTGTAGTAATCTCTCATGATCCTTTGTATTTCTGCAGTGTCAGTTGTTACTTCTCTTTTTTCATTTCTAATTCTATTGATTTGAGTCTTCTCACATTTTTTCTTGATGAATCTGGCTAATGGTTTATCAATTTTGTTTTTCTATTCAAAGAACCAGCTTTTAGTTTTATTAATCTTTGTTATTATTTCCTTCATTTTTTTCTCATTTATTTCTGATCTGATCTTTATGATTTCTTTCTTTCTGCTACTTTTGGTTGTTTTCTTCTTTCTCTAATTGCTTTTGGTGTAAGGTTAGGTTGTTTATTTGAGATGTTTCTTCTTTCTTGAGGTAGGATTGTATTGCTCTAAATTTTCCTCTTAGAACTGCTTTTGCTGCATCGCATAGTTTTGGGTCTTCCTGTTTTCATTGTCATTTTTTTCTAAGTATTTTTTTGATTTCCTCTTTGATTTCTTCAGTGATCTCTTGGTTGTTAGGTAGTGTATTGTTTAGTCTCCATGTGTTTGTATTTTTTACAGATTGTTTCCTGTAATTGATATCTAGTCTCATAGCATTGTGGTCAGAAAAGAAACTTGATATGATTTCAATTTTCTTAAATTTATCAAGGCTTGATTTGTGACCTAAGGTATGATCTATCCTGGGGACTATTCCATGAGCACTTGAGAAGAAAGTGTATTATCTTGTTTTTGGATGGAATGTCCTATAAATATTAGTTAAATCCATCTTGTTTAATGTATCTTTTAAAGCTTGTGTTTCCTTATTTATCTTCATTTTGGATGACCTATCCATTGGTGAAAGTGGGGTGTTAAAATCCCCTACTATGATTGTGTTACTTTTGATTTCCCCTTTTATGGCTGTTAGCACTTGCCTTATGTATTGACGTGCTGCTCTGTTGGGTGCATAAGTATTTACAGTTGTTATATCTTTTTCTTGGATTGATCCCTTGATCATTATGTAGTGTCCTTATTTGTCTCTTGTAATACTCTTTATAGTCTGTTTTGTCTGATATGAGAATTGCTCCTCCAGCTTTCTTTTGATTTCTATTTGCATGGAATGTCTTTTCCATCCCCTCACTTTCAGTCTGTATGTGTCCCTAGGTCTGAAGTGGGTCTCTTGTAGAGAGCATATATATGGGTCTTGTTTTTGTACGCATTCAGCCAGTCTATGTCTTTTGGTGGAAGCATTTAATCCATATACATTTAAGGTAATTATTGATATGTATGTTCCTATTACCATTTTCTTATTTGTTTGGGTTTGTTGTTGTAGGTCTTTTCCTTCTCTTGTGTTTCCTGCCTGGAGAAGTTCCTTTAGCAATTGTTGTAAAGTGGTTTGGTGGTTCTGAATTCTCTTAGCTTTTTCTTGTCTGTGAAGGTTTTAATTTCTCCTTCAAATCTGAATGAGATTCTTGCTGGGTAGAGTAGTCTTGGTTGTAGGTTTCTCCCTTTCATCACTTTAGATATGTCTTGCCACTGGCTTCTGGTTTGCAGAGTTTCTGCTGAAAGATCAGCTGTTAACCTCATGGGGATTCCCTTGTATGTTATTTGTTGTTTTTCCCTTGCTGCTTTTAATATTTTTTCTTTGTATTTAATTATTGATAGTTTGATTAATATGTGTCTTAGAGCGGTTCTCCTTGGATTTACCCAGTATTGGACTCACTGAACTTCCTGGACTTGATTAACTATTTCCTTTCCCTAATTAGCGAAGTTTTCAACTATAATCTCTTCAAATATTTTCTCATCCCTTTCTTTTTCTCTTCTTCATCTGGGAACCCTATAATTCAAATGTTGTTGCGTTTAATGTTGTCCCTGAGGTCTCTAAGACTGTCTTCAATTCTTTTCATTCTTTTTTCTTTATTCTTCTCTGCAGTAGTTATTTCCACTATTTTATAATTCAGGTCATGTATCTGTTCTTCTGCCTCAGTTATTCTGCTATTGATTCCTTCTAGAGAATTTTAAAATTCATTTATTGTGTTGTTCTTCACTGTTTGTTTGGTCTTTATTTCTTCTAGCTCCCTGTAAACATTTCTTGTATTTTCTCCATTCTATTTCCAAGATTTTGGATCATCTTTACTATCTTTGCTCTGAATTCTTTTTCAGGTAGACTGCCTATTTCCTCTTCATTTGTTTGGTCTGGTGAATTTTTACCTTGCTCCTTCACATGCTGTGTGTTTTTCTGTCTTCTCATTTTGCTTAAGTTACTGTGTTTGGGGTCACCTTTCTGTAGGCTGCAGGTTCATACTTCCCATTGCTTTTGATGTCTGCCCCCAGTGGCTAAGGTTGGTTCAGTGGGTTGTGTAGGCTTCCTGTTGGAGGGGACTAGTGCCTGCGTTCTGGTAGATGAGTCTGGATCTTGTCTTTCTTGTCGGCTGCACCTTGTCTGGTGATGTGTTCTTGGGTGTCTGTGACCTTATTATGCTTTCAGGCAGCCTCTCTGCTAATGGGTGGGGTTGTGTTCCTGTCTTGCTAGTTGTTTGGCATGGGGTGTCCTACACTGTAGCTTGCTGGTTGTTGAGTGGAGCTGGGTCTTAGCGTTGAGATGGCAATCTCTGGGAGAGCTTTCACCATTTGATATTACGTGGAGCCAGGATGTCTCTGGTGGACCAGTGTCCTGAACTCGGATCTCCCACCTCTGAGGCACAGGCCTGACACCCGGCCGGAGCACCAAGACCCTGTCAGCCACACATCTCAGAAGAGAAGGGAGAAAAAAAGAAAGAAAAGAAATAAAAGAAAAAGAAATAAAATTATTAAAATAAAAAATAAAATGAATTATTAAAATAAAAAATTAAAAAGAAATAAAATAAAGAAAAAATAAAGGAAGAAGAGAGCAATGAGACCCCCCCAAAAAAAATGCCACCAATGATAACAATCTCTAATAACTTCTTAAAAGAAAAGAAAGTGACAGACAGAATCCCAGAACAAATGGTAAATGCAGAGCTATGCAGACAAAATCACACAAAGAAGTATACACATACACTCACAATAAAAGAAAAAGGAAATATATATATCTATATATTAAAAAAAAAGGAAGAGAGCAGCCAAATCCATAAACAAATCTATCAATGATAATAAGCTCTAAATACTAAGCTAAGATAAGCATAAAACCAGAAGCAAATTAGATTCAGAAAGCAAACCCCAAGTCTACAGTTGCTCCCAAAGTCCGCCGCCTCCATTTGGGATGATTTCGTTGTCTCTTCAGATATTCCAGAGATGCAGGTGCATCAAGTTGATTGTGGAGCTTTAATCCGCTGCTCCTGAGGCTGCTGGGAGAGATTTCCCTTTCTCTTCTTTGTTCGCACAGCTCCTGGGGCTCAGCTTTGGATTTGGCCCCACCTCTGCGTGTAGGTCACCGGAGGGCATCTGTTCTTCGCTCAGACAGGATGGGGTTAAAGGAGCCGCCGATTCGGGGGCTCTGGCTTACTCAGGCTGGGGGGGTGGGGGAAGGAGGGGCACAGATGCAGGGCGAGCCTGCGGTGGCAGAGGCCAGTGTGACATTGCACCAGCCTGAGGCACGCCATGCATTCTCCCGGGGAAGTTGTCACTGGATCCCGGGACCCTGGCAGTGGCAGGCTGCACAGGCTCCCCGTAAGGGGGGTGTGGCTAGTGACCTGTGCTTGCACACAGGCTTCTTGGTGGCGGCAGCAGCAGCAGCAGCCTTAGCATCTTATGCCTGTCTCTCGTGTCCACGTTGATAGCCGTGGCTCGCGCCCGTCTCTGGAGCTCCTTTAAGCAGCGCTCTTGATCCCCTCTCCTCACACACCAGGAAACAAAGGGAAGAAAAAGTCTCTTGCCTCTTCGGCAGCTCCAGACTTTTCCCCGGACTCCCTCCCGGCTAGCCGTGGTGCACTAACCCTCTTCAGGCTGTGTTCACGCCGCCAACCTCAGTCCTCTCCCTGTGCTCCAACTGAAGCCCGAGCCTCAGCTCGCAGCCCCACCTGACCCGGTCGGTGAGCAGACAAGCCTCTCGGGCTGGTGAGTGCCGGTCAGCACCGATCCTCTTTGCGGGAATCTCTCCGCTTTGCCCTCCGCACCCCTGTTGCTGCGCTCTCCTCCGTGGCTCCGAAGCTTCCCCGCTCCTCCACCCGCAGCCTGTGCCCACGAAGGGGCTCCTAGTGTGTGGAAACCTTTCCTCCTTCACAGCTCCCTCCCACTGGGAGGGAGGTGCGGGTCCCGTCCCTATTCTTTTGGTGCCGGTCTCGTTCCTATTCTTTTGTCTCCGTTTATTCTTTTTCCTTTTGCCCTACCCAGGTATGTGGGGGGTTTCTTGCCTTTTGGGAGGTCTGGGGTCTTCTGCCAGCGTTCAGTAGGTGTTCTGTAGGAGTTGTTCCACATGTAGATGTATTTCTGAAGTATTTGTGGGGAGGAAGGTGATCTCCGCATCTTACTCCTCCGCCATCTTGAAGGTTCCCATACATCACTCCTCAACCATACCTGATGACAGGTGTGTGTGCTTGGTGTGGGGAGATGATTTTAAACTTAGAAGTCAATAAAGGATTAGTAGAGAGTAAATGTACTGCATATAACTCAAACTCTCCACATATACATACTCATGTTCTCAGATATAATCACAAAGCTCAGGTAAGTGGTAGTATAATCCTAGTACTAAATACAAATTTCTGTAACTAGAAAATTTTGGTGAAATTCAGAGTATTGGATAAGAGAACATGTTTTCATCTCACGTATGTCCAGAGCTTGATTCCATGTGATTTGTGGTTGCTTATCTGTCTCCACACTTGTTCACATCTACATTAAAAGAGGTCCTTTGTTGTATCAGAGCTAAGAAACTCATTATACAGATTTCTGTGTGGGTTCACAATTATACAACATTCATAATGTAGGTCTAAGATTCTTCATCATTTTGTTTTGATAGCTCTAGTTGCTGCACTTCCTAATTTGCTACTGTACATAACATTAAAATTCTGACATTTAAACAAGTTTACACTCCTTCAGTGAGCACTGTAATATTCCCTTTGACTTCAAATAGCTTCTTTCTCTACCTCATTATTTGGTAGTACATGACCACTTTAGTTGTCCAGCCCAGCCCAGCATCTTTTCTTTGTCTCTGCTCTTTCTGTTTCTTGGTCTAAGGCTCTCAGTTGGCTCTTTCTGTAGGGCACTAAGTGTCCTTCTAAAAGATAAAGAGGCTGCTTCTAAAACTCTAAAATGACAAATGAGTATTTCACCTGGGCTGCAGTTCTTAGAGCCTGGGTTGGCCTCAGAGTAGAGCTGCTCTGGCCAGAGGCTCCAGCATAGGGAACTATGGGAGATGGAGGGCTAAAGCCTGGATCAGGCCAACTGGCCTTTTCTGCTGAGGTTTGAAGGGCCTGGGAAGTAAAACAGAGCAGGACAGGAAAGGCGGAAACTAGGACACAACAAGCTGACTTGAAATAGAAAGCGCACAGTAGAGCCTGGAGACTGTCTCTAAGGGGCTGTAGCCACTAGACCTTTCCATAGGATACCTGCAGGCTTGCTCAGGGATGGAAGGGAGCCACTGAAGGGACTGAGACTTCCTGGACACCAGCTTTAAGTGAGGGATACCTGCAAAAAATGTGTTTCCATTGAGCCCGTCACTAACAACAAGACACTTTCTACGTTGAACTACCAAATATCCTTCATTCCTGTGCCAATGTAGAAATTCCCCACCCTACCATCAATGTCTGACTCTCCAGGGCTCTGTCCCTGGGTGTTATTTTGTGTTTTGTGCTTGTCCTATATCTCAGGGCCCATGGTCTTCTCGTGGACCAGTGAGGTTCAGATATAGTTCAGTAGAGAACTGAGAAAGAATTTTTAAAGATCATTATCAATGAGCCAAAACCAGGGTGGAGGAAATATTCAAGGCATGTTAGATTTCATGGTTTTAGATAATGAGAACTTAGTTTCAACACTTTGAGGATTTGTGAATTTTTATTTGGAAACTATAAAGTACAGATTGGAACTCTGTTGCTTCGCTGTTCTCTGACAGAGGTGAGGCCACAACATGGTCTAGCAATTCTTCTACTCATTTCTAGTCAGGAAGTCTTTTATGAGAAGTATGTCATTTTCATAAAACTCTCACCCCTCAACCTCATGCTCTATTTTACAAAGAGAATAAAAACCATTTAACATGTATTTTATTCAACAAATATTTATTGAACACCAACTATATGTCACGATCTGTGTTACATGCAAGGATACAGTGGTTGGAGGACACAGGTAAGTAGGCACCTGTAATAAATATGACCCAGTCCTGACTAGTTAGACATAAAGAAACCTCTAAAAGGCTTCTGGGAGAGATGATCTCCCCTGCCAAAGGGCAAGGACACTGCAAAAGAAAAGTTCTTGGAATCCCTTCCCCTTGTCCCTGCTTTTGAAGTCAGATGTCTCTGAGGATAAGATGGGGTCTGTTTTGCAACCAGTAGAGACAATATGGAGGATGAAAGTCAACACACTTATTGTGGTGAACCAGAAGGATGGAAGAACCTGGGTCTATGTGAATATATTGAGTTGCTGAACTAACAATGATCAGTCTACCTCTAGGCACCCCAAGGACAGGCATTTAATGTTCTTATGATTTAAGCCACTGATAGTTAGGTTTTCTGTTACTTGCATCCAGAAGCATCTTGACTGACAAAATGTCATGGGGGTGCTTAGGAAGGATGCCTACTTCAACCTTCTTGGAGAAGTAGTATCTCTGATGGAACCTGAGAATCTACTAGGAGATTGGTATTCCAAGGAGGGCCAGGTCTGAGGGGGAAAGATGTGCCAGGCAGAGGTAGCAGCACACAGAGGGTCTCAGAGGGAGAGTAAGAGTGAGGAACTTCAAGTAATTAGTGTGAAAGGAAAAAGGAACATGACGGGAGCCTTCCAGAGTGATCTTGTCACTCCTCTCTTCAAATCTCTGCAAGAGCTCCCCGGTTCCCTCTTAGCAGAAGCCAGAACCCTTGCAATGAGTTTTAAGATCTCATGGTCCAGGGTTTCCCTGGTGGCGGAGTGGTTGAGAGTCCGCCTGCCGATGCAAGGGACCCGGGTTCGTGCCCCGGTCCGGGAGGATCCCTCATGCCGCGGAGAGGCTGGGCCCATGAGCCATGGCCGCTGAGCCTGCGCGTCCGGAGCCTGTGCTCCGCAAAGGGAGAGGCCACAACAGTGATAAAAAAAAAAAAAAAAGATCCCATGTTCTGGCTCTAGACACTGCTCAGACTTGACCTCCTACTATTCTCCCCTCACGCTTTCTTCTTAAGCCACAAGGACCTAATTTCTCTCCCTCAAACATCCTTAGCTTGATCCTGCTTCAAGGCCTTTGCACCTGCTGTTCTCTCCACCAGGAATGCTCTGTCCACACGTATCTGCATGGCTTGCTCTCTCCGGCTTTCTTCAGTTCTCTGCTGAACTATCACCTTTCCAGGGAAGCTACCTGCAACCACTCTATGTATAGTAGCAACTCCCAATTACCTCTCCCAGCACTCCAGTCCCCTTTATTTTGTTAACTTTTCCTCTAAAGCATGTGTCGTTATCCTATCCTATATAAGTTTACACATTTATTTAGCGTCATTCTTCCCCTGTGTGAGCAGGAATTTGTCTGTTTTGTTTTGCAATATATCTCTAGAACCCAGATAAACTGTTTCACTGCTGCATCCCTACCACTACAGCCCTTATCAGAGGCTCAAAGCAAATATTTATTGATAAAATGCGTGAATGAATAAGGGTAGACCAAATCTTCTAGGTTTTTGCATGCTATGGTAAAGACACATTAACTACCTTAACTTGCCCCTTCCCTATGCATTTCCAAGCTTAACCAACTCTTCTTTAATCCTTTCCTTCTGAGAGGATTGTAGGGAGGTTGTGGGAATGAGGATAGAGAAGTAGGCAGATCACAGCATATACTATGGTTGCATAAAGGAGCTCCGGTTTTATACTGAAAGGTTTTATAGCAAGACAGTGATGTTTATCAATTTACATTTTCAAAAGGTAACATTTCCTTCAGTGTAGAGAATAAGTTTGGAGTGGATACAAGTGTAGAAAAGGAGACCCATGAGAAAGCTATTGCAATAATACAAGTGAGAAATTATTAGGGTCTTAACTAAATAAGGGGCATCTGGAATTGAGAAAAGGATGTTGGTTGAGACTTAATGATGAGGGAAATGATAAAGGATTTAGTGTAAGATTAGATGACAGGGTATGAAATACAGGGCAAAATCTGAAATGCCCCCAGCTTTGGGTCCTGGGGACCTAGCTGACAGTTCATCAAGATGGGCAGGTGGCAAGCGGAAGTGGAGGTCCAGGAAGTGACACAGTGAGCTTGATTTCAGACATGCTGAGTCTGAGGTATCTGCAGAGATATTCTCAGGCAGCTGGATACATCAATCTACAACTCACAAAGAATCAACCACTAATATCTAATGGGTGTACAGAGGCAAAAGAATTGTTGAGAGGCTAAGAGGAGAGCTTCATAAAATGAAGATGAAAGTGGACAAAGTGCTGCACAGAAACCAGGCATGATGAATACCAAAAAGATATTACTGTATTTGACAACCCTAGGAAGCCTAATGACATTTGATGGAAACATTTCCATAGACTAACAAGGACAGAAGCCAGATTCCACTTGGTTGAAGAATAGGAACAGTAATAGCTAACATTTTCTACTTATTTATTGAAAGCCAGGCACTTTCCTCCAACCTCTTTAAGTATAAGTGCATTTAATCCCCACAACTGCTCTGTGAGGTCAGTCGTGCTATCAGCGTATCATCCCCATTTTTCTGATGAGGAAATGAAGCACAGAGATAGTGATTTACGAACATCACACAGATTAAGAAAAGTAGCAGAATTAGGATTTGAACCGGGCCGTTTGTGCTCAGAGCCCATCTTAACCACCATGCTCCACTGTTCTCTGATGAATGAAAAATAAGGAAACGGAGGCAATGGGTACAGGGTTTCTTCGAAATATTTGAAATGAAGGAAAACGGAGACAGAAAACGTTAGCTAAAGAAGAAGGTAGGGTCAAAGGGTACAAGATGCCGTGCAGAGAGTGTGAGCTTTGAAATCAGAAAAAGGTAACTCCACCACTTGCTTGTACTGTTATTTCAAGAAATTAACCCTTATTCATGTTCTTCGTGTATAAAATGGAGATAATTACAATGAAACATTAGAAACGTTGCAAGGGTTAACTGAACAATAAATACAATGTTCCTAACATAGCTCTAGATATACAGTAGCTGCAAAGAAAAACTATGCATTTCCTTCCTTCCCCACACAGCCAGCCAAGGGGCTGGTGCCCTGCCAATCACAACACCCGCTGATTTCACAGAGGTTGTCATGGTTTGCTCCTACTTGGCCACGAGCTCTTCTAATTCTACTAAAAGCATTCCTTTTTTTTTTTTCAGACTCTTCACCTCTCACTGCTATCTCTTTCATACCAGCATCTTATCACTCTGGGAAAGCTGAGGGCCCACTGGCTGCCTCACGGGGTCTGCCTCAAATGGCAGAGGCTGCAATCATGGCTCCAATTTTTCACCCACTTTGTGTCTGTGCCCTTTGCCATGGCTGGCCATGCGATTGCCTTTGGCTAATGGGATGCTGGCAAACTCAATAATAGATGAGGATTAAAAAATGAGGTTTTGTTATCACTTTTGCCCTCTTGTGCCTCTCTGTCACCAGTGTAAGAATATACACGGGCCAGCCTGCCAAGGAATGAGAGACACATGGAGGAGAGCTGGGTCACCCAAGGTGCCTCACTGCCCCGTCCATCTAAATTGCTAACCTACAGACCCATAAGCTAACTAAATGCTTCATATTTAAAGCCACAGAGTTTTGGAGGGGTCTGTTATCCAACAC